>NC_090662.1:48294250-49043000 GCF_013368605.1 Nyctibius grandis | reverse complement strand
CACAATAGAATTGTAATAAAATAATCTATGGAAAAGTCATGCATGTCTGAGAGGAGTTGGTTTTTAACTCTTTGGAGTACATAATTAAAATGTTTAAGTGACATAGCGATGAAAACACCTTTCCCAGAATAGTGCTAGAGGGCTGTCTTAAGGGAAGTAGTTGTGCACATAAACTGTTCAACATAACTGCAACATTGCATTTAGTTGGATAAATTAGTGCACCAGTATCCTCATATGTTTTGCCCATACGTGGTGTTGCTGCTGTACATATGTTTCCATCAAATCCAAAACTGAAATGCAGTGTCTTTTAAATAAATTCGTATCAGCTGGATTTATAATGTAAATTGGAATATTCCAAAAGTAACAAAATAATGATCGGACTGTCAGAGGGAATAAATTTAGTAACATTTATTACCTTACTTGAATGTTTTCATGCAGAGAAATCCTCTGTTTCTTTTAGATCAGTAATCTGAAATTTCATGCTATAGTCCTATCAGCATGAATGAAATGAGGAATAAATATGGTAGTTCTTTAAGAAGAGTCACTGTATAAAATGCAATAAATTTTGAGGATAAACAACACTTATTTTGAAAACCACTGTTTCAAATAACACATTTTTTTTTCTGTTACTGATCAAAATTTCTCATTAAATAGGGTTTTTTTAGCAAAACTGTGGAAGCAAGTTTGGGGGATGGCATTTTTTGAGTTTGTATATTTTCTTTTCTTCTGAAACAAGGAAGTTGGAATCATTCTTACTTTCAACAAACAAGTAATTTCTATTTATTTTTGTACTATTTGTGAAAGTCTCTGTTCCAGTACTGGTGAGTGTGTGGAACCAGAATAAGATAAACTCCAAATATACTGAGAATATAGATCCCCAACATTTTTCTCCAATGGTAAGACATCTGACATCTGCTGTCACTCAGAAGGAGAAGAATGACCAGACTGGATTAATTAAAAAATCCTTATAGCTATCCTGAAGAACTAAGGAAAGTTATAACCTGAAAACCACATTCATGCAAGAAAAATTTTGGTGCATATACAGGTTTTTATTAGTATAGAAAACACATGTGTGTGTCTGTATTGACTTAAGGCTAATTAGTTTCAGACTGGGATCTAAATAGTTTCATATAGTTAAGTGATATTATAAAGCATGTAGAAAATAAATGAAGTTTCAAAAAACCTAGTTTGGGTGTTGTCCAAAAAAACTTCAATAATAATATCTATAATATTAAGTTGAAGTTTACAGTCTTAAGCAATCAAATCTATTCTTCAGATTTCTTTTGAATAGCTTCATTATCATCATGTGTCACTCCTTCTGCCAGCTACTCCAATAAAACTGCTACGTTTCTGCTTCAGTAGGTCTTAAACTCACCACTTTAAATATCCTATATCAGCTTTAAAGCCCTCTGAAAGTCTAATTTTCTATCCCTGAATTTGTTTTGCCTCATGCGATAAAATCATAGATATCTCATATAATGAAGCCTGAAGTCTAGCTGTGGGCAGCTATAAATGTAATGCAGTATAATCAGAATGAAGGAACTTTATTTAGAAAACCACCTTATTAAAGTTGGTTTACACAAACAAAACAAATATAAATCAGAAAGAGATTCACATACAGGTATTTTACCCCTCTAACAGGTGAATTATTGCATACATACAGCCTCAGCTGTGTTGGAACTGGCTCTGGTCTGAGCATCTAGTCAATAATTCCCTTTCAAATAGCTTATTCCACACAAAATATTGAAAACAAAAATGCTGGTGGGATGGGAGGAATTTATGTTAATGAGACATTTGCCAAAGGTTGAACTTGTATATATGTTATCTTACTATATTTAAACTATTGTATCTACTCTTCACGTACATTGCCATTTGTCATCTTAAAATGGTTGTTTGTCTTGTTGACCTACATTGCCATTATGGAGAAACAACTGGCATAGCTTTGTTGCTGTGGATAAAAGTGATGTGATATGCAGAATACTTATTGATTTTGATTAAAATAACCAGCATTTTAAATTCATGCAGAAGGGTAGAATCAGATACAGGCATAAACTCTCTGTCTCTTAGCTCTATTAAATGGTCTTTCACTTGCTGCTATTAAACTTTTTGTCAGTAAACAAATTAAGTATTACATCCTAACAATTTCCAAGCTCAATCTCCAAAAGAAAATTATTCAAGTGATCTTATCCGGAATGAATTATTAAGGAAAAATGAAAAGCTGACACTGGAAAAGTAATGGTAGACTCAGTTCTTAACTCAGGTACTTTGGAAGATTTTACCTAAACTTTATTAAAATAAAGTGTCCCAAAATGCTAGCGATCATCATAAGAAGCAAAAATGCTATTTGAGGATACAGGACGAAATTCATTGTCTCTCTGACTCTCTTCCTCCCCTCAGTAAGAACTACAAGGTGTTAAAATGTTATATGGCTTGAAAAAAAAATGTTCACAAAACCATCTGCAGCTTCTGAGCGAAAAGGAAACTCAATTAACTTGCTGCAGTACTTGAAACTCGGAATAAATCAGTGATTCTCAACATTATACAAATAAGATAGCAGCAGGAAGTCACAAGGTAAAATAAGTGCTCCAAAGAAAGAAAAACTTAGATAGAAGTTTTTATGTGAAAAATAGTAAGAGGTAACTTTGAAAAGGGCTGTAAGAGTCCCATACACATAACAGAAGACAACAAATGAAATATGGCAACCATCTTGACCCCTGGGAAAGATGAGACAGATAGTCTTGGAATTTTATTCATGGATTTCTGGAATGCTACCAAATGTGGTGCACTCAGTAGGATACCTCTACAGCTGCAAAGAGGTGTTCAAATACAAATTCACACTCATATATCACAACCATATATTTCAAACTCAAACAAGCTCAATACTTAAGCTTTACCTCACATGTTTGGACATGACATACAGTGAATAAATAGCCAGCGATCAATGGAGAAAACTAAGTTTCTTCAAGCTGTTAAATGAAAGAATGAAAGTCTATTTACACTTGCATATTCCAGCTTCCTTGTCTGATTGCTGTTGTTTTATTTATTCACAAAATATTCTACTCAACTGTTGATCATCCTCTCCCTGCTTCTAACAAAAGAAAATGAACCACCAGGAACCATTACAAACTACTAATTAATGTCTTCCAGCCTATTATTTCCTAGATGTTGTAAGAAGTGGCCTCATTGTAAAGTTTTAAAATTGTTTTTGAATCATTCAGTATGGTCCCCATTAGAAATGTTATACTTCCAGAGGAAACCAAAGTAAACATTTCTTCTTGACCCTAATTATTGAACAAGTTGTGTTCTGAAACTTGATGGATAGGTCTTAAAATTTTATCCTAGAAGTACTAGGAGAATGCTTTTCTCATTTACGTGATGTTGAAATATGCTTTTTTAAATTTACTAGACTGTATACCTAATTCCTATCTTGCATTAAGGAGCTCCACACAGTAATTCCCTGTGTAAACATTTGCTTTTCTCTACTTTTTAAAATTAACTGTTTTAACGTTGAAAACCCTTGTATTTTTTATCATGAATGAAGTAAATAGGTGCAATTGACTGATATTTTTCTGTTATTTTTCATTACTTTGTATATCACCTCAAAGTGATTTATATATGAAATATTAAGGCAATATACCTACAGTTCTTGAATCTGAGAACTGAATTCAAAGGACATCTGAATGAATACTCAAAAATGTTTAGTCAGTCTTGTTCTCCTTTGAAATCAATAAGGGTTTTGCCATTGATCCCTTGGGAGCATGCTGAGCATTATTAAAATCCAATGAGCATAATAGTCCAATGGCACTGCGAGTCACATGAACGCTGACATCAAGTTCTCTACCATGGGATGTCTAAAATAAATAAAAGCATTTAATTTGCAGGTTAATTTATAAATTATTTGTATTAATATTATATATTATTAATCTTCTCCATTATGAAGAAATTACTGCCTTTATTAATGATTTTCTAAAGCACTTCTGAATAAATGTTCTGACTTTTTCTCTATGATGAATTTGCAAGAGAAATCAACGTGTTCAGATCAGCACACTCACATACTGCAGTCTTCTTTTTGTCACTCTCCTTAGGAGCACAATAGCTGTATTGTATCTCCCAGCTCACCTGCTGCTGTTCACCAAAACAATAATCAGAAATCTTTTGTCTTCTTTCATGTCCTATCTGCAGAGAACAAGTTCTGCTGCTGTAGTGATGACCACAGACCCAGTTGCAGGAACAGGCAAAAGGTATTTGACTCAGAATGAAGCAATGAAAATAATTCTTATATTGCCTTACAAACTGAATAAATGGCATCTAAAAATGAGTGGCTAATTCAATTTCCCTGCCTTTCAGTCTCCAGAAACTCTAATTGGATTGCTAGCACTATTTCTAAACAGAGGTGGTGCTAAAGTTAATATCTAACCTACACCTGGCTACTAGACTGAGACAACCAGACAGTGGTATGGTTAATTATCATAATGGTGCCTTTTCAGTAGCTGTTATTTAGGATTTTCCTGTGAAGTTAATTAGCTAATGTTTGTAAGATGCTTAAATTTCTTAGCAATAAAGTATTATAGGCATACATATCGCATATGGATAGATATGTATGTAAAAATTATGTTTATGCATAAGTGTCCCTGACTGCTGTTGACACCTCTTTTAAAAAGAGCTTTTGTTTGTTTACACATTTAAAGCTATTCCAAATATGAAACATTCAGGCTGAACTGCTTTCTGTTGCACAACATTTCTTAAAAAGTTTAGCAGATCCATGCTGCATAGCAAGAGTATGAATTCGAATTTCAGCAAACGGATCAAAACAAGTTGAGGGATATTCATTAGCAATTCACTTGATCATCCATCCACTGCAGCCTGGACAATGTACAAAGATAGAATCCTCTAACAAACTGTAGTTGTCATATACTCCTCACTACTGCATCTACTTTAGCATTTTGACTCAGTGCTGTAGTGTGGTTTTGAGGCAACTCATTCACTCTTACTATAGGTTGCTCAAGTTCACAGAGTAGTTTTTATACTCATGAGCTCGATTCCTACCAGGAAAAAAATCAACCAGAAGCTCCAATACAGATGCACACTAATTGTGCTCAAGCCTCAGATGGGTACATAAGGGTCCTAGCCAAAAACTGGTTCTTTGAACAGCTTCAAACAGCACACATAGAGACATGCAGTGGGTGGAGATATTTCATTCAAGATCAAACCATACCTTGGCCTGCACTGGTTATCTCAGTGTAAGGTCTGTCTGCTTGCATCAGATGATCCTCCCACACCAGACTGGTTCCTAATCATATACCTAGATACATAGATATGACCAAAAAAAGTCCTAGATTTTGAGAACTAAGTTCTCAAAACTTCTGGCATCTGTCTCTCCTTTATGTCTCTTCCTCTCATGAGTTTTCTGGTTCACCTTATAACTTACCTGCAGGTGGAATAAAGTACTTAGAATGTCAAAATATTTATCTTAGTTTGCTTGATTAATCATTCAAATTTCTTTATTCAAAATTTTGATTACTTCATATGCTTTTTTTTCTTGAACGCGTTATCTTACTTTTTAACAATTTCCATGCATATTATGGGTTTGGAGGATGAGTGTTGGGCTTGTGAACAGTTACCAAAGAATCTAACCAGTAAAGAACAAATAAGTTTGAGTAGAAACAGGTGAAAAAGTGAATTTAGAATTTTTTAAAAGAAAAAAAGACACCATAATAAAATAAATCTAAATATGATCTCCCTCATTAACCCTGAACAGACCATATTCAATGAATTCCCTGAGAGTTAGATAACATTTATGACTCACTGTATTGTCCAGTGATTAGAAGTACTTGTGAAGCTTCTTTTTAGACATCATGCTTCCAAAGTTGATATTTCAGGCACAACCAGTAAACATTGCAAACAGAGTTTTAGGGAGTATGTGCAGGAAAAAACAGGCTACCAGGAACTCTAGAGAGTTTTAACAGCTGAAGTACAAGAGGAAAAATAGAAAAAAAACTTACATTTTTAGATAAATCAAGACAACCCAAACTGATTGACTGGCTATGTGAAACAAACCATAATAATAAAATAACACAAAGCAAACTCAGTAGGTGTGAACCCTCTTAGTAAGCTGCTGTCCTGCTGCTACTTAGTTTCCATGTCTAATTCCATGTCAATGACAACTTGGGCTGGCAAGTATCTGCAGTATAATTGTCAGATTTCTAAAAGCATTAGTAGATAAGACCTACCATAGTTTCTTAGGTATGTATTCCAGCAGTAACTTGCAAGAAACTTTTGACAGTGAGCTGCATTATTTTATTACACTGGTATACATTTCTTAGTAACCTGCATTCATTAATTTGATAAACTTAGCAAGAGGTGTCAAATGACATGTTTCCTAATAGTCTGTTTCCTTGGCTTTGCTAAAAGTCAAACTTAGTACCATTATCCTAGAATGAATATATGTAGTACACTTATTAAATTTCCTGGTAATTCATATTTTTCCTTAACCTTTAGATTCAAACACTCCAGACAGGTATGGAATCCTTGACATACAAATTATTACGTAGGATGCACACTTTCCAACTATTTTTTGCATTGTTTATATAAAAATGTGGTTTGAGTTAAATGGCAAATTAGATTTTCAGAAACAGACATCAATAGGTAAAATACCTGTTTAATCTATTGTAGTTTTCAAGAAAACACTTTAGACAGAACTCTGTATGTAAATTTGTATAGAATAAAATTACATTCAGTGACAAAAATATTTTATTAATTAAACTATTTTACCATTATAAACTGCAATTCTGTTTACTGATGTATGCAGCTGAACTATTTAGTGATGTCTGTTGCATTAGATTCATGTGACTCTCTGAAGATCACTGAATGTTATTGAGTGACATGGCATATTTTTCCAGTATACATATTCCTGTTCATACACACGTAATTCGTCAAGCCATAATTATGAGTAGAAGTGATAACTCTAAGTAGTAATGTCGGGTTATTTTTGAGTATTCCAAACAGTCACACAAATCAGCCAGCCTGACAACCATCTGAATAGTGTGGACCCTCTAAAGCTGGTCCTGGTGCAAGTAGGTAAGTGCCTTGTTTCTCTCCAGGCTGGCCGAGGATAGCCTCCCTCAGAGCACCAGCCAGCTTTGGGGAAGCTTCACCAGCAACACCTCCATGCGCTGCAGGTTTGGAGAAAGAGAACTGAGTGCTGTAAATATCATTTCCCCGAACAACTCATTTCTAGCAGTGATAATTTAATATGCTCTTACCTTGAAGTTTGGGATTAAAGATCAACCTTAGCTGCATGTTGTATTTATGTATCTGCTATCTCACTTAAGTCTGAGGCTATGTTTCTGTTTCCTATCAAGTTACTGTTCTATACTTATTCACATTACAACACTGAATGCCTTAATATTTTCCCCTGATGTTAAACTATTGTTTAATTTGCTGGCTGTTGTGAATGCCTTATTCTCTCTTCTCAGTCACTGGGCATGTGAGCCAAATTCAGAAGTGATATGTAAGGTGCTATAAGACAGATCACGTAATATTCACTTGAATTCCCTCAGCATTTCATACTCTGCTCTTCGTAATGTGAAAGGCAATGTAACACAATATAACTCTCATACAAAGTAATTGAAAGGAGTTAGGTAAGCTAAAGCATCTCCTTCCATAAATTATGCTTTCTCCCAGACATTTATTATGTGAGTTAACTTTGATTTAAGTGCAGGAGGTCTGAGGGAGAGAGTAAGGTAGTAGACACAAGTCTAAGATAATTCTCTGTCAGTTGTGAGTGCACTGGCAAGTTCATAGATAAACCATGCAAAAATATAGGCTCTGTGGGCTAGTTCAGCTCAAAGGCAGTTTAGCTATGTTAATTCCAGATCTGCTTGGCTCCATGTATTTGTGAAGACATTATGCTCCCGAGTCAGCAGAATCAAACCATGTAAGAACCCTTTTTTGTGGGAAAAAATGAGACATCCACTGCCTCATTCTGACTCAAAGAAAGGAGATTATATTGAAAAAATAGTGAACAGTCTGGATTGTTTCCATTCTTTTTAGTATCTCATCTTCTGAGTAAAGATAACAGAGTTGACTATAAAACATCCTGTCTGCATTACTCCTCACTTTTACCTTGTGCATCACTTCTGAATTCAACTCTACTCAATTCAATTGAACTACGTACATGTTTGAGAAACAAAAGTATTTTGATGGCGTCTTACCTCTTAGGTAAAATAAAACATCCTCTGTTTATCTGTTATTTTTTTTTCTGAAAGAGAAAAAGGTGTTTATTTTCTGCAGTGGTCTAAGTGAACCAGTCCAAATTCTTGTACACAGCAGCTGGTGACAGAGAAAGTGAGAACAAAACATGAATCAGGATGTCACAAAGCTCAGGCAAAAAAATAGAAATAAATAAAAGTAAATGCATGGGGGAAGGGCAGTGGAAACTGATGTGAGCATGAAGGCTGAAGAAAAAAAGTGAGGCAGGTTGTTCCTCTGAAATATATTGTTATTGCCTCTGCTGAGAAAAAAAATGTTAAAGCTCAGAAAAGCTGCATTAAAAGTTATTAGAGGCAAAACAAATGTAATTTTAAAAAAAGAACAGGTCTGCAAGGGTGAGTTTCTGCAAACTTTCACGGCTCTTGTCTCAGACTAGACACACACAAACTACTAATCTGGAAGCAACATCAGACTAATGAGAACTGACGTTTTGTGCATACAGCAGATCTAGAATTTTGCAGAGTCAAGATGATGAGAAATTCAATCTCCTTCACTGAACTGATCATGTTGATGCGAAAAGTCTACTATCCACATAAATGCATGCTTGGTTTTAATAGTCCTGTCAATATAACTTTTTTCCTTGCTTGTATATAATCCTTAAAGTTATTCCATAACAAAAAATTAAAGCCATCTAATATTTTATGGGATATCCATAGGTATTTGAGCTCTTTAATTCTAAAAGTCCTCTTTCTCTTATGTGGCATTCCCTTAGTGTATCTCTGGTTGGGGAGTGGAAAAGCCCCATTATATGCTCCAGTTCCTATTCAGCCAATTAGTATACACTCAGGAGTTATACTTCTGTGGCAGACCTAGCCATAATTGAATTTATGTCAGATAAGATGTTGTACTTATACATCCACTGGGAGCAGAAACGAAGACATCAGCCATAGGCACACGAAGATTTCTCTTCCTTATAATCTCAGTGAAACAGCTGCTATTTGTTTTTAGAGTATTGTGCAGATTCTTAAATAACCTAGGGACTGATTTACCTGACTCTCCTAAGAATACTCAGTTGTTGCTCTCACTGAAAATGCATGAGGTCAGAGTATTCCACTGCATGAAGATGATAGCTGACAATGTTTTTCCAACCTATATCATTATCATTGATATAAGAACAACCTATATACTATTTCAGAAATTACAAATATCGGGAAAATTTACAATGTGTTTAGGGCATTGTTAATGAACTTAAACATTTTTAAACTTGAAACCTTAATTGGTATATTCCTACTAGTCTTTTATCTCAGGATAATGGATTTGTTTACAAAATTACAAGTAATTTTTCAATTCTAAACTGAGGAATACACAGCAGGAAAACAACTTTTTAAATGGTAATGTGTCATTTCTTTTTCTGGATGTAAATTTCATTCTGAATATATTCAAATGGAAAAAACGTTATTATTAATAAATTATATGAGTGCAAAACACCGTCTAGTTGCAACATGTTTCATTCACAGGCTCTCTGTCTCTAGCTCACACAGACAATGAAGTCAACCAGACAAGATGACACTCATTCATCTACATGGACTTGGAGCAATCCAAGATTTGCTTTTGCCAAGAGAATCACCGCTTGCTTTTTTATTTGTTTCTTTACAGCCTCTTCATACAACTTTTGCGGTGTAAAAGGGCAATGAACAAGGTGAGAAGCTAGTCCTTGGTCATAAAGTGATGTACAAACAAAAGTGAAAAAACCTAAAATACAGTCAACTCATAAACTAAATTAAATTGCAACAGAGCTTCCATGTCATTAAGATGGCATTCTGTTACTACCCAATGAGGTAAGTGATTAACAGATCCACGTGCTGGGTCAATTTACTTGCATAAAAAAAAAACAATGGAAAATTACAATGTGTCTTTAATACTTACTATATTGAACAGTGAAAAACTTTCATATTCTGAAGGATTTATTCAATTATGAGAAAAAACTCGTTAAAATAAATAGACCATTTTAGTTCACCCTGTTCGAAACTCCTATTAAGGACAAATGTTTGAGTCAGAAAATTTCTTAAGCTTCAAAAATAAACCATATGGCTAAAGGAGATTCTTCAAAAATGCATGTTGAAAGTGCTTGATTCCTCTTCTGTTTTTACAGATGTAAACCGCATTTCATTTAAATTGGTAAAAAAAAGTGGAGAATTCGGGCCACACTGTCTAACCACACAGTACTCCAGTTTGAAATTCATAAACCTTTCTTTTTACTTATTTTTTTTATTCAACAGAGGTAGGATTTACAATACGGCATGGCAGCTAGAATCATAGGAAATACCCTATAGTCAGTGACTGATTGTCCCTTGATTAGATTCTGCTCCAGACTGCATTTGTTCACATCACTTGCTTCTTTCTATTTTCAGGATCCACAATTGCAATCAAATCTCAGACATAAACAAATAATCACAGTCTACTTTAGCTGAAAAGAAATTTCTCTTTACACAGAGGGGAGTCCTACTGTCTTTTTCAAAGCATAGGGGAGGGGTTTTTTGCCACATACATAAAGAAAAGAATCCAAACCTGTCATTTTTCTTTCTGACTGAGTGCCACAAAGTCTGTAGGGGGATGTTAGATCAAGTGCAGAGTGTAATACCCTGCATTTTCAACTCCCGTCCTAGCCCTGTAAATTCCACTTCACGCTTATTCCTAAGGAAACATTCCCAGGCTCTGGTGTCACCTGCCTTTAACAACATTCGAGGGTAGTCTCTTGGTATCTGGCTGATCTGAGCCCATTCTTAGAAAGTGTAAGCTGCCTCGCCTTATCTAACATTACTGCCCAAACCGAACACTATATAAGCTATCATGAAAATCACTTTCTTAAAGGAATTGCCTTTCAGTTTTTAGGACACTTCAAAACACTCTGGACTAATACTATTCCAAAATAAAAATAAAGGTGATGATTGATTGTAAACGCTGCAAATCCTCTTCCTCAGGCTATAGTATAATTTTAGTGCCTTTGCTTACAGGTAAAATAAAGTGTGTTTTAGGATGTGAGCATTTTACTTAATTGACACATTTTATTTTCCACATGTTATGCAATAACTGTCAAAAGTTGAGACTACTCTTTTGCTATGGGATTAATCATCATTAAACACTAAACCATAAGAACATAAAGTAACTTGACATACATTAACAAGCTCTATAGATTTAGCAGGCATTACCACAGAATCAGTGCGTAGCCCATCTTTAATGGCCACATGTCATTATAAATGTATTCAAATTTCTACGGCCAATCTATGATTGATTCATTTTACAAATGTATTAAATCCACTAAAATAGCTTGCTCAGGAGATTGCCAGAAATTCGATAGCTGACAAATGAGTTGAGAATTAGCTTGTTCGGAATGTGTTCAAATAAATATGAAGTTGTCATGCTCATACAATCCACTTACTTTAGTGCATAGCATAGTTAATCACGGAGCACTTCCAGGATTGCTAATTGTGTGGGCCGTGTACACAGAAAGAAAGAAGACAGAACATCTCATTTTCATCTGCAGGTTTTCAGACCATGCCCACATTCTGAGGGTGATCAGATATTTCAGTAACATGTATAACACAGTCTACTAGAAAACATGTTAAAAATGAGCTTTAAGGAAATTTCATTACTCACCCACCCAGTACTGTTACATTGCCCAGGCTGCCAGTCATCCTTTCTTGGTCAAACACACACTAAAAGTCAGATTTTTAGCCGAGCTGAAGGCTCCATTTACAGCAGATGCTGAAATAAAATATGTCACATTCTTTCCAGGCCAAGAAAAAGGTATGCGCATAGTAACTTATTTGATGAAAATACCTTGGACAATGATTCCTTTAAAGAATAGGGAGTATGTGGTGGAAAATACAGAATTTTAGATACAGAAAAAAGTATTTGTAACTTTGACGAATAAATTAATCAGACGAAGAGTCCTAGAGCCATAGAGGCAGACCACAAACAGCTTGCTTCCAGAGGAATTAGGGGCAGCCAAGAGAATTACCCATTGTGTAAGGCTGAATGCTGACAGCAAACATGGAAGGAAGGCTCCACAGTATGCAGAAGCAAGACATGAACTGAAAGACTCTGGAGATTCAAAGGACATGTACTGAACTGATATGTAATGAGAAAAATAAAAGTGTATTTTGCCTAGACCAGTTTGTCTCTGTATGTGCTTATCCATGTATAATATTAAGAAAATGTAACTGAAATTACCAGCACATGCTTTGTGTTTAGTATTTAATATTTACTTCTGAAAAGTTAACCCATACAAGCCAAAATTTAGAGTCAAGGGGTTCATAAACTCCAGGGAGTGTTGACAGTCCCAGCTGCCAGTACCTGAGTCATGGGTTGTCAGCTCTCAGGCAAGTTACCTCCAAGTATGTGCCTTCTGTCCCCGTAGTCGAAGGAAAACTTGATTTGAGAGCAATCACAGCAGCCTCAAAAGTGTCCAGCCAGGGAGGACTTGGCTATGGTTCTCACGGGGCCTAATACCCCCAGGTGCCTTAATACATTGCCCTCAGGGAAGAAAACAAAAGACAAAGGCTTAGCCCTTTATTATAGTAAGAACACAGGATAGCCACAGAGATTAACACAGCGGGTACCCTTTTAAATGTCGTTAAACCAATTCTCCACAAATCAATTCTCATTGAAATTAGGTTCATCTAGCCTTCTGTTCATCCTCCTCTGAGCAATAATCCCATTTGCTGCTATTCTCAGTGACCCCTGGGATAATAACACTTCCTTTGCTTGCTCCACACATCTCTTGATGATAATGAGTTGCCCCATGCATGTGCACTTTTAAACCCAGGGTTAATAAGGCAATCACTTGTTTATTAGAGACAATCACATTTTCTCCTCTCACTTGATGTTGTAATGTGGCATATTTCAAGAGATAAATTTTATTTTCTGGAAGTAGGCAGAATTTCAGTATGTTCAAAAATTCGGAATCACATATATCACATACATTTCCAAATTTTGGTTCATCAAGGCCACAGGGAAGGGGCCACGTGGTATTTATTTTGTTTCCCCAGATCCAGAAGGCTATCTAGTGAAGACTGTATTTTTCAGGCTAGCAAACAGAAAACTGCATTGAGAGAGAGAAAGAAAACACAGGTCAATATTTTATTGGACATAACGGATAATCTCTGTGTACTGCAGGCTTATGGATGTGAGACATAAACATTTACACTATAGGTTATATGCATATTGAGGACAACAACAAATAAACATTTGATATCAACAATTTTATGTTAAAACAGATCTCCTGCCCTATGAATCTTAAAACTGAAGAAATTTCTGTGTTGGTTTATAATTGTGTCAACTGATTTTAAACATACCATTGTTTCCTACCTGAGTTCCCTTTAATAATGTTAATTCTTTCACAGTCTCCCAGCTTAAGTTGTCAACCTCATTAAACAGCCTCAGAAAACAAGTTAACATTAATGCAAACAGTTCTTTTCCTCAGAGGAACCTGAGAACTCAGAAGAGAGAATTGACCACTTTCATTGTATGAAAGTTAGTCCTTCTCCATGTAAGCTAGTTTCTAGTAAAGCATATGACACACACTAGTAATACTTACCTTTAGTAAATGACTTTTGCTGATGTGCTAGCTCAGTTCAACTAGACACTAAACTGGCTATGCAGAAACAGTTCCCAGAGTCCCTAAACTTTGTTCAGAAGGGCAGAAAAACATGCAAAGTGTTCCTTATCCCATATACATGGATCACAAATCAGGGCAATCCTTGCTCAGAAGAGGTTTTCTTTCTCTTTATGTCTTGTGTGGATCAGTCCGGAATTCAGTCCTTGTTCATAACTATAAAGCACTATATGCATACTTATAAATAATGAAATATTATTCATATCTTTACTGATTTAAGCAGTTTACATACTAGTGAGTACATTTTTAACAGACTAAAAATGCTATCTTATTTTAAATGTGTCTATATATTTAAATATATATAGGAAAATGTCTAGACTCCGTAGCCTTGAATTTTGCAAGTCTGCTTAGTGCTTTAATGGAAACACTAAACAATCAGCAAGACAAAATATTTGTTCTAGAAACCATCATGTCCCTCTGACTCTTTTAAAGAGCAAAATTAAATCTTTTTTTTAAAAATTACAGGAAGATACTCCCATACATCTATAAAGTACACAGCAAAATATAATGTTTTCCTGTATTTCAGTGATTAAAGTTGATTTTATTATAAACTAATAATGTTATTACTAGTGAATTCATAACTACCACTTCCTCCTACTCTTCCTCTGAAAGACACCAGAGAATAACTGAAATGGTCTGTCTGCAATGGGAATGTTGAAGCTATTACTCAAGCAAATTTCCATCTGAGATCATTTGGAGCTGACCTTAAAACAAAAACTGAAAAATCACCTTAGCTGAAAATCCTAAGAAAAAGAACAGATTCTTTGGAGTTTTTGGCAAGTGCATTATACCTGATGATTTGGATCATTTGGAGCTGACCCTAAAACAAAAACTGAAAAATCACCTTAGCTGAAAATCCTGAGAAGAAAATGAACAGATTCTTTGGAGTTTTTGGCAAGTGCATTATACCTGTTCATACAATAGAAAACACCATAGAAATTTAAGTCAAAATCTAAGTCCAAGTCTACAAAATAACCCCCTTAGTTTTGTCCTTGCATAATTTCTCCTTTTCACTGACTCTTTTAATGGGGCCACGTAGGTTTAAAGGTCCATCTTTAAGGTTGTACTTTTGCAAATTAGCTTGCAGTATCAGGGCTGACTTTCTGATGAAAGGTTTTTCCTAATGTGTAGCAAACGGCACTTGTATTTCTTTGCCAATCAAAATACCCATCAGTGACAAAATGAGAGATTATTACTGCGCAGAAAGGAGGAGGCATATTTTTTTATAGTGAAATTTTAGTTTCTTCGTAAGTTTTGCAACCGTTTTTTTTCTTTATATAACAGTATCATATTCATATAATTCACAGAATTCAGTAAATGCAGTATCACAAGTCTCTCAACCTATTTAACTAAAGGGTGTCATTTACAAAATCGTCAAGGGAAATATTTTATACTAATTCCAGAACAAAAAATTTCAACACGAACTCTGTATTCACAGTGAGACCTCAGAGAATATTTTGTTCCATGTGAATTGTAAGGGATCATATCCCAGCCTTCATTAGCATAGCCTAAAATAAATTTGTATACTACCCAAAACATCCACCCAAAATCAATAAAATTCAAGCCTAAATAATCATACCTTTCTTTATTTTATAACATTTGGTTAGAATTAAATTTTCTCTCACAGCACAGCCAAACACAAACTATATCAATAACATTACAAACACAGTGAACCCCTGATTCTTACATTTGTTTTATATAAATAAATTGCTATACTGTTACTACATCTTTACTGCTGCTTGACGATAAAGACTTAAGCCTGGAAGAGACAGATTTAATATATGATTGTCTACAAACAATCATTGGAAATCCAAACATAAAGAACACTGGAATAAATGAAACATCACCACAAGCCAAGCTCTGACCTTCTTCCTCAGCTTTCACTCAGCCTTCATTTATGCAGACTTCTCCTGAAGACAGTGGAATTCAGAAATTAATCATTACCTACAGCTCAGTGTGTAGCTTAGTATTCAGTATCTGCAGGACAGTTAGACTTGCATTGCTTTCTTCCTCCCACTGGAGAATGGTTGGTAGGACTTGCAAGCTTATGCACCTTGTTTTTTTTTAAAGTTTTCCATATTAAATAATGTTACACTTTCTCAAGAATATCACACATTTTAGTCTGAGAGCTATCACATTTTCAGCAAATGCATTGTCCCCATTTATTTATACTGAAAATGGCAAAGATGCATAAGTCACCTTCAATTCCATTACAGCCTCGATTCTGTGAAGTAGGAGGGTCAATGTCGGTACTTGCCACTGTTTATATCACAGGACTTGATTCTATAGGTCTGCTGCCAGAACCAGAACAGACACCTGGTAATAACAGAAGGTCCAAGAGCTAATCGGATGTGTCACTCACCTGGGATGTGACATAGCATCATTCCTGGCATGCAAAGTGGCTGTTTGTATAGAGATTCAAGACATCAACAGGCCAGGCTTCTGGAAAAACAGAGTCAAACGAAACAGGTGTCAATTAGTGAAAAAATGGTGAATTCTTTTCCAAATCTACAGCAATGGGTTCACAAAAATAGCTTGAGACTTTGATGATTTATCAATGTAGGACTGTAGGTAATAGGTGTAAATAGTGACTAACATGGGTTTGAACCAGAATTACCTACTGGCAAAAGAACAGATCTATTTTATTGACTATTCTTATGTGACTTACTTTTCTGCATGCTGTTTCTCTCTCTTGTGTTTGTCAAAACACCTAAGTTTCATGTTTTTCCTCCATCATTCTCATTCTATCTAGTCCATTTTCTTCATTGACAGCCTTGTTCTTTTGATTTTCTGTCTTGCATAGCTAATAGCTCCTGTGTGCTGTGCGGTGATGGAGAGGACCTTATTTAAGACACGGGCTCCTACTAGACAACAAAGAAACTTGAAATAATAATAGCAGAACATTCAAGCTCTCCACAGTTAAGCATCTCTCTGACAATGGTGCATAAGCCATTAATTGCTCTAAGATGTTTGTATCCTTGGCTCCTTCTGACTTCAGTGAGGGGTGCAGGAATGCAACTGTATGCCACATGAGGTATTGAATTACAATTTCTTCAGAAACTGTAGTCAATTTCTTCAGTCACCGTTAAGGCATTTGGGAAGCAACCTGCATTTTAAAGGTCAAAGATGGAACAAATCTAACCACCAGTACACAGTAGTTCTGGCACAACGATGGATGAAAATAAGTTTTTTGTAGCTTCATTGTAGCTTTTTTTGTAAGAAAAGCTACCAGATAACAAAATGTTATGTGACTATCGCTTCCACCACATCTTTCTTATACTAGAAATACTTCCAATAGAAAAATCAGCTAAAAGTCCAAGATACATTGTACCATTTTTTTTCTTTATTTCCTTCTGTTATTGCTCTCACTACTCAACAGGTCAGTTACAGATTTCACCTCATTGAACCAGCTGCAGGATTGTTGAAATCTATAAAGGACCACTTGGCTCCATTTCTGTCAAAACTGCTAAGTCACATTTGCCCAAGTTCTAAGGGATTATTCATAACAAATGTATTGATCTGTTCATAACCACTTTAGCTGAAAGATCGCTCCATAAAAGGAACCTCCACTGTTTGCAGATTTATAACCCCACAGTAATGAGATGTTTGAACTGCATGAGAGACAGACAATGGTTTTTTATGAACCCATTATTTGAAGCTACTGTACTTTAATGTGGTATGCAGAATGGAATTAAATGGTTTCATTTTATTTGTCTTACTTAAAACTTTCCACTTATCTGTGCAACTGGGAGATTGAAATCATGGATTTCCTTACTCATCCCACAAAGCAAAGCCACTAGCATAACCAGCATCTTCCCTCTTTAACTGAAAAAGCATATATATCATGCCTCTATATTGCAAAGTCTATTTTCAGCTGAAGCATTTCAGCAAAATCTCATGCCAAGTTCAGTATCTTTATATATTTCTGTATGTCTCGCATACCATTTCTTGGAATAGTCAGATGTTATTTTTAAAATGTTATGACATGTATTTTGAAATCCATGCATAAGACAAGGTGGTCCAGTCAGAAATCTTCCATTCACTCTATTACTTTTTCCGCAGAAGAGATCACCCGAACAACATGGGCAGCCTCTAAAAAGAGTATCTCTTCATTTGCTGAGGGCACTGTTAAAGTCACACGTATCTCTGCCAAGCCCTTATAGGAGGTTGGGGTGAACAAGAATCCTGCTGTATTAGCAGTTTCATCTCCAACCCACAGCACTGTCAACAGCATTTGGAGCAAGGTCTCAAAAGCAGATCAGGTCCCAGTGGTTTATGAGGTTAAGCTGCGTACAAATGCTTCTACAACAGACTGATGTTAAAGGGCAAGAATCTGTTCTGTGCCAGCAGAAATGCTGGCTGGAGATGGAAGGTGAAGAGGGGAATGTTCTTAGTGGAATGAATGGAAACACCCCTCATAACAGCAACAAATCCCTGCATGCCTTGTTCACCATAGGCGTTTGAGAGATGTGTGACCATTTGGGGCTTAGCAGTTGAAATCTTTACCCCTAATAACTGAGGTATCAGTACATTACAGCCCTGAAAAGCTTCTCTTCTGTTTGATTTTGGGATGCCAGACTCAATCTGTATTAAATCTAATATGTACTGAAATTGGCCCAGTGTATTTTAGATCTAAGCACTTTTAGAAGAGAAAACACAGGCTACCGGTAGAACACTTTTCCTCTAGTTGCAATGAGAGAGTAAATGTTGTTGTTTTATTCGCACCTAATCTGGCAATCTAACAGCTGAAACTGCTGCAAACTAGAACTACGATTTGAATATGATTTAAAAAATAAAGGATTGTTAATGATTTCTCATATGGGAAATATCCACAGCTGTTTCATTGAGAAGGAATGAAGGATGAAGGACAGAAGGGGAAAAGGAACAGAGGAGATGGTATTCAGTGGGCAATGATTACAATGCAGTCCTTCCTTCTATATCTCCTTTCTATGTTTCCCACCTTGATATCTCTAGAAATTATTCCTGACAACACAGGGTCGTGGACAATTTCTTAGACGTCACTAGACTCAGATTCTACTTTGTTTGCTATGAAGTATATTAACTTGAAGAGCTATGGTTTAGCACCGCACACTAAAGCAATCATCTGCAAAGCTGGATAACTGTACCACATTCAAAATGACTCTTAAAGGATAAATCACTGCTTCACATGCATAAAGCTATCAGGAATTAGGTTTTCACATCTTGGGCTTGATCTACTCTTAGCCTCCAGTCTGTAAGATCGCTGAAAGAGCAAGAGCATGAAGGTTTTCCCGCTGACACCAGGACTTCCATGTAGCACCTCACCATTCTGCAGCTGCTGAGACAGTCCCACCATCAAGTCTGCCAGACAGGCTTGAAATTCTGAATGTAACACATATCTTGCCTGCCAGAAGTCAAGATTATACTTTAATCACAGCTGCTAGGCTTCTTGACTTTCCCCATTCTTCCCTCTTCCAGGATATATTTCTTCACTGAGTCACTTTAAACATCTGATTACCATTTGTGAAGATTTTGGTGCTGCAAATGGGTTATTCCACCACAATTGGTTACCACTGGCATAGTCAGAAGGGAAACTAAATTATTGCAGTTGTGTGTTATTACGTGTTAGCTGAAATGATTGCACCTCTTCTCTGGTTTTATGACCTTGTAGGCACAATAGCTAGAAAAATTGATGTGCTTACTCTGGAAAAGTGGTAGGATTCAAGAAGTTAATACAAAGATTTGTTTTATCATGAAAGGCACATGAGTTAGAATAGTTCCAAGGTGGAGTGTTACCAGCAACTCCAGTGGGCCAAACACCTGACATATCAACATGTGGGGAGCTCTAATGCTGCAGTGACAGCTTCACAGCTGCCGACATGGTAGTCTGTGACTTATTGGAATGCTCCCATCTCCACAGTCCCATCATTAACCCAATGACCACAGCTTTTTTTCTTGTGAATTTGGACTGAAATGGAAAAGAAGAAGAAAATTAGACAAAGGTTATTGGCAAGTGTAGTCGGTAAAAATATCAGAGAGCTGGGGTTTTGTTTTGTTTTGTTTTTTTCTCTTTTGACTTATAAAAAAGTCTCAGAAAAGTTCTAGTATTGCCAACTTGGATGTATTTGCTGAAATGTTTATTAGATTTATGAATTGAGCTTCTCGCCTTTGACATGCATTTTTCAAAATAAAATCAAGTGGTATTTTGCAGAAAGTAAGTGCAAAAGTGAAAAGGACCATCTTGTAAGGATTTCTCCTGCAGGACT
Source organism: Nyctibius grandis (assembly GCF_013368605.1). Lineage (NCBI taxonomy): Eukaryota > Metazoa > Chordata > Aves > Nyctibiiformes > Nyctibiidae > Nyctibius > Nyctibius grandis. The sequence continues at coordinate 49,022,867 of NC_090662.1, read as the reverse complement.
TTTCATTCCTTTTCTTCTCCTTTTTAGCCCAAGTCGAGTTGTGCTCTGAAATGGGAAACCTAGAATACAAAAATGACAGTCAGAAGTGGCTTAACAAAAGGGTTTCTTGTCTGCCTTTGATACAGCATAAACATTTATCAGACCCTATCACCATCTCCTCCTCTGTAGAAAAGGGTAGTAAGAAGTCATTGCCTTCTCCAGGAAGAAGAAGCTGAGCTGACACATTACATCTCCTTCTCAAGCACTGGAGTCCTACCTTCTCATGGAGATGATCCTCACCATTCATTCTGGATGACAGAGGAATCAGTTGGTCTGAAACCAGCATATAAATCATTTTTCCATCTACCCTCAGCCTTTCACAGATGGCTAGCAAATAGCCTGGATCTCCAAAACCTTTTAGAAATACCTGAATGGTCAGAAAGAAATTGTCTATCTTTGTGGCACCAACAGCAGATATTCTCTTGAGAAGAGTAGGCAGGACATAAGAGTAAACCTGAATGAAAGAGGTTTCCCTGTCGATATGGCTGTTATTTGATATGTAGATATGGTAATTAATGCAAATTATTTGCTTAGATTTGAGGCTACATAGTCCTGTAACCCAGTAAATACATTATTGTCATTGCTACCAAGGGGCCACAGGCTTTTTACTAGCTGTGTAAGGCCTCAGGGCTAGGGCTTGTCTTAGCTTTGCAATTTAAATGCAACAAAGTGGTGGAGAATGCAGTCAACCTGCCTGTACTTTCTTACATGACAATTGTGTGGGGAGCCCTTCTGGGAGTGCTTTTGGAGGGCACCAGTCTTCAGCCATCATGGAAGCCCAGAACACGTTCCTACTGCACTAGCAAGAATCTCACTTAAAGTACCTTACTTCTGAACAACATAGGCTGTTAAAATTTAATGTAACGAATTAGTGGAGAATGGTGGCAATATGGGCTCTAATTTGCATACAACAAAGAAGACTGAGTGCCAGGTTCGTTAGCTTTTCCAAAAACTCTGTAATATTATCTGTCTACTATAGTATTCACGTAAATCCAGACTCAAACCAGATTCCCAATATACCCTCAGAATGTAAAAAAAAGCCCCCCGTACTAATTATAAACTTCCTGTAGGAAGGCCTGGTAGCTTTCAAGAGATGCACTCTCAGAGAGGGCTGCTCTTTAAGGGAAAGAAAGCTGGGAGCCAGGAGTGATAACAAGGCAAGGCACTGCCCTCCCTGTCATTCCCACTCTACCCAAATAAGCAGAGAAGAGCACGTCTGGTGATGACGACCAGGGTTGGCCACAGCTCAGTTGGCCAAGTAGGTCCATAGTGAGGATGCAAATCCCAGGTCAAGCCAGGGAACCAGTTCAGGAAGGATGTGTCAGAGCCAGGGAGAAGCAAGGCACAGGCATAGGCACAGCTGCACTGTACCTCAGGCAGCAACCAAGGGTGTAAATCATCATCCAAGCAAGAGGAGGCTCCCCTCAGTTTTTCTCACTACCTCTGTGTTTTCCTAGCAGTCGGATCCAAGGTTACACGGCTGCACAATAGCAAACCTTGAGCATCGGCAGCCAAATCCTTAGGAGAAGGAATACATTTAGACACTGAGAGACACTTCATTTTGTCTTCAGTGAGGAAACCCACAAAGATCATCCTTCCAGAAACATGGTGATGGCAATCATGACTTTCTTTTTTTCCCCAAGCATTTCTCACTTCTTTCATACCTGAGACTCTCCATCTACATAGCTGTGAAAAAGATCATCACTGAAAATGTGTCATTAATTAGCACAACTCACCCACCCGTACAAATGGATATGCAAGTATTCTTTTCTATCAACACCTTTGATAGCAAAAGCTAAGTAAAACACCCTGGAAACTTTGATGATACTACCAGTATATCGGCCAACATCTATTCTCACAGAAACTTCAGGAGTAACAACCTGCTGGCATCTTACTCGTAAGAAGTAATGTTTCTTACTATACAGCAGAATAACTAATAGCTCTGAAGCATTCATCAAAAAGTTGGAAAGTCCGGCTTAGCTTGATTAAACTCCTAAAATATGAATGTTTATCCCAAGCTCATACAAAGCTTGAGAGTCAGCAAAATTTGGCAGAAAAATGCACAGTACAATTCAAATTCTGGCTGGTTCCCAGAATTCCAGAAATATGCAAAAATGATAAATTGGACATGCTAGGTAAGAAAGGGAAATCCTACACTTCAGAACTTGAAAACATCTAGCTTTAGTATTGATATAAATGATTATGTAAGGGAGTGATTTCATTTCAACCAGTTTTGTCAGACGGTGTATTTAGGAATGGATTTACATATACAAAACAAGAAAGTAAGATTCAGTGTGTGAATACAAAAACTGAGGGAAGGCACTGGAGAAGTAGTCTCAGTTGCATATACACTCTTAATTAAATAAGAAAAAAAAAATTATTTAATAAAATTATTTTCAACATCAGTTGTCCTGCTAATTTCAAGTTTCTTGAGAATTTTATTGCTTCATAAATGTCCCAAAGACTTCATGCTGAGGAAAGACAGGAACTTTTGAAAACATCTGTTCAGCTCCTTTGAAATCAAAATTGTATTTAAAGTTCTCAAGTAGCACTGCAAAAAATTGATTGATCTTTCCCTTACATCTAAGCTCCTTTTAGATTTATTTAATAAACATTCACTTGATAACATACATTAAAATCTTACACATAAAGTCACAAAATTACATGTCTCTTCAGCAACATAGGCTGATGAAGTTATGAATACTGTCTATGAAACTCAAACTTGACACTTCTCACAGTGCCAAGGCAAGTCAGCATGTCTCTTATCTTCAGCATTCAAGGATAACTAGACTACCCACCAGATGTACAATGCTAGACAACAACTGCAATTCACAGTTTCATTCCTCAGGTAAATCAGACCTTTCAAACGCTAGGAGAAAGTCTCTCTGAAGAGGAGGTTGCCCTTTACAGAGCACTGGTCGAAGTCCGTCGCATGAGGAAATGAGGACTTCTTACATCTGAAAAATCACAGATAACTGGAGTCACTGAATGTTATTATTTGCCTCTCCTTAGGAAAATTTGGCAAAAATTATATTTAACTGTCTCTCAGGAATCTTTCAGAAGCTGATAATATTTAGCAAAAGTTACACAGCAGCACATGTAAAAAAGGGAAAAAGGCAAAAAGAGAACACAAAAGGAAAACACAATTCAGAAAACATTTAGGATACTGCTCTCAGTGGCCTAAAGGAAAATCAAAGAAGCAAGTAAAAAATATCCATCTTCCATATTATTTTTTAAATTATGTCAAGAAAAGTTCATAACTCTCTAATTTAAACCCTGAGGAAGAAGGCACAGCTTTAAAAATCATAAAAATGTTCAAGGGGTTTAGGTCTTTTTTGTTTTAACCTACTCCACAGTAAAAAATAATCTGAAGTGAATCAGATTAAAGAGACATCTCTGGAGAGCAGTTGTCTTTTCTGTGTCTTGTTCATCTGATGGTCAGTACAATGAGCCTTTGATTGAAGTTCTTATATGCTTCAATAGTCAGACTGAAAATGTAGAGAAAACTAAAGCATCCAATGTCACCTCCTCAGATAAAATTTACCAATAAACTCAAACTCATAATTTATAAAAGAAACAATATTCAATATTTTTGTGTTTACTGGTGTTTCTACTATTTTCCAGGAAAGCCCTGGATCTTACTTCATTTTACGTGACTCTGGATTTTCCTTTTTTGTCTCACTGTCTTCTGAAGCCACCATTATTCACAGTTTTCTTCAGTCTTTCTAGTCTTAATGTAAGGATAGGGCTTACCCTTACAGTTATAAACAACATTACGATGATGCAAAAACATCGCCCTATCCCCTGGCAGGATCCCAAAACTCAGCCTCCACTGCAACAATACACAATTCAATCCACGCTATATTCCCAAATTTGAGTTACCCTTCCCTCCTTTTGTTTTAGCAGCCATAACATTGAGGCATCGTGCCTCCCCTTACTTTTTATGACTGAGGGGGAAAATGTTCCTCCTGGAAGCCTCGAATACTCAAATCATCAGTCTTTTTCACCCAGCTTTCTACTCTTGAACTTGGCTCCCTCTTTCCATCCAATTGTCCTGAATTTATGGGCTTTGGGCAGCTCAACCAGATCAGTCCCCAAGCTGCTCTGAAACCAGCCCAGCTCCAGGAATCTCATCTACATATTTAAGGTTTCCTACTGCAAAGGGTGAAAGGAGGGCGGAGGGAAGCCAACAGGTTAACAGGGCTTCCCTTTATGATTCCTCAGGGGAAGAAAAATAACACTCTAATGATTTAAACAGCCTGATGTGTGTTGTCAAAGGCCATAAGTCAGCACCAAAGAGTTATATGCAATATACCCCATAGGAGCTAAAAAATGCATTTGCCATAAAACAATACTGTGTTATTCATCTAATACGCTCTACAAATCCAGCCCAGTCCCCTTAGTAGGTGACAAATTTAAATAAGGTAAAACTCTGGAAATTAGTTATTACTATACACTGCATATTGCAGAACAACTCTATACTAATGATCTACCTGAGAAAAATCTCCTTTGCATGTACTCCTTTTCTCTGGTCTCAGAAACTTAATTTTCACAATATCAAGGTATATCAGAATGCAGTTAATTTTCACTGTGAGCAAAGTAAATGCTTCTAATTTAAGGAGTCTCCACAGTGTTAAACCTACAATGAAGTTGAATAAAATATTTATCTCAGAGAAAACAGGCAATCAAAATAACATTAATACTGTGTTTATTAGAATTTAAAAGCAGTACAATATATGCATATTGTATTAAGCCTTCTTCACGTCGTCAGAAAAATCATTAATCTGTTAGTAGAGATAACTTCAGTGTATCTCCGTCTATCTGAAGCTAGCATTTCTCTCTGATGCACAAGACATTTAAGGAGACAGGAGATTGATTGTCACCCCTGTTTCAAGGAGACCTGGCATAAATAGATTCCCAGACTCAAGAATATAGGGAACTGTGTTACTGTTGCCCAACAAGGTGCATCCATGCCAGCCCACTGCATATCGGCAAGCTGTGTCTATGCCTCACTGCTGCTGTCTGCAGGAGGCAGCTGCTGTGTCAATGTGATATTTACTCCCTGGCCAGTGTGCCTGCCGCCACCCAGCACCTACTCTGGTGTAATCCTCCATCGGTCGGGTGTCTTTCCCTACTGAAATCTAGGTCCTAGGATCTCTACTGAGATCTAGGAAGCTGCTCAGTGTTTGCTTGTAAAGTCCCACTGAATTTGACTCTGATTTGAACAGGACTACTCTTCATCTTCAAGCGAAGCACCATGGCAGAAGAGGATGTGAGCCAATGAAGGGTTTGGCTCTAAGCATTTCAGGCTTTCTGAAATCAAATCTGAGCTAGCAGGAGATGCAAATCTGTAATAATGCTTTCCATGTAACCAACTATTATTCCTGTCACTTAGCCAAGTGGAGAAGTTGAGGGTCACTACGTTTTAATACAGGCTCTCTTAACTTTCAATGTTATTAAGACCTCGTGAGTCACTCAAGGTAATGATTCCAAATGGGGGGGAAAAGTAAGGTAGATAATGGAGCCTGCAGGCATGGAAAATATTTTATTATTCCTAGGAGACACTCTACAGAAATGTCAAACTGGACACCTACTGAAAAGTGCTGGAACCACTGTCTTCCTGTAAAAGTGAGTAATGCTCAAGATAAATTCATTAAACTAATGTTTATTTTAGTAAAAGCAGGAGGGATTGGGGCAGAGGGGGAGATTCTTATCTGATATTTACTCTGGTCATTATTTTTCTGTAGATTGAACTGAATGAAAAGTAATTATATATTACTTTTACTTTAGTAAAAAGATCCTAAAACACTATAAAAGTACTATTCACCTAAACTTAGGTGTGGTAAAGTGTAGCAACCCTTTGTAAGGCAAGAAGTAGTAGCTTAAATACCCATTAGATTCCTCAATTTCAAAAAAAAAAAAAGTCAAAAGGCTTAATCAATAAGGTATTATTAATATTACTTTTAGTAACAAATCAAAGGTCAGAGTCACCATGCTGAAACATGTTTCAACTCCTTTGAAAGTGTGGCTAGCAGAAACTAAAATTAAGAACATAATCAAAAACACACTTGCCAGCTCAAGAGGTGATTTATGAAAATAAAGAAAAGAAGTCTGTTAGGTGTCTGTTATGTTTAACACTAGAAATCTGAGGTGATCTGTCATAGTCATGGGCAAAGGCCCCAGGATACTTCTGGCAATCATTTGGTCTGTGGGCTTTCTTAGGCAGTGTTCCCTCTAATGCCATTCTGCAGGTTAATATTTAGAAAATCTATTAGAAAATACTTTTTCTTTCTCATTTTTTTATCCTTTTTCTTTTTTTTTTGTCAGAAGTCTCTTTAATATTCACAGAATAGATATGACAGGGATTTTTGTACTTATGAACATCAAGTTGGGTATTTTTTTTTTATTTCAGAGACATCTAATTTCCTGTCTTCTACTGATCTATCCAGGGGCATAATGAAGTTCCAAGAAATCCCCACTTCAACACATTTCATTACGGGTCAGGTTTGTGTTCCTGAATTTTATAGGAGACAATATTAGTCACACAGGTCCTTGTGACTGATTACTTAATATGTTCATACTTGAGAATTGTATTTGAGCCAGTCCTGAACAACTGCTGGCAATTCACTGCACTGTTATTTAAAGACATGAACTCTGTCTCCAAAGTCCTGTCTTTACATTTCACGTCCAGTTTACTTTTTATTCATATAAAAGTAGGTAATCTCGCAAGTAGGTTACCAGACTCCTTGTAAAGTTTTTTCTGCTTTTTTTTCTGAATGCTCTGTGTAGGTTTCTGCTTATTTCCCTTCCAGTTTGAGATACCATATTCATATGCATTATTGTTATTCTAGTAGAAACTACATCTACTTGCTGAACACATGCAATTAGGATTGGTTCTGTTCAGCCTGGGAAAAAAAACATAGGGATTTTTTTGCTTCATATTGCCAATGCAAATTGTTAAAAATAAACCACCTGCTTCAAAAGGTATTTGTTTTAGTTAATGATACATTTTTTTTTTTTTTTAGAGAAAGAGACTGTCTTTTAAAATCATTATATATTAATTCACATACTTTCACCAATTCATATATAACCTTCTCCAATTAATATAGAGCTGGATATCAAAAGCAATGAAAAGACGGTAAGCTTTAGCACTGTTTTCTTCTCTCCTCTCTGAACTCTCTGGGTGCTAAATGATAAATTCAAGCTAATCTCTACCTACTAATTTAAAAAGCTATCACTCACTGCTGTACCTTCTCCTTGTGCAGGAGGTCACTGTTTCCACAGTAATATAGGTGAAAAAAAACTTTTTGTCCACACCTCCGTGTTTTAGACTGGGGGAGAAAACATGACCCTATGGCACCTGTTGGCAGAGGGACAGAGAAGAAAGAAAGGAGATACAACTTTTAATCATCATGGTGTGGCTCCCTGGATGGCTATATGGTGGTCCATCAGGAGCATCCAGAGCAGCACCAAGCCACTCGCAGAGGTGACGGGCAGAAGGACCACCCTGGGTTTCTCCTCTGCTATTCTGTAGGACGTTTGCAGTTCCTCATTTATCCAGGCTTGCTCTTCATTCCTTTAACTTCACCATTTATAGATGTCATTTCCCACATCTAAATAAACATTTGGTTATGTTATTTCTGCAGGTAGATTTCTAAACATCCTCCTCCTCATCATCCTTCCTTTTTTCAAGCAGTTGTATAAGGTTTCTTTGTTTGTTATTATTATTTTATTTTTCAGATACAGATTCACTTCTGTGTCAAGTGATATTTCAACATGGGGGACATACATTTCCAAAGCATGATGAGAATTCAAGTTTGGATAGAAAGAACTTGTGGGGTTTGTGTCCTACAAGCAGAAGAGATTGAAAGCAACCACTGCCTCAGGGCATGGAGCATTTTCTGAAGGACTCCTATCTTTGTAGGTAGGAACAACCTAGTATGTACCTGATATACACCACAAAAAAAAATGTATAAAATGGGGTTTAACCTAATTAGTCTGGAAACAGAAACAGAATGAAAACTTATTGTAGTTACATGAAAGAGGTATTGACACATTACCAATCTTTGTAGCCCTCCATGTCCCCACCATTTTAGGCAAGACAGAGCATCTCTTTTCAATTATGAAAACAATGCAAGCCCCTAAGTCTGCCTGCCTGTCTTTCCATTTGGGACATGGACTTATCACACAATTGGTGGAATTCAAAAAGGAAACTCAAAGTACTAGTTAACATTTTTATGATTTGTTTACTTGGGAAAGCTGCACTCAACCTCAAAGAAGTCTACTTCAAGTAGAAACACCAAAAAAATGTATCCGAGAAATCTGCTGTTTGTATGAAAATATGCTTTCTATCACAAGGATGAGATTGTGCCAGAAACTTGTTATGATGTCCCAAAGTTTTGTAGCATTTAAAGTAAAAATATACACCTTTTAAGAAATTACAAAAAATACATCTGTGGTCTATGTTTGTTTTCTTAAATATGTGACGTAAGGTTAAAAACTATTTTCCTTCATATCAATCAAAACTAATAAAGCATAAATAAATACAGAAGTTTCTCAGATAATAAGCACCTTAAATCTACAGTATACTTTTCTTTAAAATGTTCTATTTACATGTAGAAACCTTACTGAACAAAATGGTAGGAACCATGATATCTTTTTCATAAAAACAGAGGCATTACAAAAAGCAGTAATGTCCAAGAGACCTTAAGGGTCAAAGTCAGGGATCACTTACACCCATGAAGTTCCATTGAATTTAAAGATTATATAATGTGAGCAAAATCTGCCCTTTAAAATTGTTCAAAATGCCTGAGGTAGTCCCTTAAGGAAAAGGGCATCCATTTCCGTGGTTGGGAGTACTGATACAGACAGGTTTTTTTATAAGCAGATCCACTTCAACAATTATGGTAATTAAACCTGCAAAGGTTTAATTAAACCTGATAAGGCCATAATATATCATAGACTTGTTACACAAAAACACTAGACAGTAATCATACCTAGCTGCTTGTTCTTAAGGCAAAGACTAACATTGATAAGTTCAGTAATTCCCATGAGGATTGTTCACACCAAAAATATTGGTTTAAATTATTGCACTTTCTGAGAAAATATAATTCCTTAAAATTAGCTGTTGTTTTTAAGGTTTGCATAACAAAAGGAAGTGCTAGAACCACATTTTTACTGAATGAAACCTTAGAAGTTTGGAACAAAATATGACACAGGTGAATTCCATTAGTCCACTGAATGTAAAGGAAGGAATAAAACAGTATCAGTAACAGTAAAAAAAAAAAACAAAAGGTCTTGTTTCACAATGCACAATCCTGTTGCCTTTGGAACTGAAACACTTTCTAATGAGTCACTTTTACAAAGATGGAAATCAATTCACTTTTGAGGAAATATACCATCGTTACATAAAATTGGAGAGCATCACATATTCCATGTAGTATTGGACCAAGTTATGTACAAAAATATAAGCAAAGAACTCTGTTGGAGAAGTACAAATGAAAGTGCTATTTCAGCCAAAGGCTGGAGAGCTGTACACAGGGGTAATTTCTATTCACCTCTAGACTGAGCTGTAGTCAGTTGAGATAAGGACTTGAACATAGGAAGGATCTGAACATATCTGCTCTCAGATCGGAAAAACTCTGAAGAGTTTTGAGGCTGCTACATTCATTTTTTGTATCAGATGCTCAAAAAAGAGACAAATGTCTCAAGTTTTTGTAAGCATTACCTCTGTCCTCAAAGATGTCTCAGAGTTTACATCTAACTCATATGGAGAGTATATTGCTATTAACCAAAGCACTTCCACTTACATTTTAGTCTGACTCAAAGGATGTGAAGAGAAGACATCACATACATTGAGAAATACTCTTTATCAATCAATAAACCACAGAAAAAATAAAAGAAAGGACATCACAAATCTGCAGACATGTGATTTAAATTGAAGTGGGATTCATTTAATGTATTTGATTTTGCATTTTGTGTTAAGCTGCAAGGAGAAACATTGAAGAAGCTATTGCTCTGTAATCCATTTGGTCTAGGAGAATACTAAAAGAAGGCATTATTGTACAGGAATAAAAACTGAAAATAAGTTTATAAAAAATTAAAAAAAATCTTTGTTTTGTGATGGGAAGTTCAATAAACAGCATGAATATGTATTTTGTAAATAAATGTTACCATTAATTTTACAATAAAACACACAAAAGAAATGCTGAGAAATACCCAGAAGTCTGCGGATAAATAAAGGGATTTTCAAAGGACTGAAATGATGCATAATTTGGAGAACACTTTTGTGTTTAAATAAAAGCTCACAACTTTTTAAAAATTCCCCTTTCAATAACACCAGTGTACCAGAACAGCCTCCAAATTTCAAGAGGATGAAGGAATAGCTCATACAGTTTTACAGAGATCTTGCTGAACCTAACTGAGAAAGGCTTTCTTTGTGTTGGGATGTGCTGAGAATGTGTGCAGGAAAAATGAAGATGAGATGATGGGGGAGACAGAGCATGATTTTATGTGTGGTGTTATGTGCATGCCTCAATTTATCCACTGTATAGTATTTTGTCTGAGTGCATAAACTACAGTATGACAGAATGTGTTAAGGAGGGCAAGTAGGAAACCAATAGCTAAATGAGAATACCAAGTTCCTGTTCCTCAGTGGTCTGACACACGTGTTTCCAGAATGACTGCAGAATAACTTTGCCAAGGCCAGAGTGAAAGAACAAAATGAATCATTCAAGTAACCCACTAAGAGGAAAAAAATGGGAGAACAGTGACTTACTAGAAAAAGACACAAGCAGAATTTCCTTAGGGTGTTTTTGAGACAGCTGTGCTCATTTAAACTGAGCAGGTGACAAGCTGCAGGCAATTGATTTAATAGTTTGAACCCTTTTGCTCTAACTGCTGTATGCAATTGCTGGGTGAATAGAAAATAGGTCTGTTTGTTCCAAACTTAATCAAAGGTGTTTGAAAGGTAGGATCTGACGAGCCTTAATTGCACTTTTACCTTCATGTTGACATGGAAGGAAGAAGTAGGGAGTCTCATTTTAGTGTCTGGTCTAAGAAGCTAAAAGAGATTTCCCTGACAGATGGATACATCTGATGGGCATACACTCAACCAGTGGCAAGCGGGGGCTGTGGAGAAGGGGAATAAAGGCCTCTCCTGGATCTCTAACAAGGTGGTAGATGTTGGAAGTTTGTGATCTTTGTGGGACTACCTACGGAATGGAAACCAATAGACATTTAATATGGAGAAAGGCAAGCAACAGTTTATCACTGGGTAGAACATCTACAATGAAAACAGAGGAGGGAAAAAAACACATTCTGCAATTATTGAAGTTTCACTGTGCTCTCAGGAAAACACAAAGATTTCTCTAGGGGAGTATTCCCAAGACATATTTTGACATGCAGAATTTTTGTCAAAAGAGGCACCCATTAGAGGACTATTTTCTCCATTAAAAAAGTTTATTTATCATGGTGTAACTTTGAAAAATTTAAAAGATGTGAGATCTTTGCAAACTCCTAGGACTCGTTTGCACATATGGAGCAGCTAGTTTATCTTGTACTGTAAATCACAGAATCACAGAATCAACCAGGTTGGAAGAGACCTCAGGGATCATCGAGTCCAACCGTTGCCCTGACACCACCCTGTCAACTAGACCATGGCACTGAGTGCCGTGTCCAGTCTTTTCTTAAACACATCCAGAGATGGTGACTCCACCACCTCCCTGGGCAGCCCATTCCAATGTCTAATAACCCTTTCTGTAAAGAAATTCTTCCTAATGTCCAACCTGAACCTCCCCTGGTGAAGCTTGAGGCTGTGTCCTCTTGTCCTATTGCTAGTTGCCTGGGAGAAGAGGCCAACTCCCACTTCACTACAACCTCCCTTCAGGTAGTTGTAGACGGCAATAAGGTCACCTCGGAGCCTCCTCTTCTCCAGGCTAAACCACCCCATCTCCCTCAGCCGTTCCTCGTAGGTCAGACCCTCCAGACCCTTCACCAGCTTGGTTGCCCTCCTCTGGACTCGCTCCAACACCTCAACATCTTTCTTGAAGTGCGGGGCCCAGAACTGGACACAGTACTCAAGATGCGGCCTCACCAATGCCGAGTAGAGAGGGACGATCACTTCCTTAGACCGGCTGGCTACACTATTCCTAATAGAGGCCAGGATGCCATTGGCCTTCTTGGCCACCTGGGCACACTGCTGGCTCATGTTTAGCCGGCTGTCGATCAGCACCCCCAGGTCTCTTTCCACCTGGCCGCTTTCTAACCACTCTTCCCCCAGCCTGTAGCGCTGCATGGGCTTGTTGTGGCCGAAGTGTAAGACCCAGCACTTGTTCTTGTTGAACCTCATGCCGTTGGTCTCGGCCCATCTATCTAACCTGTCCAAATCCCTCTGAAGGGCCTTCCTACCCTCCAGCAGATCGACACTCCCACACAGCTTGGTGTCATCTGCAAATTTGCTAAGGGTGCACTCAATCCCTACATCTAGATCATCTATAAAGATATTGAACAGCACCGGACCCAGAACTGAGCCCTGGGGAACACCGCTAGTGACCGGCCGCCAGTTGGACTTTGCCCCATTCACCACCACTCCCTGGGCTCGGCCATCCAGCCAGTTTTTAACCCATTTAAGAGTCCACCCATCCAAGCCCCGGGCAGCCAGTTTGTCTAGGAGGATGCTGTGGGAGACAGTGTCGAATGCCTTACTGAAGTCTAGATAGACTACATCCACAGCCCTGCCCTCATCTACTAAGCAGGTCACTTGGTCATACAAGGAGACCAGGTTGGTCGAGCAGGACCTGCCTTTCATGAATCCATGTTGGCTGGCCCCGATGCCCCGATTGTCCTGCATGTGCCGTGTAATGGCATTCAGGATGATCTGTTCCATCACCTTGCCTGGCACCGAGGTCAGGCTGACAGACCTATAGTTCCCTGGATCGTCCTTCCGACCCTTCTTGTAGATGGGCGTTACGTTTGCTAATTTCCAGTCAGCTGGAACTTCTCCAGTTAACCAGGACTGCCGGTAGATAATAGAGAGTGCTTTGGCAAGTTCGTTTGCCAGTTCCTTCATTACTCTGGGGTGAATCCCATCCGGGCCCATAGCCTTGTGGGTGTCCAACTGGCACAGCAGGTCACTAACCGTCTCCTCCTGGATTACGGGAGGTTCACACAGCCCCCCATCCCTAACTTCAGGCTCTGGGGGCTGAGTCTCCTGAGGACAACCGGTCTTGACATTAAAGACCAAGGCAAAGAAGGCATTGAGCACCTCTGCCTTTTCCTCATCCCCTTACACTACACTACCCTCCTCATTCAGCAAGTGGTGGAGGCTCTCCTTGACCCTCCTTTTGCTGTTGATGTATTTGTAAAAGCTTTTTTTGTTATCTTTGACTGTAGCAGCCAAATCGAGCTCTAATTGAGCTTTGGCCCTTCTAATCTTCTCCCTACACGACCTGGCCACGTCCCTATAGACCTCCCAAGTTACCCGACCCTTCTTCCAGAGCAAGTAGGCTCTCTATTTTTCCTTAAGTTCTAGCCTAAGTTCTCTGTTTAACCAGGCTGGTCTTTTTCCCCGACGTCTTGCCTTCCTACAGACTGGGACAGCCTGCTCCTGAATATTTAGCAATTCCCTTTTGAAGCATGTCCAGCCTTCCTGGACTCCTTTGCCCTTCAGGACCGATTGCCAAGGGACTCGGTCCACCAGCCTCTTAAACAGGCTAAAGTCAGCCCGCCGGAAATCTAAGGCAGAAGTTCTACTCTTGCCCCTCCTTACTTCCCCCACTATCGAAAACTCTAACATTTCATGGTCGCTACTCCCAAGACGGCCACCAACCCTCACATCTCCCACTAGTCCTTTTGTGTTCACAAACAACAGGTCAAGCAGGGCCCCTCCTCTAGTGGGCTCATTTACCACTTGCATGAGGAAGTTGTCCTCCACACATTCGAGGAATCTCCTAGATTGCTTCCTCTCTGCCATGTTGTATTTCCAGCAGACATCCGGCAAGTTGAAGTCGCCCACGAGTACAAGGGCCGGCGACTGGGTGGCTTCCGACAGCCGCTTGTAAAACACCTTGTCCGCCTGCTCATCCTGGTTGGGTGGTCTATAACAGACTCCCACTGTAATGTCCGCCCTGCCGGCCTTCCCCCTGATCTTCACCCATAAACATTCTACCTTGTCATCCTCACCATCTTCCTCAATTTCAACACAGTCCAAGCACTCCCTAACATACAGCGCTACCCCACCGCCTCTCCTGCTTTGCCTGTCCCTCTTAAAGAGCCTATAGCCATCCATAGCTGCACTCCAGTCATGAGAGTCATCCCACCACGTTTCTGTGATGGCAACCACATCATACCCTTCCTGCTGTACAGTGGCTTCTAGCTCTTCCTGTTTGTTGCCCATACTGCAACAACATTCCTGAACATATTCAACATTCCTGAATATATTCAACAAATACCTGAATATATTTTGTTTTGGTGTGAAGCATAACTAATTGCATATTCCTAACAGTTCGATGGCACTGTAAGTAGATATTATTTCCTATCACTTTTTAAAAAGAGGATGCATTTGCATGATTACAAAATACAAAATTGTAACAGGCATAGGATGAAATCAGCAGGAAGGGAAAGCTACGTATATAACAGCACAGGACTTCTGAGGAACATCACATTACTGCCCTTGCTGTGAACTAGCGACTGGTGTCATTAGGTGGTCTGTTTAGATGGACTTGGCAGTAAGAGTTCCCCATTGTGTTTGAGTCAAAGAGGGTGATGATAAACTTCTGCTCTGAACATTGTTCCATAGAAGTGAATGAAACATTTAGCAGTTTGCTGATTAAAGAAATTTTGCTGTATTAATGTACTAGATTCATTCTTTATAATGCTGATGATATTTCAGTCCCATTATCAAATAAGCAAAGCTATTAGTAGTAAAAGTGGACTGGTTTTTTTTTGAGCGAAACCAAGAAATCTGAACAAAGTGGGGGGAGTGGAAGACTGAAAAGAATATTTTACAAGGTGTTGACAAAACAAATGCAAAAACCACTGCAAATTTATTTTTGGTGTGTCCTTGGATTATTTTAGGGATCTTCAAATTTGTTGTCATCTTCTTTTCTAATTTACACATATAAATTTGAAATACATAAGATGTCATTCAAAATTAAAATACCAAGTATTTAAATTTCTGAATGTTCCTTAAATGCTTCTATACCTCCAAAATGAAATATTTTAGTGTAAAAAAGTAAAAGATTAAATGTTTATTTCTTTAGAAAAACTCCTCTTTTACTGTTTCTGCTGATTTAAACCAAACACAGATGCTGAATCTATGTCTGATGTCAGTCTCCAGTTACAGCATTTTCCACCGAGTGAACTCAGTCCCATATAAAAATCGTTCCACTCTAAATGCAAGAGTTATTTTGATTGTCTTCCATGCTTCACTCCCCCTCTTTGAGGCATGCCAACATTCACCATTTCACTTCTATCCTTGGCTTGCACTGTGTGATGGTAAGAAGGATCTATGCTACAGCAGAAACTTGAATAGGGCAGAAATGTAAATTAGAATGGCAGGTTTGCCACCTTCTGAAGAGGTATGATGTGCAGTCTTTTCCTGCATGATAGTGAGGCAGTGTTACCTTTTGTGGCCTCTTCACAGCTGTTGTTTGTAAAGGTGGCATTAATTCTGAGCAATCATCCTGAATTCATTGTGGCTGTCTCTGTGTACAGATCACACACATATGCAAGAAAGCGTCTTAGCACCCTCTTTTGACCTGGAGAGGGAACCCAGGACAATCTAGCTACAATCTTTGCCCATACAATTTTTGGTAAATTTAGAATTATTCTTCTCCTTTCTCATGAATCTTTCCAACATGCTGACCATCATAACTGCTGTAACGAGTGCCAGCACAAAAGACAAGTTTTTTAATTTTACTGAGCCAGTAACAGAGCACAGAATGTCCAAATCCAGTGTGCTGTATGCCAATCCAAATGAGAGCCATCTGTAGACATACAGCAGGATGTATACTATCCTGTAAGCCCTAGAGCACATATGAGGTTAATTGGTTTTCAGCTCAAAAATACCACTTTTCTAAATGTAGTATTTGTTTTGAAGAGAAATGAAAAGAAGGAAACAATAGGTTATGCAGAACAAAACTATTTAGTTAGGAAATAGGCATCAGAAGAGTGGGATATGTGCCACACTGCAAAGCTCATTTACCAATGGAGTGTTTGAAAAATTACAACGAGCATGTCTTTAGTACATATGAGTCTTGAAAGGAACAATAGCATGTAAAACATCCTGAGGAAGGGGGGAGAGGAGAAATCCTTCCCCCTTCATCCAGGGGTGCATGACTTAGCCAAACCAAATACTCAGAGTGCCAGTTCCTGTACCGTGATGCCCTGCCAAGCTCTGACTATGGACTGGCTTACCTCCGTGGCTGTCTGTCTGCGTCAGTGTTTGTAAAATGAATTATTGCACCAAATACCAGACTGATATTTCAACTTGTGGTAAAACATTGGGGTATTAACAACCTTTTACTTCCTGTGTATTAACAACTCTATTACTTCCTGTGTATACTATCAGTTTGAATAGTATTCTCTGTGCCCTCCCTTAAACTTTTCTACAAGGTGAGAAGGAAGGACTGTGTAGATGAAGGAAACAGGTCTCAGATCTTTCCTTAGGAAAACTTCCATTAATTTTCTTCAGCTATATTTTATAGGCTGTTAGTTTCCATTTTGCTCTTAACTTAGCTTACAAAAAACTTTACAGTGCTGTTTCTCCATCATTAGTAATAATCTGATTTTTTAAGTTTCTCTGTACTATCCAGATATGGCTAGACCCCTAAGTAACAGGAATACAATTAATACAGTCAAAATCTTAGGGTCAGACCTTGGCAAGCTACATGAAATTTATGAGGAAAGCAGAAGCACAGGCTGCAACAGAAAAGGGCCTGAAGAAGGCAGTAGGAAGTCATGCAATTTTAATGCAAATAAAATAGCTCACAGTTACCCACAGGCATCAACGCTGGAAAAGATGGATTTTTGTCTGGTGATTAAGACAAATCCTAACCACCCTTCTAGTCTCTATCTGCTCCTATGAAGCTATTTACTGAAGAGCTAGAAAGACAGCCTAACCTGAGGAGAACTGAAATGCCCTAATTTGAACTAAATTTTACAGGAAATTTAAAGATAGAGAGTTGAAAGAGGAAAGAGTTTGGAGGAATATGCAAGAAGTAATTCTGGTTTACTTTTTCATTTCATGTTACCAGGAGATGCAGGACCTATAGAAATGTATTTTTAAATGCCATTGTTCTTTATGTTAATATATATACTTACATACACATGCATACATACATGTTGTTTTGCTGGTTTTGGCTGGGATAGAGTTAATTTTCTTCATAGCAGCTAGTATGGAGTTATGTTTTGGATTTGTTCTGGAAACAGTGTTGATAATGCAGAGATCTATTCATTATTGCTGAGCAGTGCTTACACAGAGCCAAGGCCTTTTCTGCTTCTTTTCTGCTGGGGGTGCACAAGAAGTTGGGAGGGGACACAGCTGAGACAGCTGACCCCGACTGACCAAAGGGATATCCCATACCATATGGCGTCATGCTCAGCATACAAAGCTGGGGGAAGAAAGGGAGGACATTCGGAGTGATGGTGTTTGTCTTCCCAAGTAACTGTTACGCGTGATGTATAAATTATTTAGTTTTGTCTTTACTATTATCTAGCTTTTTTAATGAGTTTATACCTGCACACACAGTCATATGAATACAACTTTTTGCTAGTATATTTCAAAGTATTTTAAAGAGACGTCATATGGATAAGGAAGCTTCAGAAAAATCAAGTGTCTTGTTTAAAGGTACCCAACTTACCAGTGTCAGAGCCAAAAGCCCTCAAACCAAAAAACTGCTTCTAGTATCATCCCAGACATAGCTCTCCATGTCACCATGGTGTACTGTAACATGAGCTTCAGTTTGCAGGAGGGTAGGATGTCCACTTATTTTGAGAGTTAGTTTGCTACAGCTCACCTGTTGTTAGAATGGATATGTAAGAGCTTTGTTTAGCTGATGACTTGCAGGAAGAAAAAACTGTCTCTGTTCCACACAGATTCTGTATACCAGTGCCAAACAAGAAAGGAAGTTCCCCAGCGTGCATGTAGTGTGAAGAAGAGGAGCACAGAAGAGCTGCTTCACTCGTTTTTGGTACTTCGGATTGTCAGGATTTCAAGGCTTCTACTGACTGGCAACAGCAGAGAAGCATTAGCCTTTTCTGCATTTTCATTTTGTGTCCACATTCTTGATCTTCCATAATTAATCAGGAATAACAGTTTAACAGCACTGTGGTCCTTGCAATGGTCCGTTCACATAATCTTCTGATACAGATTCATTCTGATGGCTCTGCTGTTCTTGAAGAACTTGGATTATTCTATACTTCATTTCAATAAATGACATGCATATGCAATAGGTTCAGCCCATCCTGTATGCATAAACCTATTAAGACTCAGCTATAACACTCAGAAGTGGGTAATTCCAGGCTTTCTAGATATTACACAGCTTGGTGAAAGCAGTAAAGATGCCAAGAAATCATGGATGAACATATGTAAGTTTTATAACATCATTGACACATGACTTAGAGGTAGAGAAAAAGGCCTTGTTCCAGGGACAATAGATGTATATAAACACTGTATATTCTACAAAGAGTGGAATCTTCTGCATAATGTGTAAAATTTAAAAAAAAAGATTAGTCCATGCTTTCTATTTATTACCAACTTATGATAAATATATACATGGATAGAAAACATGTCCAGTTATTTTGTTGTCTTTATGACTAAATGAGAATCTGTTCTGCTCATATAACCTTAAAAAAATAACATAATGAAATTCCTTCCTGTCTGAACACACTAACAGATGAGAACCATATTTGTTGGAACCCAACTGTGACACTGAAATAGAAGAAAAATGCAACTATTGTGTAACTGCATCAGCATCCTCACATCTCCAATTAGATATTCTACTTTGGCAGGTGCTAATCGTGCTAAAGACACCCATTAACATCTGCATATGCCCAAATACTTGAGCTGCTGTGTGGCTACCAGGTCTACCAGGTCATGACTACAGCTCATCTTGCTATCTAAAGGTAGGACAGTGATTTCAGGAAAATGAAAGGCAGGAAGTCATATTTATTATGCTTCTAATTCCTTTCTGTGAACTGCAAGAAAAATTTTCAAGTAGCTAGCATAGATTTTGGGAAACCTGTTATACTGCTGAGAGATTGATCTTTGCATTTAGTCTGGCTGCTGCTTTGAGCTTGATTTGCTCTAGCAAATTAAAGCAGATTGAAGACAACCAAGTAATTGAAGTCTTCAGGTAGATTCCACCCTGTATTGTAATAGCAAAACAGCATTGTAATAATGCCAAATCAACAGCCAGTGGTCAAGGTGGGGTACATACTCTACTTCATTCTGGTTACGAATTTTCTACTCAGTTTATCTGGTCAGAGCTGAGCTATGCTGGATGTCAAAAAAAAAAGCAGACATGAAAAAGTAGTGCTTACCCTTAAAAATTCACAGAGTGTCAGAGCATTGTAATTCTTACATAGTACAGACTAAACCATTGAAGTACAGCTCCTCAGCTTCCAAGACAGTTTAAGTGCCTATGTAGAAGCATTTCAGGAAGAAATGCAAAAGCAAAGACTGAACAAAATGCTCTCCAGAGATGTGATGTCCACAAAGGTATCAGGTCAAGTCACAGATGGGTCATTATAAAGACATTTTTTCTCATCTTAAAAACATTTACACTGAGTTTATGGTGATTTCTGCAGTCTCCCCAAGCTCCCTGAAAGCTTCTAATTAGAAGCTTTTTTTTCAGTTCATTATGAGTTTAACTTGCATAACTTTTCTGACCCCATTACACATTTTCTTTCAATAACCATTAGTCACAACAAGTTTATAATTAAAAAGTCTTTTCTCTTACCTTTCACCTGCTTTGAATTATTACTTCACTTCATAGTAAGATTCAAGATATCTCTTCCTCCTTCATTTGTCATATGCACTGACTGAATTAATTTCAAATTAGTCTGCAGGTTATTTCGGGCAAGGGTCATTTCCAGTAGGGTATTTGCAGAGCATTCAATATAAATGGGTCTGCTACAATTGGGCGTTAGCAGAGTACAATAACAGACGTTATTGACAACAACAGCAGCTTTAGGTTCAAAGATCAGGTGAGGTGATGTCTAAAAACAAATGAGACAATTTCATTCTGCTGGCTAGTGAATAGTGATCACTTCACAAAATTAATTCAGTTTTTGCAGCTTATGCTGAGAATACCTGATTGATGGGAGTCCTGGCTGTGCCACTTGTCAGATCTGTCAGAGTATAACCCTGATGTGTACGTTTCAGCACTGCCTGCTTTCCTCTGTCACTTTCACTATTTGCTGAGCTCTAATTTGTTGATTACAAACTGATGGTCATTTTGGCATTACTGATTTTCTTCATTTAACACTCTTGATGCTGGTTCTCCACCCTGCTCTTTATACAAGCTCAAGAGAGGTACAAAGTAAATGCTAAGAAACCACATAAAGAAACTTCAGATTAATCTGGCATACTTGCAGAATGGTAACTTGAATTAAGCTAGGATATATTTCTTCTTTTCTGCATGCAGATTTTAATTTTTTTTGACTAAGCAATTTTCTAAATTGAAATAAATTGCTGTAAATTCAATACACAATACAATTAGTAAGGCCATTTAAATTTTTAAAGCCTAGAATGGCAGCATATTATCATTTTAAGCCTAATTTATAGTGAACATCAATGAAGAACTTTCCCTGTGAAGATTTTAATAACATCATGCGATGTGTCTGAAATTGCTATCTATAATAGCAAGAGCATGATGACTCATGGCAAATTAACATATTTATTAGTCAGCAAAACTGGCAGTACAAAATTGCTGGAGAAATTCAAATAATACAATGGACAAGGTGAGATTTAAACCAGATGGAATTACCCAAACGAAATACTGCTGGCATTAATATACACATTTTGTAACATAGTACAATATTGGAAAAGTGAAAATATGCCTTGAAGGTAGAATACTTCATGCATAGTAATTCTTAGAAACTGTAGAGTTTTGTAAATCTTCTGATAATAATATAAGCATTTCATATGAATCAGAGAAAAAACTCCTAAGTGACTGACATGGAAAAGCAGTTTCATAGAAGAAAAGTCATAGAAGAGAATGTCATATCATATGTTCATTTTTATGAGCTGTGCATGTAGTTCAGTCTGTAAAGTAGTGAAACTTCACATCTTCTGGGAAGCTCAGAAAGATAATAACTTGGTAGACACCTGGACAGTGTTTCAAATGTCTAACTGTAGGTATTTTGTGCCTTTTTTGACCCTAGAATGATTGCATGGGACTAGCTTATATGACATATGACCCACAGGAGACACAGATCCTTTGAAAAAGCTGCTAGGCATGAGACCCTAGCACATCTGAAATGGCACTAGATGACTAAGTTTAAGATCTGAATCCTGTGTTCACCCCTGCTTAGCTGTCTTGCTCAAGCAGCTGACAGACATTTTTGTCACTCATAGCCCTCCATTCTTTCTTCCCTTTTCAAGCAACTTGCTCTTCAAACAACTTGAAAGCAATGGTCACTTCTGTCTTCAAAAAAGGGCAGGAAGAATGATGTAGGGACCTACAGACAGGTCAGCCTCACATCAATCCCTGGGAAGGTGATGGAACAACTAATCCTGGAAAACATTTCTAGGCACATGAAGGACAAGAAAGTGATCAGGAGTAGTCAGCATGGATCCACAAAGCAGAAGTCATACTTAACGAACTCGATCACCTTCTATGCTGAAATGAGTGGCTTGGTAGATGAGGGGAGAGCAGTGGATATTGTTTACCTTCACTTCAGTAAGGATTTCGTACTGTGTCCCACAAGATCCTCATAGAGAAGCTGTTGATGTATGGGCTGGATGAGTGGACAGTGAGATGGACTGAAAACTGTCTGAACGGCCAGGTCCAGAGTGTGGTGATCAGTGGCACAAGGTCTAGCCGGAGGCTAGCAGCTAGCAGTATAACCCAGGGGTCAATACTGGGGCCAGTCCTGTGTAACACCATCATTGATGATCTGGATGACGAGGCAGAGTATACCCTCAGCAAGTTTGCTGACGATACAAAACTGAAAGGAGTGACTGATAGACCAGAGGGTTGTGCTGCCATCCAGAGGGACTTTGACAGGCTGGAGAAATGGGCTAACAGGAACCTCACGAAGTTCAACAAGAGGAACTGCAACATCTTTCACCTGGGAAGGAACAGCCCCATGCACAAATAAATGCTGGGGGGCCACCCAGCTGGAAAGCATCTTGGCCAAAAAGGACCTGGGGGTCATGATGGCCCTCAAGTAGAGCACGAGCCAGCAATGTGCTCTTGCAGCAAAGGTGTCTTATGGTGTCTTCACCTGCACTAGGAGGAGTGTTACCAGCAGGTCAAGGGAGGTGATCCTTTCCCTCTACTCAGCACTGGTGAGACTACTTCTGGAGTATACTGTGTCCATTTCTGGGTTCCTCAGTGCAAGACAGACATTGGAGACAGTCCAACAAAGGGGCACAAAGATGATTAAGGGACTGGAGCATCTCTCCTATGAGGAAAGGCTGAGAGAACTTGGACTGTTCAGCCTAGAAAAGAGAAGGCTCAGGGGGAATCTCTTTAATGTGGAGAAATATCTGAAAGGAGGGTGTAAAGAAGACGGAGTCAGGCTGTTTTCAGTAGTGCTCATTGACAGGACAAGAGGCAATGGGTGCAAACTGAAACACCGATGGCTACCCCTGAACATCAGGAAATACTTTTTTTTTTTTACTGTGAGGGTGGCTGAGCACTGGCATAGGTTGCCCAGAGTGGTTGTGGAGTCTCCTCCCTTGGAGATATGGTCACTGTCATGGTCAACTGGCACTAAATGACTACTAAAGCAGGAGGTTGGACCAGATCACATCCAGACGTCCCTTACAACTGCAACTATTCTGGGATTATGTGAAGGGGGAATCAAAAGACCTCTTGTACTGCATTCAACCCACATCCCTACACACCTAACAAAAAATAACATCACTCATATCCACAGGCTATGAACATCCTAGCATATGAATTCGTGAGTCTTTTACTCTGAAGTGCCTCTCAGCATAGAAGACTGTACAGCCTCAAATTACAGATGAACTATGTGTAACTCCTGAAGGTGTTCTCACACACTTGGAGAAATTCATGCACTGCTACAGATACACACCCACCTATGATTCAGGCACATCTACATAGTAGTGCATATAACAAGAATTCATTTGCATAATCATGCAAAACACTCACCTGCATGCAGAAAATTAGATTCTTAAGATACAACAGATGCACCTCTACTTTAGCATGCTTCAAATCGCTTTATGTTTGGGGCTTCTCTCCAGATTAATAGAGTCCCATGGCTAGCTCCACAAATATTGCTTCTATTACTATGGAAAAAGTTCCAATACATTGTAGAGGTAATCTCTATCACACATTTTATGCCAGTGGTTTTGTGGACATTACATTATAGCATTTTATCTTCTGTTTTTCTTTTTGTGATGCAGTTCATTAAACACATTTCTTCCTAGATCCTGTTGTATTCTTTCTGATTCACTAAAGCCTTCTGAGACTGAGAAAAGCCTCCAGGGTATATGTGTTCAAAACAAACCTGAAACACTGGAGGACATTAGTTTTTCTTTACATATCAACATACTCAGCTCAATTTGTTGTAGTAATATTAAAATTAAACAATGAAAAAGCAAGGAACTGTGTAGGAATCATTCCTCCTACACTGCTAGAAAGGTTTTCCTTTTCAAATGAGTAAAAGGTCTCTATATTGTTGTTTGTACTAAAAAATAAAACATAAAACTTACTGTAATACAATGAACATTGCCCAGCTACCTATCTTACACATTTCACTACAGCTGTTGCTTTAAAAGGCCTGAGTAACATTGCAAACCAGTAAATGGCTACAGAAAAAAATCATGTTTGTCATATACTATAAGTCACTTTGTTAATAAATAAAAAAGAATTAGAAACCTCTGTTTTCAACAATGACAGCAGATATCTCATACCAGCCAAGCTCTGAAGCTGTTAGACACTTGGCAGGTCTCAACATTTGTTGAAAGGAAGCAAGTGAAACAGTAGGCAATACAAATATTATAAGTTTATAATTCAGACAGCCTTGTCATGGTTGAACTATTCCTTTTTTAAATTCTGATTATTTTCACTTTTTTTCCGAGAAAAGTGGAAAATTCCATATACTCGAGTATTTTCTGTCTACTTAGAAAAATTAAAACTCAAAAAAACCAACTGTTCTGAAGCAGTGTTTTGGTTATGTTTCAGTCTTACAGGAATTCGTGAGAGTAAATTAATTTAGAAAGGGGGAAAGTGGTGGACAGAACAAATGCTGTACCTTTCAAATGCCAAGAAAGATGACAATGGCCTGTACCATGTATAGTCCATATCCGAGGTCTGATTATAAACCAGTTCCTAGACCACCTTTCCTATTAACAATAGAAGATTTCTGGGGAGCCGTGTATTTGCAGTTCCTTATTTCATATTTTCAGGCTTCAGATACCATTTACATATGGAAATGGGTAAACAGAAAACAGAATCATCACACTTCCTTCAACTCACCTCCCTCATATTTCAAGGGTGCAAAACGGAGGACATACTTGTCCACAGTCTTACAAACTAAGTTTCAAATGAGTTTTTACTGATTATAGATCACCTACATACTATGAATTACATCTATATCTATAACTGGTGTCTCACTTTCAGTGCAGAACAACTATGTGGAAAACAGTTATTCTAAAAACACACAGATTTTTTACATATAAAAAGCTGAAAAGAAATTTAAAGGAAACTTTAAATTGGAAAGGTATTGAAGAAATAGTATAAATTATTTTGAAATTTTCTTCAAAAGATTTTTGTTGCTGTAGAAACAATCAAGTAAATATGGTAAAAAGTTGATCTGATCTTGTAATTTTTGCAGAAAAATTATAAGTGTTTCACCCTTCTCCATCAAGAATTTCTAAGAAGCAAAGTCCATGTGGCATACCTGAAATTTGTTACTATGCCTCTTGGACTATCCATAAGGCACTATGTTATCCATATGTCATACAGTAACACACCAGGAAGTTTCTCATTCACTCACTAAGATATGCTTGGTGATGTTTGAAAGTTCTGTCAAATTACTTAGTCTGCTCCTATGGAGCATTTTTTCTCTTCTGTGAACCTCCAAGAGACTTATTTTGAGATTAGAGGAGGTACAACAGTATGTAATTCTATTTTGTTGACTTTTTTGTGTGCGTGTGACCGAGACAGATTATTTTGCATGTTGTTGAGAAACTATTTTATTACAACATATTATACTAGTAGGTTTCAGAGATAACTTGTGCAGCCTTCATGTGCTGATTCTAGGTTAGTTGTTTATAAATAGATCTTTTGCATTTTCATACTCTCTTGTTTACATAAATGTGTTGTGATTTGTAAATTTATAGTTACATATGTGTCAGACAATATATGGCATTTAAGTAATAGATAAAGAAGACAGGTTAACAACATCTGGCAAAATTAATCACGAAAAAATAACTGACAATTGCTGTTATCCGCTGTCAGTGACACATAATTTTTTTGAACTGAGCTGCAAAGGAAGAATTTAGCAGAAATTTATCAGGGTGATGTTTACCCACAGCATCATGAACATCTGAAAACTGAAATGTAGTAGGCTTTTTACTACACTTTGCATTACTTACTGTGGAAGTTATATGAAAAGTAGGATAAAAATGCATGCTAATCAACTATGTGTTTCATATGAGTAAAATCTTGAATCTTGCACAAATTTTAAGTAAGGACTTGATCCACAGTATGCTTTTGATTAATGACACCTGTTAATTAGAGGTGTCATTAATTTTGATTAATTATCTAGTCATTAATCAAAACTAGAGGCTTCAGTGGGCTTTGGATTAAGCCCTAAAAGGGCAGAGCAGGATCTGAGGAACAGAATCAAGCTGTTAAGTCACATAGCGATACACGATCCACCAAATATCTCCAGGTAAGCCCAGCACTACTGTTTCCTCAGCATCTGTATACTTACTTGTGCAGGATAATGTTTTCAAGGTGGATCCAAATAAACCATTACGTTGACATACATATGTTGGTAATAACGTGGCCAGGTTCTTCTGTACCTAACTTCCATTCCAGAAAAAATTATATGTTCTTAGAGCAATGATGTCTCTCATTAGGCTGTGGTAAAATATTCCTGAAGCTGTAATAACACGGATACTGCACTTGGCTAAGCCAGTTCTCAGAAGAAGCAGTAGTGATGGCAACTTAATTCAAGCCTTCCAACTTTGATATTAACACAGCTGTGGAATGCTGCTCGGGACATCTTAAATGTTAAAATTGGTCTTCAGTGAAGTGACCCACAAATACAGCTTTTGGAAATAGTAGTAACATTACAGTTGCTTTCCTTAGGCAAGCAAGGTTCATATACACCTTCTTTCAGACCCATTAAGATATCTTCAGGCCCAGCTATAAGGTTTGAAACAGAAGAAAAACATTAGCACAGTGTACCTGCCACAGAGATCCTGACCCAACCTATTTCAAAGGTTTATAATTTCTGTTTTCACATGACAACAGAACTGTGCTTTCTGATATTTGTATTTATCAACAATAAGTGAAAAACCCTAAGAAAAAGCAATATATATGCTGCATTAACTGAGAAGAAAGCCTAAAGGCACTGGACCTTGGGATTTGGACTGTAACTCACAGAAACACACAGCTGCCAGTGGAGATGAATAATGCCTGTTACTTTGAAATTAACCTTTTGCTTGAAACCAAAAAGTCTGATCTGAAGAAAATCTTTACAAATCTTTCTTTTTTGTGTCCAAAGGCTTGGACTGCTTCACCCACTCTCTCTTTGGGCAGCAGGTTCAGTATAAGTGGTCGTTAAGCTTGCTGTAATTCATCAGCTCATTTGTGCTGCTTCATGATGCAGAGCTGAAGTTTGAATCAATTAGGGTTAAAAGTAGCGTTTGGAGTTTGTTTTTTTTTTTCTTGTTAGGCCTGTCCATGTGACAGGTGGTTTTGTAGTACTTATGCTAATTTTTGACCTCTTTGTTATGCATCATGGTCTTGAGTCAGGAGTGTTGTCTCATTTATGAAACAGGAAATGAATACCCAGCCTAATGACATTTTTAATTTTCTTACTACTTAATGAAACTACATTTAAAACATGGCTTTCCAATCTCTTTAAATTGGTATAAACCAGCATTAAGGTCAACCAACCTATGTAATTCTCACTCCTGCCCTCCGTGTGCTAGCATAAACATCCTTTCTGAATTTTTTTTATTATTATTTTTTATTCATCAAGATAGTTTTAATTTAGATTTTCTTCCCCAAATCTGGTCTGTTATGTAGCTGTATAAATATTTATATCAACAGAAGGGAGGGGATAGTGAGAGGTAAGTAGGAAAGTGTGGTCAGAGCAGCAGAATAACAGTACTACCTTCCTTCCTCTGCCTAAAGGCACTGTGACTACACTCTGAAGTATGCAGCCTTTCCTTGGATGCTTTACAAAGGTGGTGAGGAAAGTAAGAGTTGGCAGAAAATGTAGTTTTGTCCAAAACTTTGGATTCCAATACTGACTTTCACATACACACGGTCTGAAAAGGGAGCACTTTGGCTCTTGACTAGGGTCACGGCTACTTATTACATCTATATGGCAGATTTTCAACTACAGAGTTCAATTTCTATATGAGTTGGAGACTACGTGCACAGATGTAAGTCAAATTAAGGGACTTAAGAGAGTTCAAGGGAGAATTCAGGTGTCCATGTAGACTTAGCCTTACTTAGCTCTGTTCCTCTTGGTTGAGCAGTTAGATCAAGTCATAATCAGTTTCGGTCAGAAAGTGACTGCATGTTCTTACAACCAGACGTGAATCAAAGCACCGAAGTTGAATAGGGCATCCAATACTATGGAAACTTAGTAGAAATGCTCATAACAAAATAATAATATTTTAAGGGAAATCTTTCACTGGCAGCATGAGATTCAATGATGTTTTCTCACATTTTCCCAGTGCCCTGCCTTAGGTTTATAAGGATTCACAAGGTCTCCTTTACAAATTGTTTTAATATTTCCGTGAAGGTAACATGAGTGTACAACTGCACATTGAAATAGTTTTGAAATTTTTTAAAGTATAGAGTTTAAAATGGAAGTGTAAATAATCAATTTTGTAAATTTTTTTTCAACGGCATTCACTGCACACAGACAGAATATCTTACTTACCAGACCTCCTTCTTATCACATAAGCAGGAAGTCAAGAAAAATCAAAAGCCAGTATAGTTATGAGCCTATTTAAATAGCAATATCTCAGTGTTATTCATTTCATAGACTGAAAAGTTACTTTGAGGATCAGTTCAAAATCTGAAAATATTTTAAATCGGATACTGGAATTATACTCTTTTCCTAAGTGTCTACCTAATTTTTATCCACATGAACCAGTTTTAACAGTATGTTGGGAATGGACATATGCTGCAACACTTTTCGCAAAAATGAACATGAAATGAAAAATCCTGATGCATTTGCCCATGCCACTGACATTTTCACCATGCACAGGAAGGGCAGAGACTTTGAAATCAGAGGGGTTTTTTTGAAAAATGAGAACAGTTACTGTTATGTCATTGCTTGAGTACCAGAAGTTTTCAAATACCCTTTCAAACAATGCCTCTAGATTTTTTTATGCTTGAGATATTGCAAAACTAAAGGAGATCTTTATATTTAAAGCACACTAAGTACCCATTTCCAACATGTGGTTGCACTTAGAAATAATAACGTTCATAATCTTTCATTAGTGGACTCAGACATTATTCAATGGATTCCAGCTCAGAATAAAATTGTACAGCTCCTTTGACCTCCAAGACACTTAGAATGTTATTTGCCTTTTTAGAGGTTCTAAGAAAAAAAGTCATTGTAATGCATAGCTGCTTTGTAAAATATAATAATTAGAAAACTTTTTTTTTTGTTTTGTTTTTAATAACTATTTGCAACAAGATAGAACTTTCATACTGAATAACCACTAACCTGGAAGCATATTATATGCTGTACACATCTGGCATTGCACAGGCAATCTAACTTAGAATCATAGAATCATAGAATGGTTTGGGTTGAAAGCGACCTTAAAGATCATCTAGTTCCAACCCCCCTGCCACAGGCAGGGACACCTTTCCACTAGACCAGGTTGCTCAAAGCCCCATCCAACTTGTCAGTGAACACTGTCAGGGAGGGGGCATCCACAACTTCTTTGGGCAACCTGTGCTGGTGTCTCACCACCTGCACAGTAAATAATTTCTTCCTAATATCTAATCTAAATCTACCCTCTTTCAGTTTAAAACCATTCCCCCTCATCCTGTCACTACTTGCCCTCGTCAAAAGTCCTTCTCCCACTTTCCTGTAGGCACCCTTCAGGTACTGGAAGGCTGCTATAAGGTCTCCCCAGAGTCTTCTCTTCTCCAGGCTGAACCCCAACTCTCTCAGCCTGTCTTCATAGGAGAGGTGCTCCAGCCCTCTGAGCATCTTCGTGGCCCTCCTCTGGACTCGCTCCAACAGCTCCATGTCCTTCTTATGCTGGGGGCCCCAGAGCTGGATGCAGTACTCCAGGTGGGGTCTCACGAGAGGGGCGTAGAGAGGAACTTGTCATGGTAAGAAAGATGTTGCTCTGTATATGCCACCTGTGTTCGACAGCTGACAAGCAAATGATTCAGCTACATGAAAAAAATGTGCAAAATTACATTCAGCTGCTAATAGAGGAGTTCATTTACAAGAATTAACTGAGTGACTTGGAAATATATTCAACTAATTAACTCTACAAATTACAAATAGATGAGGGAATAGAAAATAGATAAGCTCTTTCAACACTGTGAAAAATGGTAGGTTAGCCATCCAAGTATGTCATTGCCAAAGTACTTCAGAGTGTAACAGATCCTTGGGTGAAAGATCCAATACATGTGTAAGGTATTATATCTGTTTTTCTAGTGGTCACATTTGTGATCCATGTGTAAAAGAAGAGAAAGCTATATTTTACAACTTGAGATGGCACAAGACTTGGATAACCTTGAGGTGATCCACAAGAAATGGAAACCATTAAATGTATAGTAGCCATCCTATTTCTGTCTAAAATGTTTAGGACTGCTGTATAAATCTTTGAAGGTTAAAAGAAAGAACTAAAAGAAAGAAACTTCAGGATAACAGTCTCCAAGACTTATGGCAGGACTGTGTGAGTTTTCTCACTTGTCATACTTATTTTCATTTCACAGGATACGTCTGGCAGACAGAAAGGAAACAGTTGCTTCAAAGAGAACTTTGAGAAACAGAATGAAAAGGCAAAAAAATAATCCTTATCTATCAAACCCATCTCAATTTTTAATAAACTCTTCTGTCATTTTCTTCTTTAAAACATCTACAGCTGACTCAAAAATTTCAGCAGCTTGTGCCAAATGGTTTTGATATGCCATCAGAGCTGTATCATGTTTAAATGCCAGTGTGGTACAGGTTAACACTCAAGAATGAAGATTCATCAATTATATTCTTGGTTCTACTAATAATTTTCAGACTCATTTCCAGCAAACGACTCACCTATATTTGCTTGTATATAAAGAGGGCAAAATGATACCTTCCGGTCCAAAGTTTCCCTACTCCAAAACTACTCATAATGCTCAAAGATGAGGTCCAAGCAGAGCCAACCTTTAGTGTTATACCAAAAAACACATTAAAAAAGCATCATGCTCACTACTTACCCTAAGGCACCATGGACCAAGTTAAAATGTGTGTGGATAGGAAACAAGCATCGAAAAGTTTTTAGGATTAATTTAGTTACAAAAGTCTAAGGAGGCATTTCACAATACCATGGGATCTAAATTTTCAAAATTAAACATATTTAAGAAACTGAAATTTTGTCGCTAGGCCTATCAATACCTGCTCCTGTCTTGGTTGAGCACAGCAACTCTATATCTGTATCATAACCATGCCTGTTGGAGATTCAGCAATTAGGTGCTCTTACATGCAAGTGCTTTGAAGATCCTAAACCCCTTGATGTATTTTGCATATCTCTAAAACATATGATCAGTACTGAGCAGGAAAACATTTATTCAAAAACATGTTGATGACCGTGACAGTAGGCAATTACATGAAGTTACAGGTTGTCACCCCAAACCACACCTTATTCCTTCATCAGGGAGGTGCTAACTCATTGAAGACTTTACTCTTTATATTAGCATATGACAATACCTCCCTTCAGAATAACTTAATTTCTTTTACAGGAAAAAACATTCCAAGTTACAGGCATCCAGAAGGTTAGCCTTCTTACATTTCTGAATTTATTATTGCCAAGGAAATAAATCGATTACAGATTTATAACCACCAGAGTTCACTTTAAGAAGCAATTATACTTAAAGATATCTTCTTTTTTTTTTCTTTTTTAATTTCAGCAAAGGAAAGGTTTACTTCTCATAAGAAAATAAGAAAGTGAGTAGTTGAAAAGCAAATATAACACTAAGATGTGATTCCAAATACCACTAAGAATAAGGGTCATCCTATGACATTGAGGGAGTGGGCTAATTCAGGAATCTGGCTTTGCCTTTCTGAGTCCTGTCAGTCCTTATCTTCTCTGTTGCTGTGTTCAAACACAATCCTCCTGTCTCTCCTTCATACACCTTTTGAAAACTTACTTGATTGAAAGCACAGCTTTCTTATTTATACTGCCTTAGGTTATGATGACCCACAATTTATCCATCTCCTGCTTCATGTAATACATCACATACCAGGTAAGAGCATGAGACTGCATCTGTACCACACATACCTCATTTAATTCATCATAGAAGCTCACTTTCTTCTTGTCATGGAGACCACACATAACATATTAATAATACAGTGGAAAACTTGACATTTTGAAAGCCATGCTCTTTAGTTTCAGAAGTTCTTCGCATCATGAATGTTTATTGAGTAGTTAGAATACTTCACAAGATTTTTGTTGGGTTTTGTGGTCTTTTTACCTACTGCATCAGCCTTTGAAGAAACTATCTATCTAAAGCAACAGACTACACATAAGGCTAGATAGGGCGTGACACTTCCCAGGTCTCTTGTTTGAGCTAAGACGCTGTGCAGCAAGGCATGGAAAATGTAGAGGGACATGTGCAGACAGAGAAAGAGAGCACATCATAAATTTCAAGCAGCTTGATTTAATAACTTACTGATTAATTCATTCAGGATCTAATTATCGAGCACACAGGACAGAGATTAAAGAATATTACAAATCAGCCATCCTAATTAAAAAAAAAGTTCAATTATTTATAATTTATAGATACAATTATGGAAGGACAAGTAAAGAACTCATAGGCCTATTGACAGATTTCATTATTATTCTTTCTAATACTGCCCATTATTGTGGCACGTATTATATATTTACTGCCCAAACTGCTTTTTTTTTTTTTTTTAATATAAGCATGACCTACCAGAAATTGGAAAAAAAAAAAGGCTGTTCAGTAAAGAAAAAAAAAGAAAATTAGAGTAATACTTCAAAGTCACAAATTGTAGTATCTACTAAGAACATGAGAGATCATGAGAAAATTCCACTGGAGGCATGAAATCAGGAAGAGATATCTTATGAGTGATGAAAGATTTGTATTTTCCTTGACCTCAATTCATTGACACAGACAAAGTATGAGGAACTGAAAGGCATTAAACAAAATGTTCCTATAGATTAAATAAAGTGGCTTTAATGACTTTAATATTTTAATGTAGAAAGTTGTCATTCAGGGATATTGTTCATAAAAATAGGAGACATTAATTCTGATAAACAACAACTTTATTTAGTAGTGCACCTTTCATAAAAATTGTATTCAAAAACACTGTTAAATAATACAGTGACAGATCTGAATAATAAATAATACAGGAAGTGAGGAAGACAGAAATTAGGTAGCATCATCAAATGGATTTTTTTTCTTTCTAAGACATGTACAAGCTAAATAAATAAAGAACATAGGCACAGATAGACTGTTTTGTATGACAGAAGCTGTACTGAAAGCAATTCCATCTGTAGCCAAGCTGTGCTATGGATAATTCTAAGTGTTTGGTGAGTGTTGCATAAGGTCAAGACATGATAATATGAAATAAACCACTGCAAATCTTCAGAGAATGACTGGGGAGAAGAAAACATACAGTCTGGGCTTTGGGGTTTTTTTGTTTGGTGTTTTGGGTTTTTGTATTCTGATACCTGATGATCCATGTCTTCAGGTTAGAACCATGTTACATATGATTTTGGCTGTTAAGAGAGACAAAAAAAACACATAAGGGATCAATATTTAAGCACTCAAACCCCCAGTTCAGTCACTTACCATTATTTAAACATTCAGAACTGGAAAACATACAAGTTGACATGAAAAGAGAAAATGGTATTATTAGTTCGAGTTCAGGTGCCCAAATATAAGTAAGCACTCAATGCAGATGAAGACGAAAGTTAAAAAATTGGATGAGTGCATCCTCTTTCCCCCACCTACAGTCAAGTTGGAAGTCAAGGCCAGACTTCCTTTGATTGGAAAAAACAACCATGAAATACTTTGTCATGGTATGGTAATATTTATGTAAAGAATTTATTTAACAAAATTTGTTAGCTGGACAAGAGAAGATCCCAGTCACATAAATGAAGAATCAACCTCAGCAACCACTCTCTTGCGTTGCTCTGTCAGCTGAAGTAAAAAAGGTTTCTCTATGCAGCACTTCAAGTGAATCTGAATCCATGTTTTTATTATTTACTTTCTCTTTAGAGACACCTCTGCTCTTCTCTGAGTTTAGCAAAGAATATACTTTATAATTAATTTACCATCACATAAAAAAAAAGAAGCTTTTACTTAGCTATTGATTAATCTGACTTTATTTGTTGAATGCTACCAAAAAAAAATCATTTTTTAATATTTATATTTTACACTCTGTGGGATGCAAACAGCATCCATATAACTCTCAGAATTTATATCTGTATAATTCCTCTGCAATCACTTCAGACATCAGAATCCCCTCTGATTATGATCGCAGCTTGTTCACCATGATAAAACTTAAACTGGTAATACACATCATTAATTAGAAGCTATTAGGTCTTCTTAACACAAGAGTTTCCAACAGAATATCAAAATAGATCATTCTTAGCAGGGATCATGTTATGAACTATCACTATTTCAACCCCATAAAAACAATTTTAATCAGTAGTGTACTCTATTTTTGTAATAAATACAATTGCTTATGCAAAAATTAATGTGCTAAAATTATGCACATTTATGAACCTCTGGAATATATTTGGTCCTCTCTTTTGCTAAACTGAAGAACATATCAGCATTTTCTTTGGATAAATGTATTCATTTTTATTTTGCAGAACTGCAATTCTTTTTCATTGTAACAGAGAACAGAGAAATACTCATATTAGAAATGTAGTTCTGTCACAGGCTGCTTTTTCTTTAGCACTGTTTGTTTGTCTAGCACTCACTTTTCAGAAATAATTGAGATTGTTTTGTTAAGATATTGTCTCAAATTTGACCAACTATAAACTTTTTCTTAAACAGCTACCTTAGTTTCCATTTAATCTCTAAACTTTTTATTCTGTAATGTACACTTGTGTTTTCACTTACTCAGAGGAAAGGAGATGTGAATTGTATTTACAGAACTAGAACAACATTTTAAAAAAAAAATAAATAAAAACAGTAAAGTTGTTTTTCTTTTTTTTTCTTTAGTAAAATAGTATTAGGCATTGTAATTTCCACAGAGAGGCTGTCCTAACCAGCTGCTCTTCAAGTGGATTGTTTTAGCTAAATTAACCATACATATATGACTACCATATTTTCAATTCCAAGATTCAAGTGACCCTTGTATCAAGAATGTACTCAAATATTTCACTTTCTTGCCCCTTATTGTTTTAATAAGCTCAGTCTGTCATAGCAGGGAAGCACATCCTGCCTTGTGATCCTCTCTACATCTGTCTTAAGAGCAGCAACCAGAATGGAAAGTGGTACCATGAACTTGTTCTGTCTTAAGAATATAGGATCACTTCAACCATATGAAGAACTTTTCCACTAAGGAAAAGGCTAGGCATGGCAAAGCTTGGTAGTCTAAAGGTTGAGCTTGTTAAATGTATGAACGGGGTTGCCTGACATAGCTGTTGGTTGGGGCTGTGCTGAGGAGAACCCTCTCCAGTCCTACACTCCCATATGTCAGAAGGAAATCCTCCCAAAGAAAATCTCCACTTTTCCACATCAGCAGCTTTGAAGGTCTTCTTTTAATTTCTGTGATACTGTTCTGGGTTTGGAGCAACTTGCTTCCCTTCCCAGATCATTTTTGTGGGCTTAGCAAGTGTACAAAGGCTTGTGTCTTTTGCTGCTCTTCCTAGCCATTACTGATTCAACTTATTCCCTCTCCAAGCACACAAACTAAGAACATCATAAGATTTCTCTGCAGTCCCACAAAATACATATTCCTGATGGGCTTAGGATGTCTTTCAACTTGCTAAAATGATCTCAATTTATTGAAGTTGTCTGTGATTCCTATAATTGCAAAACTGAAAACAATCTTTGCATCATAGGGGCAAAAAAGGTAAAGAGCAATTCAAAATAATCATTCTGTTACCAACTAGTCCAGCCAGCTGTGCCGACACTGGGGAATAATTTTTTGTTACCTTACCACAAAACTGTGTTTTGTTTGCCCTATGTAGTGTCTGACTTGTATCTTTCCTCAGCTCATGCATCATCTGCATTTGATAACAAATATCATCTAATCACATGGATGAAACAACCATAGATAGGGAAGAAAAAAAGCAACCTAAAAGATCAAGAAGAAAAGCCCTAAAAGATTAAGGAATTGTTTAAATGACAGAGACATGTGTGTATTAACAGTACGTTGACCCATTCTTAAACCCGGTTCAGATAAAATTCCCCAAACATAGAGTATCTAATCTAATATGCACCAGATGTAGAACAATACAGCACTCCCCAGTCCACACATATTGGTTAATGCAACTTCATCAGTTTATAGTACTGGCATCATATATTGAATGAATCATAATCCACAGTAGAACTTGATACAACAGCACCCTGAAGAACATTAAGATAATTCTTTCTTTCCGTGGGTGTTACAGACCTAATCACACAGTCATACCCAGGCCAAAATTGAATAAATATCTAGGGTTTGTTATGGTTTAATTTGGATATAAGAGGGACACCCTACACTGATAAGGAAACCAGGAAAAAGGAATTCTTTAGGATGAAAATGTTAGAAACTTGTTAATAGAACCTACTTTAAAATAATTTTCTTCAAAATTCTCTTTTACTTTGGAACCAAGAATTGCTTTCTGGAAGAACACTGCATTTCCCATTGATAACAAAGGCGGACCAAATCCGTAGCATAGGGACCTCTATGAAGTTTAAAATGAAATGCAGTGAATAGATAATTTTCAGTTAATGAATTTCTTATGCATTCTTGAGAGTATTATTTTTAGTGAGAAATGAAACTCTCCATAATTTGGGTTGTTAGTGTTGCTTATGAATATCTCATATTTCTAGATGGGTAAAACCTCACAGGAGCAGAGGGATAGAAAGCAGAATTTGACACCCTGGGACTTGTCTTGTTTTTGCAACATCTGCCCCCCCAGTGTAATATCACTCAGTGGCAGTGATCAAAAGCAATAAAGCTGAAATAATTTAATTTAAGAAGAAAAAGTACCTGTTAATAGAGAGTTCTCTGAACTCTGGAGGTCAGTTTGCTCAGTCTGATTTTGTGATGCAAGACCAATAAAGGAAGGAAAAGCTCAGATTTTATATTTTTGGTGATGATGGCTGGATTCTTCAAGGAAAATAAAGCATATATTGTATTTATTATGTGATTTATAAGATCAAGGTGATTAACATTATTTCAGGCCAACGGCTGTTCTTCTCATTTTGGATCATGGTTTTCTCAGATAGTTATCTGAAATGCTAAACAGCATTTTTGGACGATAGCAGAGAATTTTTTCCATAAATTGGAAAAATATAATTAAAAAAAAAATCCACTGGCATCTGACAGAGTTCTTGCTTTAGATAGATTTTGTACTGATGAGTTTTAAAATGTGATACATGGTTTCACCAATCACTGCACATTCTGAGCTTTATGTGCAGTAGTTTTGATGCAAATACAGCCACTAATAACTTCTCTGAGATTGGTGAACCCTGTACTGGAATTGAGATGAGAAGCTATTTTTTCTCAGTATTTTAGATCCACATAGCATGTCCC
The DNA here is from genome assembly GCF_013368605.1 of Nyctibius grandis. NCBI lineage: Eukaryota > Metazoa > Chordata > Aves > Nyctibiiformes > Nyctibiidae > Nyctibius > Nyctibius grandis. Next base: position 48,985,487 of record NC_090662.1, on the reverse strand, counting down.
ATGGAAAAATTTTGTCCCAAATGGAATTTCTAATTAAGTGGTGATTTTGAGAAAGAATAAGGACAATGTTATGTTTGAAATTCAGTTTTGTTAGTGTTCCTGTCATTTTAAGCTGAAGGACGGAAGTTTGAGAACTCTAAATACATTGCACTGCCTAAAATATGCTCACATATCAAACATGAAAAGAAATATTAATAAAGAAAGTCTTGTATATTGATGACTACGCCCTGATCCTGCAACAAACTTCAGCCCTGCAATGTACCATCAATGTTAAAGTGCAGGTGTTCATTCTTGTGGACCTGATTATAGGGTAAGACATTCAAATGTCCAAGACTCACTGGAAGCCCAGAAACCAGAAAATTAAGATGTTGCTGCATCTCAAGTTAAGTTATGAGCAAATTAGTTTTTTCTTTGAATTTTGCAAGGTAATTCCTTACTGGAGATACAATAGGCTTAAAATGTAACATTAAACAGATGCTTAGGTCTTGCATGTGTAGATGAGAATGAAAAGAAAGAGAAAAAAAAACTGTAGAATTTATGTTTTTTGGTATGACAGCTAATGACTTAAGTGAAAACTTCCACAGGGATTTCCAGACTACCTCTTATTTTGAATTCTAAACTGTATTATAATGAGGTAATATAACATTTCTAACCCAGCTGTAATGGTTGCCACCTACACTATGTAGTTTTTCTTACACACACAGATACAGTTTAGAACTTTTATGTCAGTCTCTGTACAAGGAAATTAGCATAGGTCCCGTATTCTCACAAGTAAGAAATAGTTACTTAAACAGCTTGACTATCTAGGCTTAATACTCTGGTAAAATAGGTATCCAAAATTATGTATAAATCTCCATGGTATCAGATTTTTCATTTCATTTCTCTGAAACTGCTAGATGACAGTTCATTCACGGGTAGTTAAAGTTCAGTTTGCTAGTATTGATCCATCACCTATATATAATTTTTAAAGCATTTTAAATAAAATTTTAATAAAATTATTAGAAGTGTTTGCAAATTCAAGGCACTGGATACATTAAATGATCTATATAATTACTTGTGTGTGCGTATGTGTATGTATGTGTATATGTATATGTTTATGTTTATGTATATATCCTTTGTGTGCAGACTGATTACAGATAGATTGATAGGTATATAAGTTTGTACACACTTGGTGTATACACGATATGTACAGATAGACACATGGATAAATGTGGATGAATGAATGAAATTCCTCCCTAGTAGTTTCTCTCATTCCATATGTGCAGGGGAGAAGGTGAAGCATTTCTTTCAGAGAGTCATTTAACAGTGTCTGCCATCCCTGCACAGAGAAGCAGTCCCTGAGGACTGCATTCTAACCATGCTGGGAACAGCCTTTACAATTCTCCATTAATTGTAATTTTGCTTATCATATTCACAAGGAAAGGTTGTGTCACAGTTACTAGGCTAAGAAAAAGTCCCTCTGAAGTACCTTACTCTGATTACAGGCTTTCAGAGAAGGAAGCAGTTTCCACTTACCAATTTCATGCCTGTCAAAGGTCCTGGAAAGTATTTCCTTTTTTTGTTTTGGTTTGGGTTTTGGTTGGTTCAGCCCCCCCATTATTTTCAACACTATTCCAATGATTTTATTTCTTTCATTCTCACTAGGGTTTTCTGAAAGTTTGCTGACCCCTAATGTGACAAGAAACTGCTCCCCTGCCCTGGCTTCTGATTTATCCCAGGAGCCCAGGATACAAACTTGTTCTCTTCTTCAGGACTTAGGGTGCCTTTTCAAAACATTTTCTGCTGATGTTTGTAAACATGCAAAATGAAATTAAATTAACTGAAGAGGGTAAAAATTACTTAGAGTAGGAGAATAAAACAGGTCCTGGAAAGAGACGGATATTTTTGATATTTTCACTCTTTCCACTTACCCATAGACCCCTTGCAGTATTACAAGGCTCTCCCTGTGACTCCTTGCTCTGTTTCACCAAGACCAATATCAGTCTTTGTCATATCAAACCACTATTAACCTGAGCACTAGACAACAGCCAAAAAGTGACCGGTATCTGCCTGAATCTAAGAGGGAACAGCCGAGGCAGGTCTGGACGCAGTCACACCTCCATTGTCAGGGAAAAGCATGGAGGAATGCAAGCTCTCCCCTGCTGGAAGAGGCAGACCATGCTCTCTACCAGACAATGCTAATGGAAGCAGAGTGATTTTCTTCCTCAAAGTATATGGAGAGAGTATCTCGAGGTTCCTACCTCCAAATAAATGTAGGCAACCCCTTGTCATTTCCAACTAAGAATACAAGTAAAATGTAATTCAGATAAGATCTGCTTTGGAATAATGTAATGGACAATTTTGCTCAAGCGCTACAAATGTCTGCACGTTAACATCTTCCCAGTAATGGATTTTTTCCATGGCCACTAACAGAGCCATCTGGTTTAACAGTCTTGCTCCATGTATGCTTAGACACAGTTTCTTTTCTAACCTTCTTGTGAACCTAAGGGAAAGACACAATTGGATGGTTTTAATTTACATTCTAAACACGCCACATAACAATTCAAGGAGGAGAAGTTTTTTCAGTCTTGACTTATAACTAACATAAATATCTACAAAATGTGCGCATGTGTCTAATTTTCCAAGTGTTTGTCTTTGATTAATAAATACATACAGGTACAAAATGTTGATTTATATATTAAACACAGATTATATAAAACTTTTTAAATTATTCTTAGGTTAATTACAATGCAAAAGCCTCATGTCAAGGCATTCACATTTCTCTGTGGGATTTTTTTTTTTTATATTGTACTGTGGCAATGAACCCTTAAGGAATTTTGTAAGTAAATGTGGCAAAAACATTGACTGTGAATTTATTTTTCTTAAAATTTGTGTATGTTTTCTTTCTCTTTAGAACTTCTGCCCTTGTTAGATGAGGGATTTGAACAATTCTTTTTACAATTATGCCACAGATCCTGAGGTCAAAAGTTTCCCAAGTTTCTGGGTAGAAATGGACAGCACAGAACAGCAAATGTATGCAAAAATATACAGAAAGTTTAGTGAACATGTACAAGAGAAAGGTTGGGAGTGCATTCCACTAAGCTGTGAGAGCTCTCAGAAGTATGCCCTTCTAAAACAAGTTCAAGAAATTCAATATTAAAATTATAGTGCCAACTAAACATGAGGTTTTAAAGGAAGTTAACAAGGTTTTCACCACCCCTGTTATAATGTGCTAGGGCAGTATACGCTGCTTTGTCATGGGACCAAATTGTAGCTTCTCCCTCCTCAACCAAATCTGTTTACACATGTAGACTATTGATTAAGATTGTGCCTTTTCTATAAGCAAGGCAGCAAATGCTTGCTTGTGAAAAAGTCTGGAGGGTACCAATCACCAGATTTGATCTTTAAGACATTCTAAATGATTCACATTTGAACGCATAACATATAGAGACCTTTTTTTCCTCTAATCATGTCAGTGTTGTCCTGCACCATTTTGCCAAGATATGTAGTCCAAGTTCTTTGAGATTCATCATTTTGCATCAAGTCTCAGCTCCTCAGATTAAAAGATCTGAAAATGAAAACAAGAACAGCAAGAAGAAAGAGAAACTATGCCTTCAGCTTGGTGTGGAAACCCATTTGCAAACAATAACCATGAAGATACAAAAAAAGAGCAAAAAAGCTGTCTTCTCTTTTTCACCTGAAGATATGTATCTCAGCCATAACTGTGGTGGTCAATGGTGACCTAATTTTTTAACATCCTGCTTTTTTTCCTGGGTAATAGCAAGAATAAATGGCAATCAGGTAATCTGAACCAGAAAGTCCAGAATCCATAAGGATCACTGACTCATCCAAGTTTTATAACATGCACAGAATGACCAGATTTTTCAATCTTCAAAGGAGGCTTGTAATGATATTCAAAGGAGTGAATAACTGTGCAGTTCAGAAAGCAAATAAATAAGAAATACAGCTATAAGCAGTGTTTTCTCTGAGCAATGTAATAAGTTAGAAGGTCGCTACCATGATCAGTATTCAATACCAGTTTTACATCTGTAAAAATTACTAGTTTAAACTTGTGTAGTTGTTAATTACTTCCAGAAATACCTCCACTGTGAATATTTCTTACATCAGTTTATGGCAACTGTCTTGCTTCTACAAGATTAAAATGCCCTGAAAAGCAAATATGATCTTAAGGTTGCCTCTTGAAGAACGCACGGCATCTGCATTCACTACACTCATCCTTGCAAGTATTAATAGAAGTAGTTGCTACTGAGTGTTCCCAACTAAGTCCTTCAGCTCACTGTGAGAATAAAATCCTTCAGCTTTGGATAAAATAAATTTAAACAACACAATTTTGCTAAAATATGGCCTAATTACACATAATGTTAAATGGCAATTACAGAAGATGCAAAACAAGCCTCAAATGATATATATCATTTGAAAAAGTCCTTCCCTTTTTCCCTAAACTCTTTTCAGTGAATCATATATATTAACAATTTCTTTTCTGAATTTTGGAAATGTATTCAAGAAAAAAACCCTAAACAGATAAAAAACAGATGCCATCTGCCAACTGTGTAACCATGACTACTTTAGGTTCAGGTGTAAAATGGCTTTTTCCCCAGCTTTTTCTCTTTAAAAAAGCAAGCTATTAGCTGTTTTTCACTTATAGGTCCAGGGAAAGTGAGATAAAACAGAAAATTAGTACACACTTGTGTTGTTTCAGGAAATGTTCTTCCTATGTTAGCCAGAGTCTCAGCTGGTATAAAGTGGAAAGGCAATAAAACACGTTATAGGTAGCAGATAATACAGACTCCTTTCAGAGGCCATGATCCAGCCCAAGAGTATTTGCATAGATCAGGGGAAAGTGGAGTTATGGAAAAATTTATGTTACTACATAGAGTAGCTACTGTGCTGAGGAAGAGCTTCTCTGGAAATCTTTCTTAGGAAGGGTCTGGGAAGAGACTGCAGCTACACCTAAGTGCTCCATGTCCTGCACTTGGGTCACAACAACCCCACGCAATGCTGTAAGTTTGGGGAAGAGTAGCTGGAAAGCTGTCTGGCAGAAAAGGACCCAAGGGTGTTGGTCGACAGCAGGCTGAATATGAGCCAGCAGTGTGCCCAGGTGGCCAAGACAGCCAACAGCATCCTGGTTTGTATCAGAAATAGTATGGCCAGAAGGACTAGGGAAGTGATTGTCACTCTGTACTGGGCACTGGTGAGGCCACACCTCAAATATTATGTTCAGTTTTGGGCTTCTCAATACAAGAAAGACATTGAGGTGCTGGAGGGTGTCCAAAGAAGGGCAATGAAGCTGGTGAAGGGTCTAGAGCACAAGTCTTATGAGGAGCGGCTGAGGGAACTGGGATTGTTTAGTCTGTGGAAAAGGAGGCTCAGGGGAGACCTTATGCCTCTCTACAGCTACCTGAAAGGAGGTTGTAGCAAGGTGGATGTCTGCCTCTTTTCTCAAGTAAAAAGTGATAGGATGAGAGGAAACAGCCTCAAATTGTGCCAGGGAGGCTTAGATTAGATATCAGGAAAAATTTCTTCACCAAAAGGGTTGTCAGGCATTGGAACAGGCTGCCCAGGGAAATGGTGGAGTCACCATCCCTGGAGGTATTTAAAAGATGTGTAGACACAGCACTTTGGGACATGGTTTCGTGGTGGACTTGGTAGTCTTAGGTTAACAGTTGGACTCAATGATATTAAGGGTCTTTTCCAACCTAAATTATTCTATGATGCTACACTATCCTCAGTCTAATCCAAGTCTAATATTATGTGTACTACTTCTGATATCACTATAATCTTCTCTATTTTGTTCTCTAGACTCAAAACAAGCAGAAGTAAAGCAGGGCAAGAAAACTGAATGTGGTTGCCTAAACTAGACAATGTGTAACATTATTGTGAAGGCAGATGGTATCTTAGAAATGGAATAGTCTCCTACTGAGAACAAGAAGCTACTGAGCATGAATTTAGGATAGACGGTTTGGACGTGTATTGATCTCTGTGTGCATTGAAGGCCCTAACCTCCATTCAGCCCCAGAAAGTCAGCTAAATGGATTATCTTTGGACTGAATACAGCTAAATAAAAAGATCAAATATCTTTTCTTTATGCAAGGCTTCTTTGGCCCTAAGTGGGAGATACATTCAGTGTGGGAATAAAATTGAAAGCTAAGAAAATAAGAACATAACTTTTAGCAGTTCTGAAAGAGACTTTCTAATTTTTATTTAACCGTTACCTTTGTACAAAGTGTTATCCAAAACTTCAATGGAAGCTTCTTTGCTTTAAGAATGTCAGCGGCTAGTAGATATTTATGAGATTGTATATTGCTTTACTATGAAGTTACAAAGAGTTTAAATTCTGAATTGCCTAAGCAGAATGTACCCATAACTATTGCTAGCAGATACCTATCCTGTGAAGGACAATCAAGGTCTTTCAAAATGTTACTCCAAAATACAATTCCCCTGACTCATCTACTCCACAAACATTTATACACCTATAGACGCTGCTAAAAATTTCTTGTAGCTTTGAATGGGGGCATATGAGAAAGGCCTTCAGTTCACTGTGGAATAACATTTTTCAGTTTCAGAGAACTAAATTTTCAAAGTGTAATTTTGCCTCTTTAAGTTTTGAGTAATCAAGTGTCTCATCCTTCTTGATGTATCAATATTAAGGTAGGTACTTATTTTATATTGTCAGTCTAATGAACTTGTCCATGTAGTGGCACTTCTAAGAAGACTCACTTATTCTGAGCCTCATTTCATACTCTGAAGATTCTTGATAAGATTCTTTTGTCAGGTTTCATTTGAAATGGAAAATATATTAAAATATGGAAAAACATTTTTACATATATATATGTAAAAAAATAAATAAATACACACACGCACCCCCCACATTTAACGATTTTGTTCCTGATCAGCATTTAACTACTGTGGCAAACATTCTGCCCAGTGAGAACACAGTATTGACAGAGCACAGCAAGGATCTTGACTGACTGCTTCAGTGCAGATCTATGCTGATTTAATTACTGGCAAGAGTTTGTGGTCAGGAACTGTGGCCTTGCTTTTTTATACCATCAAACTCTGATTCTTATTTCTATTATGTTTAGGAAAACCCAAAGAAAAAACTAATGCAACTAACATTGCAAAGGATAAATTTGATTACAGTTTGACTATTTATAACAAATCTGCAGCAGGTATAAATAAGCATAGTTTCACGGATTTCAAGAGTGTTATGCTTATTTACACAAAGCCAAGATGCCAGACTTCTGTGTTCTCACGTATGTTTGTGATATATTTGAGATTCAATCATAACAACTTACTATTCCTTTACAAAGACATATTCTGGGTAGTTGTAGTGCTTTGACTTAGTGGCATTAATCTGAGTCAAAGCACTTTGATTATCATCAAATCTCTGATGAGAAATAAAAAAAGCAGGAGGCAGGGGAAAGATGGTTTAATATAAATACCCATCTGCTGACAAGGGCCATTAACAAATCACTCCAAATGATGATCATGTTACACTAATGAGGAATAGTTAAGGCACAGAAACAAACAAAAAACATCTGGCAGCGTTTACATACTTTGCCAGACAATACCAAAGGTACTTGGATGAAATGGCCAAGGCATGACCTGATTCAAGTGAGCAAAGAGAGTGGACATGAAATTCTGGATTTTGAGGCCAATGCTTAGTGCATATAACTACTCCTTCAAAAATTCTTCCTCTGAAAATATTGTCCCTACTGTTGTACAGAAGTTATTTTTATTTTAAGATGACTGTTTTTGTTACAAATAGCTGTGTATCACAGTTATAAAAGGGAAGATGTCTACATAACCCAGTCCAGATGAATCTCACAAGTATCAGCCGTTGGTTTACACTCTTCTACAGTCCCAAAGCTCCCATATGAAGCAAGACATTTATGGAATTCCACCTGGGGGTCAGTGGAGAAGTCAGGCATGATAATGAAAGAGAGAATTCAGAGACTATAAAGTTAACCCCATTTCTTTTGTGTATTTTTCTTAGCTTTACAAATATATCTGCAAATAATCCTAGCCTAATTATTATTTCTTTTACATCATAATACTTAAGAAGGCAGCAATCTCAAATTTCATTACAGTATAAACTAACTCCTGTCTGGGATTTTATTTTTATTTTTTTAATCTCAATGTTTATTTAACAGTAATTTCTAGAACAGAAACTGTGTCACAGACCTGTGTTTCTGTTTCAGTTCTGTCATACTCCAAAATCTGCTTTAAGGCCAGATCTGCATATTGCCGCTATAGGGAACAGAATATTCCTGAATGGCATGTCCGTTAAAAGAGACAAATCAAAACACAATGGAATGAAATATTTGCTACACACATGCTGGAATTAACAGTGATTGTGAGTTACCTGAGAACCATCATTAAGATGGATATGTATGCCTTCTGTGGTTTTTCCTTGTGGTTCAGAGACTCAATTGAAAATACTAAGATTAAAATTAGCAACATTGAGTGAATGATGATCAAAACCGAAAAAACAATAAGCACACTATATTATTTACGTATAACAGATAGTATATGGAGAACATGATATAATTTAACTTACCTAAGGTAGGTGAATTTGGTTGACTACAGGATCTGTGGGGTTTCTTCTGTCCAAGTCCTGCAGATGTGAGGCTGTTGCAGTTCCTTGGTCCCCAGGGCCAGGCAGTAGGGAGGCTGAACACAATTCCTGAGACACACACACATACACAGAAGAGAATTAAAAATAGGATTTAATAAGAGTATGTCCTGGTTTGGCCCAAACCAGGCCAATTAGTCTTAGAGAAACCAAGGTCACTGCTAAATTCCTCACTGCTTATGAGTGAAGAACCGAAGGGGGGTCGCACCTGCAGGGAGGAGCAGACAGGGCAGGTGACCCAAGATTGACCAACAAGGTATTCCATCCCATACACGTCATTCTCACTTTCCTATTTATCACTAACCCACTGCCTCCTGGAGGTGGGGCCCTGGAGGGAGGGGCCCTCCTGTCTCCCACTGATTGGTACCAGCTTTGCCAATTCTCCAGTTAAAAGCCTGCAGGTGTGATGGCAGGGGGAGCTACTACATTTTCCCCTCTGCCCATGCTGGGGGAGTAACTTTGCCCGAGGAGAATTTCCAAGCTCTCAATCTTGGTTTTGTATATATTTGATTATTTCTATTCTTATTATACTCTTTTTCATTACTATAGTTTATTAAAACTGTTTTAACTTTCCAACCCATAAGTCTCTCTCCCTTTTCTCTTTCCCTTTGGGTGGGGGGGGAGGGTTAACAGAGAGCGTCTGCCACAGGTTTAATAGCCGGCCCAGCTTTAAACTGTGACAGATTTATTGGTGCCCAACGTGGGGCTCGAGAGAAACTCCAACAGGTTGCTCTGATAAATGGAATCCTGGCTCTGGCAGGAGGAGACCCAGAGAGCTCAGCTGAGAGAGTATCAGATTTCTTCCTTTGAGATTTACAAGGGGTTGGAAATTAAAACAGATAGTGAAGATGGTGATGTCATTTTTGAATGCTGTGTTATCTCGTCTTTTTATGGAGTTTCTTTCACAGTTGAGTATTGCAATGATGCCTTACCTGCTGTGGGCACTGTGTTATTGCTTGCTTTTTATGAATGTTTACATGCAGTTTAGCAGTGGGCACTGGTCGAAATGTATTGTTTTGGTATGGGGTTTGATACTGATTTATGCTGTGATAAACTGGGCAGTTCTTATTCTGATCTCTTATCTCTATGACACAATGATGGGCAGCTTTAATCACGAATCAGTAGCAGCGACTTCATCTGCACGCTCTAGGCGTCCTTTAGCTGATTCTGTTAATTTTTACACTTCCAGTTTTATTTTGGGAAATAGTACCTTCTCCTTTTCTGCCAAGCTGATTCCACTAGACTTTGCGAAATTAGGATGGTGCTGTCTAGGTGGCATGTTTATATTTTTGGTTGTCCTGAATGTGTTTCTGGTGTGGGATAAGATTAAATATTGGTGCAGGGACAGTTGTAGGTGTTATGCAGCCACCTCAGATCCTACAGCGTGTGCTGCCACTACAGCCACTAAATCCACTGAAACCTTGGCAGCCTGCACCACAGCTGCTACACCCCCCAAGATGGCCACTGCAGCTACTCAGACTCTAACGAGTCTCAGCACTCCCACAACAGCCACTGCATCTACTCAGACCCCAGCATCTATCGAATCTGTACCAATTGCTCCTGTAACCAGGAAGAAATACCAAAAGAAATCAGCTTGTGAAGAGAAGGATGATGACTCAGAGCCTTCTAAGGCAGAGCCATCATATGACCCAGGTGAGGGCCCTTCTCAGGCAGAGTTAGGGCCTGACACAGAGGGGGGTTTCCTCGATTGTCCTTTTAAAGCAGACCCATCACAGAAGAAAGGTCCTTCTCAAGCAGAACTGTCACAAGAGGAGGACTTGGACGTAGAGATAACCTACCACTCCTTATCCCTGAAGGACCTGAGAAATATAAGGAAAGACTTCAGCTGTTATGACAGTGAACCTATTATTACCCGGTTGCTCCGATGCTGGGATAATGGGGCAGATAGCATGCAATTAGATGGCAAAGCAGCCAGACAGTTGGGATCCCTGTCCAGAGATGGTGGTATTGATAAGGCGCTCGCAAGAAAGTCAAACACTATCAGTCTCTGGAGGCGACTCTTGTCAGCTGTAAAGAGCAGGTATCCCTATAAAGATGATGTTATGAGTCACCTAAGCAAATGGACCACTATAGAAAAAGGTATTAACTACCTTAGAGAACTGGCTGTGCAAGAGATCATTTATAGACACCCACGGGACATTGTAGATCCTGATGAAGTGGAATGCAACCGATCCATGTTCCGGAAGGTTGTGAAGAATGCTCCACCGACATATACCCATACATTGTCAATATTAGTCTGGGGAGAAGATGTTATGGCACGATCTAGTGTGGGCGAAATGGCTAACTGTATGCAACAGTATGAAGATAGTATTTCTTCCCCACTGCAGGCACGCATCTCGGCTGTGGAAAAACTGACTAAGGAGAACAAGGACTCATTTAAACAACTGTCAGACAAACTGTCCAGGATCGAGAATCAACTTGACTCTCTACCTACACAGGCGCGCGTTGCAGCCGTTAGGAGCAAACGCTCTCCTACAGGACCAGCTCAAAGGAAACGGAACACATCACGAGGTATCCTGTGGTTTGCCCTGCGTGGTTATGGGGAGGACATGAGCAGATGGCATGGACAACCTACCAGTACCCTACAGGCACGAGTACGTGAGTTGCAAGCTAAAAGAAATACTAGAGAGAATTTTTCTAGGAGGATGGCTGCTCCAGTTACCAGTGAACAGGACCCCAGTCAGGGTAGATGGGCCTCAAATCCCTTTTTCCCAAGTGTGAATAGGAGAAATGAAGGTCCAGTCCCTGTGAGCAGCATGAATCCATTTCTTAATTAGGGGGGCCCTGCCTCCAGCCAGGTGGAGGAGAGGGACAACCGAGTTTATTGGACTGTGTGGATTCAATGGCCTGGCACATCAAAACCACAAAGGTATCGAGCCTTGGTAGACACTGGTGCACAGTGCACCCTAATGCCATCGGATCATAAAGGGGCAGAATCTATCAGTATTTCAGGAGTAACAGGAGGATCTCAAGTGTTATCTGTATTGGAGGCCGAAGTGAGCCTAACTAAAAATGAATAGAAAAAGCACCCCATTGTGACTGGCCCAGATGCTCCGTGCATCCTTGGCATAGACTACCTCAAGAGAGGGTATTTTAAGGACCCAAAAGGGTATAGATGGGCCTTTGGTATAGCAGCTGTAGAGACTGAGGACATTAAACAGCTGTTTACCTTGCCTGGCCTCTCAGAAGATCCTTCTGTTGTGGGGTTGCTGAAGGTTGAAGAACAACAGGTGCCAATTGCTACTACCACGGTGCACCGACGACAATATCGCACCAATCGAGACTCCCTGATCCCCATTCATAAACTGATTAGACAATTAGAAAATCAAGGAGTGATTGGCAAGACTCGCTCACCCTTTAATAGTCCTATATGGCCAGTGCAAAAGTCTGATGGAGAATGGAGATTAACTGTGGACTATCGTGGCCTAAATGGACAGCGGTGGCAGCAGCGAAAAGCGGTGGCAGCAGCGAAAGCGGCGGCAGCGACTTGAGGTTAGTGCGGGGGTGAGGGCGACATCGGGCTTAACCGGGCGGTTTTTCGTACTCTGGGCCCCCCCTGAGCCCCCCGCGAGCATCAGCCCCGAGCTGCTTGCCTCTGACCCCGGACCCGGAGGTTCCCGGCAACGAATCAGGAGAGGAGGGGGCGTAGCTGGAGGCACCGCGGGCGATTTAAATGCTCCACCCCCTGTTATCGTTGATAAAGAGCCCCCTGGAGGGCAGGGACTAGTCCCTGGCCAGAGGGGAGAGACTCAGCAGTGCCTGGGTGAGTCAGCAGTGACTGGGTGTGTCCCAGGGCAGGAGAGGCTGCAGTTGTTTGCAACTCGTTGGGGAGGGCACTGACTCCCTCCCAGTGCACAAGGCGAGGAAGGTGCCAAGGAGCTGTGAACCAGGGGTGCCACCAACAGGTATTTCCCAGTTCAGTGAAAGAACAATGGTATCTACCCAGTGGAAGAAGACCAAAATGGATGTGGGAACCCAGACAGAGCTCCCACGGAAGGAGGCGATGGTGCAGGTTGCCGGCTGCAGGGAATGCTACACCGTCTCTGTGGTGTCAGGGGGCTGTGTGCGCTGTGAGCAAGTAGATGATCTGCTCGGCCGAGCGGCACAGCTGCAAAGCCAGGTTGAAAGGCTTCAAGCCGAAGTAGAAAGGCTTAGGAGCATTCGGGAGGCTGAAATGGAGATAGACTGGTGGAGCCAGGCTCTGCCCTCCCTGCAACAAAAATGGGAGCACCTGCCGGAGAGCTCCCAGTATCGAGGGACCCCTGTACTCTGCCCCTCTCAGGTGGAAAACAATAACCTAGAGGAGAAGAGTGAGTGGAGACAAGTCTATGGCCGTGGCAAAAGGCGAGTGCCCTCCTTGCCTACCTTGCCTCCACAGGTGCCTCTGAGCAATAGATATGAAGCCCTAGTGGAATACAGCCGGTCCAATGGGGATGTGGTGGAGAGGCAACCTATATCAGAGGTCCCACCACAGTCAGAAAAACCTGACGGGCGTATAGCTAACCTCCTCCACAAGGAAGAAGAGAAGAGTTTTAGTGGTTGGAGACTCCTTCCTAAAGGGATCTGAGGGCCCAATATGCAGAGCTGACCCCCATCACAGGGAGGTCTGCAGCCTGCCTGGAGCCCGAATCAGGGATATCACCAGGCAACTCCCCAACCTGGTGAAGGCCACAGACTACTACCCCCTGCTGATCTTCCAGACAGGTGGGGAAGAAGCTGCATCCCGTAGTCTGAGGGGGATGAAGAAAGACTACAAGGCCCTAGGACGGTTGGTGAAAGAGTCTGGGGCGCAAGTTGTTTCTCCTCCTCCTTCCATTTTCAGGTGATGACGTGGGATGGAACAGTAGGATTCTCTCTATTAACGCCTGGCTACGAGACTGGTGCTACAGGCAGGGCTTTGGGTTCTTTGATAATGGCTGGTTTTATAAGGCAACAGAGCGTGACAGTGATACATGGGAAAGGTTTATGTCATAGGGGCAAAAGGGTTCTGGACAGGAATAGCAGGGCTCATTTGGAGAGCTTTAAACTAGATTCGAAGGGGGATGGGGTGGTAGCTGGGCTTGCACCACTGGGGCAATGCTCTAGTGTTGAGGTAGACAGGAGGCCCCCCATCCCCTGGGGTGAAATCAGGGGGTGAATCTGGGATGAAATCGGTGTGCCCAGCTCGCTCCCTGAAATGCCTGTACACCAATGCACGCAGCATGGGGAATAAGCAGGAGGAGTTAGAAATCCGTGTTCGGTCGGGGGGCTATGATCTAGTGGCAATTACAGAGACTTGGTGGGACGCCTCGCATGACTGGAATGTGGTCATGGATGGCTATGTCCTGTTCAGGAAAGACAGGCCGCTAAGGAGAGGTGGTGGAGTTGCTCTTTATGTGAGTGAGCAGCTAGAATGTATTGAGTTCTGTCCAGAGGCAGATCAGGAGCGAGTTGAGAGTTTGTGGGTGCGAATTAAGGGGCAGGCTGGCAGGGGTGATACTGTTGTGGGTGTCTATTACAGGCCACCGGATCAGGATGAGGAGGGTGATGAGGCCTTCTACAGGCAGCTGAGAGCAGTCTCTCAATTACAGGGCCTGGTTGTCATGGGGGATTTCAACTACCCTGATATTTGCTGGGAGGCCTACTCAGCCAGCCATCCTCAGTCCAGGAGGTTCCTCCAGTGCATTGATGATAACTTTCTGATGCAAATGGTGGATGAGCCAACTAGGAGAGGAGCGCTGCTGGATCTGATCCTCACTAACAAGGAGGGTCTGGTTGAAGAGGTGAAGGTTGAGGGCAGCCTTGGTTGTAGCGACCATGAGATGGTAGAGTTCAGGATCTCATGTGGCAGGAACAGAATAGCTAGCAGAATCACAACCCTGAACTTCAGGAGGGCCAACTTTGGCCTTTTCAAGCAATTGCTAGGGGAAATCCCATGGGACAGGGTACTAGAAGGTAAGAGGGCCCAAGATAGTTGGTTAGCGTTCAAGGACTGCTTCTTCCGAGCTCAAGATCAGAGCATCCCAACAGGTAGGAAGTCAAGGAAGGGTACCAGGAGACCTGCATGGTTGAACAGGGAACTGCTGGGCAAACTCAAGTGGAAGAAGAAGGTGTACAGATCGTGGAAGGAGGGGCTGGCCACTTGGGAGGAATATAAGTCTGTTGTCAGAGGATGTAGGGAGGCAACTAGGAAAGCTAAGGCCTCCTTGGAATTAAACCTTGCAAGAGAGGTCAAGGACAACAGAAAGGGCTTCTTCAAATACACTGCAGGTAAAGCCAACACTAGAGGCAATGTAGGCCCACTGATGAATGAGGTGGGGGTCCTGGAGACAGAGGATAAAAAGAAGGCAGAGTTACTGAATGCCTTCTTTGCCTCTGTCTATACTGCTGGAGGCTATCCTGAGGAGCCCTGGACCCCTGCGGCCTCAGAAGAAGTCAGGATAGAGGAGGAATCTGTCTTGGTTGATGAGGGCTGGGTCAGGGACCAATTAAGCAACCTGGACATCCATAAATCCATGGGCCCTGATGGGATGCACCCGCGGGTGCTGAGGGAGCTGGCGGAAGTCATTGCTAGGCCACTCTCCATCATCTTTGCTAAGTCGTGGGCAACGGGAGAGGTGCCTGAGGACTGGAGGAAAGCGAATATCACTCCAGTCTTCAAAAAGGGCAAGAAGGAGGACCCAGGTAACTATAGACCAGTCAGCCTCACCTCCATCCCTGGAAAGGTCATGGAACAACTTGTTCTTGGTGCTGTCTCTAGGCACATCAAGGATAGGGGGATCATTAGGGGCACTCAGCATGGCTTCACCAACGGGAAGTCTTGCTCAACCAACTTGATAGCCTTTTATGAGGATGTTACCCGGTGGATAGATGATGGTAAAGCTGTGGATGTGGTCTATCTCGATTTCAGTAAAGCGTTTGACACGGTCTCCCACAGCATCCTCGCAGCTAAACTGGGGAAGTGTGGTCTGGATGATCGGGGTAGTGAGGTGGATTGTAAACTGGCTGAAGGAAAGAAGCCAGAGAGTAGTGGTCAGCGGGACAGAGTCCAGTTGGAGGTCTGTGTCTAGCGGAGTTCCGCAAGGGTCGGTTCTGGGACCAGTTCTATTCAATATATTCATTAATGACTTGGATGAGGGATTAGAGTGCGCTGTCAGCAAGTTCGCTGATGACACAAAACTGGGAGGAGTGGCTGAGATGCCGGAAGGCTGCGCAGCCATTCAGAGAGACCTGGACAGGCTGGAGAGTTGGGCGGGGAGAAATTTAATGAAATATAACAAGGGCAAGTGTAGAGTCCTGCATCTGGGCAAGAACAACCCCATGTACCAGTACAAGTTGGGGACAGAGCTGTTGGAGAGCAGCGTAGGGGAAAGGGACCTGGGGGTCCTAGTGGACAACAGGATGACCATGAGCCAGCAGTGTGCCCTTGTGGCCAAGAAGGCCAATGGCATCCTGGGGTGTATTAGAAGGGGTGTGGTCAGCAGGTCAAGAGAGGTTCTCCTCCCCCTCTACTCTGCCCTGGTGAGGCCGCATCTGGAGTATTGTGTCCAGTTCTGGGCCCCTCAGTTCAAGAAGGACAGGGAACTGCTAGAGAGAGTCCAGCACAGAGCCACGAAGATGATTAAGGGGGTGGAACATCTCCCTTATGAGGAGAGGCTGAGGGAGCTGGGTCTCTTTAGCTTAGAGAAGAGGAGACTGAGGGGTGACCTCATTAATGTTTATAAATATGTAAAGGGCAAGTGTCAAGAGGATGGAGCCAGGCTCTTCTCAGTGACATCCCTTGACAGGACAAGGAGCAATGGGTGCAAGCTGGAACACAGGAGGTTCCACTTAAATTTGAGGAAAATCTTCTTTACTGTAAGGGTGACTGAACACTGGAACAGGCTGCCCAGAGAGGTTGTGGAGTCTCCTTCTCTGGAGACATTCAAAACCCGCCTGGACACGTTCCTGTGTGATATGGTCTAGGCAATCCTGCCCCGGCAGGGGGATTGGTCTAGATGATCTTTCGAGGTCCCTTCCAATCCCTAACATTGATTCTGTGGTTCTGTGGTTCTGTGGTTCTGTGGTTCTGTGGTTCTGTGGTTCTGTGGTTCTGTGGTTCTGTGGTATGAAGTTACGCCACCGCTGAGTGCTGCTGTGCCAGACATGCTACAACTTCAATACGAACTGGAGTCAAAGGCAGCCAAGTGGTATGCCTCCATAGACATAGCTAATGCATTTTTCTCTATTCCTTTGGCACCAAAGTGCAGGCCACAGTTTGCTTTTACCTGGAGAGGTATCCAGTACACCTGGAATCGACTGCCCCAGGGGTGGAAACACAGTCCTACTATTTGCCATGGACTGATCCAGACTGCACTAGAAAAGGGTGGAGCTCCAGAACATTTGCAATACATTGATGACATCATTGTGTGGGGTGATACAGCAGCAGAAGTTTTTGACAAAGGGGAGAAAATAATCCAAATTCTTCTGCAAGCTGGTTTTGCCATAAAAAGAGGCAAGGTCAAGGGGCCTGCCCGGGAGATCCAGTTTTTAGGGATTAAATGGCAAGATGGGCGTCGCCAGATCCCGATAGAGGTGATCAACAAAATAACAGCTATGTCCCCACCAACTAACAAAAAGGAAACACAAGCCTTCTTAGGCGTTGTGGGTTTCTGGAGAATGCATATTCCAGATTACAGCCAGATTGTACGCCCTCTTTATCAAGTGACCAGAAAGAAGAATGATTTTCAGTGGGGCCCTGAACAACGACAGGCTTTTGAACAGATTAAACAAGAGATTGTGCATGCAGTAGCCCTTGGACCAGTCTGTATGGGACAAGATGTTAAAAATGTGCTCTACACCTCATCTGGGGACAATGGTCCTACCTGGAGCCTCTGGCAGAAAGTACCAGGGGAGACTCGAGGTCGACCCCTAGGATTTTGGAGTTGAGGATACAAGGGTTCCGAGGCCAATTACACCCCAACTGAAAAAGAGAGACTGCTAGCCAGAGAGACTGCTGAGAGACTGATAGCCAGATGGAAACCCACAATCCTGAACCAAATGAACTTAATGAACTTTTTGTATAGAGATGAATCATAAACTAGTGATATGTGTATATATATATTTGAAAATGAAAAGGTAGTGGTGATCTGAGTATGATGTGAATGGTATGGAATAAGGGGTGGAATGTCCTGGTTTGGCCCAAACCAGGCCAATTAGTCTTAGAGAAACCAAGGTCACTGCTAAATTCCTCACTGCTTATGAGTGAAGAACTGAAGGGGGGTCGCACCTGCAGGGAGGAGCAGACAGGGCAGGTGAGCCAAGATTGACCAACAAGGTATTCCATCCCATACATGTCATTCTCACTTTCCTATTTATCACTAACCCACTGCCTCCTGGAGGTGGGGCCCTGGAGGGAGGGGCCCTCCTGTCTCCCACTGATTGGTACCAGCTTTGCCAATTCTCCAGTTAAAAGCCTGCAGGTGTGATGGCAGGGGGAGCTACTGCATTTTCCCCTCTGCCCATGCTGGGGGAGCAACTTTGCCCGAGGAGGATTTCCAAGCTCTTGATCTTGGTTTTGTATATATTTGATTATTTCTATTATTCTTATTATACTCTTTTTCATTATTATAGTTTATTAAAACTGTTTTAACTTTCCAACCCATAAGTCTCTCTCCCTTTTCACTTTCCCTTTCCCTTCGGGTGGAGGGGGGAGGGTTAACAGAGAGCGTCTGCCACAGGTTTAATAGCCGGCCCAGCTTTAAACCGTGACAGAATATAAAACATAATATGGTGATGAAGCCCAGGACTCAGACAGATACATGTACTCAACAACGAGCAGCTGCGTACATGCATTTCTTTACTGAGAGGGTGGCCAAACACTGGAACAGGCTTCCTAGAGAGGTGGTCGATGCCTCAAGACTGTCAGTGTTTAAGAAGCATTTGGACAATGCCCTTAATAACATGCTTTAACTTGGTCAGCCCTGAAGTGTTCACGCAGTAGGACTAGGTGATTGTTGTAGGTCCCTTCCAACTGAAATAGTCTAGTCTATTCTATTCTCTTCTGTTCTGTTTGATGCACCAGCAGTGTTGTGCTAAAAGCACTGACTTGTAGTTTTGCCTGGGCTTCAGGGTCTAAGAAATCAACTGGACAGTTCACTCTTTATTGCAATGGCACTGCATCAGTCCCAGTCTCTTATGACCCTGATGCTGAGTTTCCTTTCTTTTTTTTTTTCTTTCCACTGATCCTGCAATAAAGCTGTAAAATAACAGCCCACATCCTCTTTTTTTTTTTTTCCTCAGAAATTCGTCCTTACCAGAAAAATGAAATAAGAAATTTCCATATGAGTAGCTGGAGTAGAGCAAAGTTAAAAGAAACTCAAAATCAGATCTGAGAAGAAAAAGTTTTGAACAGCTCACCTAAAAGCTTTCCATCAGCCTTACACAAAGTACAAAGCAGGAACAACCAGTAGTTTGGTTCAAGAGCAACCCAGCCAGAATGCATCAGCCAACAAGTAAATTGAGTCATCTATTTTGCTGTTGTTATTTCAATATAGGTATATGCTTTCTAATTATAAGGATAAGAAATTCAAGGAACAGTTGTATCCAAGAAGTGGAATAAAGGTCAGGATTGTAAATTGATTGTTCAATTATAGTAATGGAGAAGCACACAGAGATGGAATCTGATAATTGGTCAAAGACATGTATGGGAATAAAGGTTATGGCCCAAAAAATGACAAGGAAAAAAATTATAATTATTGACAGTATAGTCAGACAACTTGGTTTTTATTTCTATAAAGCATTTCTGGATAAGATTTTGGGGAAAAAAAAAAAAAAAAGGAAAAAAAGAAATAGAAGTTATGTATTAGCTAAGCAGTTTCTTAAAGTAAAACACAGAAGAATCAGGCCAGAAAGACTGCAGAGCTGGTAAATTTCAGTCCTTCTTTTCAGTTGTTGCCTCTTCCATTAAATACCTAATTTACTCTTAAAAATGTACTTTTCAAATATCAAACATTGCACTGGATTTCATATAAATCAGTATAGTTTCCAAAACATCTCACGCCTTCTACATATGCATCTGGAATTCCATGCCTGTTCCTGGAAAGCATGCTATAAAATGTAAGCCAGTGGTAAATCCTCATTTCCAATAAGATATCAAATTTTTATGGAACGCCCTTCTGGTGTCACAATCCTCAAGAAACATCCTTATTTAGTCAGTTTCATAAATACTTCCATTGGAGACAGCATGTTCGTAACATACTTGCCTTTACATGTTACAGTCAACACTTCAGAAATCAGATTCAATTATTACCTACAATAATTTTTAGTTTTCAAACCATAATACAGCTACTGAAAATTACTCCAAGTGTTTGTTCTACAGTTGTGCATGAAAATGAACATAGGAATGACTAACAGCTTATTTTATATTTTATATTATAAATTTTCCTGTAGTCCTAGATTTACGGTAAACCTTCAACAAACCGGGAAAAATTGTTCTTAAGACATTTTTGAATATCACAGAATCACAGAATCAACCAGGTTGAAAGAGAACTCAGGGATCATCGAGTCCAACCGTTGCCCTGACACCACCCTGTCAACTAGACCATGGCACTAAGTGCCATGTCCAGTCTTTTCTTAAACACATCCAGAGATGGTGACTCCACCACCTCCCTGGGCAGCCCATTCCAATGTCTAATAACCCTTTCTGAAAAGAAATTCTTCCTAATGTCCAACCTGAACCTCCCCTGGCGAAGCTTGAGGCTATGTCCTCTTGTCCTATCGCTAGTTGCCTGGGAGAAGAGGCCAACTCCCACTTCATTACAACCTCCCTTCAGGTAGTTGTAGACTGCAATAAGGTCACCTCGGAGCCTCCTCTTCTCCAGGCTAAACAACCCCAGCTGCCTCAACCGTTCCTCGTAGGACAGACCCTTCAGACCCTTCACCAGATTGGTCGCCCTCCTCTGGACTCGCTCCAACACCTCAATGTCTTTCTTGAAGTGCGGGGCCCAGAACTGGACACAGTACTCAAGATGCGGCCTCACCAGTGCTGAGTACAGAGGGACGATCACTTCCCTAGACCGGCTGGCTACACTATTCCTAATAGAGGCCAGGATGCCATTGGCCTTCTTGGCCACCTGGGCACACTGCTGGCTCATGTTTAGCCGGCTGTCGATCAGCACCCCCAGGTCTCTTTCCGCCGGGCCGCTTTCTAACCACTCTTCCCCCAGCCTGTAGCGCTGCATGGGCTTGTTGTGGCCGAAGTGTAAGACCCAGCACTTGTTCTTGTTGAACCTCATGCCGTTGGTCTCGGCCCATCTATCTAACCTGTCCAAATCCCTCTGAAGGGCCTTCCTACCCTCCAGCAGATCGACACTCCCACACAGCTTGGTGTCATCTGCAAATTTGCTGAGGGTGCACTCAATCCCTACGTCTAGATCATCTATAAAGATATTGAACAGCACCGGACCCAGAACTGAGCCCTGGGGAACACCACTAGTGACCGGCCACCAGCTGGACTTTGCCCCATTCACCACCACTCCCTGGGCTCGGCCATCCAGCCAGTTTTTAACCCATTTAAGAGTCCACCCATCCAAGCCCCGGGCAGCCAGTTTGTCTAGGAGGATGCTGTGGGAGACAGTGTCGAATGCCTTACTGAAGTCTAGATAGACTACATCCACAGACTTGCCCTCATCTACTAAGCGGGTCATTTTGTCATAGAAGGAGACCAGGTTGGTTGAGCAGGACCTGCCTTTCATGAATCCATGTTGGCTGGCCCCGATGCCCCGATTGTCCTGCATGTGCCGTGTAATGGCATTCAGGATGATCTGTTCCATCACCTTGCCTGGCACCGAGGTCAGGCTGACAGACCTATAGTTCCCTGGATCGTCCTTCCGACCCTTCTTGTAGATGGGCGTTACGTTTGCTAATTTCCAGTCAGCTGGAACTTCTCCAGTTAACCAGGACTGCCGGTAGATAATAGAGAGTGCTTTGGCAAGTTCATTTGCCAGTTCCTTCATTACTCTGGGGTGAATCCCATCCGGGCCCATAGCCTTGTGGGTGTCCAACTGGCACAGCAGGTCACTAACTGTCTCCTCCTGGATCATGGGAGGTTCACACAGCCCCCCGTCCCTAACTTCAGGCCCTGGGGGCTGAGTCTCCTGAGGACAACCGGTCTTGACATTAAAGACCAAGGCAAAGAAGGCATTGAGCACCTCTGCCTTTTCCTCGTCCCCTGACACTACACTACCCTCCTCATTCAGCAAGTGGTGGAGGCTCTCCTTGACCCTCCTTTTGCTGTTGATGTATTTGTAAAAGCTTTTTTTGTTATCTTTGACTGTAGCAGCCAAATCGAGCTCTAATTGAGCTTTGGCCCTTCTAATCTTCTCCCTACACGACCTGGCCACGTCCCTATAGACCTCCCAAGTTACCCGACCCTTCTTCCAGAGCAAATAGGCTCTCTTTTTCTCCTTAAGTTCTAGCCTAAGTTCTCTGTTTAACCAGGCTGGTCTTTTTCCCCGACGTCTTGCCTTCCTACAGACTGGGACAGCCTGCTCCTGAATATTTAGCAATTCCCTTTTGAAGCATGTCCAGCCTTCCTGGACTCCTTTGCCCTTCAGGACCGATTGCCAAGGGACTCGGTCCACCAGCCTCTTAAACAGGCTAAAGTCAGCCCGCCGGAAATCTAAGGCAGAAGTTCTACTCTTGCCCCTCCTTACTTCCCCCACTATCGAAAACTCTAACATTTCATGGTCGCTACTCCCAAGACGGCCACCGACCCTCACATCTCCCACTAGTCCTTCTCTGTTCACAAACAACAGGTCAAGCAGGGCCCCTCCTCTAGTGGGCTCATTTACCACTTGCATGAGGAAGTTGTCCTCCACACATTCGAGGAATCTCCTAGATTGCTTCCTCTCTGTCTTTTTGTTTTTCCAGCAGACATCCGGCAAGTTGAAGTCACCCACGAGTACAAGGGCCGGCGACCGGGCGGCTTCTGACAGACGCTTGTAAAACACCTTGTCCGCCTGCTCATCCTGGTTGGGTGGTCTATAACAGACTCCCACTGTAATGTCTGCCCTGCCGACCTTCCCCCTGATCTTCACCCATAAACATTCAACCTTGTCATCCTCACCTTCTTCCTCAATTTCAACACAGTCCAAATATAGTCCCACAGATTCCACGTTTTTGTCTTGTGTTTGTCTGGAGAAATAGATTCCGTAGTCTTTTACAATAGACAACTCTCATAAATACGTAGTATAGTCAGCCTGTCCACTTACTGATTCTTCACAAGAGTGGAATACTTTTCCACTCATCACTTAATCAATTTTTTTTTTCTAGTGAATGGTAAGTCCAACCAGACCTTCGGAATAAGGATCAGGGCTGTAACAAACTTCAGCACGTCCCTTAGATATCTGGAGTCCGAAGCTCTCAACCTTCTCATACTGCCTTGGATTTTTTTCAAAATTTCTGATAGTTATAGTTCTAAATCTTCACATGTTAAGAGTAGGAAATCCAATTCCTTATTAACTTATTGTCCCTTCTTAACTGGGATGTGAAACAGTAATGGCAAAGACATAAGGCATTTCCAGCTGTTGGCAGCCATGTGGAAGATATGAGTTTCTCACTCTGCCATGCCTGCCAGAAATGCCTGACTCTGATGTCATTACTGCTGTTAAGAACTATGAAAATATGAAAAAATAAATAACACCCTGAATGTCTTAAAGCATTCAAAGTTGCATTTCATGATGCCATAGATATAGTACTCTGCTTACAATGGTTTACAATGAAGCTTTGCCTTAGCCCTTTAATGGTGGACCGGAAATTCTTAACCCAGGTCTTTTACAGCCATTATAAACAGTGATGGTAAGAGTTAAGATTTGTTCTGAGAGAGGTTACCAAACTGGTCTTTAACTTTTCAGCAAAAGGTAGTTCCTCATAATGTGCAATTCAAACTTTTCAACACATAATAAAATATTTTAATTTCCTTCACAAGGTTCTTACTTGGATCTTTAATTCTCTTTGTCACTCATGAGATGCCAGGAATTGTCCTTTCCAGAAGCACTTATAATTTAAAGAGTTCAGCCTTGCAGAGCTGTTATTTATTGAATCTTGCCAGAGCCAGCAGCTGATATATCTTCTATGTAATGACAGTCTTCAATGTATAACGTGAAGCTGGTGGATTCAGCTTTTGAAAAAACATCCTGATTTGTTTGGCTAAGAATACTGATAACAGGATAATCCTTCTCCTCTGTTAGTTCCAGCGTTTGGCTGAGAACAAATTCATAGGAGCAAGAATCTGTGAGTGTGTATCACTTTTCTTGGACTATCCAATTCTGAGCCTATTAGCTGAGTTGCTTTTCAGTAGCTTGGTTTCCAGCATGTCTTGAAACTCCAGCTGCTCAAAGAGCTCTCAGGAAGGAGAACCAAAGTAAACAGCGACCTTTCGAAATCCTGAACATGATCTTTTGAAGTCAGAAAAAGATTAAGTATTTTCCATGTGGGACACATAAGTAGCACTTTTCTTTGTGTATAGAAGACAGTTAGTTTCTGTCAGTCTTGAATCTTTTAGAAGCATTTGGATGGATAGATGGAGGTATCACAGTGGTTCAAGAAATTATGATAATTTTTAGCTCTGAACACTAATATGAGAATTTACATCATGTTTTTACCAATATTTAGGAAAAGTTTGCATCAATAATAATTCTTTTTATTTCAATTTTTACAGTTTAAATAATCTAACAGCATTTGGTGATTCATTTCATGTCTTTAATGTTTTGTAATTTATATAATTTAAACTTAAGTAACCAAAGAATGTTTTATTTGTAATATGAGGAAGAAATGCAGTATCAATTTTAAGAGATCTTGGAAGAAAATTCCTATGAAGGTACTTAAAATTCTGTGTTAAATACCCTTACCACAAAATTGTGTTTGGCTTCTAGGAAAAAAAGAATATTTACTGTAATTCAGAGGATCAAATTCTCCCTTGATTTGGACATATTACTTGAAGAAAGCACAAGGTCAAGAAAAGAGAAATGTTAGAACCAGCAGACATTACGCATCACTTTTTCAGACCTTGATGCATTCAAATATGTACTTTTTACAGATATCCACAGTTTTTTGATTTATCTTCCAGCTTTTTCAGTTTAATCAAGATTCATATGCAATATGCAGTTCTCTTTCTGCACATTTTTTGATTAATGAAGAATATCTGTGCTACTGGAAATCATAACTAAGCCTTTTTTGCCAAACTATATTGATGGTTTTCTGTATCTGATTAACCTACCTATATTTTCTGTTATAATTCTGTAATTTTACTAGTACTACAAATAACTTTAAACATTATCATTTCATACCATAATTCAAAAAGCTGTTCATGTAGACAGATCAATTATGCATAAGAATCTGGAATATATCTTATGTAATTATATGTCCTTATTAGCAAACAGATATGTAGCTCTTATCAAAAATCTTTGCTTTTAAGAAAGAGAAGAATACTGATGTTTCTCATTAGGCAATATTTCACTGCTGCATCAACACATAGCTAGCTACCCTCAAGTCCACTGAGCCAGTCCTAGGACCATGACTCCAACACAGCGTGACTGCACATGATTCCAGCTCATACCTTTCAGCTCAGTGTCATGGAGAAGGGAAGCATATCCCACCAGCTCTGGGATCAGGCGGGTTGTAACTTCTGCAAAGAAGATGGATCACTACAGAGTGATCCCAGGATCAAAAACTGTCCAAATGTCTCAAAGTCACCTTCGAATGCTACAAATTCAAATGAAATGCATAAAGGTACAGTGACACATACTTCAAAAAGCAGAGCCTTGAACTGAAGTCTATACTTCAAAGCACATTAAGAACTGGTTTGATTAATTCTCAGAGATTTATGAGATGATTGGAAAAGATGACCTCCAGCTCAGAGAGGGAAAAAATGGTAAATTTTGTTCTGTAAGAAAAATGGACTCCCACTGATTTTATATGAATATCAGTTCCCAAGGCTGTCATAATTAGCAAAGAGATAATAGTGTAGAGGGCTAGTGAATCTTTTTCTTCAAAAGATTTTTCGAAGTCTTTTTTTGCTAAAAGCAGAGTTCGCATATGTCCATTCATCCATCCTATCATCCCCTGAAGGATCAGAAGATAAGATTACACTAAAATTAACAAAAAGCAGCTCAATAGGAAGATACCTGTACATTGAAATATTTAATAATGAGTTTTGTATATATTTCAGGGATTTTACTTTGTGGGTTTGGGGCTGGTCCCATAACTAAAGAAAATTAACTGCTGAAATAAATAGTGCACACCTGGAACACATCTTCCTGTGTAATGTCGTCAAAAGGAAACCCAGCTCATGTCCTCTAGTTTCCTCGGTAGGTGTGTGAGAACAATAGACAGATTTCACACCTAAAACACAGTCCTCATCTAGTGTATATCATAAAAGTAGATAAATCCTTAGGTAGCACAATAAGGTTTAACAATGATAGAGTGGCAAAAATGAGTTCATGGTAAGTCAATGATAACTATGAGATTTTGCATTCTTTAAAGAAAGCATCATTCTAAGATTTAGGAAGAGAATGACTACTTTTGTTTTGAGTTTGGTTATCACTACAGGCTAACAGTCTAATCCATACAAAAAAAGCCCTTCATTATAAACCACTGCTTTCATAACCTGGAATTTTGGGAAGGTCAGAAAAAAATTAGATTTAAATCTTATATTTCTAAATACGAGCAGCAATGGCATTCCCTCTGTTGAGAGAGTAACATGTCCAGAAAGTTACCAGATAAAAATGACTGGCAGCAGCAGGAAGACCTAAGTATCTTATTAGCTGAGTTCAGCAGAAGTGGAATGGACAAATCGATTGCTGCAGTCCTTTCTGGTCGGTGTCACTGTTAAGCAAGAAATTAATATGTGTCAGCCATCCATTAATGAAAACATGCAGTAATAGAGTGAACTCTGCTAGCTACATAACTGGGGCCACATCTAGTACTGATATGAAAAACAACCACCATGCTGAATTTGTTATACAGTATGAAATTGTTGCATACGGTTACTTTGCAAATGCTGAAGTAACCTGAAGCAACTCCATGTAAATCAACACCTGCACTAGGACTTCACCCTGAAATCCAATGAAGTATTCCATGATGAGAACATACCTGGGAATTGCATTCCAAGGTGTGCAGGGAGAATAAAATAAAGGTATGAAGGATCATTTGGACATGGGTTAGCTGAGAGACTTGTAAATCTTTGGAGCTCAATCTCATGATTCAATACTAAAATCAAGATTATTTTTTTAAGCAAGGTTAATTTTCATATTGAAATTAAATCTCTACAGAAAACCTATGAAAACAGAACTGGTTCTCTCTTTTATAAATTATGTGAAGCTGTATTAATTCCATTCCTGATATCAAATATATTACATTATTGGGATGTTCCTTCAGCACTCTGCACAGTGTAAGCAATTTCATGGGAAAAGAAGGAGGGATGACTGGGTAAAAATCCTGAAAAATCTGTATAAATCAAAGTTTTGCATATGCTCCACTAAGTGCTGCAAGTATCCTACAGTCTGTTAAGGGGAAATAAAATGATGTGGGAGGGTCTATAAAGCTGCTTGATAGATAGTAGCTCATTGTGATATAATTGACATCAGAAGTTGGCCCCAGATTCACAAAATATGCATGCTCAGATGGGAAAGCTATCCTCCTCCTAACACCTTTTTGTCTCTTTTTCCAAGAAAGATTTCCTTCTGAATCTGAAAGTGCACTTTCTTATGATTTTTTAAAATGGCATTTTCTGTTATGTTCATGTTCTTTTACATTCCACTCAGCACAACCTTTTAAAAACATTGAGATTATCTAAAGGAAACTCACTGAATAAGTCACGGTAGATGAGTTATAAAAACTCTTTTAAAAAGTCTGTTAGTTACTGATCTACACATTAGTGTCATGTCAGCTACTCAAAACTACAAAGCTCACTTAAAACCTAGAGAGCTATGGTATTTTCCACCAGGTGACAAAGAAGGTTGCACATCCACCTCCACTGATATCTGGCCACAAGCAGATTTTCTTATTAATCTTCAAGTTTTCAGAGTTAGGTGACAAGCAGCAGAGCTTTGATTTAGCTACACAACATCAGAATATGATCTGTCCCTTGTTGCTGTTTTTAAGACACTGTTGGTTAATTAAAAAAAAAAAAAAAAGTAACAAATGGGAATTCAGTCTTCTCAATATCCACTAGTCAAGTTAAAAATAAATCTATTTTGCAGCAGATTATGTGGCAGCATTGCCTGACAAATTGCAAATAATTTAATTTTCATGTTATTTATTCAAAGAAAAAAAAAATCTTTTGGTATAAATGTCCATATAATATGTAATTTCAAAGAAACGGACATGGAAATGCACATTAAATACGCTTTAGTTATAGAAAAGCTTAATAATTTTCTACTATTTTTATACAGACTTGTAGGGCTAACTTACTCTCAAGGGACATTTGCAGGTAGTGCTAGAATTTCCAAATGTAGCTTCCATTCTTAGTGCAGAATTTCATATAACACAATATTAACATTTATTCTTAGATTTATTTATAATGAAGAGTGAGAAAACTTTTAAAAACAGGTAATATTTTACTCGTGTGTTTAAAATGTTAATTCCAAAATCGGTAACGTAGCTCTTTGTAGATCTGACTTCACAAAAACAAGAAAGGCTTTTCTTTAGGTCTATGCCGTACTTGACCACCGCAGGGACACTAAGCATTGTCTTCTAAATCAAGACTTCTGTGCATGCCTTTCCTGGATATTCATTCCAGTTCCTAAAAAAATAGTGCTATGGCTTCCAGATTTACGAGCCCGAGAAATAATGAAAGCTGCAAACCTTCAGGGCAGGAAAAAGACTTAGATCAAGTTCAAACACACTAGTTAACTCAATGTAATGCAGCCCTATCAGCTTAACATCAAGTTGATATGGCCCTATCAGCCATATGAACTTTCATCATGAATTTGATCACAGCTCACAGTGATTCAGATGTTTGAATCAGATTTTCCTCTGGTTTATACTACTTCGGCTATGCTATGGATGTCTTCTCCATTTCCGAAATCATGATCTGCTCCATCAGCATGGTGAGACTGCTGTCACTGCACATTATTTTATCTGTGATATATCTTACTGACAACATCACCTCCTTTTGATTTACATTGACAGGACTTAAAATACATAAGTGGAATATTCTCCAAGGCATATAATCAATAGCATCTGCTGCATTTTTGGTATTTCCTTTACCCTGTTTATACCATTACTGTCTCTGCTGAAGCTATATTACTATAAATGTTTCCAGGAACATATGTTGGCATCAACTCATAGCACTGTTTCTACAGCACTAACAACTTAAAACCTCAGAGGAATCACGGAAGTATTACTGCTTTATTGTTCTAATACTCAAGTTATTGTTATAAATAAGATGATGAAAATCCTCTGTAGCATATTCTTGTTTTGTGCAATACAAGACAATAACGGCAAAGCATTTTCAAGAATAATAAAAAAGCTTTATCTTGGAAAAATAGTAATTAAACACTTTTTTACAAGAAAAAATTAAAATATTGTTTAAATATTAAAATAAGCTAATTTTTGGAAAAATATTGGCATAAAAATCAATATTCTCAAGAACCATTTAGGACAGTATAACTAACAACAAGTGAAAAAATGATGTTATTTTTAAGGAAATGTGTGTATATGCATTAATTCAATCGTGTATTTTCTGATACAAGTATTTACACGCTATTAAAAAGCACAGTTGAAAATGAGAGGATTATGTTAAATATTAGAGGGTAGAAAGCAAGCTAGAAGGAAAATTCTGGTGGACTACAGGTCTGTAGCTGAACAATGGAGAAGAAAATCCGTGCATAATTTAAATTAAACAGTATGGTCTGATTTAGTTTAATAAATGTATCAGACTGAGTACTCTAAAATACATTAATTTTGCTAATGTGCTAAGCTTAGGCACATCATGATTATGAAATATTTCTGATATAAATATCCATCTAACTGTTTAACTATGGAATAAGTTCTAATTGTTCAAAATGGTTATAAATTTTTTAAAAATTAACATTTAATGTGTTCAGGTGAAGCAAGAGAATAGTTAATGCAACTACTTTCCTTTAGGCAGGTGAAGAAATGCTTTGCTGAATCAAGCTGAAAGGTTCTTTCAAGGTCAAATCCTAAGAGAAAATCATTATCTTTAAATGAGGCGTTTGTTGAAGTTTATCATTGGAAGTAGTATCAGGACCAGTAAGACACAACGAAGAACCAAAAAAAGTTATTGCAGACCATTTATCAGCTGCTTACAACTCATTCATGACAGTACTGAACATCACAGAATCACAGAATGTTAGGGATTGGAAAGGACCTTGAAAGATCATCTAGTCCAATCCCCCTGCTGGAGCAGGATTACCTAGATCATATCACTCAGGAACGCATCCAGGCGGGTTTTGAATGTCTCCAGAGAAGGAGACTCCACAACCTCTCTGGGCAGCCTGTTCCAGTGTTCAGTTACCCTCACCGTAAAGAAGATTTTCCTCATATTTATGTGGAACCTCCTGTGTTCCAGCTTGCACCCATTGCCCCTTGTCCTGTCAATGGATGTCACTGAGAAGAGCCTGGCTCCATCCTCATGACACTTGCCCTTTACATATTTATAAACATTAATGAGGTCACCCCTCAGTCTCCTCTTCTCCAAGCTAAAGAGACCAGCTCCCTCAGCCCTCTCCTCATAAGGGAGATGTTCCACTCCCTTAATCATCTTTGTGGCTCTGCGCTGGACTCTGTCTAGCAGTTTCCTGTCCCTTCTTGAACTGAGGGGCCCAGAACTGGACACAATACTCCAGATGCGGCCTCACCAGGCAGAGTAGAGGGGGAGGAGAACCTCTCTTGACCTACTAACCACACCCCTTCTAATACACCCTAGGATGCCATTGGCCTTCTTGGCCACAAGGGCACACTGCTGGCTCATGGTCATCCTGCTGTCCACTAGGACCCCCAGGTCCCTTTCCCCTACGCTGCTCTCCAACAGCTCTGTCCCCAACTTGTACTCATACATGGGGTTGTTCTTGCCCAGATGCAGGACTCTACACTTGCCCTTGTTATACTTCATTAAATTTCTCCCCGCCCAACTCTCCAGCCTGTCCAGGTCCCTCTGAATGGCTGCGCAGCCTTCCGGCGCGTCAGCCACTCCTCCCAGTTTTGTGTCATCAGCGAACTTGCTGACAGTGCACTCTATTCCTTCATGCAAGTCATGAATGAATATGTTGAATAGTACTGGTCCCAGTACCAACCCTTGAGGGACTCCGCTAGATACAAGCCTCCAACTGGACTCTGTCCCATTGACCACCACTCTCTGGCTTCTTTCCTTCAGCCAGTTCACAATCCACCTCACTACCCGATCATCCACACCACACTTCCTCAGTTTAGCTGCGAGGATGCTGTGGGAGACCGTGTCAAACGCTTTACTGAATCGAGATAGACCACATCCACAGCTTTACCATCGTCTATCCACCGGGTTATGTCCTCATAAAAGGCTATCAAGTTGGTTAAGCATGACTTCCCCTTGGTGAAGCCATGTTGACTGCCCCTAATGTTCCCCCTATCCTTGATGTGCCTAGAGATAGCACCAAGGACAAGTTGTTCCATTACCTTTCCAGGGATGGAGATGAGGCTGACCGGTCTATAGTTACCCGGGTCCTCCTTCTTGCCCTTTTTGAAGACTGGAGTGACATTCGCTTTCCTCCAGTTCCTCAGGCACCTCTCCCGTTGCCCACGACTTAGCAAAATGATGGAGAGTGGCCTAGCAATGACTTCCGCCAGCTCCCTCAGCACCCGCGGGTGCATCCCATCAGGGCCCATGGATTTATGGATGTCCCAGATTGCTTAATTGGTTCCCTGACCCAGCCCTCATCAACCAAGACAGACAGCTCCTCTATCCTGACTTCCTCTTGGGCCTCAGGGGTCCGGGGCTCCCTCAAGACAGCCTCCAGCAGTATAGACAGGGGCAAAGAAGGCATAATCTCATCCGTATACTGAAGTGTATATGTATGGGGCCTGTGAAAGTTCATCACAACTAAACCTGTTTGCCTGATTAATATACACACATTTGTATTTCTAACAAATCACTGTTTCTACCAAAAGACTGAGGATTTCTTTTAAACTAAAAATAAGTCTGTATTAAACTTAATTCAAATTAAATTTCAGAAAATATTTAAAAAATACTTAAATGAAAATTTAAAATGACCTTTAGAAAAGGAAAGAGGAAAAAAAAGTGTTATCACTGTATGAAAAATAAGCAAGTATATCAGTATTTTCAAGGTGACAGAACATATTTTGTCAGTAAGAAAGGAAAATGAGTAACTTTTGCATTATGTGTCTTAATCTGGTCCCTTTTCTTGACCTGTTTATTGAGGTGATGCTGTCAGTTATGTCACAATTTTATTTCTTGGCTGTTTTTAAGCTCAATTCCATATAGGGATGAAGGATTAGGGGGAACTGTCACACAGCAGTAATCATTCTGAAATCTGAAATTATATATTTTATAGGCCTGGTCCACCATCTAAACGGGATGGACACTTTTACTCCTGGAAAGGAGTAGGTGTTCCACAGACAGAGAAACATGTCTCAGAATTGAAGATGTATGGTGAATCACCAGCAGGTTAACTTTAAGGACATACCTAATGCCCCATAAGTGCCCCAGCAGCATCAGGGAGGGCCTTGCTGGAGCTGTACCACACTGCAGAAAAAAATAGAGAAAGAGTAGATGAAGGATTCATCTGGATGTAGAGGAAGATTAAAAGTTTGGCTTTGTGGCATAGACCATTAAAGTGTTTGTCTAGAAACTCAGAAATCTGTTCTCATGCTCTAATTTCTGGCTTTTGTATTTTGCACTAAAGAGAAAAGGAGTAAAAACCTAAAGATAATGCTCCTCTCTGCAGCTAATACCCCTTGCTGCAACTGCAGAGCCAAGCAGTCTTCCACTTCATCTCCTTCCCAGCAAGATACACATTTTACTGGCCCATTTTCAGTGGAAAAGATGAAGAATACTATCGTCAGAGAATACACTGAAGCCTAGCGGTTAGGGTGATCTCCTCGATGGTAAATCAAGGTGGGGGAAATGGGCAGAAATATCCAGATGTCATGCTTTACATTCTGATAGAAGTCCCTAAACACCAGGCTCTTACACGGTAACAGCATCAACAACTGCTATCACTCCAAGAGAAAACAGTGAAGAGCTTGTGTTCAGCAAGCTCCCTGAATGTCTCCTAGATTGCATCTCCTCAGAAATGTGAACAAAAGAACATACTGAGTCTTTTAGTCTTTTTCAGATCTCAGAACATCGTTTGTGCCATGAAAACTAAAATATTTCTGAGCATATGAATGATAACTGCAACACAGTCAAAAAGAAAGTGTCTAGAAACTTTGATTTTGAGAAGTGACAAATGATTTGGTTGGGGAGTTATATTTTGTCCTTAGGCAATTCGATGTCACAAAAGTCGTTATTGGCTCAAGATACCATTGTAGTGGAGGTATTTACCAATGCTTCGCTGATGGTAAAGAATTGTTTTATACATTCATTTTTGGCAAAGCGATAAGCTAAAATAGTCTCATTTATTAAATCTGTTAAATTATACCCTACCTTTGAATTACTTATATAGAAAGTCTGCTTTATTTATATACAAGTGGGTTTTATCCTTTGCATATTTTAATGATGCAAAATTCCAGCTGTCAACAGTTCGTGTTAGCATATTCCAGGTACACATATCAGGTAAATATTCTGTCACAAAACTGGTCTGGGCCCTTTCAAGATTAATTTTGGAATAATGTTTTCTTTAAGTCAAAAATACAGCAATTGTTTGGCCTTATCACGAGCAAGATTAGTTGCTTGCTTCAAATATGTCACCACTTTTTAGATACAATAATGGTTAAATGGTAAATTTTTAAATTCAGAGGACTTTTTATTCCTACCTCAGTTACACCACTGAATGATGCCACTTTCAATTTATCAGTTACTACAGTCAAATGCAGGCTCCTGCCTAAAGAGAGGCAGTGATCATAGTAGCTCATTCTGGGAACACTTTTGTTCAGAGTAGATCTATCCGTATATCACCTTTTTCCATAAGTGTAAAAATATTGGTTAAAAGTTTTTAGTCCTATTTTTCCTTAGAATTAACACTAAGATGGTTCAGAGGTCTGTTCAGACTGTAAATATATTCTTGAATCTTATCTCAAATAACAAATTGTCAAAAGATGTGCCTGCCCCCAAAATGTAGAGTGATACAGGAACAAATCTGAAAATGAGTGTATATAAATGCTATAAATAACAAATACTAGCAGCTTCTATGTGGCATTTATCAGTACATCAGACACCAATAAAGGTAAATCCATCTCCTATTCATAATACAGTTCAGTTTCAGCTTTCCATATCTTCAATTCCTAATTTTGCAATTGTCTATTTCTAATGTTTTGGCTATGACTTACTTCTAAAATATGGACTTCCTCTAAAATTTCTCCAAAGATCTTATTCTTGCATCCCTCAATATTTTCACGTCAAATGTAAACTGAAATGCAGTTCAAATGTGGGTGGGTGGTGGAAAAGAATAACAAGAACATTTGATCTAAATGTTTCCTAGAATTCTGGTAACTTTTTAAGGAAAAGGAAAAATGCAGTAACATAGTGCAAGCAGGGTAGATAAAGAAGAGGGCATTTCCACATTACAAGAATCATTGTTTTCCTTTGCACGGCACACGCTTTTCCTTAACTCCTAGAAGAATACAGGTATTTTTGCGAGGTATCCACACAGATGCTCATGAACTCAGTTTGTGCCACCTACTTTCATTGGCTGTCTAGAAACCAAGATTTCCAGATTTCAGGCAAATGTTACCTACCTTCAAAAGTCTCCTCTAGGAAAAGAAATGCAGTCAAGGATGAATCAATTATAAATTCATCACAGGATCTACTAAATAACAGTCACAGTAAAAAAGCATCTTTAGTAGAACTTCCCAGCACTAGACTACAACTATCCCACATTGACAGCCACAAAGAGGAGCGCAGTAGGTGGGGTATCTAGTTACAAACACTTCCTGTATTTTCCCTGCATTTCCTTTCCTCATTTTTGCAAGGTTATGCAAAGAGATATTATCTTTAAAATCATTTTTCAGATAGGGAAATTTAAATTATTTGTCTATGATTTTCCCTACCGTTCACAGTATCAACTTTCATTTTGTGTTGTGCAAACATTAAGTTAAATTTCCTACAGTAGCTTTGTTAGCAACTATGCATATTTTTGTATCTTGATTGGCAGGCCTATACTTACAACAATTAAGTAAAGATTATGTTTTAAAGTGGTTATTAAACTTACCACATAATTTGTCTAATGTTCTGCAGAATTTTTTACATTATTAATATTCAGAAAACGATTTCTTGATGGGGAAATATCTTTTGAGAACTACCTGAGCACAATTCCTGCAAAAAGTGAAATAGAATACAAATTACATACTTCAGTTAATAACAAAAAAGAGTATTAAGATTGGCAGTCAGTTATATATTATGTATTATAGCTATAGTATTCATAATACTTAGTTGGTTCACCGTTGCTCTAGGAGAGTTAACTTTCAGTCCAGAACAAAGAGAAATGACCAGTAACATCTTGTTTTGACAATAAAGATAAAAAGCTTCTTTGAAAGAACTGGGTGAGACAGGTTTCACACTCCTTTATTAGCCACTTAAAGATAATTATAGCAAGACTTTTAAATGAGGAATTCCAGCATTTCTCCTACATATTAAGTTTTTCAGCGGAATCGGCTGTAACCCTAAAAGGCACCTCCAGTGGTCTGGATTCTTCTGTGTATATATGAGCAGATAAGCCCATAGGTAGGTACTCAGTGTCTTATTACAGGTTCTTTTAGGACCAGACAGCCATCACAGCATAATGTCCTGGATTGTTGTCTGTGCTTTTGGTGCCTCCGCTCTAGCTAAGTCTAATTTTAAGCACTGAAGTCGAAGGTTTATGGCCTTATTTTGTCTTCGTGTATGACATATGTTAGTGCATCTTAATATAAAAAAAGAATTGAAATACAGGTCAAAATGATAACAAAGTATTCAGTAGATCTGTACGATATATTCTATATTATTTTGCATTGATTTTTGAAATGTCAACTTTTAATCTTAATTCTAGAAAGGAACAATTTTCAACCTTTCCATCTCTCTCTCCTAGTTCCCAGAAGGACAAGAAATCCAGTTTTCATTCACAGAATCACAGAATCACAGAATGTTAGGGATTGGAAGGGACCTCGAAAGATCATCTAGTCCAATCCCCCTGCTGGAGCAGGATTACCTAGGTCATATCACTCAGGAACGCGTCCAGGCAGGTTTTGAATTTCTCCAGAGAAGGAGACTCCACAACCTCTCTGGGCAGCCTGTTCCAGTGTTCAGTTACCCTCACTGTAAAGAAGTTCTTCCTCATATTTAAGTGGAACCTCCTGTGTTCCAGCTTGCACCCATTGCCCCTTGTCCTGTCAAGGGATGTCACTGAGAAGAGCCTGGCTCCATCCTCATGACACTTGCCCTTTACATATTTATAAACATTAATGAGGACACCCCTCAGTCTCCTCTTCTCCAAGCTAAAGAGACCCAGCTCCCTCAGCCTCTCCTCATAAGGGAGATGTTCCACCCCCTTAATCATCTTTGTGGCTCTGCGCTGGACTCTGTCTAGCAGTTCCCTGTCCTTCACCTTCCCTCCACCCCAAGAATTAATTCAGTCTGAGATATCATCTGCAACCTGTATGTTATTTCCTTTGCTTTATTGTATTAATTTATTTTTTCTTCTTCTTTAGGCATTTACAATTATATCAATGTTAGAATACTTTCTATTGTTTACCCTTCTTTAGGTATTATTCTTAGGATGTTCTCCTGTTTCTTGGGAAAGTTCATTGTATATTAGATATGCACATAAGAAAAAAAGAAAATGTAATTACAGATGAGAGCAGTATAAGTTTAAGTCCTCAGAAAAAGTATTTAGGCCACTCAAGGTCTGATTAACATACAAACTGCTACAATTTCTTGTATAAAACAGATCTCTGGAGCTGTATTGACTCAGACATAGATGCATTTTAATGACAAGTCTGATTGTAGAACAGAATTTCTTTTTCCAAATACAGTTTAACTTCACAGGTGTTCTGCCAGTTTATTTTTTCTTGAATATTTAAATGTTCAAAACCAACTCTTCCTGAAACATAGGGTCTCCAGATGAAGCATTATAGTACCAGTAAATCTATTTTAAATTGAAAACAAGGAATTTTAATTGAACTCGCTTTAGGCTGCTGAGCCTGGAGAGAGATGTAAAAAATAAAACAGAAAGTCTACTCACTAGGCAGGTTCTCCTAATCTCACAGAGTATTAATCCTGTCCCCTGTAATGAGAAAATTCTATTAGCTATTGCATTTAAAATGATGTGCAAAAACATTGAAAAGAGCTTATTTTAGCAACTGTTTTATCTTCAAAGTTTTTAACGGAACAATTGGATTCAATACAACATGACATATAATACATTTGTTATATATACATGCGTGTATAGAATTCAAGCTCAGTATTTGGGTGACTGGATATACATTCGGACATGTATTAGGGCAGACAAGTTGTGTGTTTCTTTTCTTTCATAAAGTGTCTGTTTCCCTCCACTATAAGTCTGTTAATCAAACAATATTCTTGCAGTGAAAAGCTTTTTATACACTGGAAACATCATGCTCTGTGAAAGAACCAAGATAAATAGCCAGTCGAGATCATTTATGTCTCAGGTCTCCAAACTTTCTGCAACTGAAATCAGTTCCTGAATGGTGTCTGAACTGCCACACTTGCATTGCAGCCAAAAATACAATCTAAATTAGAGTCCAGTCCTGCCATGTTTTAAGTACTTCATTAAATTCTTGGATTCTAAGTCCTTAACAAAGCCAAACATATTTAATATTATCCACTTAAGGCAATCGAGCTATATCATAATCTGTATTCACCATCTAAATGATGTGAAGCTTTCAATTTCATTCAGGAGACCACAGGAGCCCTCTATTCCTCACTTCCACACAGGATTCAGAAGGACCCTGATTTCTGGCATCACACAGCAAAGCAGTTCTACTAGCAGTTACAAACTAGTAATTTTTCCCCTTGAAAAGTACTGAAAGTGAAGGTGCAGGTATTGCAAGAAAATGCTCTCTCTGCACCTCCTTCAACAATTGCATGCATATACAGCTGAGTTGCATGTAGTTGACTTACCACATTTAGAAAAAACTTTATGTGGAAACTTCGTCCCTCCTTCCTCTCCCCAATACTGTCCACCATTCATATCATAAAGCCTTTGGCAAAGGAAAGTGGTAGGAATGGTTACGGTAGTCATGATGTTTTGTTTGAGTACATTACCCAGTCGTTCTTTGCAATACCATTTCTCTCTTTTCCATACATGCAGAAACAAATTCAATGAACAGACAGCCTGTGAGTTGTGTCTTCTGCTTAAATGGTAAGAAATGCTTTGTGATTGTCTCGCTGAGAATAATCACCAGAATGAAACTGAAAAATCTCATTCAATAAGTATGCTTCAGTGGCTTTCATTTTTTTTTTTACAATATACATCTTGTATATATTGCACTTTTTATTTCATTTTTTTGATTAGGCTAGGCTTTTGATTGAGAGACACTTTGAAAGAGAAACTTACAGTGCTACCTCAAATTAAGGTTTCCAGTTATTAATTTAACTAGGCAGTTATTGGGCACTACAAACAGTAAATACTAACTGACTGTTAAAAACAAATTCAGTCATGATTAGCTGTGTAATAGATACATATATATTGTATTACTATAAACCCGCCATTTTATAGGGCTTTACTAACCGACTACTATTTCAAGTGCTTATAAAAACTAACTAGTGTATTAAATCTGTTTCTTTAGCCTGAATGTGATGGATTATGTACTATTCAGTTACTATTTGTGACTGCTGTATGTTGACCTGGATATTGAGATTGTTAGCATATGCCTGTGTTTTGCTACTGGCAGACTTAGATGGGCAGTGTCTTCCCTGCTGTGCATCAGTGAACACACACTGCGCTAAATAAAACCAGTAAGAGAAAACACCATGCACAACAGTCCCTTTAGACTTCATAATTCAGTAAAGGCAACCCTTAGTCTTCTGAAAAGAAGAAATCAATGCCTGAAGTTGACCCATACCCCCATCTTCAAGGTGACTGAAATATAAGTTTTGACTCATGGATCCAGGGAGCTGTTGAGGTTGGGAGGGACTTCTGGAGATTGTGCAGTCCACCCACTCTGCTCAAAGCACAATCAGCAGATGATGTCTTCTTCTAATACCAGCTACATTAAGACACTTACTCTGCCATGCAGGGCTGGTTCTTTGAATGAAACAACCAAAAGGAACCCCTGCCATTAAAAAGTCTTGCCAAAAGAGGCCCTTGTGAAGATGCTTTTCAGATGCATATAGGCACATGTTTTCAGCCCCACCTAACTATTATATTCTGATAAAATAGAAAACACTGTTGCCTCATCGTATCCTGCTTGAACTTCATAACCTGTAAATTTCATTAGGAAGAGTATCAAATTTCTGTTGCAAACAAAGGGCTCTTGCACGTGATTGCATTATTACAGCTCTGGGATTTATTCTGCCTCAACTGAACAATAGTGGCTAACTGCATAACCCCAACACAATGTCAAACATGTCAAAAGAACCTCAAGGAAAGATGTTTAAGCTAACATGTTATAGTTCAAGCTGCAAAACCTGCACAATTAGTAACAAATTCTCGATTGATACTCAGTAGTGTGTTCATATGTAGTTTTATTCTATGTCTGAGCTGTAAGAGAAAGGCAAAGGAAATCCAGCAGCCGTTGCCACTGTAAGAAGTGTCTAATGGAGTCTATGCTAAGAAAGTTATTTACCCTTCAAAATACACCACATCACCAAAATATGTCCAGAGTTTCCAGATGCTTTTTTCTTTCAATAGAATGTTTTCATTGTTAGCTTATAGATTTAAAATGGTGATGACTTGGGACCATCCATATAAATGCTTATGCACAGTTAGAAGTGCGTCTAGAGTAAATGCCTGCATAACTACTTGCTAGACTTGAGCCGTGAGTGTGAGGAAAATGCACGAACAGTAACTGAATCTCACACATTTCCATTTTTAGTCTGGAACTCCCCATCTCACTCTGTTCAGAGAAGTTTCAAATTTTATTGCCATGGTAGTAAAAACAATGACCAAATAGCAAGTCCCCATCCAGCCAGTGAAAATTCCAAAACTTAAAAGTCTGATCCAGTAAGATATTTAAACCCATGTGATTCCTTAGCACAGGAGTAGTCCCACTGAAGTCAATTAGAACTACTTCTTTGCTTAAAATAACCCATGGGATAAGTATTCTGCCAAAGTGGGACCTAAGAGAAAGTGTCTCGTAGAAAAGTAAACAGCTATAATCCCTGTTTTCTGTTGGGGACTATCAATTTTTTTCCCTAAGTTTTCACATCTGGGCTCAGACTTCCTTGCTTAAACAATTCAACTGGCATTAAGAACATGTAGATGTTCCTTTTTTAAGGAAGGCTAAATTGGGACAGAAACAAAAAACTCACATTGATAATAAACAAGCACAGCTGAAGCAGACCAACAAGGAAGTTTCCCTAAACATTCTGAGGCAACTCTCCAAATTATGTGTGTTCCAGTATCACCCGTATGCAGCAGATCATTTCACCACAGTTATGGACTAAGAAATTCAAAGAGCCAGTGGGCTCGGATTGTTCTTAATAAATTGAGACCAAATTATTTAGCACAAGTTTCTGGGGAGGCTTTCCCTGATGGTCTAGCACGTTCCCTGACTATGCCTTCAGTATACACTGGCGTTCAGAGATTAACTGTTTCATGTTATCAGGTGGCATCCTTGTTCAAACTTTAGTCCATAATGCTAAACACTTTAGCAGAAATTAGACCCTAACAATTGAATATCTTTCTAGAATTTCCTGTGCTCTTTCATCAATCAAAAGTCAATTCATAAAAACAAGTCAGCATATGTAGATACACACTCTTTGTAACTTAGTATATACTGGAAATTTAGTTTTGTATTTTTGCTAATGCATTATACAGTTAGGTGACTTTGGGCTTTGCTTTGCTTTTTGCCCTGTTTGTAGACTTCTGACAAACACAATAATGAACTATTGCTGGATGTCTAACTAATATTACAGATTTTCAGAGGGAGTTTTATGACTCATTGAGACCATGAAACAATTTCGATTAGAACTCACCCTATATTATTTTGTCAGAAAATTCTGATTTATATGTCATCTACTGAAATCCAGTTCATTCAATCTGCTTTTAGTTTTAGCACAAACAGGGAAATGTAACTTGTTTTCACATCCTACACCACTAGTCATACTGTTCTAAGACAATAATTATCCATAACACTCTTGTACACAGCTTACAATAAATACAATATTCAGGAACAAATAAGTGTGCTTATGACACTACAATGTGTTTGTAACAAATGGATTTTGAAGACCCTTGACCTTGGAAGGTAATTATGCAATTTGATGGGGTCCACAGCAGCTGCAATCTGATTAGATAACAGATAACATTAATGTTGACCATGAATCTGTCAATATCTTCCTTTTTACTCAGAGTGTTTGTTTTAGCTAGATTATACTTTTAAAAAGATCTATTACAGTAATTTCAATCTGATTGTAGAGTATAAACTAAATAGTAGTGTCACTAATGTCTTGCTAATGTTTTTTCTTTTTTTGTTTTATTTGCTTGATTGTTTCAGTTTGTTTGAACCTGGAGTAAAGAGGGAGATACTATAAATTTCTTACACTCAGATAGTTGAAATGAAAAGTGAATTAAGGTGGAGTGTTGAAGTGTTATGGCACAGATCTTCATGAGAGAAAACTATAGTCTGCTTTTGAGAACTATGAAAGTCACTATCGAATCAGCTAGAATTGCTGATTTGAGACACCTGCAAATATTTATTAAATAGCATCAGTAAAGAACTGTTCACTTGGTGCTGTATTCAAAAAGGTGAAGATGAAGGAATTTAAGTCTTTTGACCTTCTCTTTATTACAGATGCACCCAAAGAGGTCAACTAAATTCTATAGCTGATAGTTAATTAAGCATGTAATCTAAAGCAAATGTTCTGCTCTCTAAAAGATCAAGAGAATTTCACCTTGCTGAGTAAAACTTCCTTTGCCCCAAAAAGCATTACTGTACGTATACATCTCCTTTTGGATAATGTGTATAATTAAAAATCCTCTAATCCTCTCAGGTATTATAATGCAGGTCTGTTTAGTAAAGAAATCTATACAGAAGTTACATCTTTAACTGGGTGTGAGGATAAGAAAAAAAAGTCACAAATTTGTGTTTGATAACCTCCCTAGTACTGCATACGCAGAAACTTATGTTTGCACATGAAAATTACTCTGCTTGAGCAAAGCACAAAATTGAAATGTATAATCCATATGTACAAACACAGTTAGTGTGCTATTTTCATATTCTTTCCCAAGCAAAGCCTCAACTATGAAGAAGTATTCATTAAATGATGAACGTAAAATTATCAAGGTGCAATTTGACAGACACTACAGATGCAAATATGGCTCTAATCTAAAAGCTGATGACTTGTAAAGAAGGATCCACATAAGGTAAGTGGTTTTCTTGCTGAGTTTCTTTTATGAACCTAGATACACTGTAAAACATGCTGACTTCTGGTCAACTTCAGGAAAACATGCTGCCATGTATTGCGTGGAAAGACAGTGTTTGATTACTGAAGTCATAAGAAATTTGATGGGGAGTAGTTATTTTGGACGCACAACTCTAGAAACTCTAAGTTCCTAATAGATGTTGATAACAAGAACCTGAAGGAGCCACCCAGTATATCAAATAAACTTTCTTCCTTTTCAAGTAAATCACACAATGCAGTCCTTTTTATGTATCTTCAAGCTCAATCTTAAAATTATTTAGGCATTTTTGGCTCCCATTGCTACATGGTAGTAGTTTGGTCCAAATCTCACTCATCCAATGGTTAAAAACCTTTCTACTAATTTCCACAGTAGGCTTACACATGACCACTTTGCTTACCTTTGTTCACATGCCGAACACTGCTTTTCAGCTAAAATAGTCATCTTTTTACTCCCTAGTGTTTAACTTCATGAGTTTTTACAGAAAGAAAAAATATTTCCTAAGCTTTCATTTTACTACCATAATTAGGAAAAGCTGTTCTAGCCTCCTCTCATAAAATTAGCTCTCCAAATTAGTAATCAACCAATAGCCTTTTTCTATACTTGGCAAGAGTCTGAATTTCTTCTAGAACATGGGGGAGCAGAAC
Source organism: Nyctibius grandis (assembly GCF_013368605.1). Lineage (NCBI taxonomy): Eukaryota > Metazoa > Chordata > Aves > Nyctibiiformes > Nyctibiidae > Nyctibius > Nyctibius grandis. Next base: position 48,942,489 of record NC_090662.1, on the reverse strand, counting down.
TACACACATTACTCCTCTGAGGTGAACCCAATATCTTGCACTACCTTCTCTAGTGGAAAAGCATCTCTTTACAATATCTACTGTTTCTGTTTTCAGAGCTGCACCATGTTGATAGCTCACAGCAAACCTTCCATAAATTAAAATACACATATTCTTTACATGCATGACCATGCACTTTATGTTATGGAATACCATACTGTTTAAATTTTTCCAGTCTGCTGGGTGATCCATTTCTTCTTTATGTAATTGCATAAAGAACTGATTATGCCTTTTATCTTTGTTTTATTGTCACTTTTCTACTTTTTGTGGCAATGTCTTTTGTCAAATTTTTAATCTGCTCAGTTCCAAAAACAAACGTTGCAAAGCTTTCCAAAGCAGTGTATGCATGCAGGCTGCTTCTTTTCCAATGCCTTCTCTCCATTACGTTGTTCATCCTCTTCTATACAATTCTTCTGAAGTCCAGTTTAACTAAAAAGTCTTCAAGTGAAATCATTACTGGTAAATATATGATATTTCCTTTGCTTAGAAAATGAATTATCAAAAAATTTACTAGTTTTGTCAAATATGATCAACCTTTAGTAAATCGTCTTTCCACCTCCTTGCATGTCTTGATTTGTTTTCTTTACGTTATCTGAGAATAATTTATTTAAAATAAGCTATATTTGCCTAGTTTTGTGAAGAACTCCTTCCTTTTCAACAAAAAATCACCAATGCTAACAAAGATACAAGTACTGCTGTTGAGACAAAGTACAGTCTGTTAATCTAATGTAACCTTTTACATACATGCTCAATTCCAGCACTTCCCAAATATGTCAGACTGTGGACCCTGAGCTCTAAATTTGGATTTATTCACAGAACTGAGTGCAGAATAAATAGAAACAGTAAAAGTTTTATTGACTGCTATCATGCCTATGTCTTCAACTTTATCCCAAAGGAAGAAAGTAACAAAATTAAAATAATATAATTTAATTTTTGTTTTTTTCCTGCCTGTAATCTGAGTTGGTTAACAAAAATGCCTCTTGATTCTAGTTATGATGGTATGACCATTTGTAGGCTGATACAGAGGAATTATATGTCAAAATGTCCCCTTAGTCAGCATAGGTAAACAGGCATCAGCTGGCAGTAATTTCTCATTGTACTAGAGAGATATAACTGGAAAAGCTGCCTATGCAAGTACAAGTATATCATATAATTGTCAGATCCATTTATTTGAATTTGAGATATCCTTGATGTACCTAATTAAAAAAAATGCAAGGGGAGTTTGGAGACAATACAGCTCAGTCTTTGGAAAACACCAGTCTGTAGCAACTGAGAGCCTAGTCCATTTAAGCCACATGCTCAACTTGTAATGAAGTCCTTCATTGTGAAAACTTCACATTGATTTCAATAGAAAATTTGTCTTAAAAAAAAGCAGAGCATTAGCCAGAAGTTTTGTGTATGCTTCGCATAATAGAAGAGAAGAGGAAGAAGTGAAATATGTGGTAAGAAGTGTTCCCTGAAAATTTTTAACTCATATAATGTTAGTCATTTTGGTGAATATGACCTAATGATTAATATGAATAATTTCAATTGTTGAAAAGATATTTCAAAAGAAGAAAATTTGGCAACTGTTATTTAAATGCTACTTAAACTTCCTTCTTTCCTTTAATGACTGATTTAACCTGTAAGTTTTTACAATAGTGTTCATGAACAACATGGAAAACAGATCGGTTTATAGTTTGAAAAGTATGGATGAAACAGTAGTTAATGAGCTATAGGAAATGGAATTATTTCTCAATTCAGATGATGAATATTTTAAAATTAGAAAATAGAAAGCGTTTAACTTTTATTTTATCATTGATCTTAGAAATGTATTGTGATTTTTTTAAAGCAAATAAATTATGAGTGTTTTAAATTATTTTTTTAATAACATACACTAAAAATTAACGTTTCTTTAAAGTATCTGGTAAAAGAGTGTAAAGGATACCTTATGTTAACATCTCTGGCTTCCTTAGGATAAAAAAAGACCTCTAAAACCTTCCCTCTGGTAATATCACCTGCTAATTAACCACAAAAATTCCAGTGGTATGTCTGACGATGAAACATGGTTTAACTCTGTGTGACTTTCAGAGGCCTGTTAAAAACTGAACATTTAAAAATAAACATGTTAAAGCCACATCCTTAGTTTAGGGGGTTGAATTTGCCTTTCAGGTAGTTTGTTTCCTTTTATTTTATTCCCATCAGAGGAGAAGGTCCTTCCCTGGTCCCAACAAGTTGCTCTTTCTCCTGATCTGGAACCCTCCTGGTTCTGGTCCCCTAAAGCAATCTCTGTCTCTCTCTGTCTCACCCACCCTCTCCCCACACATACACACCCCTTTCTCCGTAGCTATTCCCTCTTGTACTATGTATTAATTAACTTTTTTCTGTGTACCATATTTATGTGAAAGCTGGATACATATTTATGACTAGTTCTGACTCTAACACCCTACAAAACTATAGTAAGAAATCTAATAAAATAATAATTAAACGCTGTTAAAAAAAAGAGTGGTATTTTATAGCAAAGCACCAAGTAGGCAATAAGATATTCACTATCTTCTTGAGATAGCAAAGTCATACTGTTAAGCTAGGCTTAAAGTTAAAAGTTGCTGCTTTGTTCAAGGATGGCCCACAGAGCATCCTATCTAAATTCAAAATATAACAATCATCAAAACTGAAAGGAAAAGCTATGCAGTATGTCTTACTGCTTTTGAAAACAGACACTTTGATTTTTATTCAGATTTTTTCTACTACTGTTTCCCAAGACTCTTTTCCAGTGCAACATTTTCTTTGAAGTCTTACATGGCTTTCAAGTGCCAAACTACATGCTCTTGAGAGATGTCAGTGGCCTGCTTGTAAAAGATAAGGCAGGAGAGGCTGACACAGTCAATGTATTTTGTTTACAGAAATTTTGCCTCAGTGATCAATAACCATATGTAACAGAAAGATGGTTTCATTCTCCCTTTGACATGGTGCTAGCTACATTGCCTAAGGACTTTTTTCACTGTCAAACATGTTTTATTCTAATATCTATAGCCAATTTAGCAGCAACACAATGTTTTATACTCAGAGGTGCCAGCTATGCTTTCACATTTGATTTGTATTTATTCCATCAAAATGTTTATATTTTAATACACTGTAGTGCCTGGCTTTAAATCACTGTCAGCAAAGTAAACCTGCTGAATAACAAGCTCAGACCCACAGAGGAGATTTCAAGCAGTGGAGGGTTTTACTGCAGGGTTTCGTTTTCTAGAACTCGATCTTCACAACAGAACCTTAAACATTGTGGCAAAGGTTATTATTATTCTCAAAGTATTTAGTAAATACAGCTGCCTGTGGAAGCCAGAGGTAAGACAAGCAATACTGCTGGAAGTATTTGCTTCTCTTCTCCATTTAGATTAAAAAAAGAAGGTGTGAATGTGGATGGGGGTATGGCATAAAAAGCCCACACTTACCTGATTGGCAAGCAAATGAGCAATCCATTCTCTAATCTGTATGTCAGGAAAATCTATTTTGGATTTAAGACTTTTAAAATATTTTAAATATAAGCAGTGTTTAAAAAAAAAGCCCTTCCACTTCTCTGGTCAAGAAGCCCACAAGAAACACACCCCAAGTTTCAGCTTTAGTTACTTAAAAACAGTAAACTTCTGGAAAAGAGACAGGAATTTCAGATCACTTAAAATTTTGATCAGATTTTAAGGTATTAAGGTATGTGGAGATTTGGAGATGGGCAAAAAACATGGGTGTTGCAAACTCTCAGGTTTTGAGAGATTTTCCTCTTTTGGACAAATAAAAATCTTTTACTGATATTTTCGCAACATCTGCAGTAGAGAAAGGGTTTCAGTTTTGGATATGACTCAGAGGGAACGTCAGAAACCTTGAGCTGGAACTTCTTCTGTTTGCCAGGGCTTCACAAAGGTAAGGAAGTGTGATGTATGGGAAGAAGATGCTTTGTGGTCTTGTTTTTTCCTCATGGAACATAACAGAAGGAAATGTCAGGGCTTGTAAAAGGAAGACGTTGATAGTCAGGTGCTATAAAAAAATCAATTAAATAATTAGAATTTGACTTTGGCAATTATAGCATTGATAGTACACATACGTCCGTGTATGTATGGTTCTTTCATAAATTGTTTGGCACGTTTAGTGGTTATTAAAAGGCACACAAAGGCAATACAAGATTTAATACAAAAGAACACAAAAACTGAGAAGATTTTTTAGCAACTACACGATGTGTTTTTCTTTAAAAAGAAATATAAGTCACCTCTGGAAAAAATAATATTTCAGGGTGTTACATATGATCTGTTTTCATTTTTATCCTGTTGACCAGGTAATGTTAATGTTATGCTTGATAATAACACAGGCATGTTTTCCAGGAAATACAGATCTTGTGTTTTTTTTAATTAATCGTTTCAGAAAATAATGCCTGGAAGACACATCGGCCTCATCTCTGCTTATAATTATTTAGGGCTTACAAATTTTCTAGAGCTCTTTAGGGAGTAAAAATAATCTACTCATATTTTCTCAATACCAGTATAATTCTTGGTTTTGGTTTATGTTAATTATTGGAAAATCATCTTCATTCACTACAACTGAATAGGAGAAAGTGGGATTTTTTTTAAAGATGCACACAGCTAGGTATTTCCCCTGGGTGATGTTGTGCATTTGAAGTGTATTCCCTAGAAGTTTCTGCAGTTTTGCTTTGGTGTTTTCTCTAGGGTACACAGAGAAATATGGAAAGGTCTGTGCAAAATATCCTGAATACTGAAACTTTTTGCAAAGGTGTCCTGATTATGGCAGTAGCTTTAAACCATTTTGCTATTATTTCTGAATGAGACAATGTCATAGAAGCAGTCTAGCTAGTTTAAGCTATCATCTGTTCAAAGTTTCTCATTATGAAACACAATTACAGAGGTGATATGCAGTGACTGTGAACCCATCAATCTAATATTTTTCTCCTCTTGATATAGTAGTTGTAGTCAGCATGATCACTTTTTTACTTAGCTAGGAAAATTGTTTAAGGTTTTATTACAATTATAGATATAAAGTAATATTAAAGTTATATATTGAAGTAGGAAAAATCTGCTTTAAAAATTTAGGAAGTGAGAGTTAAGAGTCCCAACTTATACATACAAGGAGAAATTACTAGAAAATCCTGTCCAACACACATAGCTGAAAAGACATGACTGCTTGGCTGAAACCAGGTTGTGTGATGAGAAAACACGCACCACTTTTACTGGTGTATGTTTATTTCTGAACACTCTGGAAAATGCCAACAACCTTTCCAATATCCTATAGCCTTAAACTTGACAAAAACCTTCCTGACTTTTGCTGCTTCACTTATTTCTCACTTTTCACGCCAAATGTATCAAAGAACTGAAAGCAGCTGTTTAGAGGAAGGAATTAAGGTTACAGGCATACTTTTAATTTTGATAGTTCTTAACCTTTATATTTTACAGTTTCCCTATCTGTTTATCAAAGTTGTTTTTTTTTTCCTTAGACTAATTTCTAGGTTGGGAATGGTTTTTGGTTTGTTTTCTTCTGCTGCTACAAGTTACCTTGTGTAACTGCTGTGATTTAATGTGTGCAACAGAGGAATAACTCTTACCTTGCTCTGTCTCTTGTTAGCCATAGAAACACTCTCTGCAAGGGTGAAGCCAGGTATCATTTCCTGAATAACAGAATGAGGTGGACTGGGATCAAGAACATACTTCAGCATTTAGACGTCAATTTGGCAATACCTGAAAATATGGAAGTGGGAACATATCAGTTGCTAACAGTCAATTTAGGTATTCATGTGAATATACAGCTGGTATAATTTAGATAAGCACAATGCAATTAGCAGAGCTGGAATTTGCATAGAACAATGGAGCTATCCCCCTTCCTCTTGAAAATATCAAGTGACTATTTTTAATCACCACAAGTAATGATTATCTTGATTATACTATTCCACCAAAAATTCAACTCCAACATCATGGGTCATTATGCAGGAACATTCATTTAATTAATATTGACTCACAGTGAAGAATATAATCTATTAAAATGCCACTATCTCTTGTTTTAGAAAAAAGAAATATGCGATTTGACCTAAGTATGTTTTGTACAACTGATGCTCAAGGACTTTATTCTGTGATGTCCTTTTTTATATGCCTATAGAAAATAGAAGCCTTTTGTTGAAGGAGAATTTATGGTTTCTGCCTTAACACTCATATTTAAAAAAAAAACACAAAAACATTTTACAAACCCACATAAAATAAAAAGTATCTAATATACATCCCTAAATTCAGAGCAGGAACACTATGCTGCTGCTTCCCTAACCAATAAATTACACTTTTCATCTACTGTTGATTCACTTCACTTAAAGCAGAATAGTTTTCAAAACAAATTATTCCTTTCAAAGCAAAAAAAAAAAAATCACTTTAGACCTTCCTGATCACAGGAACACATCCTGTCAACAGCTCTGCAATAAGTTCCAGTGGGATGCACAGTGTCCAAAGAATACTAATCAGGTTTCTGTATAAACAAAGTGCATTCTACACTTCAGTTTCTGAAAGCTCATTGTCCAAACATTTTACTAAAGGTGACTTAAAAAAAAGTCCTTCTGCACAACAGCAAGAACTACCAAAGTGCCTGTGGTAAAAGATAAGACTTTAACTTTCATGATGTGTTTTTGCAAGTACCAACTCTGTCGATGCTATCAAGCAATCACTCACTTTGTGCAACTTTAGGGTTTCCACAGTCAGGTCCTCTGACTGGGATTTTGTTCTTCTAATATTTTAGTAGTGGAGGTAATATGTGTATGTGGGTGGTTGTGGGGCAGAGGGAGAAACACTTCTATGGTCTATGTGTTGGTATTTAAAATGTCAAGGTGGAGTCCAATGAAAATACTAGCAATGAAGGGCTGCACACTTAAGTCTTGCTCATTTCACTTCTCTACAAAGTGTAGAACAAGGATGCTGAACACATTTACAGCACAGCCTACTCTCTGGTTTGCAGAATACCTATCTCAAACAAGCACTAGGAAATGCAGTAAATTCTTCTGAGGCAGCACTTTGGTGTAGATTCAGTAGCAGGAGGTCCAGTGAGTCCAGTCTGGCCTCTGAGCCCTCAGAGTCCAAAAGACATGAAGTCTAAGGCATATAAATTACAGATCAAAGTAGAACTGTGAAGTTTCAAGGCTTTCCTTGTTTAAATATTGACCTAGAGAAACAGATGGATGTTGGAGGATGCTTGGTTTATATTTCGTCTGATTACTTTTCAAGCTATAAATTAGAGCCTGCAAGGGGAACAAGTTTTCTGCAAAACAGTTTGGGGCTGCTGTGTTTCAGAATGCATAGAGAGGAACAGGAAAGGGCAACAGTTCCACTTTCTCCGTTCACACACAAACTAAATGCTGTATGGATTCCTGGTCAGGGAAGGGCAAACCAGAAGACCTCCAAATCCCAGAACCCTCCTGCAGAAGCTCTTAACCCTGAACTTTCTCTATCTCCCCACATTTAAAATTTATTCCAGGTTTTGATCTTCCTAATTCTTCCTAGCAGTAGTCTAAAGAAAATGCTGGTAGGGAAGGAGAGAGGGAACCTGAAGGTCTTTGGGACCATCTACTGTTGTGAAAACATGGGGATTGTCCTCTATCTCCTATTCCCCATTTTTTTCCCATGAGCCCCCTCTCCCATCCATTGTTCCTCGTTTCTCTGTTCTTACAAATGATCCAAGGCCCCGTCTCTTTTTCTCCCTGTGGATGACTCCTTACCCCTGAGTGGTTTAGAATGACTCTAGAAAACCTCCTCTGACATTAATGCGAAATCAAAGCACCACACCACTGGATCCCTGCAATAACAAAAATCATCATGTCCTCACCCCTTCAAACACCCATTCCACCACTAATTCCAGGGCTGAAAATGCCTCACCCTGCAACAACTCCCCACTTTTCTCTATCAGCAATCCACCAAATAATCCTTGTCTCCTTTCCCATTTCTTGTTGAATTTTCTTATTCCAGACCTAGGGTTATTCAGAGACTTGTATAAATCCCCTAAAATTAAGTGTAATCCTGAGCCTTCTGTTTAAAAGAACATGCTCAAGCAGCCAGATGCAATTTCTTATCTGTTTCCTTCAAATTCGGTCTGTCACACCACTGAATTTCCTAATCAAATTTGCTGTGAATGCCTAACTCATCTGTCACATACTGAATCTTCCATTTGGTTCAAAATCCTCTAAAGCCTCCTGAACCATCCCTACAGAGGTTATTGTTCACTAAATCCCTATTCTCACCCAACAGTTCACCTAGAATTAAGTTGCCAACCCTATTTCTCCCAGGGAATTAAAAAATCCAGATATAAAAATCCAATAAGGTCGGGCCCCGTAAAAGGGAAGGGACTATAAAGAACACACCTGGGAAAAAAAAACCATAATGGTCCTATTTTGTCTGCTTAGTTACTAGGGAAGAAATTAGATACTAGGATGTAAGGTGCACAGGCTTAAGGTATAGGGTTTCCCTTCTCTTCCAGTAACATGGGAAATGGGCACTCTTTGGTATGCAATCCAATGCACAAAACCCTGCAGCCTTCCTACTTGGTGGAGTCACCACCTCTGGATGTGTTTAAGAAAAGACTGGACATGGCACTTAGTGCCATGGTCTAGTTGACAGGGTGGTGTCAGGGCAACGGTTGGACTCGATGATCCCTGAGGTCTCTTCCAACCTGGTTGATTCTGTGATTCTGTGTGATACTTGTGACCTAGTGGGCAGTGATGGGCGATGGTGAGGTCTGACCCAGGGAAGACTGTCTAACACACTGGAACAGAGGGAAGCTGGTAGGTTTCCACAAAACTCTGAGTGATTTCAGGCCACAAATACTACTGTCTTTCAAACAGCACTGCACTTTTACAAGGTCCAAGAACACTTTCCAGCTGCTTGCCTTGGGGGGAAATGTAAGTACCCACCGTTTTTCCATGCGTGCTCTAATTGCTGTGTCAGCAGATCCCACCGTGGGGTTGGAAGTCTGCCCCAGCCCACTCCAGCCACATTTGTCAGCAGACTGGCCCAGGGACCACAGTGTCAGATGCATGGCACAGAGCACTGCCTCAGTACCAGAAGGACCATTTCTATCTCAATTTGTCCCTGTGTGCCAAGTAGTGTTGGATACGTATTTACTGTGGAACTGTGTGAACAAAATTTTGTGCCAGTGAGGAGAAATGTGGAAGTCAAGAGCCTTGAACTGATAGCGATTTCCTTGCAGGAAAGCCACCACTAACTATCAAAAGATTGTTGATCTTTTACCTGGCACTTCTCACTCAGGTACAATTTAACTAGGTCCCTGTGTGCAACTATTCTGGATTAAAACTCCATTTTCTCACACATCTCAATAAGACTAAGTGGACAAAAGCTTTAATTTCAGAGTCTTTATGAGTAACTACTTCAGAATTGCCATTGTGCTTTAAATCCATACCAGACAAATCCACAGTAACTTCCATATGGAAAAGCCCCCCATAGCCAAGGACCCTCTAAATCTACATTGTCTTGCAGCAACAATAGAAATCTGGAAATAAAAGTCTGTTGAAGAGTCCAGATATGTTGTACATGTGGTGATTTGCTACTGCATATTATTAGGTCAATCTTATTTCTAAACGGAAAGTAGATGGTACTGAAAATATTTTTATTCAGCTGCAAGTTTAGCTCACGTTGATTTAATAAATACTTTTCTGGCAATCTCTTATTGGCCCAGGGTTATGTAACCTTCTCACGCAGGCCCATGCAGTACCACATGTGTGGTAATCATAGAATCATAGAATCATAGAATTGTTTTGGTTGGAAAAGATGTTTGAGATCATCGAGTCCAACCATTAACATAGCATTGCCAAGTCCACCACTAAACCATGTCCCTAAGCACCACATATACATGTCTTTTAAATACCTCCAGGGATGGTGACTCCACCACTTCCCTGGGCATCTTGTTCCAATGTTTGTTAACCCTTTCGGGGAAGAAATTTTTCCTGATATCCAATGTAAACCTTCCCTGGCGCAACTTGAGGCCATTTCCTCTCGTCCTATCGCTTGTTACTTGGGAGAAGATACTAACACCCACCTCGCTACAACCTCCTTTCAGGTAGTTGTAAAGAGTGATAAGGTCTCCCCTGAGCCTCCTTTTCCCCAGACTAAACAACCCCAGTTCCCTCAGCCGCTCCTCATAAGACTTGTGCTCTAGACCCTTCACCAGCTTAATTGCCCTTTTCTGCTCCAGCACCTCAATGTCTTTTTTGTAGTGAGGGGCCCAAAACTGAACACTGTATTTGAGGTGCAGCCTCACCAGTGCTGAGTACAGAGTGACAATCACTTCCCTAGTCCTGCTGTCCACACTATTTCTGATGATACAAGCCAGAATGCTGTTGGCCTTCTTGGCCACCTGGGCACACTGCTGGCTCATATTCAGCCAGCTATCGATCAACACCCCCAGGTCCTTTTCTGCCAGGCAGCTTTCCAGCCACTCCTCCCCATGCCTGTAGCGTTGCATGGTGTTGTTGTGACCCAAGCACAGGGTGGTAGTACCTTGCAGTAACAGACTTCAACAGCCTCTTTGGGAAAGTGCTTTGCTTTTTTAAGCTTTATCAGAATTGCAGTGCGAATAAACCTCTTACAATGTCATTGACTTTATTGCAGTATAACTGCCGGCGACATTTGCATTTTTCTCGACTGTCTCCACAGAATTGACAAGAAGTTGTTTTCCCATCAAAAGCTCCATCAAAACCGCATCATAATGCTACTAGAGAATTGTTTTTAAATTACTAAGATAATGTCACAGGAATATTCATTAATGTGACAAAATTTCTTTTAAAGCTGTCATAAAGCTTCTTCGTTAGAAATTGAATAATAATACCTGCCAAATACATGTCTTCCTTCAGCAGAATACCACTACTTAAGACAATATTAATGTACACACTTTTAGAAGGTTCTGTAGGCATCAGCTGTGCATTCTTAAATGATTTCATATGTGGTATTTTGAAAAGACAAGAATAAGATGTGCTTCTGTTATCTCCTGAATTAGATTTTCAACACTTTAAAATAACCTTAATGAATGAATGTGTTGGCCCAGTTAAAAATGTATTTGGATTAAGGAAGAATGTTTTATAAATGCAATAGCTATTCCATTTTGAAATGCATTTCACTTTCAACGTAATTAATTTTGCAAATGTGTTCTCACATAGAATTATTCAGGAATAGCTAATTTCTTGTGTTCAAGCTTCGACGAAGTTTCACAACTCCCATAAGACTCAGGAAGTATTATCACCTTTGCACTGATGGTGACTTTGAAGCAAAATGCCAAGGGAAAATAAAGTCATTGACGGGACTTGAATTAGACCTCCAGACGCTCTTGCACACACACTTGTGATCAGCTATCCCACTTCTCTCCCTTATAAGTATATAGTCTTCTGCAAATGCTGAAATAAACAAAATCATGTGGTTGAAATTAAAAGATTTGTTATCTGTAGAATATTGTCATATGGTTATATCAAAATAAATCCTACCAAATTTATTTGTTAGTGATTTGTAACTAAAAAGGGTTTTCTATTTTAAATAATAGTTGCTTATAAGCAGGAAATTCAACAAAGCATAAAGATTCTGATTTGGATAGGCAATCCCAGCCATATATATTTCTGAGACAAAAAAAAACAATAACGGCTGTTAACATAAGTAGCTACGTATCCTTGCTACTTAAGAAATTAATAATCATGCCATAACCATGCTGTAGGGTGAATAGCTTCTTACCTGTGCTTGCTCCCTTAAAACAATATTTCGTGTGTCCTTTTAGTTAACCTTATCTGTATACAAAGTGCATTCATAAATGATTAAAAAGTGTACTGCAAATACTTTCCACATAGCAAGCTGCAATAGTATATTTTAAATAAATAAAATCACACTTATGCAACAAGAGGTTATCTTAGGTCAATGAATATTAGCATAAACTACGAGATTTACTTTAAACAAATAACATTATTAGAACAAAACATTATTAGAACAAAACGTTATTACTTACTAATCTCTCACTTGGATTATAAATTTAATATCCTTTTTCTTTTCATAACTGAAAAAATCCTTAATCCAAAATTCAGAAAATTACCACAAATTTCTCAAAGCCCATTGGTATTAAAATTGTTTTTCTGCTTTTAGTTACAATTAAATATAGATGTGTTGTCCTCTTTCTTCAGATAACAATTATTCAGTGTACTTGAGCAAGATCAACAACTCCATCACAGCGGACACTACAGCAGTCTCACTGGCACCATGCATAACTCCAGCTGCTAAACCTCAAATTCTTTAAAACAGTGAATAACAAATGCAATTTGCATAATAAAATCATTTTGTGTTCATTGAGATTGCTCATGTCATTAAACAGTTTGATGGGTGAATAAGGAGTCAAAAATCTGGCCTCAAGAAAAGAAGTCTCATTAAGGCTTATTTCTCCTTTCTGAAAAGAGAATGGATGTGAAAATACAATGAAGTATCTCTGTCAATTGTGAAGCAGAAGTACACACACACAAACAGACATTAACTTCCCTGTCTGCAAAAACTGCAAGACATTCACACGTACTGTGAGAATTAATCTTTTGCAGTTTATTCCACAGAGAAGGTGGTGATGGTGCTCGTTCTTGGCTTGAAATTGTATTATTACATGAATGGTAAATAATATTAAAATGTGAATGGAGTCACCGATTATACAATTATATCATGTTTCCTTGGGGAAGTGAAGGGTTGAAGGTACTCTGGCACCAGCTGTTAGTGGTCTAACCTTTCATCTCTGAAGATGTGAATTCAAGTCATTCTAGGAGGATGTGCCCAAGGACACAGTTTGGCATGCATATTTATAAAACTTCTTTCGAGCAGGACAAGGTATGTAAGACTTGTTCTGAGGAAATCAATGGCAGCTCTCCTTTTGGCTTCCACTGTCCAGGCTGTCCCGAAGGCCGAGAATATAAAAGTGTCACAAGAGATCTGCCTAAACTTTAGCTTCCTCTTTGGCTCTGTCACATCTTGGCAACATTTCTGTTTTTCTTGGCTAGCTCTGCAAAATTCTGGTAAAGAGAGGATAAAAAAAAACAAAACCGAAATTTTTTCTTTCCTCTTTACTATTTCAGGATGCTGTTTTTCCCCTTAAGTTGCATCTGATTTGGTCTATTCTGTCTTGCACCAGCCAGAACAGTCCCTTTGGGACATTATCCTGGCTCAAGAGCCCAGAACATTTTGGGCTCTTTTCCTTTCTGACCTGGCAATCCTCTACACCAAAGGGCCAGCAGTAAGTGGCCTACATCCAATAATACCATTGTTATGCCACCCAGAGGCTCACCTAATTAGAGAGAATATTGGTACAGGAACATAGAAATGGCTATACAAGATATATGGTCCTGCTAACCAGGACCATATTATACCTCTCTCAGTTGCCTTTACAGAGGACTGCAAAAGAATACACCAGAAACATTGTCAAAAAATCTCAGGATTCATTCTTCTCATTAGATCTCAACCTAGTTTCAAATGGAAGTAAAATCGAATATCTGTGCACTTTGTCACATCCCATCTTATTTACCTATTCTTGAAGGTAAATAATCCTTACTTTTTAATTTCTCCTCCCCCTTCCCCGCCCCCAGGACTATGCATATCTTTTCATAGCCTGCCTAAACTATGCTAAAATTGTGTTATGGAAAAGCCCTTGAGCTGAGCCTACACAGACTTGTATGCTAACACAGCAGAGCCCTGCATCAAGCTGAGATACTGGGTCACTTCTAGAAACAGTGCAATTGCACTGGTGACATACTACATCTAAGCCAGTAAGCCCCACTCTTCAGCTTGGACAAAGCACAACCTTGACATGACCACTGCCACAAGCAGTGATTCATACTATTTATGTGTCTTCATAAATGGTTGTTATTTTTCTTTACAAAATTGTAGCAACTTCTAAAGACTTTACTTGATTTACTTATACAAGTGGGAGCTGTTTGTTTTTACTAAACTCCTCCTTTAACTGAAATCTCCTTTTATAACATATTTTCTGCTTGGGTCACTTGCTGTCCTTTAGATGTTGAACTTTATTATGATGTTCAGTTACTGCTGTGACTTGAATGAGCTTTCTCGTGAGTTACTTCAGACTAAGCAAGAATAGGCTCTGTTGTCATTCTCTGCAACTATCCTAAGCAGCAACCACTGAAAGTGTCAAGAAATAGTTTTCACAAACACTGTACTTTGTACATGGTACAAGTGGGTAGCTGAAGTTCCCTGTTACTAGTCTTGTTAGATTTTTGTGGCCTCTCTGATCACACTTACCAATGAGCACTCAAATTCTTCCCCCTCCTCCCCACCGCTTTTATTTTTTTGATCCAGAGGCTGGTAATAAAGCCTTACCAACAGAGACTATTACAGCTTGGGATTTCTAGTCATATAGAAAAAACTTTGATAAGGGAAATAAAATGGAGAAAAAAAACTATCGAGGAGAGAGATTTATATGAATCAAATAAATTTAGCAGTGTGACTAGTTCTGTGCTATCAGGAATAGTAGTGGAGCATCAGGTACCAAAGGGGTAGAAGTTACAGCTGACAGACATTCATTTCTGCTCAGTCAGGGCTTAGATGCTCTTTGGAGTGGGACATAGCTGGGGAGGACTAGACGAGGGCAACAGAGGATTGGCCAGGAAGGTTTATTCTTACTTTTATGATGATCCTATCCTAGAATAGATCCCACAGAAGGAGATCAAGAACTTAAGCAATTTTTTTAAGGAAGATGGTACATGTTTCTAAACAAAGAGGGTGGAAACATTTCTAAAGAGACTGTACAAAAGAGGTGACAGCCAGCCATCAACCTGTGCAAATTTAAGGGCTAATTTCAAATTAGCAAAGTTTAAAAGCTTATTTTATGTCAGAACATACATGAAAACTCAAACCAACTATGCATGTGAAAATTTTACTTAGATTTGACCTAAAAAAAAAGATCTGAAAATAATGCAAATAATTACTAGCTGATCAGCCTAGAGCACAGGGTGTGGGAAAATGTATAAAGAAGCTGTATTTCCATGAGAGAAATTCTGTTCTCATTTATAAATGGTTGATGCCATTTATCCAGGAAGAATTATATTAAGGTTTTTAGAAATAAATAGAATTTGTAAGTGGGTATGTATGAAACTACAGGAGAACTGATCTACAGATGTTAGTGAATTTCTCTGCTTGAAGAATTCAGCATGCCAAACCGAGCAAACATTCTGGAAAATTGAGAGTCTGTTATTGCTTACTTCCACAAGCATTACTTCTATTCAGCTTGTTCTTAAAGAGCTGTCAGTGTTGTTATTTTTTTCTTTTCTTCATGGGAAACTACAAGGATTCCTTTTCTGAACTTCTCGTCCTCTATAAAGCAGTTTTGTATTGCCAGACACACATCATGCTCTGAACTTGGTTTCATTCACCGAAGGACTTGGTTCTATGGTCTACACGAAGTACTAATGACTGACTGAAGGGGAATTCTCCACTGCTGGTGGATTCTCTTACCTCTACACAAGGCTGATACTGTTTCCAGAGTCAATGAAAGGTGCGGTGCTGTGTGATCTCAATTTGTCTTCATCATAGTACGCAGCCAGTGACAAGGTAAAGATATACTCTTGAAAACCGGAGCAGAATTCAGAGGGCAAACTCTACCCTTGTTGAGCATTCAGTCAGTGTGATTTGTAATAAAGAACACAACAGTACTCTTTCTTTGCATAAATAATTTAAATGCAGCAACTACTGTAGCAGCCACACAGAATATAAATTGCTAATTCCAGAGACTAAATCCCCTGATTTCAATATCAAACCATTAAGAGGTTATATTAGTCAGACCACAGCCAGTGCTTACATGGCAGAACTCAGAGAAACTAATAGCCCTTCTGTATTCAAATGGTAATTAAAAGAAGTAGAAACCCAACCCCACCTTAAATCTTTAGCTGTAAATGTTCACTTTTCTCATAAACACATAAAACAGCACCATTTTTAAAAGAACACTTTTGAAATGCTTGTACAATTAAATCTAACCATTTTGCATGCGTACTGTGAAACATCCCGCTGCACTCTGCCAAATCCATTCTATTGAGCAGACAGGTCACTGCGGTTTACAAGAGTCCACTTCCCCTAGAGAGATACTCTTGCCTGCTCACAAGGACTGCAGATTGTTCTCCCTCACATGCATCTGTTGTAGCAAGGAAAGCCATGACATGAAAAAAAAAACTCCACAGCAAAACTATTGGGTATTAGAGATGAAATAAAAATAAAATATACATACATATATATGGAAGTCCAATGTTGTGGACAATTTGAAAAATGCAAGTATTACTGAAAATAGCAGATGCCAATGGAAATACCAGCCCTGTTTCTTCTATTATGTATAGTAGCTTTTGATTTTTTTTTAAGATCTGTTCCTTTTAAAGTAAGACTTCTGAAAGCACACTGTGTCTGTCTACGCAGCTGTTCATCTGTCCATCCCCAGGTGAGAACTGCCATGTAATTTTCAGCCAAATTCAGCACAACAGGCTTGATTAAGTCCACTGTTCATCATCCTAGCCATTCTTTTTTTTTTTTATACCACTTAGGAAAACTCATAATGTCCCACCAAGACATCCTTCCAGTACCAACCCCTTACATACCCAAAGGGTTATCTTTGAAAAAGACTTTTCATCTAATGATTGGTGTTACCTATACTGGACACCGCCTATAAGCAACAACAACAAAAAAAACTTCCAACTTTAAGCAATATTACTTCCACTTGAAAACCACTCCTTTCTAAGACTCTGGAAGAAATGTTTTTGTCATTCAGACATATGAGAACACTGAGAAAGACTTTTCTTGGATTTAATTAGGTGTATTTTTTTTCGGGAAATCCAAGTATCTTGATACATTTGCATTTAGCATCAAGAATGAGATGTAGAAATATTTTACATCCTCAGCAGGCACAAATTTTACTTTAGATCTTATCTTTTCATAGTTACATTTACAAGATACTTCTTCATCGAGGAGACTGTTTTGTTTTCTTTTTTTTTCCCCTAAATGATCTGATTTTTATGATTAGGAAAACCTTAACACATTTGCATGTCTGCCTTTACTTGGCACTTGGCACTGTGAGATGGGTGGCAGCATTGACATAGATTTGAGGAATCACGAACACAAGCTAGTGACAAATTTCTCAGTTAAGAAACAGCTTCTCCACCATGGTCTACGGAAAATATAAACAGCTATAGCAAAACAATGTATTACATGGGAAGACACAGTCTTCGCCAATTTAAGCAGTTTAATAGGCTTAGATAGTGTCTCTGTTGTGCTACTTATTATACAAACTCCACTGTCCCTGATCAGGAAAATATTTTTTGGACCATACAAACTGATAGTATTATTTTCCAGCTGGGAAATTAAGTCTTCAAAAATAGAAGTGTCCCTAATACATCTACATGACATTCCAGGGAAAACTTGAAAGAAGTAACTCTTCTTAATGGTAAGTGGGTTGTAGACTGTTTACACTGGAATAAGTAATCTTTTACAGAACAATAAACATTCCTTGGCCACTTTAGCTGTTGCATCTGAAAGATAATAATGTGTGCAACTTCCCTCTACTCCAAACGTATTTGGTCACTTCACAGTTGTACAAGATTTTTATACTCTTTTATATCCTTCTGTCTCAAAACCAACTAAGAGAAGACAGAACAAAGAAAAGATCCTCTGCTGAGAAAAAACCCAAACCAAAAACAGAAAAAGCCACTGTATTGAAAAGCAGCTTCTGTTATATCCATTTGCACTGACTGTTTCTTTTATGCATGTCTAGAGCCTACACTGCATGTCTTTTTAACTGTTTTAGTTACTAATCCATGGTTTTTAAATACATTCAAAACTATTACTTTTGCAAGTTAAAACAAGTGAAACTGATCTTTATCCCTGTGATGGGAATACCATAGTATCTCCAAAGCTATATGCCCCTTATTTCTATGATGTTTTCTCTTATCTCATCTTTCTTTTTATTTCTGTGATGAGACATATAGGATAAACAGAATAAAGATTTCTGTGCTGTCCTATTCAGGACAATTGCAAATTCTCATTCATGTGTACTAAATGCTTGGAAAATAAGAGCTACATTCATATACAGTCATTTATTGGTTTATAGCTAAAATTCAGTCTGTCAGTTTTACTGCCTGTTAATAGGAAAACACAATAGAAACAAAAAGGGAAAAATTATATCATCTGCTCTTGACTGATGTTTTAGCATATTTTAACAATCTGAGTTGATATTTCTTTATGTTTAAGTAACAAAAACAGCTGAAAAATTAATGCTGAAAAATTAACACTAAAAATTCTTATACAGTAGGTTTTCATTGTCTCCAAACCTCTCAAAAAAAAATCAAATTCTTGGGTAGAGGAGAGTCTAGAAACTGTTCTAGTGACTGGAGGAGAGAGGTAAATAAAAGTGGGATCCTGTTGCAGTAAATGCTGCATCCAGAATTTATTTACATGGGAAGATGAGGAAGATAAGGAAGTGAAGATGATGGACAAGGAAAAAAAAACACATAAGAAGAAAATCCAAAATGAAGATGTCATGAGAAACACATTTTGGAAGAAGCAGTCATCAAAGCATGGGCAGTTATGGATTCCACTTGCTGGTTTTCAGAAAAAAAAAAAAAAAAGAGGCTACAAAAAATCCCAACATCATGACTGATATAGAGCATAAAATATTTTTTAACATCTAAATCACTTAGAAAATAGGTCTTTTAAGCATAAAAGGTCTTATTATCTTAGTTGCAGTCAGTGAAGTATATTCAAGGGGATTGCAGACTCTTTTGATAAACAGCAGCAGCAGCAACAAATTACTAGCAGCTCCCTGCTCTGCACCAGCTACATAGTTTGAAAGACTTCCCATGCCTTTAGCAATACACAAGCACTGTATGGAAGCTGCCTAACTGAAATTATTAGAAATTGAATAAATTCCAAAAATTCAGATTTTTATCCTTCCTGTTGGTGCAAATTTTTGCGTGTCCATTTGATTTAGGGAAGTGCATTTCAACTCTTTTTGCAAACTAATATATTGCTTGGAAGTAGTTTGTATGCATCTGTCATTTTTGGGAACCTGCATTTATTAATCTCAAAACAGGGAAACAGCCTGAAAAAAAGTCTGAGATTCTGAAACTGCTATGGATATTTGAGGGGATTTTTTCAGTGGAATAGTTTTGGAATTTCAGAGATGCCCCTACCAATGTCCTTAGCAATACTCCAGCAATATAAAATGAATCTCCAGCACCAGGCTAAGTAACCCAGCACCTACGGTCACGGCTCAGCAGCATGAGCACACACTGCTATAGTCTGACATTTCTTGTTTTCACCTGACAGTTGACTAAACTGATTTCAGTGGAGTTTTCCTGATCTGATATTCAGTATTTAGAAGGAAGGGACAACTCCTTCAACTCTCATCCTTTCTTCTTTATAAAAATTTTAACTTAAAAGCACTATTGTGAACTCATAGTGAAAACATTGTGAGGACATTTTGAACACATCAGCCTGTTGCCAACCTGAAGGATTAAGAAAGAAACTTCGCTACTAGTGGCCAACTACAGGGACACCTGAAATGACCTAATACCTAATTATACTATAAGCATAGTATGATTTTCTTGGTCTTTTTTTAAGATTTACTTAAGCTTAGAACAGAGAAATAATTAAACATTACTATCATAGTGTGCGAAGAGCACTATACCTTAGACGCATCCTGTCTGGATCTGTATTTTCAAAACTGCTTATACGAGATTTGTGTACCCAAAAGTACAAATTAAACCTTGATACCAGGTCATATTTTCATAGAACTAACAAGAGGATATTCTGGCCAGTACCTCAACCAGAATAGAGTGGAATGGACAGACGATACCACTCTGACATAATAGCCGATTTGTCAGAATTTTTGAAAAATATTAGGTCCAGCAGAAGGAGTTTATCCTACGTTAGCATTTTGAGTTGTGCATGTTTGATCCTGTGTTAGTTGTCCCAAAGCTACATTTAGCATATTGTCAAAACAGGGATTTAGAGGTTGCATCAAACTTAACCTCACTTCCGCGCATGAGATGGCCATCAAGGAAGGATGTTCAGGAGGAGCACCTTGTTCTCTCTCAGCTTCTGTATGCTTGTACTAAATGGCAACCAGAACATAATTCTTTTTTCAAAAGTGAAACTGCTCAAGCCTGGACATCTCAAGGTACGTTTTTTTGAAAAAGACTATTGTGACTTCCTAGAATTGCTCTTAAACATTGCAGTATTAACCAACTGCATAAATAATGGTAACTCTGCCATAATCCATCTTCCAGTTTTGTTGAATGACAAAGTGCCTCAAGAGCAGCATCACAGTGTCTACTGCCAAATTTCTCTAGAGAAAACTCTTCCCAGGTACGGCATGCTGTTTTTAAAAAGTGATACAGTAGGCATATTTGTGGGGTAGGTGAGTCTGTTTGCCTTCAGAAATTCATATCTTGGCTAACTTCAGCCACATTTCAAGTGTTGAAACTGCTCCAGCAATGGCTTCCTAGAATGTTTCAAATAATTTGACTTTAATTTGAGGCAGAACATTAGCATCTTCAATGAACTCAAAAATAGTCATATAGCTCTCAGCACTCAGGGAGCTAGTGTGCTTCAAAGCATGTTTGTGACTTCTTTGGGGCCTTGATAATATCAGTAGTGACAGGACTCTGTGGTTCAGAAATCTCTCAGGAAAACTGGAGTCTACTTAATTTGCTCCCTAATACTGCTCGTTCCAGCTGTAGTCTCCAAAAATGAAGTTCATTATTAAGAAGATCTTTAAAGAGCATAACAATTAGGGTAAATGTCACACTCATTAATCACCTTCCTAAACAGACAAAGCAAATGGCATGACTGTATTAACTCTGATTTCCTGAGAAAACACCATAGATTATGGAGGTCAACACCACATCTGATAGTTTGCTAAACAAAAAAGAAATACGCATTCACAAGAAATGCAGCGTGAGGCACAAGCAAGTTACTTGTTCACACCTCTGGTAACCCTGGTGAATCAAGTAACAAACAAAAAGGTAGAAAGGCAAATGACATTTTCTATTTCACATAAAATGCTGAAAACATCTCTGCTTAGAAAATGATGAAACTGGAGTGTGTGACATGTAAAATAAGAGATCATCAGGGTTTCAAACTAGTTTAATCAAGTAAACACACAAAAAAATAATCAAGGAAACATAGGTTGCTCCATTCATTTCAGGGAAGTATAAATATATAATGCTCTCCGCATAATCTGCTCTCCAAAATGATTGAAATTGCCTGAGAAGGATGACCTGGCAGCAACCAGGCCCAGCGGCTGTCATAGCAAAGATATGGTTCTCATGTCCATTTAATGCATCTCTTTATATCATTCTGGAATACGAACCAGTCCTTTCCAGCATGGCAACAGAATTAAAGGAGTGCTAAGAAATGAGCATTAACTTGTGCTCTGTCAAAATCCCACAACCATGAAGTTCCGATAACTGATACAAGAAGAACTGAAAAACAGAGTGCTTCAGGGAAGCAGCACACTAGTTACTCAACAATCTTTAATTTGCTCACAAAGGAATTTCCTTCACTTGTCTGTTTTTCAAAACAAAAGTATCTCACTTGAAGCACATATCACATACCAAAGATAGGAAACTGAGATCCCTGTATGGTAAACAGAAAGAAGGTCATCATCCCACTACTTTGAGTAGCAGAAACCTATAGCAGACTTTTAGCCTTCCACAAAGTCCATGGAGAACGATTTCTTTGTCTGACCACCAACATTAAACAGTACAAAAATTCCCCATTTCGTTCATGGGAAAAGGGTTTGGGTGTTGATGTCTTCAGATCAATTTCCCTGCCTGATGAGAAGATAGCCCTAAAGCTCCTCATATTGCTTACCTTCTAACACCTAAAGGCACTTTAGAAAAAAACAGTTTCTATGTGACAAATCATGGCAGATATATCTAATATATATAATATATATAATATATAACAATATAATGATATATATAAATATATAATAATAATATATAATTATATAATAATATATATAATCTGTTACATTTCACATCACTAATGAGAAAAATCTGAACGCTGATGTAAGAACTTTCTAAGTGGCAGGTTCAGTAGACCAAACTGACAGTAGATGCCTATCACATCATTGCTTTGATTGAGAGAAATACAGATCTTTGTGCACATGAGCATACACTGGACCTCCTGAACCTGTTCTGGTTTCAAAACAATAGGAAATAGGTGACGAATTCATAGCAGAATTTGAATTTTCACCAGAGTTTCCAGAAATATTCATACTCATATTATCAAGCTTCAAATATTTTAATGGCACACAAACCCACAAACAAATCTTGGACATTCAGACTCTTTCTGTAATGTGAACTCTGAATGTGAACAACAGAAATAACCTCTCCTCCCCACAAATAAAATCCATACATTACTATGTGGAGTATATTAGTTCAACTCAGTTAAGGGACAAGAAAAATGTTAGCAGAAAGACAAAGGTGGGGGGGGGGGGGGACGGGGCAGATGCTCAAGGTATGAGTGACCAGAACATACTGGTCTCCATGGCCTTTTCAAGAGTTTGCATGGAATAATAATTTCTTGCACCCAGCATAGAAGCAATAATGTTAAGATGAATAAATTAAAAGTATGTCAGATGTGATGTGATGAAACAGCATTTATCTGGCCCAGGTAAATATAACCCTAGAAGCCTTAAAGTAAAGGAAATTGAAGAGTACTGGTGTCACTTCTGGTGCCATGATATTGACTATGTTAACACTAATTCTTGCAATACAAATAAAGCAGTGCATATTACACAAATTAAAGCAGTCAGGGTTCTGAATAGTATTCCTCAGGCCAATTCAGTGTGATAAAGTAACCAGCAGACAAAAAATTATAAACACACAGTTCTGTAAAAGAGCCTATATTAGTAAAGAAAAAATGTTGCCTCTTAGTGCCTCAAATGTTCTCCTTGGCCAAGACTATCAAGTCAAAGCAGGGGAGGTTTACGGCTGTGCTGTCTACGCAGGCTGCTTCATGCTAGGTTGCTTTCCATTGAATCAGAATTTTTCTCTTAACTGGTAAATTCTCACAAACAATGATGTGTTTCAGCGCTTTGACTTTACTCATAGTTCATTTATCATAGCAGAGAGGATTGACTGAGGAATTCCAATCAAACGCCTGCCTGCTTTCTATGCTGCGTGAAAATCTATAGTTGCAGTTATTTACTCAGCACTTTTGTGGCAAGCTTGTAAGGTCAGCAAGGAAAGATGATCAGTGTGCAGCTGAACATGACCACTGTCAGCTTAGTGGCATGGAAGAATGTACCCCTTCCTTTCTTCTGGTGTGTGATATGCACATGTGGGATTGTTTTTACTACTCCTGCTCTCTTTTGGCTTGCCTAACAGGATTTGTAGTGCTGTCTTCTCTAAATACATTTAATCCTCATTTTGCGAGTTATTTCTTCTAAAAATAAACCAAAGATGATTTTCCTATTATTATTGCAAGCTTCACCACGACAACCCCAGGGCTGTAAAAGAAGGACTGACTTACAGGACTTACAAAGCTGCAGCTGCTGAATTTGATGTTTTCTCTCCCATGATTTTCCTGGGTCATTTATCTTCTCATCCTCCTGCTATTGTTAAATCTTCTAAGACTAACCTGAAATCGTTCTGATTGTTAATATTTTAAATGTTCTTTTCAGTATTTTTCCACATATTTCAATATATTAGGCTCTATTTCTCCCTCCCTGCCTCCCCTCCCCTTCCCCATCCCCTCTCTTCCCACTCCCCCCCCTTTTTTTTCCAGGTAAAAGAAAGTATAATAAATACAATATATGAATTATATCTTTAGAATGCCCACGGGGGCCTTCAAAGTACAAATAAATGTTATTTTCTACTCTGCGCAAATAAACTTTCCATAGTGGAAATAGATCATTTATTTTCCCAGAGAAGTATTGATTTAAGCTGAAATAAGTTACAACAGTATTGGAAAAAAAAAAAAGAAATACCATCTGGCTGCACTAACAGATGTATTTTTTGCCAAATTAAAAGTTTACAAAAGTATTTTAACTCTTTCTCATCCACAGTATTTTGTGACCTGTAAAGCAAAGTAATTTTGAAATAAATGACTGATGATAGTCTCTTTCCTGACAAAGTTCTCCTTTCCGCCCTGCTACATCCCATTTTTTGGACCAGTAAAAATGATTCATTCTAGTAATACCCCACTGAAAGCTCTGAGTTAGATGTTTAGTCCAGCACAGTTCCACTTAGACCTGGACCTCAGCCAGAAAAAAAAATAGAATTGGACTTGCTTCTTATAAGGGCTAGGAAAGATTTCAGAAATTCCTGATCTGCACTAAAACCCTTTTTTTTTCCCACCTATAAATAGTAGACTGCCTTGTATGAATTCCAGGCTCTGGTTCTTGGTCTTAATTCAGCAACCCTAATTCATTTGTTTGAACTGTCCCACTTTCCATAAATAATTAAATCTTTGGACTACAAAGAATAAGACTAAAGCAAGGATTTTACTCTAGGTCTCCTGCACCCTGCCTAGCCACTGGACTGTTCAGGAATTTTCCTTGACAAGAAACTCCAGGTAAGTTTTTTTTTCTTCAAGCATATAATTCCAGTAAAAATATTCATCTTGACAAATTACCATTTTTTGAGAGAAAGCATTTGCTCAAAGATTCCTGGCCAGCTTCTCTCAGAAAGGTGACGTCCTTCAACATTATTTGCTGTTTTTCAGCCCTAAGTGCTGTCCCAAACTGTGGTGTGGGACCAGTGACCACCTGCGGGGTCAGAATCCTCCACTGGTGGCAGCCTCACTCTGAGAACGTCTGCTCCATAGGAGCAGTGCCCCATGGGAAAGTCCCGGGTCTGTAAACAAATAACATATCAGTCTGGATTTAGCAAGACTCTTTATTTTACCTAAGAAGTAACTCATTCGGGTTTGGAAGTTTGCTAGCTTTTCCTTTTCACTATTAGTTTTAAAACAAACATGGGATCATTTACTCTTGAAATACTATTCTGAAGCGAAAATTTATTCCAAAGCAAACCCCAAAACAATTAACTTTTAAATTGACAAAATGAGGCATTGTTATTTGTTATTTTTCAGGGGGTTTTCTTTGTTTTTTACTAATCAGATTAAACATAAATTCTCAGTTTTTTCCTTTGACCAACATCTAGTTAGAGTACCTGCTCATGGATAAACACTATAGCTGTTGGATTTGTACTTTTGTCAGAAATATTACGCAAAACTGTTGACGATATTAAAAAAAGCCCACCCATTTGAAGGAAAAATGTGCATAATTCTTCTTCCTATTGAAAGAAACAAGCATTCATCTTAAATGTGACAAGGCTGTAGTTTTTAGATTTCCTTAAAATTGGTCAGTCTTCCACTGCATCATTTAGGGCCTGACATCAATACTCAAGCATTATTCCACTGAAATATCTTCTAGGAACCCTTAAATGGTGACTTCTATGATAAGATCTGAGGTGTGTTAAGAGTTTTTTACTTTATTTAATCCAACAAATTTCTTGCTGAACTAGGTGTTTTAGAAGAACTGTAGTTTTATGGGCACAATTCTGCACTTGCAATAATTACAAGTACCAATTACATTTACACATTTTCAATGCTCAGTTAGACATACAAATGCTGACATTTCCTCTAACAATTAGCTTGTGGTGATAAAACTGTAATCACAGAGCAGCACACTGGCTTATGCTCACTTTAGCAATTAGCACCACAGCATCTTAAAAATTTCTTGTTCCCAGCTAGAACCTCTCTTTCCTCACAGCCTTCTGACAAGCAGAAGAAGGTAATTGGTCCTCTTTCTTTTAGACTGCAAGAACTAATACATCTTCAGTGTCTGAATTGTTTCATTGCATTGTACACCTCAAGCAATAATTGGATGTATGCAATGCTTTTTTTGGCCTGCAGTTGAGTTACAGATGTGGAAGTAAGTATAAAGGGCCCATTTGGGGCTAATCTGTACTAGCCTTGCTCCTTAAAATGCCTGTTCACTGAATGATTACTCATCCAGTGAACATCCCTCCAGAAGCTGTAGGAGTCAACAGAATCAGCTCATTAACTGACGGTTCTGCTTACCTCCATTCTGGGAAAAACCTCAGCCATCCCATGGGACAGTGTCATTTTCAGCATTCACTAATGATTAATATGCAACATTTCTGGTGAAAGCAGAGCTGAAAGTACAGGTTCATATGTATATATATAAGGCCAATATTGCTTTTAGTCACCAGTGATACACAGGGTATTAGTTCCTAAGTGTGAACTACAATCATACTGGGCACCCAGTAGATTTTAATTTAATTTAATGTGATTTAATTTCATTATTCTAAAATTTTAGACCAAAGATTCTCTGGATAGGGTTGTCTCATTCAGCAATTAGCTTAACTGTTTCACTCATTTTACTTTCATTAAAATACACATTTGCTATCTAAGAAAGCAGTGTACAATGCTAAAAATACATTTGACTTTTACCTGAACTTTTATTCATTTGTCATTTAGTTGCATTTATGACAGATGGTTGCATTTTTTCTAAATCTTTGGTAGTTATTCTTCAGAATGAAAAGTTATTGTGAGAAACACATAGAAACTATTTAAAGGAAAAAATTTAAAACTACAGCGATATAGTTACAGCGGGGGCGCGGGGTGGGGGGGAACAACCATGCAATATTGTTTACTGCACATTCAAACAGCAGTAGATTAAAATCACATACAGAAAATAAACCATCACATTTTCTATGCAAATTGTATGTCTAGTTCAGGGGGATAACAGGAGGGAGACTGTTGTGGCACTCTATCACAGTCCTTCAGATAGATGACAATGAACAGGAGGAAACTCAGATGTATTTCAAGAATAAAAGAGGAAAGAAGGATAAGCTGTTACACAGAAATACCATGAAATCTCTCTTCTCCATTTAATTTGAGCAATGTTGCCATTCCATGGGCCAGACTTTTTTTTTTTTTTACCAGACAGGTTTTTTTTTTCTATTTCAGCACCACCATTATTCAAACTCCAGGTTCCTCCTGACACTGAAGTTATTTCTCATTTAATCTCATTACTGTGAACTGCAAAATGCATAAGCCATCTGAAATCATACGCTCCAGTCAGACCGGCCTCCTGAATCTGGAAGGTTATAAGAAGGCAGAGTAGTTACGCTTTCTTTATTGGACTGTTTTCATCACTCCAAACTGTAAATTCTCAACAATATATCAAATATTCAGGAGTTATTGCAGGAAGAGTCTATTCTTTAAAATTAATTTATGGCGAACCAATGTTTAGTTTTTCTGTATTCTACAGCTCTGTAATCTCTTTTATCTTTTAAATAAAAAAAGCAACAGAAAGTAAGAAAGTAAGAATAGTGTACCAGGTTAAATTGAAGTTCCATCTAGGCCAGTACTCTGCTCTCAACAGTAGCCATACATGATTATCAAGCGATAATCATAACAGCAAATGAAAATAATACCTCCCCATAACACTTACAAACTCCAATCATTTTTAAGTCGGGGACATACTGATCTAGATGGGGTTCCTGTGTACATAGTAATGCTCAGTGCTTTTTTCCTTTGAACTTTGCCAGTCCTTCCTTCAGCTAGAAGGAAACTTTAAGCATCCACATTATATTTGGCAAGACTCCTCTTGGTTTGAACCCATCGTCATCAGTTTTATTTGATTTACCCTTCCATCTTGTGGTAAAGAGAATGAAATATTAGTTGAGCCCCTGCATGACACTAAGGAGTCTATAAATCTCTATTATTTTCCTTCCCCTCCATCAAGTATGTCTTTTCCAGACTGATAACTACTAATTTTGTTGTTCCTTATGCAGAAGCCATTTCATACTCTTGATGGTCTTTGTTGCTCAGTTGTTGTTTTCCAGATCTCGATCCAGATCAAAATGATCGAGTGGTTCATTTAGAAGCTTTCTGCTGACCTTCAGTGCCATTACTTGCATTTGCTCTCATCAATCACATATACATACTGTAAAACAATAATTTAGAAAACCCAGAAGCCGTGTCACTTTGATGAGAGTCTAGAAAATAATTAATTTAAATGACGCCATAAGTGTGAGGGATTCAAGACTTAACGAGACAGGCAACTGGATTGCAAGATTTTTCATCTGCAAGGATGAACAGTTGATTACTGGTCTATCATAAGTGCTGTGAAAGCATCCCCCACTCCTGGAGGTCTCACTGCTGGGGCTCAGGGACACCACGGCGATAGTAGAGCCAAGGGCTGCCCCTTCCTGTCTGAGCCCTCCCGTTCCATGGTTGGGGCTCAGCAGGGGAGGGTCTTGCCAGCCAGGGTTCTTCCTATCACCCTGTGGGAACCCTCACTGATCCCGGCACTCCAAACCTACAAATAAAATAAATGAACAAGGAGTTAAGTAGCTGGCTGTCCTGAGAGCAAGATGGGGAGAGAAAGGAAGGGAAAAGGAGCCGGCTGAAGGTGATGGGAGGGATTTGCCTCAAAGGCAAATTGTTTTCATCCTATGGAAAAAAATTGGTTTAAATTAAGTACTAACAGATCATAGAGAGGGTGGAGGGAAAACTTAATTATGTATACAAGAATAAGCTGGGCTAAAAATTTAAGTTAGATGGTAATATTTGTTCATTTTTTCCTTCAGCTTTTGCAGAGACAACAACAGCCAATGACTTCTTATAGAGCACATTATACTTACAAAACTGATTGCATACAGAAATCGCATGTAACACACAGATTTCCTAATGGATCCTGGAACTGTGGTGACTGGCCAGAAGAGCAGACTGAGGATATGGTTTAGCAGACAGAAATCCAATCACTGTTGTTTAAGTTTTCGGCTTACACATGTGCTTCTGTTGTTTGCTTATTTAAAGCCTATGTCATTACTCCTCTGGAAAACATTATATTTGTCTGGGCCTACAGCATTGTTTTGGAAGAAATTCATACTTGTCCTTAAATGAGTTTTAGGGATAGTTCTCAGCAGGGATAGGAGATGGTGGGGTTCATCCTCACCTGAACTTTATAGTCCATGACTCTTTCTAAGTATCAATTCCCTCCTGTGCCTAGCATGGTGGCAGACTGCCATCGAGCCTGGCACCACTGAGGATACGCAGGAGAACAGTCTGGATGCTTCAACAAACTGTCCTGAGGGTGGGGAGGGAGCCCCACTAGAAAAAAAGCACTAGAGATGTTTACAGGCTGTATGTCTTGAATACACAATAGGAAAAGTTACTTTGTTGGCTTTGCCAGGGTCTTTTATCATCCATGTTGCTGACTTAAAAACATTGAAATTACTGTTAAGAAAAAAACAGATGAAATTTTAAGTGAGGGTCCAGACTCCTGCTCAAAAAAATACAACAACCCAAAACTTCTTTAACAACTTCATTTTGGATCTGTTGTTGCTTAAGTGCCTGGAGCTGAGCACTGCCCAGTATTGCTCCTGGCCACACAATTCTCTACAAAGAAAGGAACACATTTTAAAAGTTTGGCACGGGCATTGTGCTCTCATCTTCCTTTACCTGAAAAGCATGAGCACCACATAGCTCCTTGCAAGAAAGGACATAAGACCAAACTTCAGGCTGCAGCTCAACAATGAGAAAAAGAAAGAATTTCCCCATAACACCACGGAATGGATGCTCATTCACAAAGCACCAGGTATTTTGCAGCTCTCTGGTGGCCACTCTGAGGGTTTTGGATGACATGCTGAAGATCTTCACTCTTCCTCTATGTTCTTTATGGAGACTGGGCACATGAAATAGAGTTCTGCAATCTATTGCTTTGATCAGTCAGTTTTTCTTCTACACACTTTAGCCTGTGCTAGATTTAGGTATAACTGCAAATATCCGAGATCATACGTAGACATAAAGATCAGAGGGAAAAAAAAATCAAGTTTATCCAGGGCACAAAATTCACAAGGAAAAACCTCCAGTAATGAAAAATTGTTTTGGCTTTATAAAGGGTGGGAATAACACTGAGGTGCAAGCCCATCAGTTACTACATTACATGATTCAGACCTCCAAATTGATGATATTCAGGCTAGTATTAATTTTGCTGGAAATTTAATAAAAATCAAAGTAGTCTAATGAGAAACTTGTAACTCATTAAAAATTATCAGCAAAGACAACATTCTATAAAACCAAACTGTATTAAATATGCAGAAAAGACATGCAAATAAGAAACAATGCTGGTTTGTTGGATAATCAGAATACCTTTTCATTTCCTAATATGAAAGAGAATCTTTAAAACAAACAGACTAGAGTGCAACTAGGGACCATCAATGTGAATGATGTGCCTCCCTTTTTGTTTCACTGACCATTAAATCAAGCTTAGTACTGTAGGCTGAAACAAGAGAGAATAGCAGCATAAAAAGGACAAACTGGGAATGCGCGACTCTTCAATGAGAAGTAGATTCCACCACACTGTTGGCAAATATAGCATGCTTTTGTTAAATGAAGATGAATTCCTGGTTTCCTTTTTGTGCTTTTTCTTCACGCTTCTATTCTGTCTGTAGGGCATGGTTTGTTTTTCCTGACAGTTTGAGATTTCTGAGCTACTGCAATGTAGTGCCAACACACACTGTGCACAGTAAGTGAAGAAGAAACAATCTGGCTGTTGTTTCTTGCTTTGCAAATAGCAATAGCAATTTGCTTCTCATGACTGTATTTTAGATCCTGGTACCAGGGGCCTGATTTCAGAAAGCTAAATGTTTCTGTCCCACTTTTATGTGTCCATTTAAGGTGGTTATTCTGATGCAACGCTAAAATTGGCATCCAGTTAAAAAAACAAACTATGCAAATGTATGGCATATGTTGCAATACAACTTCAGCAATTACACAAGCAGATCAGAGTTAAAGCAACTGTTGTTTCTACTTACTACTGGCCTTGGCTTTCTGAGGAAACAGGCTTCCAGGGTTGAATGGGTTCATCAAGGTGAACAGAGCATTAACAGTTCATTCAACTAAATTTAAATCAACAAGAAAATTAAAAGCTTTTTTTTTTTTATACATTGTACTTCATCATTAACTAGCATTAAAAAAATAGTACAACAAATACTTTATATTTAACACAGATTAAGCAACAAAACTAACAGATTTGCTACTACCACTTACTCTATTTAGACATCCACCCGTTCTGGTTAAAATGAAGCTAAATTTCCAACAACAAATTTCAGATCTTTTGCCAAATAGTAATGTTATCATGTCAAGAAATTCCTAGAACAAATAGTGCTATAAATCATATGCCATGTGCAATTAACTATACATTTCATTTAGATTTAATAGGCTATTTACTGCATGATCTTATGTCATAAATTATCATAGCTCTGTTGAAATCAATGGAGCCTGTTTATACCAGCTGAATCTCTTCTCCTTACTGTTGATGATTAATTTGCTTTTCATATTCAGTAGAAAAAATATGTTGTGATATTGAGAGTCATCAAGAAAAGAACAGGCAAACAAACATTAGAACTGCTTTGGGACTTTCCAAGAGATGCTGAAAGCCAACATTTAGAAAGAAAAAAAAAAAGCACAAAACTCTTCATAATTAGTTTACAAGTTATTCTGATTACTTTATTTGAAAACCTTTAAATTAACTCCCAGGGGAAAAAGGGGAGAGGAGAAAGAAGTAGTTCTGAAAATAAATCCTGCTTAAAAGTAGCCATCAATCACACATGTGACGTAAGATGACTAATTGCCTAGTCTAGAGATTATTGAAGATCAGAGTGATTCTGCAGTAATGGACATTCTTAAACACTGGATTACATAAAATAATCCAGAATCATCCAGTTTAATTACTTGTACTTTTGTCTCTTCAAGAATGTGACAATTTAGTTTGTAAATGGTCTATCTAATGAAGAACCTCAGCTGTTCACATACATCAGTATCTTTTGCTCAGTGTTGTTTTACCCACTGAAGTAACATGATTTTCTTCTATTCTAAGCCTGCTTCATTGTGGTTATATTTTTTAAAAAGACTGAAGACATAATGACCTTTACAAAATAATTAAATGTGATAATTTTGGATTATCTCTTAAATAACCACAGCTTTGAAACACCCTTCGTGAATCTATCAACAAGTGATTGCAGATAATCTTGAGATAAAACAATTAATCTTCTTTCCTTTTGATTGCTTTCCTTGATCCCTTATCTGAAAGCAGTTATTAACATTATTTGCCTTCATTATCATCTGCCTGTTAATTTGGAGTTAATTTTATTTATAGGTGTATTCTCGTGTTTTCAATGGATTTTGACACCAAAATTCACAGCAAGGGGTTGGGCACCCTTTCACCATGTTTCTGCCATTCACCAAGGGTTTTCACACAAGTAGCAGTTCCACATCAGCCACGTGGGGTTTTTCTTGTGTTAAACTCTTAGATAGGCTCCTGACAACAGCCATATTTTGATCTCTCCATTTCCAAGGTCTGCTACATAGATTCAGTAGTCTCAATATGCAGTGTAACAATATCCAAACAACTACTGTCAAGTTGCCAAAAGAGTAGTGGTGGGTTTTGGAAGGGACAGAACATGTTAAGGAAATCGGAGCTGAAGGGAAATTTAACTTCACAGGATTATTTTAATTGCCCTACTTAATTAATGGAAAACCACACAGAATGACTAAAAACCCCCAGAGATCAATATCATCCCTATTACATTCTATATGACCTCATTTTGGGAAACTGAGCATCTGCCATTGAATTGGCCTTGCTGGACAGAAAGGTTTTCGTAATAGTTTAGAAAAACAAGACCTACTTAAGGCATTTTCTGAAGAGACTTACACATTTATTAGTGCTTTATTTCTCTTTCATCCCTATTAATCTCTGTGAGGGTTGTTCATAAAGGCCAACATTATCCTAATAAGGCTAATCTCTCCATCTATATTCAATTCAATAAAGGCAGAGGGTGACTGAGAAGAGCTACGTCAGGTCTATCTTCCCAATTAAATCGTAGAAAGAGTCTAGGGAGTTTTATATCCCTTTTGTCAATATCCTTCTCCAAAATTTTCCCATCTAAATATAACTGTAACAATTTCAGGCTGGTTCCTGTAAACTACAAAATAATTACAACGGCCATTTGTCTGTCTTTTAATACATTTCATGTTATTCAGAAACATATGAACAGCAACACAGCAGTTGATTATTAACAGACATGTTGCAGAGCCAAATAAACAGTTTTATAATAGGATGGAATGTATCAAGTTACAACAAACCAAGGTCAAGACTAGTAAAGAGGAATAGATAGAAATTATGGCTCTATCAACAGCCATAGGTATAAAGTATTTGTGTTACAACTTTTCATTAAAACACAGTGTCAATTGGTGCATGAATTTCTTGGTGGTAAATAGGAAACGGAATTTTGTTTACATTGATACAGAATTTATACCACCTACACATTGAAAGTTCCCATCTTTGGGGGGTCCCTAGACTTTAACATAAGTATCTATATTAAGTAATCTGTTAAGATGAGAGCAATATTTGGCCCAGTATCTTAAAAACCTCTGTGAAATATATCTGCATTCGGTTACATTTCTGGTGATTATCATCACCAGGAAATAAAACAGAGAAATCTTCATGTTTTAAATTGAATTTCTGCATATGAAATACCCAAGGAGTTTGTGGACTGTTGAGAATAACTGAAATGCGTAACAGCGTTGTTAAGTAGATTTATTGTGCATTGAAAGTGTTATGTCACCACTGAAAATCAACCTACGATTTTAATGGTATACTAAATTCCTGCAAATATTAAATGCATTATTTCACACCTATGGTTTATGAGCCATGAATGATACTGAAGAACGTTCCCAAGTTTTAGAGGAAAAATTTTTAAAAGGTATTTCCAAAACCAAGTCCATTTCTACCATAAAAGGATTTTCACAGTTTTGTCTTCTTCTCACACACGTACACACACACTCTTATAATCACAATAAAATAACAGAGGGATCAGAATTTTCCAACTCCGTAAACTGCCAGCTGATGCTAAGAAAATGGCCTCAGATTTTTATACAAACTTAGTACATGTTTTAGGTAACAAACAAACTTACACCTGAAAATACACTGGACCTGCCAGTTGGAGTATGCAACAGGTCAGACTGGCAATAGAAGCCATCTGCCAAACAAATAGGCAAAGTTATAAAAGTGACATGAATTCAAATAGCAGTTCTCATTGCTTTCACATGATTTATTTTCTCTTCAAGAGATACTGTTGGTAATAAGCTAGTAAATGCAAGCTAAATCACGAAATATTCACTATATCATAGAGAAGGGACCTCCTGTATCTTGGACATAAAAGAAGGTAAGACATTATGTTTATCTCTCAACAGCTACATTTCCATGTGTGACAAGAAATAATTTTATTTTGTGGTCAACTACATAAAGTTTCAATGAAAAGTCAATATTCTACGGCCCTTCAAGAAAACACTAAATTGAGGCTTATTAGAGAACTGATTTTATGCCTGTGCTTGTTTAATCATGATTTTGATACGTATATCACTAAGTCTTCTAAAAAAATATCAAACATAGAACATTATCTATGAACTTCTGGATAGGCATAACTTAAGCTACTACACACTAATAAAATACTCTCAGGTTTAATTTATTTTTTTTTATCTTGTAATACATTGAGTTGGATCCTGATGAAGGGTAAGCCATAAATTTGTCAGCTCCACCCAAGAAAATCAGGTATGGCAGTGTCACGGTTTAAAGCTGGGCCAGTTATTAAACCTGTGGCAGATGCCCTCTGTTATCCGCCCCCCCCCCCCCCCAAAGGGAAAGGGAAAGGGAAAAGGGAGAGAGGCTTCCGGGTTGGAAAGTTAAACAGTTTTAATAAACTATAATAATGAAAAAAAAAAATATAATAATAATTAATAGAAATAATCAATATATACAAATATATATACAAAACCAAGATTGAGCTCCCCTGAAGTCAGCCACGTCACCACCGGCACTGCAGGGCAGGCTCCGGGAAGGCCCAGGCTGGGCCTAGCAACGGTCGGAGAGCTGTATTCAGGGATGCACGGATCGGGATCGGGGGCAGCAGGAAAACAGATGGAGTCCTCCTTGGACACCGGCCATAGCAGAAAAGGGCGCGACCCTCGTGATCCCCCCCCTTTATACCGAGAATGACGTGTGTGGGATGGAATACCCTCGTTGGTCAATTTTGGGTCACCTGCCCTGTCTGCTCCCCACTGCAGCTGCAACCCCCCTTCGGCTCTTCACTTGTAAGCAGTGAGGAATTCAGCAGTGACCTTGGTTTCTCTAAGACTAAGTACAGCAAGAGCCTTACTGCACAACATCCCTACCGGTGCCTCAGCGATAACTACAAACTTCGGGTGTTATCAGTCTTGGAGGCAGACACTGTCTGCAAACATGCAGTTACTTAGAGGAGACTTAGCTGAAAGCAAAAATCACTGAAAGGAAAATCGGCCTGGTTTAGGCCAAACCAGGACAGGCAGGATACTTTTTGATTACCCATTGTGACTTTGAATACTCTACCTGTGAAGGTGAGGTTTTCCTTTTTTATTCTCCTTGTACAGAACACAAAATACTTTACAGGACTAGAATTTGCTACTGATTTCACTTTTCCTGACTAAGTCTTCTCAAATCATTGACTGGGATTTCTTCTGAATGACTGAGGAGGTATTTGAACAAAGTTGACTCTTCTAGTTAAGGCTGAAACTCATATCATAGAATCATAGAACGGTTTGGGGTTGGAAGGGACCTTAAAGATCATCTAGTTCCAAGCCCCCTGCCAAGGGCAGGGACACCTTTCCACTAGACCATGTTGCTCAAAGCCCCATCCAGCCTGGCCTTGAACTGCCAGGGAGGGGGCATCCACAACTTTCTCTGGGCAACCTGTTCCAGTGTCTCACCACCCTCACAGTAAACTCCTTAGAGAAAAAGACTGTATCTTGTCTGTATGTGAAGAGCACAAACATACTACTCTTACTAAGTAACAAATGATGGTGTTTTCCCTTGTCTGTCACTTTGTGTAGCAATAGCTTATCTTTCATTGTCCCTTTCTTGGTCCGGAGGAAGAAAGCCAATGTAACTAGGAAACTGAACCAGGAGTGTCTAGAAGGTGACCAATATGAAGACCTGTTTAGATTCAAATTGTTACTCCATTCAGACTGTCCCAAACTGATGGCTGATGACTCTTCTTTTTTCCTAAGAGGTTAGTTGGTTCATTTGTAAAAGTCCACCACCACCAAGTCAATGAGATATCATAATTTACTTCAGAAGCATGGGAATTGAACTAAGAGAGAGAGAAAACTGTATATCATGCTGTATAGTTGTTCTTTTCCCAGCTCCCAAAGAAAACTTCACATTTTTATCCTTCAAAGATTAAGAGTGTGGGTGGATGGTGTAAGTCTAGTGTGTCTCTGTATTGTGAGGTTTTTTTAAAAAAAGGAGACACAGTGAGCCACAGATAGTTCACAGCTCAAAACAGATATCTGGAGATGAAATGCTCTCAAAATATTCACTCACTGTGGCTCAGAAACTTATATCCAACCCTGCTGCAACTTCAACTCAGCATGTATGTATGTGTATACATACACAATTAGTGTTCTATTTGAAATATCTCATATTATAATTGTACCATGAAATTCCCCTTGTCTCAACAGCCACAACAAAGGAAGTAAGTTGCTGAGCAGTACCCAGACTAGTCTTTGGAAAGAATGAGAGAGTGCATGCAAAAATGGATTTTGCTCTATGTTCTACTTCAGATAGTAAGTAAAAGAAGACTGTGCCATCTGCTGAACAATTTGCCTCCACGCTGTCTCATCTGCCACTTGTTTAACATGTAATGTTATATGTCACTCTGACAGGAGTGCAACGTTAACAGCCCTAACAGGGTATGTCTCTCCATGGGATGACAGCCGACGTCGACTCTGTCTCTGAAATACGGCCAGTTTCATTTCTATCTTCCCGACTCATTTCTCAAGATTATTAATGATACTTTGAGACTGAGTTTGCAGCACACTGAGTTTAGCTCCTGACAATTACTCCTCATCCTTTCCAGAAGGGAGGCCTGTGGGTGTTATGGACAATATCATTTTATTCTTTTAGTTCACATCTTTTTTTCTCTCTGTTTTTATCACGCTCACTCTGTCATCCTTCCTGTCTTTCTATGTGATTTTTTTTTAATTTAACATTGCCTCCTCATAAAGAAACCTCAAGTTTCAATGCTCAATCTCTTCCTCCCTGATACCCCTACCCTTGCATATAGGGGTACACAGAGGGATCGCTGTGGCAGGTATAGAATTTTTGGATGGCAGGTGGCTGCTCAAGTTATGTCTGCTATTACACCCAGAACACTAAATAAAAGCCTGCAGCCATGTCATACCAGTGCTACAATCCTCTGGATACTTTAAACAGAAAACTATCTTTTATCACTAGCTGTTTTCTAGAACAACTGTCATTGGTTGCTAGTTTTGTCTCACTTTTGTACACTCCTACCAGACCAGCGTCTTGTGTTAAATTTTAGGTTTTTGTTTCCCCTGTAGAACCAGAAGCTGACAAAACTTTCCAAATAACAATAATAACTACTGATCACTTTTGCAGGTCCAGCAGCATATAAAACATTTCATGCTTTCTCTCTTTGGAGAATCAGTGATTTGTGGTCTGTTAAAATTAGATGTATTTTATATAGTAGTTGGAACAAACCATGGAGCAACTTCATTAAAAAAAACAGTTATAGAGAGGTTATTGAAACAGAAGTAGCCCCTAGGCACTTGGTACAGCTTGAGCTCCAGCACGGCAAAGTATTAACATGGTCTTTATGGCTTCACAGGCCAGAGCTGCTTCCATTCAGGCAGCTCAGTGTGCAGGCAGATCAAACGCATGACTGTCTGCACCCGTCTGTGCAGTACAAAGCCCTGGCTGCTTTCTCTGACTCATCTGCTTAGGCTGGTTTTGATGCTTCCCCAATGAAATACACTAAAGCCATTAAAAGTTATTTATGCATGCTCTCCTGAGGCCCCAAAAGCTAAGTGCTGGTGGTCAGCAGGGCTTCCATCTCTTTTCTTGTTGGAAAGGCTTTGCTAAGTAATCAGACCATAAGCTGAATTTCTCATTCCAGTACATAGCACACACAAGCAAAAAAATATCAGTGACTGATAAAGACTCAATATTAGCTTTACTAAAGACCAGCTCGTCTTACTGAATTTCACTTACAAATGGAATTGACTACACTTTTTTAGCTCACTATATGCACATACCATCATAGCTCAGGTTTGATCTGGAAGCAGCAGTCAGAACTAAGCATATCACAAATCAGACCTATGATTGTGACTCACTACCTAACAAAAGCAGTGCATTATTTGCAGTTCCCAAACTGGAGGAAAAGTCAATGATCTTTATTTTATCAAAAAGGCTCATAGACACATGCTTCTATCGCACAACACCTGAAGACCAACATAATGTTCCTTTGTTCTTCTGTAGTGGAATCACCATTCCTTATGGAAATGTTTACTAATACTGAACATGCATCATCTTCTAAGAACTATAGACTAGCAAAAGCACATCAAAGTTGTCCTTGGCTTTCTATATTCTTTTCAGTGAACAGAGTCAAGTCTAAGGTCAAAGCAGTCAATATTCACAAGTTTTCAGGTATCTATGGCTAGCATGTAAAATGTTCACATAAACACCTTGACAAAAATCATGATATACAACTTTGCTCTTCTGGCACAACAGAGCACTTGACAGTAAGGATAAATCTTGCCCAACCATTAGATACCATTTTTCCACAGGCTGGTCTGAAACTCTTTAACAGACTTCCTTATGAACTACGGTCCAGAGCCCTCACTGGCTTCCACCCTGAGTATAAGATGCTATTTTACATCTTTTTGTACCAAAGATGTCCAGCATAAGCACAGAAAAAGGATATATTTGTTAATACTAATATTAAAAAAAATTAGAATAACTATAAAGTAGACTTTATAATTTTAAGTCATTCACGTTTTTAGTCTCTTGTCCCCTGGGAAAAAAATAAAAACAAACTACAGGTCAGCTTTTCAGCCTGCAGTTTATGAACTACTGAAACATATGCAGATACTATTGTGAACAAAGTAATATAAAAAATCACAGATAACAGTAGTATTGCCAACGCTTAAAGCTAGACGGAATAAACATAATATGAAACAGCAAGGGTGCATGCTCCCACTGCATCTACACTTTTGCACCTCCTAGTTGCATAAAATAAGGACATTCCCATTTGTTATGATTTTAAATAGTTTGGGATGGATTAAGATGAAAGATACAATGTCAAGATACTGTATCACTGGGTG
Organism: Nyctibius grandis; assembly: GCF_013368605.1. Taxonomy (NCBI): domain Eukaryota; kingdom Metazoa; phylum Chordata; class Aves; order Nyctibiiformes; family Nyctibiidae; genus Nyctibius; species Nyctibius grandis. Next base: position 48,903,160 of record NC_090662.1, on the reverse strand, counting down.
GCCATTTCCTAATTCACTGCTTTTGACTTTTTGTTCCTTGATGTCAGCTTCAAAATACAGTTTCATTTATTGGAAGATTTTTGTTATAGTACTTTACACTGATCTCATGACCTCCCTTGATCTCCCGGAATCCCATAGTACAATAGGAAGTGGGTAACACTGAGCAAGCAAATAACCGCACAGCACCTCGAACATAACGCTATCAATCAGGGACTCCCTCTTTCCAAGAAGAAATAAGACAGAGAGTCTTCTCAGTTGCAGTTACTGAAACTTTGTGGATCTTTGCTAGATGAATAGGGTGCTAACCTCCACTATCTTTTAACATTTTGAGCTAGTTAATTGCATCTTCCTGACCTACATTCCTCTGGCAGATGTAATTGGGTTTAGTAGTGTTTCTCACTGACTATCATAAACTGCCTTTGAGAGTTGCTCTGAAGTGTTAAATAATGCTTTGTTTTGCCGCAAAAGGTATTTTCTGCCACAGGAAAATTATCACTCTATGACCCTTTGTATGTTGCAGGAGTGATGGGACATTAAAATATTCTGATAACCTCAGGAAAAGGTATTAAGAAATACATCAGTATTAAAAATAGTGAGTGGTGTTTTAAATCTCTCTTTACATCAGACCTTCTAATGTGACATTGAAATCCATGGAACACTCACTGCATGAGAGGGCTGCCAGTATTTCGCAGCTTGTCGTACAAGGAAAGGGAGTTTTAGAAATATCAGATGCACAACAATTTAACTCAGTGGAATTTTCCTTCACTGACGGAAATCAGGTCCAAAATACCTTATGTCATATACACCAAAACTATGCACCGAGATTGAAAGTCTCTGAAAAAAAATTGCTTGCACAGCTGAGCCTCTTTACATTAGAAAAACAGTCCTGGGGGCTGCAGAACTAATGAGGCCTGGTTTCCTATGGGTTGTGTTTAATGGTCAGATCCCCTGATGTCTAAAAAGGTGCAAGCTCCTGTTTTCCCGCATTGAGGTTCTCACTCTCCAATATGTATTTGCTTTCAATATTTCTCTCCCAAAAGGACTGGGGAAGGGTGGGAGGATGGGGGAAAGTGCAATAACAGAGTCTTTTCTATGTATCCAGCTGCCTATTTTCCAGGCTACTAACAGGACAGCTATATGTATGTCGCTCTTGGTAGACTTTGGTCAAAAAAGATCACAAGTTGGTAGGAGTGAGATAGACAGACAGAGAGACATCATGTAAGCCTCATGTCCCTAAAAGAGAAGGCAAACTTCATCCATATCCTTGTATTTTCAGCAAATTCTTTCCAAAACCAGCAAGTTTACGCTGTTCTTCATTAACCGCTGTTTCTGTTTAGATCGCTGTTTTTCATCTTACTGATCACAATAGTGTGCGATTCAGGTATACCAAAGACAACATCCACTTGAATATGCAAATATATTTGCTTATGCAAAACTATTAATGAGACAAGAAAGCAGCTGCTAAACTGCATGCAAGACAGTTGATAAAGCTGTTTTTTTACCCAACTTTTAAGTAATCCATTTTGTTCCTGCAATTTGTGGAGGGTTTCTCTTGTTTCTTTGTATGCTTGTATGTCAGTATTTTTTTCCCTCTTTCTTTCCCTCGCTTTATATTTCTGTCAGCATTTGATAGTCTTTGTTTAGGTAAGTTCACTGTTCTGGGGAAATGCAATTCTTTCAACCTTTATCTATCACTTTAAAAACAAGGTAGCAACAATTAAATATGTAATCAAACTGTTAAACGTGGAAGCTCAAAGACAGGTTAACCACAAAGATAAAATAAAATCTGCTCTGTCAAAATCACGATTTAGACTCTGCTGTTAGAGGCTTCTGAAGCAGTAGTAGGAGTAAATAGCTTTCTCAAATGTTTGAAATCAAATTAACTTTAATGAAAAGGAACAGCATAATGATTAGTAATCCTGGTACTTTAAAGTAATAGACAGAACATAAGCTTCCTAAAGAAACATATTATTGAGCAATTCTAAATTGAGAATACTATTCAAAAACTATCTAGAAATGGATTTGCCTCTCAACCAATTGAATAATCAGTCAGTCAAGAGCACTTGGAAAAAGATCCTATCAAGCGAGCAAGAAAAGTTTAATAATACACTAAACAGAAAGCATGACAAATTTCTCAGTAATGTAAAGACTAAATTAAACATTAAAAAATGAAGCATCAGTATCTCATTTCATGCCAAAAACCACACTAGACAATCTTAGAAAACTGGGGATCAAGAAAAAATCTAGAATATTTAACTCTCTTGAAAACAAGTCCTACCCTGTATTAGAAAACACTGAGATGTTGCATGCTTTGTCATGGGGACAGCAGTTTTTCATCTCAGTTCTTTTTCCTATGAAAATGGCCTGCTTGATGTCCTCCAAGCTGGAGACAGAAGTGAGGCCATTAAGTATCAGTGCTAGAGCTATCACTGAGACACAACCCTGTAAGCAGAAAAAAAAAATCCATTCTCAGTTCAGAAATAATTTTCATGCATTACCCTTAATCTGAATTATTTATGTGGAAAGTCCTAAGTACAAACAACTTTAAAAAAGAATTAAATCCAATGTTACTCCTCTGAACTGTGTGTTGCTATGTTTGTTTAGAGTGTTGAAGTCAGGTGCCATTAAAACACACAAGAGGAATAGACCTGTGGATGAAATCAGATCTGCTCTCACTGTGAAATAAACTCTTTCCATTAAGGTTAATTTTGTCAGACTTGCATTTGTCATAAAGCTCCAGCTCCAGAATGCATTTACCCAGCACCAAAGATAGTGACCACTCCAGCACTGTAGTCTGAATGTCCAGCTCCAGCCAAAACTACCTTGAGTCCAAACATAAGGAAAACAGGAACCCTCTCTTGCAACCTAAGAGTGTTGCAAGATGCAGTGACTAGTAAAATTACTGTCTCCAACGCACTGTAAGAAGGTAATCAAAGCTACTAACTTCCTTTTTCATCTCTGTGCAGGAATTATGAAACAAGGATTAGCAAGTACAGAATCAAGCACAGAGCTGGTAGCTATTCAAATAATTCGGCATGTCTGTCATCACTGATTCATCTGTAGTGAACAACACATGCCATTAACTTTGTATGTTTTTGTGAAGGTCTTATTTGGAAATAAACCCTTAGCCTATTTACTAATACTCGTTCTTTAGCATGCTTGCCTTTTCAAGCTTGCTGTAACAAAAATTTAATTATTGCTCTTCATAATTTTTTTTTTTTAGAGAAAAATAAATAACATTATAAATAACAGACGCTGGGGTCTTAGGGCTTGTTTCCTTTTTTACATATGTTTACGCAACTCCATTTTGCTTTGATGGAATTTCTTTGGAATTACAGCAACGTGTCTGAGATTGTAGTGAGGTCCTATGATTTTCCAGTTATGAAAGCATAATATGTGGGTATTTTAATAGGATGCAATGGGTTATTCTTTCCTGTAATAGACAGCTAGCTTTCAAAAAGCTTACTCATTTAATCCTTATTACAGCACTAGGCTGAAAAACAGACGTGGTAAAGGGGTCATTTTTCTTGTTTCTTTAATATATTCTCATGTGACATTCTCTGCTCTTGATGTATCCTATTCCTCCTACTAATGATGGACTGCATTAGGCACCACTAGCCCTTCTTTAACCAATTTCAGATGATCTGGGTACCTCAGTTAGTGTCCTGATACCTTCTTGCCTTTCCCTACCTAACTTCTACATGTCCTATTTGGTCTCACTGGATTTCATTAAGTTCACCTAAAATTGTTTACATAAAAAAAGGCTTACATTAAAATTTGGTTTTCCAAGTCCTCTGCTTTATGCAAAAATATTTTTAGTGTGATTCTCCTAAACAGTATGTTTTTAAAGGATTAGAGACTACGTATTCTGGAGTGAGTATTGTGATCAATTACATTAAGAACCATGAAGGGCCTATCGATAGATCCAATCATTCTGGCTTCTCATATGGAATAATTGTCATCATTTGTGTGATGAAACGCATCCTGTAGTACAATTATAGAAACGGCTTAGACAAAATGAACTTATCAATTTGTTTTGTTAACCCTCTCAAATATAATTCCAGGTCAGCCCAAGGTCAGGCTGTATCACTTCTACTCATGTTAACTTGTACTTCACCAAAAAGTAGATTCTTGCTTTCAGTGTGGATAATATTACACAAGTTACTGTAGGCCAGCTGACATACAGTAAACATCCATGAAAAAATGTTTAGTCACATCAAACGTTAGATGACTAACTTTAAATTAAGCTTCTTGCATTCTTGTTTAATGAAATTCAATTAGCCCATTTTTGCACTGACTACCGACAGTAACTGAGCCTCAGCTGACAAATATCCTGTAATAACTACAACAGTTTGAAGGCACATTTGTCCTCTGCAATTAATTGCAAAGTTTGTGTGGGTTTGTTGGTTTTGTGTTTGTTTGGTATTTTTTTTTAAGAAGAAGATCAAAAAAATCCAGACATTGTCCTGAAAAATAAGACTGTGAGATTCAAGCGCCAAAATGTCCATTCTAAGCCTAGCAAGCAATTTTGTAATCAAAACTGCTGTCATCATTAATGGGTTTGAGATTGAAGTGGGAAGCTTTTATATTTCAGGTATACATGTGTAATCGTTTATATTGCCACAAGGACGTTAAGCCCTGATGCTTTAAGCATCTTAAAAGCCCACTTCTGACATCACACAGACCCTCACTGAAGGAAGGAAAAGCTATGGGACTGTGAGAGTCAGGTGCAAGTTAAACCCCTGAGAAGCTGAGAGGCAATCTACACAAAAAACAATGGTCAAACCTTCACAGAATTATAGAATGATAGAATGGTTTGAGTTGGAAGGGACCTTAAAGATCATCTCGTTCCAACCCCCTGCCATGGGCATGGACACCTTTCCACTAGACCAGGTTCCTCAAAGCCCCATCCAACCTGGCCTTGAACACTGCCAGGGAGGGGGCATCCACAACTTCTCTGGGCAACCTGTTCCACTGTCTCACCACCCTCACAGTCAAGAATTTCTTCCTAGTATCTAATCTAAATCTACTTTCTTTCAGTTTAAAACCATTACCCTTCGTCCTATCACTCCATGCCCTTGTAAAAAGTCCCTCTCCAGCTTTCCTGTAGGCCCCCTTCAGGTACTGGCAGGCTGCTAGAAGGTCTCCCTGGAGCTTTCTCTTCTCCAGGCTGAACAACCCCAACTCTTTCAGCCTGTCTTCATAGGAGAGGTGCTCTAGCCCTCTGATCATCTTCATGGTCCTCCTCTGGACTTGCTCCAACAGCTCCATGTCCTTCTTATGTTGGGGGCCCCAGAGCTGGATGCAGTACTCCAGGTGAGGTCTCATGAGAGCAGAGTAGAGGGGCAGAATCACCTCCCTCGACCTGCTGGCCATGCTTCTTTTGATGCAGCCCAGGATACAGTTGGCCTTCTGGGCTGCAAGCGCACATTGCTGGCTCATGTTGAGCTTCTCATCAACCCTCACCCCCAAGTCCTTCTTCTCAGGGCTGCTCTCAAACCATTCTCTACCTAGCCTGTATTTGTGCTTGGGATTGCCCTGACCCATGTGCAGGACTTTGTACTTGGCCTTGTTGAACTTTGTGCGGTTTGCACAGGCCCAGCTCTCCAGCCTGTCAAGGTCCCTCTGGATGGCATCCCTTCACCCTAGTGTGTCAACCGCACCACACAGCTTGGTGTTGTTGGCAAACTTGCTGAGGGCACACTCAATCCCACTGTCCATGTCACCAACAAAGATGTTAAACAGTGTCAGTCCCCATACTGACCCCTGAGGAACACCACTCGTCACTGGTCTCCACTTGGACATCAAGCCATTGACTGCAACTCTTTGAGTGCGACCATCCATTCCATTCCAGTGGAATCTGCCAGCTGAATGGTTAGCACTGTGACAAAAAGTGCTTAGCAAACAATCCTGAACATATTCAAGAGGAGGGAGATAAGGCTGTTAGAAAAATCAGGAAGGGAGATGATGCTTTTAGAAAAATCAAGTGAGCATGCAATAAATTGCAGCTGTGACATGAAAGGTAGAGCCTAATATAACTGCGCGAACCCAATCACTGAGAAAAAATGAAATTAGGACAGAAAAATGTGTCCATTACTGAAGTTATTTTTGGATTTTCTTTGGTAAATAATTTGAGGTACATTTTTTCATTAAAAGCTAACATCATGCAAGTCATAAAAGCATTAGTATTTCAGAGTAAAAAGTTGTTTATTAAGTTTGTGACAGAGAAACCTAGTTACTAATACACAGGAGTTATTATAACTAGACTTCACAAAAGAAAAACTGTAACAAAGAGTAATTATACATTTACCCTCATCCTCATGAGACAGCACATCTAGAACTAGATTCTTTGGTTTATACCAACTAGAATCTGCCCTTTTTAATATGAACACAAGGTAACAGAAATCCACATAATTTCAAGACGTTTGGGATTTACTAGGGGTGCGGGTTGTATTTTTATTTTTGTCCCTTTTTTGGATTTAAAACACCAGTAAAAAAACTCAACATAACTTTCAGAAATTACAGCTTTTTGTTTCAATTTTATTTTGCTAGAGTAAAAGTAAATTTCAGGCTGAGATCTCCCCCCCTCTTGATTACTTGGCTTTGTCCTATCAATCATGATTATGTTTCTGCTTCAATAATTACAGTTTTTAATCAATTTTCAAACAACATTGCTCAGTGGACTGTGAAGTGCAGTTGAAGTCCATCATAAGAGAGGTCATACTGAAAACAACAAAGCTTTTTGCAGATTGTGTGGAGGGGTTACACATAGAAAAGACGGAGAGATCACCTTCTTATCGGGCTTTAACATTCATTCAGTACAGCACTGAAATAACTATAATTGTGCACTTGACAAACTAAAACATGAATTAGTTCTCAGCTGGATACTCTAGTTGCCATAATAAGAGAAGCTCTCCAGGCATTTGGAGAGAATATATCTTCCAATAAATTGTATTTTCCTAAACATACAACAAAAAAACTCCTTTTGCAAAGCTTCCCTGTTATAATTTGATAATGGGACCTTGAACAGTAAAACAACAACTTAGTATCAGCGACCAGCACTTGCTCTGCTCCAGCACTGATGCTTTAAAGCAGCTTTTGTTTTGATGCTCTTAATAACACAGCTTCACATCGTCCGAGTGAGCCAGTAGGCTCTAACAGAAAAATATAGTGCAATGGAGGGCTTTCTCATGTAAAAGTTCCTGAACAGAGTATGTGTAAGAATAATTTTTATTGTGCTAGATCAGAAAAATCACCATAGGAACCAACATACAAATGTAAACAAATCCTTGTCCCAAGCAGTTTTCTACAGTGAAATTTTAGCCACTCAAGTCAATGACAAAACTGTTATCATTTTCAATTGGGACAGGATTTCCTCCTTAAAAGCCAAGTAGGTGAAAAGTAGAGGCACATTGTCTGAAAAGCTGCAGAAACTATAAGGCAACAAGATCTGTTGGTTGGGAATAGGCTCTCAAGTAGAAGGACCCTTGAGAAGTTTCCTGTTTGAAATAGTATGTTTGTTTATTTTTTTCCAGGTTTGTCACATATAGTGCTATGTCTTGTTCTGTTTAGAATTTGTTAGTAATCAAAACTTCTCTCTTCAAGAGAGTCTGATTTATTGCCCCTCCCTGGTTTCCAAAGTACTACCAAGACTGAAATGGCTGGCAGGGGAAATTACTGCCAGAAAAGTACCAACATATTAAAGCATTTATTTAAAAGATATAACTATCTGGTCTTTTTCCATCATTTCAGTATTTCAGACACAGGATATACTGTATCTAATATAGAAGGATAGGAGCAAATCGTTGCCATTAAACTATGCAGCGAGAGAGACTGCACTAAAAAAAAAAAACTTCAGTTCTTCTAATTGGGCCCAACTTTGTTAATCAAGTAGGCTCTTACAGCTTAGCTATATGCTCAGAGTTACCATCTCACTTGTAGCAGGTCTGCTCTACATGCTCACAGTAATCACCAATGTTTAACAGATGGTTGGAACCTGTACAATTCCTCTTAAGAGGTATGGGGTATGGTTATATCATTCCCAGTGTTGAATTAAAAGTAGAAATCCAACACCAGGTGATGCTGCTTATCCAGTATAAGTCAATCTATCATTTCTACAGCTGAGTTTCTCTGATCCGAAATGTATGAAGCAATTTTAAGTTTCAAGTATTACTGCCTTTTCTTGTCGTTTAAGAGGCAAAAAAGAGAGGTGCATATTAAAAATCTATTAATCCTACAAATAAGTAATTTATATAAAAGATAGATCTGCGTACTGTGTTATTCTTATAGTTCCCTGAATGAGGCAGAAAAACTAATTACTTTTATTTATACAGTCCCATTAGAGTAGAGTACTTTACAGCCAAGTAGAAGAAACAAATCACTGCTCTCGGGACACTGCTGTCTGCAATGAATATAGCAGGGCAAGCAGGGACAAGAGCCAAAGGTAGGAGTGAGGTTATGGGAAGACTAGAGTTAGGGAAGCTCAAGAGATGATCTCTTCATCTTGTCACTTCCAGAGATTCTAAGCAGGAAACAGTCAGGATGGGTGTGACAATTTGGGATTTGCCAAAAAATGTCATGCAGTTCCATTGAACCCCAACTTCCGAGAGCCCAAATATCACTTGGTATATTTACAATAAGAAATAAAAATGGACAAAGCAATCAGCTGCAGTGCAGCTTTCCACATTGTCCGCCTGCTTTTTTTCCCCTAAAGCAGTAAGACTTGTCCACAGAAATCCTGTTGAAAAAAACAAAAAAAAAAATCCTGTATACTTTATTAGAAGGCTGCTCTTCCCCTTGTTTTGCCATTGAATGCCTTCTTTTCTGCAGTTTATGTTGAATTCAGTTTTAAAAGCCCACATTTCTCCATCATGACACTTTTCCTAGTTAAATCAATTTCTCATCAAAACTTGAATTAAAGTGGCTTCTGTTCTCACATCAAATTTCATAGACTTGTTTTCAGAAATATGTTTTTTTTTTGTCATAGGGCTAGGACTAAAATGGACATTTCCTCCCCCCGCTCCCACCCTCCCCCTCCCCCCCCACCCCTCACTTTTTGTTTAGCTGTTAGTGAGTGATGGTTACTTTTTAATTTGTGTGGTGAAAAAACAAACCAGGAATCCTGTCTTTGAACCCTCTAGCAAATGAGGACAGTAGGTTCAGGTCAGTGTCTGATTTGCTGCATAGCTTTGCAAGGTAATAATACTTGATACAAAATCAAAGACCTTTTAATGTTGCACACTTTTGTTTATAATTGCTTTTAGGATGCTTTGGTCCAGTTTTGCTATCATTTTGCATTTTGTTTCCCTTAGGTCTAATGAAGACACTGGGACTCTACATCTGCAAAGCAAAAAATGTACATAATCAAGATGGGTGGTCCTTTTAGTATCATATTTTTTAAATAAGAGGGATAAAATCCATGTATGGTTGCCAAGCTGCATTTGCTTCTCCCTCCTGTCCCACTGATCATTCACTGGGGAACTATCAATGTCCAGTCTGTTTCTCCCAGCTCAGCTTTTCTCTATGGTCAGTTAATACTTGTCCAGTTTCTAAAAGTGTTTACTGTAGAAATCATGCTTTTGCAGTCCCTGTGTATCCTTTCTAACCATACCTTGCATATGAAAGATCAAATCTTTACATACATGCAACAAGCTATCAGCCAAGGCAATCAGAGAACCCCAGTATACTGGCCATTAGAAGGTTATCTTCATACTTTGTAGGCCAGAAGGCTGTAACAGTTCAAAAGATGCAGGAAAAAGAACATTTTCTGATGCAATTCCTGCCTGTACTCTTTTTTGAGACTTAGTGTATTATATTCTAGGTGTTCCAGGCATGACCTTCATTTAGTTTATGCATTACTTTCAGAAACAGACTTGATCTTGAGACTCAGAGGGGCTCATCTGATTTCAGGATTAGCAAAATTATGGTAAACATCCTGACAAGCTGCAGTTGGCATAAGCATAATATGAAGATCCTGTTTCCTAATTTTTTGCCACTTACAGGAAAATGTGAGATATATTTCCATAACTTTACTTAGAGTTACCTGGGCCCAGATGCATGCATCAGTTTTCGGTGGATCACTGTGGGCTTTGTACAGCTAATTATATCTTTACATGGGAACAAAGCTAAAAAAGTTAACTAAATATAACCACAAGATTTCTCCTTCCTTGTCCTTATTCCTAAACTTCCCTCAGAATAAAAGAAATATAAAAAAGAGGATCTGTTTGATGACATCTTTTACTAGTCATTTCTCAAATAAATTTGAAAAACTATTTCAAATATACCTTATAAACAGTAGATTTAAAAATGCACTATAACTGAAAGTACGATAAAAAAACAAGATAAGCAAACAGCAAAACATGATAGAACTTGAACAAATGTTATTACACTGATCAATATAAAAAGCATTTGAGCAAATTAATCTGTCTGTAAATTTAAACAATCCTGTTTGGAGAGAGTACGATTCCTTCTCTTTACAAAATCATGAGCTTCATTGAGTCAAAGAAAAATCCACTTTTATATGGTTATCTCTAATTAATATTTATCTATTGCTACTGAGAGACCACAAAAATCTTGAACAGTACACATCTCATTTCACACGGCTTGACCTCTTTTTCTTCTTCCTGTGCCAAACAGAGCAAAGTTTTCATATCAATCGGAATAAAACTTGTAAGTAATTTATTGAAAATCAATTGGGTAAATATGTGCAGCGCTGACAAGGAAGATTATCAAAACAGCTGTGAAGGTGCCAATGGGACATACATGCGTACATGCGTATAAAGCACGTCTTTAGCATGAAGAAATGCAAAACCTGTTGACTTGATATCGAGTTACTCTTAGAATGTTGAAGCCAATTTTAAGTTAACCATAATCTCATGAGATAAGCAATAAAAATTTGCAAACAGCACTTGCATGGAACTTAGAATAGTTCATATAATTTTTTAGATTTTCATTTTGGTAGTTTCATTTGGGTTTTAAACTTTTGATTTTTGAAAATCAGCAAGAAAATGTTTGGTAGTTCTTCAGTCATAACACTGCAGGCAGAAAAGTTTGACTCATCTGAAGAATTTGCTGCGATACATCTTCATTTCACCCATATGTACTTCTTAGATTGAACAATGACAGGCAGGAAAGGCAAAAGAGATCCGGACAGAAAGGTGCTCTCTTATTAGACAAGCTGATACAGTTAGAAAAAGTGGACAAGATTTTCAATTACTGAATCTTTCCATCAATCCTTACAACTTATATTAATGAGAGAGTTGGTGTAGACCTAAATGGTCCACAGTTAACAGTCTTTGCGAAAAAGCAAAACAAGTTTTATTTCTTTTTAACATCTTTGGTTATAAGGCACAAAACTGATGGAGAAGCTGAATTCACACCCAAAGTTGTTCTCTGCCTTTAGCTTCAGGGAAAGCAGTTGCACTTCTAGTCTCTAAATCATTCATAAAACTAACAAAGGAGAAGAGAAAGGGGAGACAATTATGCTGTACAAGAATATCCTAAAGACTCTTTCAACTGATGAGAACAACAATCAGGAGACTTGTTCCATAAAAAAACAAACTAAAACAAAGAAAATTCCAGAAACACAAACAGATTTACAGTTATATAGCTAAAAGATTAATTGTCACTCGCAAACTTCATAGAGAAACTGCATTTCAGAGGGAGGAACAGTAATTAAAATAATACTCTTTTTTTTAATGACACAGCCCCTATGCTCTATCCACAAATTTTAAGGCATAAGTGCCATTCATAGAGCTCTGTTGTTACAAAGAGTATGTTTATTTCTTAAAAAAATCCAATTGTTAAAGACTTTCTTTCATTAAGCAGTCGCAAAGGACAAAAAGTGCTATGAAATGATGGTGTTTGAGAAGAAATAAAAGATCCAATTCTACAGCAGGAATAAGACATATTTTTTAGCATCCTACATCTTCATGTTGTTGTATAAAAATATCCACTGTCACAATAGGAAGAACAACGCTGAATTCCAGAAACTGTGGGTGAGCAAAAGTGACCTTCTGTTGTAATGATTTGCCCTGCACATTGGATAGAAACCAGAAGAGGGAATTGATTTAATATAAGGAACAATACACTGTATTATACACTCATGTACTGTAGAGAAACTTCTGGTTGTGGTTGCAACGACTGTCAAAATAATAAATAACTCAATTCTATGTAAATTTAATTTCTCATTGTAATAAAGAAAAATATTGGGTATGTAGGAACATCTGTTTTCAAGAAAATTAGAGACAAAATAAAATATATTTCTCCAGAAAAAGATAAAAAATGCTTTGCTGACAAGACAAAAAAAACTAGAGAGGAAAGAAACAAAGCCTCTCAAATAATCTCTGCTTTCTGGAATTATCTGGTACAGCAAACCATTGTATTATTGGGTTGACAAATCTGTTCACCTGGGTTAAATCACTCCTGAAATCAAAACTGAAGTCCAGGTTAGCCATCAAAGCCAAGTTTCATTTCTGCTTAGCTCAAAACAGAACCTGTAGCTTAAACTATTCAAAGTCTGCAGGAACACTGCTTCATACAATCAGGTTCAGAGTTTCAGAAAAATAAAAATATCCATGTAGAAATAGAATCTCAGCAGCTAAGAGATCAGTGATGCAAGGAAACACAGGCTTATGCACAAATTCTATCAAATGAAAAAGAAACCTCACAACTGTTCTCACTGCACATGGCTTCCACACTTGTTTCTTTAAAAGGAAATATTAAGGTTTTTAAAATATAAATTTGTGCTCAAATGCACACAGATTTGTAAATATAAACAACAATTTAATCTTCAAACCTTGCACAGAAATATCTGTAAGATCAATAATTTCAGGAAATAAATGTAATTAATGCTTTGTCACTGAAACTATATTCAAAATAAATGAGTATGTAACAAACATGCACGATTTAATCTATTTTATCTTACACCTTTCTAGAAGGTCTACTCTGATGTTTCTGCCCTTCTGAAATGCTTCCTCATATGTAACCTACAAAGCTGTCCCACTCTAGAACTGTGGTACCACCAAAGAGCAAGTGCACCACAACAGGGTAAATATGATAATATAAAGAATGTATGGGGAAAAGAGAAACATGAATTTGAAACTTGAAAACACACACAACTATGAAGGTTTTCTAATCAAGTGGCATAACTTGAGGTATGCATTCAGTCTTCCATGGGGAATATATTGTTACATCCTCGACTCTATTATACTGTCTTTCCAGGCCAGCATTTCTGGTTGGTAATGTTTGGTTTTGATCTATTATCATACCAAAAGAACTTTTTTAAAGTCTGTATTGCATATTTTTTATAAATTTACTGATGCACACACTTTCCTGTAGTTTATCCTAGCATAACTTGATCCTGGGGTTCCCTCTTTGCTGTTTCAATAAATTTCCACAAAAATGTCTGCATCTCCTCCCTGACACCTCCCTCCCCACTCTCTGCATAACATATGGTAGATTCCAATTCATAAAACACATTCTTCCAATGTCATACTACTGAATCTCAGACAGATTAAACATTCAGTATCTGTGCAAAGCAAGGCAGGGACTTTTCAAATTGCAGTCAGTCCAACTGAGGGAGCCTGCGTAACATCTGAGTGGGGTTTCTATTTTATTTCAAAGGACCAGAAACAGAAGTTTCAAAAAGGTAAATGGTTATATGGGATTCTCTTTAGATTTCCCGCAATTTATTTCTAAATCTCCAGATTCTCTCACTAAAACCTCTCCATCACAACCCTTAGGGGTGCAGCAAAATAAACATAGTATTTCAGCTGTCAGTGACAGTTCTCACACTTGAACTGGAGGCAAAGTCTCTCATGCTACCTGCATTCACCTCTGTCAGGCAAAGCTGCTGTGGGAATGCCTACAACACAGAGCCATGTCAGAGAGTCCCAAGACAGATCCAAATGGCCTGGTATATTTACACAGAATAATTTAGTGCCTGACATTTATACCAGTGCAAATCCCAGAAGTGATACAGCCTTCTGTGCCCCAGATACAGAGAGCAAGTTCAGATGGGCCTGTATAAGATGGCAGGACTAAAAAGCCACCACAGAGCTGCGGTGTGTCTCCATCAGAAATGGAGGTGTACCAGGTATCTGCTTTCCGACAAGTGTGATGCTTGGAAGAACAGAAACATTGAAAGCACAACACAAGGCAGATAGAACAGCATCTCACAGAGAAGGTTTTAGGGATAAGAAACCAGAGCAGGAGTTCAAGCACATGTTTAGACTCTATTTCCATGAGAAAGGAGTGACACAGATCAGATTATTCTTTGCATACTCCATATTCATCATCTGCCATTTCATCAAAACCTACTTAGGCAAGGAATGACCATGTCTAAAGGTGAGACATGACCTTTGATAAAAACAAGGCAAGACAGTTGAATTTGGAAGTCAGTGACAGGTTGCACACTACTTACGCTATATACATTGTTCATATGAAAAACAGTCAATATAACTCATTACATTAGAATAATTTTTTTTTTAAAAAGTGTTGTTACACTAACAGATAAAGGAATGCACAGTGTATTGGTTATCAATGCTTTATTATTGAAAACAAAATTGAAATTCTCTTATCTGGCACATAAACAATTATTTCTACAAAAATGAAAGCCTACAAATCTGATAATTTATACAAATAACAGTTTTTCCAAAAATAAAATTTTAATTTAATAAACTTGTCTTGTGCTCTTTTATTTTTTTTAGCACTGTCTGCAATAATCCACCATAAATCCCTGAGCAGAGAGACATATTTTAAACATGTTTTAAATTTATCCCAAAAGAAGAAAGTTATCAAGCCCAGACCTATATTAAAAAACTGTATTCAGGGACATTCTTGTTAAATTTACGCTAGTCCTTTTTTCTTTCTTTTCTTCTTTTTTTTAAAGAAACAAACAAAACCAGTTATCAATGCAAGCATGACACTGCATCACAGGAGTGCTCCCCCCTTCCCCCTTTTGTGCAATAATAAGAACCACTAAACAAGAATGAGTACAAGTTGAAGGAGGCAAATAACATAGTGAATGGTTAAGACCAAGAAGCCATCTAAGTTTGATGGCTGTTGAGCAAATAAAGCTGCAGGATACCACAGTTTTATACCGAGTTCAGTTATAGCTACTATCTTATTTCTATACTTTTTTCAGAAAGTCAGTAAAGCAGGAGAATAAGTTCAAGCTACCATTGTATTCTAATGCTGGTTTCAATGATAAAGTAGAAATTCAACTTTTGACCCTTCAATTTTGCTTTTGCAGCCATAACATTATTTGAGAAAAACCTGACACATTCCACAAAACCAAACAATCTTGCCCCTCTGGCCCATCTGGAAGGCCAGCTGTAAACCTAGCAACTTATGGTATTCTAGTGAGCAAGAGGAAAGAAAAAGAAACACACGCTACTACAATTTTTTACTATACTGACTTTGAAACAGCTACTGCCCAATCTATTTCAATACAGATTTAAAATCCAAGTGTAAGGAAAGAATGACCCAGAAGGCAGAGTATAACTCAAGTGTCCCCTTTCCCATTAGGTACACACACTAACCACAAAAAAATGCAAGGAAAACCAAATAAAAAAAATAGCAACACTTACAGACTGTTGTGTTAATGGCAGGTAACATTGCTGCAGTCAAGTAATAAATAAATAAATACAGCAAAGTATTCTTCTCTACAGTTGTGTTGGAATGGTACTCAACAGTTAAAAAGAAAAAAAAAAACCACAAACCAAAAAACCACCAAACCCTTTCAAGGTAATAAAGAGTTTTTAACAGAAGAACCTGAAGAAGCTTCAGTTCAAGGTGCTCTACCACTTTAACATTACATCTACCATTACAAAAAGAACACTGAAGCAGATACTAACAGGTCATTAAATGAAATAGTAAATTTTCTTACAAGCAATAATACTTATTCCAAAGAAAGAAAGCAGTTAACAAATGGACTGGAAAAAACTGACTACAGCTTTGATACACTGCAATTTAAAATAAATTATTTTTGCGTCTAAAAACTGAAGACTAAAACAGTAACTAGGCCAAATCATTCTGAAACAGAAATAAATTGAACCTCAACAAAAGCATATTTAGATATTTGACAGCTCTGCTGCTAGCACACGTCACGATACAAACAGAATGCTAATATTTGGTTAGAATCTGAATAGGTAATATTTTTTTTAAAACACCACCACTGTGAAAAGTAACTGGCAACCACCTTTACAGATTACTCTTGATTTACACTGTTTTAAGAATGATCTAATCCAGGCCCTTCAGTTATTTGCTGGCTTCACCAATATATAACATTCCCTTTTCTCCAAGTTGCTCATGAAGTCTCATTTGTAGCATATCCAAGCACTAATATTTTCAAATCTCACTTGGCTGAGTTATTGCAAAAATATTGTATGCAGAGTCCAGTTTAAAGTTGGACTTAACTGACAACAATGTAAAGAGTCAAACACATTGATCTATAATACCAATTTTTTTTTTCTTAAGATGACAGTCTGAGCACACTCAGTTGGTATCAGGGCAAACATCAGTCTTGCTTATATTGCTAAATCACACCTTTGGACTTTTTTTTTTTTCCATTCTACATACACATCTGATGTAGAATATGGGCAGTTCCTTGCTCATTCTGTCTAGCCCACAGCCATTTGACTGTGAATCTCAAGAAAACTGCATTAAAAATTAACAAGCTGAAATAGTATGCATTTTCTCAGTAAACAATTTTGAATGCTGTCATCTAATCACAAGTGACAGGTTTGAAAAAAAAAATGGGCCACATAAGCTGTGAAATTGGTAAGCAAGTGGTCCTAAAGCGAGATACAGCAGCATTAAGACAAACTGCAAACACACTGAATTTAGTATACTTTTTAATGAGTTACAGTATCAGCAAAATATTTTAACCTACTATTACCACATTTACTCCCATATGGCTTAAGTGTATACTGTACAATTTTCCCTTAGTATTTCTACGACAGTATACATTTCAGGTACCCACCCAAAAGTGAGCAATATGGGATTTGCAACAATTTATCAAATATGCCAAAACACCTTCTCTCAAGTGCTGTGGTTCTAAATATTTTTGTGGGGTAACAAGTCCTTCATGAATATCTCAAAGTCTCCCTTTTTCTATTTATCTAGTAAAAAAAAACTTATGCCAAAAAAGCAGAATAGCTTCTCCTAGCAGCATTTAAGACCTCTGATCCTTGCAGTCAAGTCCAATGAGTTCTCTGATCAGACAACTCTGTGGAAGTTCTAGTTTGTGGTTTTAATCAATTTAAGAAAAAAAAGTTCAGAGTTTTCATCATCATGTTTTGGATGTCTTCAAACCTTGTTTCTCCATGATATTCCACAATTTGCGAAGATTGGACCGAGTGATGACATCATCAGGTTTAAGTTGAAGAGCAAGGAGGTAGTTTTCTTCAGCCTCTTTCAGTTTACCATTCAGATGGAGAATGGCTCCAAGATTCATTAGGGCAGCTGGATACTGGTACAAAAAACAGGGAAGGAGAAATATTAGGAATATTTTCAGTTTTTCTTTTCAGACAATCTTATTCCACTTAAACAAATTATTCCCCTATGTTTGAAGACTTTTCATGGAAGCAATTTAGCAAGTTAAGCAAATAGAGATAACAAGAAAAAGTTTCTGAACAGCTGCTGTGTACTTTGTGCTTTAAACAGGACAAGCTCTGGTGTCTACAGACATAGACTTCTGTCTTTAATGAGAAAACACAGAATTCGTAAAGCTTTACATGTGGTAATGTCAGCACAGCACAGTTTCCAAGAGAAAATTAAAGTAATCCAAGAGTGGATTAAAGACGAATTTAATTTTAATTCAACCCTTTGCCTATAAAGAGTTTATAATCATTGGGAATAATTAACACATTGGAACTCATCTCTTTTTTTCTCTTTGTCTTAATTATAACTAGTAGAAAATACAATCTGTTCTCAGGTTCTAAGGATGTTCAGTGGTCCTAGGATATCCACTTAGATTTAGGCTGTGGCAATTATTTCTTAACAAACAACTGAATAAAATTAACAATGGCGGAAATACATGCTATTTTAACAACGAAGGTATGAAAATTTCATAACAAAACCATTAAAAAGCTTCTTATGTTACTAACAATTTTTCCATCTTTAGCTAAGAGAAAGTGTTTCTTGTTTTTATTTTTTCATCTTTAGATTATTCCGTTATGAAATAATAGGTTGTTCACAATAATTAAACATGCGTGGTTACTGGAGTTAACAAATATTACAAGGGCAGAAAAGCAGATTTATGCAGCTGAGGAGAACAGTCTAACCTACCTTTTTGCAAGTACCTAAGGTATTCACATGTTAGTGAGAGCACAGTAAACCAGTACCTTGTATTTTAAAGACAAAGGGGAAAAAATACTATACAAAGTTCACTATGGTTCTCCCCTTCAGGTCACTATCATTTCCAATGAGCTTCAGGAACACTCACTTTTGAAGTCACATAGTTTTGCCTCAGAGGATAAGTGTTTCAAGACACCAGTCAGCAGTGCTCTGATTGAAGTGTAATACTCAAAATGTGAAGCCACATAGAAACTCACCTTCAGACTACTGGAAGGGGGTATTGGTATGCTATAGAAGCCCTTCAGTGACAATAACTTCAGGAAAATATGGTGGGTAGAAGGCAAAGAAAATATGCACTAGAGTTGGTCTCCCAGACTGATGTGGTAATAGGAAGTCATAAGGATGAGGAAGACTTACCTATGTTCCAAATCTCTCCACTAGCAAGTTAAACTCATTGCTCTTATACTTCTGAATCAAGCTTTAAAAAACCTCCCCATAATTCTTGTGTTCAAAACCTAAATTTTGGGGTGGAAATATTCAGAAAATTCTCTAGTTTTATATCCTACAAATATTTCATATTTTTTCAGCTTCCTTCCTGCTTCCTTTCACCTATTAACATACGCATCACAAAAGCTCATAAATAACTGCGACACATCAAATTTTCGGAACAAGTGGCTTTCAGAGTTTCAAAATCAAGCAAAACAAAATGAGTTCAGCCCTCCCTACCATAAACATCATAATGCTAATGCAGTGGAACCTGAAGATGTTATTTTCAGATTTAATTTTTTTTGCTTTACCTTGACAGATTATTTCTACCACCCCTAAGTCAGTTACTTCATTCTACTAAAATTAAAAAAAAAAAAACAGCTGGATTTTATAAATTTTTCCCAGTTAAATACTCTCCAAAATTTCCTTTTCAGTCATATTCTGTAGAGAGAAGGAAAACTAAGGCCCTGAAGTGTAATCTTTACTATGGACAACACATATCGGCAGCCACATTATCATAGCTCCATCTTTGCAGTGCCAGTCTTGCATACTATTTTATAATGGAATAATACACTCCTTAATTACAGATGTTCTGGGTGTTAATTGAAGTGATGCAAGTGAAGAATGATCGGAAAACAGCTCCACTGTATATGGATGGCTGTCTAAATATCCACATATTTTATTTATTAATTTATTTTTAGACTTGAGATTGTTTGAGAGAACTTTCTCACTCATGAGTAGGACAGTCCATTCCCACTAATTGTGCTCCTTATTTGTCTAAGTAGAGTTTATGAATCAAACAGCTTTTTTTCTTGAGCACAGTTATTGACACAGAACTGTCTTCTCACTTGAAATATAACTATATGCATATGTTTGCATCTAGACAAATCTTACAATGGACAAGGATTAAAAAAACCTTAAACCTAGAAAAACTCATATTAAATAAGACACACATTAAAATGTTCTCAGGGCTAATTCCACAGCATCCACAAACTTATTGTGTGGGAAGTAACATAGTCGTCTCATACAGCTTCCAGAATTCCCTCCATTTCCTTCACAACCCCCTGAAAATATGGTATGTGTATGGTACTAATCAAGAATGTCATATATAGAAGACTCTACGCCTAGCTAAGAAAACTTTTCTGCCACCATGTCTTTAATTTGATATATCATTTCACTAGAGTAAGCAACAAAAACATGTAGAAAAAGAACTAACTGCATGCCTGTTAACTGAAAATGAAATTTTCCAACTTTTACTCATCATTCCTGATTTCCTGGAGACCCAACAAATTTTAGGCCATTAATGCTCTAAACAAATGCATCCATGGAAAATGTGAACTGATAACTCCTTTCACGTGGTGCTGAAAGTTCATTCCAACTCCTTCATGTTTCAAATGAAGAAGTGCACAGGATTTTGGAAAGACTGCTCACTAACTTTCTAGGGTATCAGCCACTCCAATATCTATGGTTTATTGTAACAGTCGCAAGAATTTTGGGTGACTACAAGATTATACACCAGTGCCATCGCTCTCTGACAGCTATAAATGATGGTCTGAGGAAAAGAGAGCAAGACACATTTGCTATAGTTTTTCTTCATATAGACTGTCTTTTATTAAAGACAGCTGATAAAACTTTTCAGTACGTTAACAAAGGCAGTCGGCAGCTACCAGTGCAATAACATGGGACTTGTAGCACTGTATAACAAATGACACCACCTATTACTTCAGAGACTGGAAAGGAGAAACAGGCCTGCTTTCATTTCCTTTTGGAGACAGATGCTTTACATCAAAAGAAGCTGACTGGCATTTCTATCAGGGTTATAAATGCTGTCTTTTATGGTCTATTGGGAATTACTCCCTTTATTAGCATTTTTATCGTGGTGTGTTTGTTTCCTTAGTGTTTTTTTATCAGGGGTGGGGGGAAGTGCTCATGGAGAGGAGGGGAGAGGAATAACAGAGTAGTCAATGAACAACAAAATAGCACAAGGCATGTATTTAGTTGCCTGAGGTGTTTTTGGATTACACTGATGACAATGCTTTCAAACTTTCTCTATACTACCAAAATAAAAGGAGAGCCTTGGGGTACATGTAAATTTTAATGTAAATTAAAGTCCTCTCTAAAATTATAGAACTATGGAATCTCCAAATAATTCAAAATAATTCTGAGTAGTATTTCGGGATTACACTAATGTAACCAAGTACAGTATCGGACCCACAAACAAAATGAATCTTAATGACACAGAAGATGAACTGATTCCTTGTTCATCATCTCTGGCTCCACATATAGCAAATGCCGTATCAGAACAGTCCCAAACAGAAGACAAGTTTGCTCCTATATATGCCTAAGAAGCTATCGAGACAGAAACAAATACAAAAACACTTAATCTAGCTCAGGAATACCTCTTGCATGGCAGACAAGTATGAACAAACAACAGCCCAAACACAAGCAATGAAATCTGAAATTGTTTTCCCCAAAGCTCTACTTACAGATGACCTTCTCTGCTCAACACCACAGAGGCCAGGGCAGCAGATTCTGAGATGAAGTGCATTTTGTTTCTGCCAGGGTACTTTTAAGGAAAATCATGCCAATTTTTACTCCAGTAGAATCACAAGTGCAAGCAACTTCTCAGCCATTTTAAAAGGTCACTGAAAAGATGTTGCCAATATTAGTTTTGCTCTTAATGAATTACTGCAGTGCGTAATCTTGTATATGTTTCAAAACAACCCCAGGACTGTTTAATGAATACTGTAATCAGCGTGGCTAACTCATCAGAAACACAGAGGCTAAGTGTTTTGTTTTAAAATAGTGCAATTAAGGACATTTGTTCTTTTAAGGATTCCTGTTGAGAAAAGTCCATTCTTAAAGAAGAATACAAAATGTCATTCATGTGTGAATATTTCATCCCAGCACTTCTAATTAAATATGGGTGAAGAATTCAGATATTTCTCTGAAGACACATAGGAGGTACAATGACTGAGTAGTGAAGCAGCAGAGTATTAGTTGTAGAATGGCTCACTAAGCATGAGAGCAAAGCATGGTGGACTACTTCATCTTATCAGTGACCATGGGATAATGTTCTGTCATGCCCTTTTTTTATCCTCCTCCAGTGATGGTAAGAATTTTCACTTGAACTTTTATTACTGGTGTTATTGCTGTAGTACAGCATAGTATTTTCTGAAGCAATCAAAAACATCAACAGCTCTTTTTTATCGCTAAACATAACGTGGACAACAGAATCATTTCAGGGGTGGTACTTGCTTTTGACAGACCTCACAATTTTTGAGTAAAACTATGACCTAGGAGATGCTCCAAGATGTAAGTATACTACTTTAAAGCATGGGGGGTGGGCAGAAAAGGTAGAAGGAGAGGCAGGGGAGGGACATGCAGCAAGATGGTTGCTGCCAACTGGATCCTACTCTCTAATGCAATACATTGACAACATTGTAAATTCAGCAGTGACACATGGAAGTAGACCTATTTATAGGAGCGACCTAGTGTTGCCAGATAAGCCAAGTGCCAGTTATTCCTTCCAGAGACTCATGTTTCTGCCTGGTTCTCTACGCTATAACGCTTCTTAAGAACTGCAGTTTGCATATGCTATGTCTGGTATTTTGTTCCAAACAGCACACAAATCACAACTAAGACACTGATCTCCAGTAAGTTGGCTAAGACGACAAGAGTAAATTGTCTAGGAACAGATAACTTGGTACAAAAGCATTCTGGAACAACATGACAGGATGTATAGCAAAATATTATGGATCAGAGAGAATAAAAAAAGCATAAAATTCCGAGTTGAGAGGGATTTCCTGTGTCATCAGCCCAGACAGCAAAGCATTCAGTTCTGCTGGAAAATAAAAAAAATCAGCGCCTTGCAAACTCTTAAAATAGAAGAATGCTCTGCAACTTCTCCTCAGTGACAGTTAAGTACATTATTTAAACTGCAAGTCTGCTCACGAGCAATTTCTGTAAGTATGCTTTTGTGTTTACAACAGCTTTCAGTTTAAATAGTGAAGACAGGAAATGGAGAGAAAAACATTCTCCCTGCAAGTATTAATTTGAATTAACATTGCGAAGAGCACAGTTTCCACGGTTGTATTAGTCAGAAATGGACATAAACATCTCTGCTGTAAAGGGAGCCTGTATCCCAATCTAATTACCTTAAGACTGACTAACATACATAGCTATATAAATCTAACTGACAACAAGCCTAGGCTCTAGAGGGGAGTAGATCCTTGGGTTCAGTCATCATCTTTAAGAAAAACTTTAGCTTTTATTTACTAATATGTCATTAAACAGAAAGAGAGTTCATTTAGTGCTCTATTCCTACTTTGTTCACCAAAGTAACAAATTATTAATCTCCAGGGAAGGTGAACACATTCCAGGAAAAAAAAAAAGGATATAAAAAAAGAAAACACAAATAGATAGATAGAAAAAAAAAGTTTCTGTTGAATACTATTTTTGTAATAGTCTCAGGCTAGGATAATATATCAAGTTAATAAGGCAGAAGAACAGCACGAGTTAATACCTAGTCACCTTAACAACTGATGATACTACATAAAAGTTAGTTCATGTACATTTTTTTAAAATTTTTTATTATTTTACATTTGCATGTTCTCAACTGGACATTCAAAGCAGGTGACGCTTTAACCTGCTTGGTGAAAGGAGAATATACATGGAAATTGTTTGTACGCATCTAATCTTGTGTGCTTTCAAACACTGGAGACTATTGCTAACTACAGGATATGTACATTTAAAACTAGAAATTAAAAGTGAAGGAAGGGGTTTTTACCATTTTTTTATGTTTATGGGTGGCAGATGTGGGAGTTTTTATCCACAAGCATACCGTGAAATTATTCAGTTTGCTTGTAGATTCAGACATCAGCGTCATTAAGGAAACCCACAGCTGTGAGTAGAGGAAGACTTCTAGACTTGGCATGGGAAGGAAGCATCAAGCAGTCTACTTTGATTCTCAAATTATCACATCAATAGGGGACATTTTAGCATCAATGTTGTCCAGCCAGTGGAGATTTTTTTCCTCAACATCTTTTTCATCTTAACCTTCAGAGACTGCTCAGAGTTTTAAAAACAGTTATCCAAAACCAAAGAAGCATTTATAGATATATGTTACATCTCGCTGCTGAAAAGCTATCTACCATTGGCCTTTACATAAATTCAGAGTATACTGTTTTATATACCAGTAAGCTAACAAAAGCATGTGCTACAGCTGGTAAAGGCTGCAGATCATAACAGCTGAAAAAGTCCCACAGAAATGTACTTACATTTGTAATTTCGTGTATCGAGATTTTTTTCCCCAATGGCCACGCATCAGTTGCTTTGATTTATGCTTGAAAAACCTCCTAGTAATCACTCTCAGTTTATGTAGAAACCGTGATGGACATTATTAGATAACATACTTGTATTACCATAATAAAAGCAACGCAGGAACAGACTTTATGAGTATTTAATATTATGGTTATATTAAAAAAAAAACAAATCAAACATTTTCCAAGACTCAAAGTGTTTCTAATTAAACTTCTTAGCTTTCCAGCTCAAATATTTTCATCAGTATAGGATACGATATTCTTATCCAATTTTACTGGCACTTTAGGATTTCAGTAAAAAAAAATCTTCAAATGACTTAATTTTTATTTATAGAAATCCAACTGTGCTCTGATGTCTGCAATTTGATGATTTTAATACATAGCTACGATTATGGTGTAAAACATTTAACAACTTCTTTACTTTATCTAATACGAGTATGCCTTGTGCTAATTAGGAAGACTGTACTCCCAGCAAGTGAGAAACTTGCTGAATAGTAACATAATCTGTACTACCATACTGACAAACAGAAATTGCTCAAAATCTTTCAGCAACAAAATTTTGTCCTATTAAGAAAAAGTAAGGGTGTTTTAAAATGAAATCGAATCTGTTAGTAAATGTATTTTTGCATGAACTTTCTTTCTAAACCTTGGAAACCAGAAAAATGAATAGATTTGTGTTACTGCCTAAAGATAAATCCCACTTTTAATTTAAAAGAAATGTAAAGTTGTTGAAGGCTTATATCATGCACAGTCACTATTAAGACATCTCACAGAAAAAGCATGATACTAGAGCATTACAGGAAACAGGAAAAAAGAAAAGACTAGGAGAAACGTGTAGAGGTGGCACTTGGGGACATGGTTTAGTGGTAGACTTGGCAGTGTTAGGTTTACGGTTGGACTTAATGATCTTAAAGGTCTTTTACAACTTAAATGATTCTATGATTCTATGATTCGTCATTGTAGGATGTTTTCGGATGAATTTTAGCCTTCATTCCACCCCTTCATAGACACGGCTTCTTTTGGCTAACTCTCCCTAGACAACAGAATCAATCATTATTCCTCTATTGGTAATAATTTCACTGGCAAGATAGTACAATTAATATCTATCACATGAAGTGATACAATTTCCATAACAACTTGGTTTATCAATAGTGTCTGAAGGCACTTTCAAATTGGTCCAAAAATGCAACTTCAGCATGTGGAAATGTTACCACGGAAATTTTACAAATAAACTTATTAAATAAATAACAAAACTCTTGAAATTATATATTGTTCAAGGAGCTACATTTTTTTTACAGAGTAGACACAACTGAAAACGCTTAGAAAAAATCTTGTTCACAAATATTTTCTTTTCTGAAATTCCTGCATGGAAAACTTTAAAGTGTTTGCATATCAATCTTCTTTCTTCCCCTTTGTCCTTTTTTCATCTGGCTCCTATCACTTCCGTGCTTGTTGCATAGTGCAAAAAGGCTATGTCTACACTCTGTCTTGACTTCAGTTTTACCCACAGGATTATGAGAGCAGCTGAGAAATTGGTCCTTTTCAAAATTCTGAATTACAGTGTTCCGTGTAATTCATAAGAATTCATGCCTTACCTTTTGGCAGCCAGTAACCTACATGTGTTCCCTATATAGTATTTAGCAATTAAATCTACAGTACGTATTAAAATTATTAACTTCCAGGGTAAGCACAAGGATTTAATTTTGATTCTTGTAGCTTAAATATTTTAAGGCTGTAGTTTCTAAAATTTGGTCTTTTGATCACTAATACTAAGACCACTGGGCACTAATTGCTCACTAGGCTTTTACAAGGTTGTGACTTGTGAAAAAATACAATTACTTTCTGCTAGGGCAGCCTTATTTCCCACATCTGATCAGTGACACATATGCTTACCGTGCTTTGTAAGTAATTAATATCAATAACAGCAAGACACATTCAGTGGTAGATTCACACATCCTACTCTGAAAGGTTGCACTTGAGACTGCATGTCAATAACTGCTGTTTATTGAACAGAAGCTTTCTGTATTCTTCAAACTATGTTTTTAAGAAATGGACACAGGAAGCAACACTGTGAATAATATCTTCCTTTTTAAAAAGGTTTAATTAATTATTTCTAAAGGCACAAGAGGACAACTAATATCTGCAGGACTAGCACCAAGAAATCAAAGTTCAATTCCTGCCTTGGAAATTCAATGTCAAACATTACTCAGTGAAACCAGGTGCTTGCTCCAAATGGCCCCAGGAAAACCCCTCCATGACTGGAGCAAACTATAATCCAGGGCCACTAGAACTGCTAGGCAGTTCTGCAGTCAATAGCTCAGGTTAATTTGCCTTTCATTATATATTTTCACTATACATACCACCTATTCTATATGAACACCACAGGATCCTACAGAAATTAACTATGGGTCCTACCTACCAGCAGTCTTTTTGTTAAAGCTCATTTTTCCCCAAAATCAAAAGGTTTGCCTCCTGTGCAATTTCCATAATCTCTGTTCAGAAAGCATTTTCTTCCTCTATTATGGGTAAAACATCCAATTTGTGAACTAATCGGCAAAAAACTCCATCAAAGCAGCTACCAAAACAGAATTTTTCAAACAGAATTAATGAAGGATCATGTATTGATATTTCAAAAATGATAAAAATTAAGTCTGATAATTTTACGTATATTTAAATGCAGTCAGAATGCGGAGAAATGAAGTAGAACTACTGAGTTACACTAAAACTCCACCAAATAACTGCACCATAAATATATCAGTCATTTACCCCACGGAATCTAAGCGACATAGAGCAAACCTTCATACAGAATTTAATTTAGGGTTTTATCATGGATTTTTGTTTTTACTGTTGTTGTTATATTGGAAAAGATTTCTATTTTCTTTCACATTGTAATTGTTTTCAGTGAGTTTGAGGCAGCCAGGTGCTGAGGTAACTGGCACTGTTACAAACCATAATATCAGATTAATGTTACTTTTACAGGCACACAATCTTTACTGGAACACCTGAAGAATTAGTAAACCTGCCTCAGCTTAGCAATAGAGATGTTCATTATACGGAAGACATGTTTCAAAAGGGTAGGTACCCTTGAATGTATATTTGCTCTCCAGTAAAACTTAGTGTGGTAAATGGAATCATGTAAACGAAACGTGCAGAGCTGACCAGAGGTTCAGAATGTCTCAACAAAAAGGGACTGTTCTTTGGGGGAAATGAAGAGCTATCCGTAGCCCCTCCTCACTGCATCTTCTCATTACCAGACATCTGATCTCTAGACTGTAACTTTCCCAGGGTTCATTCAAACTGCTACTGGAGTTACTCTTAAAGTTAAATTCCAAGAAAATTACTTCAGTCAGACACCTGCCACCCATCCCCTTCCTAGCAGTCTGCAGTTCTCAGGCAGATCTCAGACCAAAACCAGCCTTATTGTAGGGCATTTTTCCTCTATACAATCACCTAGATACACCTGGGGGTGGGGGAGGGTGGGGGAGAATACCAGTTGCATCAAAAACATCTCGTAAAACAGAAACATAAGTTCTCCAGCACTTGTGAGGAAAAAAAATCTAATAGGATATGCAAACCACAATGAAAAATCATTCCTAGAGTGAGAAATACGTCAGAACTATAGATTAGAAAGAAAATTAGGAGTTATTTATTGCAAAATAGCCTACTGAGAATGTACTGTTGCTGGGTTTATTTAATGAGCACTAAAAACATTTCCTTATCAGTTCTAATTGCATAATAAGTTCATTGCATTGTTTCCAGAATCAGCACTAGAATACTCTGTTAGGAAAAACCTTGCTGGATTCTCTTTTAATTGAGTTCAAACAGATGGTTTAATTTCTGAAACGCTAATCTACTGCTGTGAGTTCTACATTTCATGGCACTTTATTTTTGATTGACACTGAGGGCTACATTTACAGGGCAAAGCCAGTCCTGCTCCCTCCAGGAACTGATGCGGGCAGCGCAGTACCCCTTACCATATTACTATCAGACTGACAATCACAATCATCAAGTGCATAGGTTTGTCCATGATACATCATCTTCACTTCCACAATTTCAGCAAAGAGACTGTATCTTTACAAACTATTACCTCTCACCGTCTCAAAGCATTATGATTCCTTTCATTTAAATCAATAGTACAAATCTAGGCTGTGACTTCCTAGTAATTTTGCAAACCTATTTTTTGAATTAATCTGTAAATGAACATCACAGTTGAGTACAAGCACAACTGTTGCACAGTTATTTTCATACTGAAAAGTAATGTAGAAAAAAAAGTTATCTGTCTGCTAAGATGTGGATGAAAAACACTAGATGAAACAAATCTGCACTCCAAGAGACAGGCCTAGTTGATGCCACAGAAAAAGAAATGTGAGGACACTAAGATTTCCATTCAAGTTAATTAAGGTGCAGTCCTACAAAATTTCTGAGTCAAGGTCTTGACAATAAAATAACTCAAGTATTATTTGGTATGAGAATTTCTTCTCTTTGGACAATTTATGACCTATCCATTGAGAATTACAATCGTGTGATGGGATTGGAAGAACAGTGTTCTGTATCTAGGTAGGTGCCTGGAGAGAAAAAGGAACCTATATCTTAATATTTGGGTGATTAACTTCTTTGGAAAAAACACTGAACTAATAATAAATATGTATGATTTTTGTGGAAACAGAGTCTTTTACTTTTTGGAGATTTAGTCACATAAACATTTCGAACACTGTGGGCAATGGAGCCTACAACAGAAAATGGGTGCATAAAACAAAATACTCTGGGGTAATTTTTTTGTGAAGAAAATACTTTATTTGCAGCTCCAAGCTGCACGAGGGATTGCCACCGGACATACCGAAAACCTTATATGACCTATGTTCTAAGTGAATAGTGCATGAATTACCAGATAGTTTATTTCTCTCATATTACATGCTAAGCATAAAATTACTGTTTCAACAGTTCTGATAAGAGTAATCGATGATTTAATAAAGAGCTAAAGGTTAATTAAATTAGAAAAGAGGAGTTAGTATATAGTTGCTTATTTCCAACATTTGTTCCCCCTGTTAAAGGAAAACATGTCTATACATTTTACAGTTCACGAAGATGAATGACTCAGAAAATACCTTACGCCAATAATTAGACTGTGGAAGGATTAATATTTAGGGAAAATTTGTAAACATCTTCATAGCTAAAAATGAAATGAAAAGCACTCCAGACTACCATGACAATGAGTTTCTGTTTTACTTTGCAGAGAGTTTTTGAGTATGCACCTTACTGTTTTAAAAAGTTCACATTAAGAAGAGTTCATAGTTGCTTGTGTAATTTCACTTGAAGAAATCAGGAACTACAAAGCCCAATTCACCTCTCATGTGCAGGAGAAACAGAAGCAAGCCTAAACAAGTGAATGGTGCTACTACAATGCAGTATCTATGTAAACAGAAGAAACTGAAATGTATTTTCCCTTCAGTCATTTAGAACTTTCACAGAAAAAATACTTTTGTATTGATTAGGATATCAATGTACAACAAATTATTCTAGATGGAAAACAAATAACAACTGAAAGGCATTTTAACTCAATTCCAATGCTCACAAATTACACTGAGCCCATCGAGCTCAGATATTTGCATATTTAACTGCTTGTATAATCAGAAGAGTACAAATGAACTCCCCATAATCTAACTCACACAAAAGTGAAGCTGAGAACTGTAATGACATGATTTCCAGCTTTCTCTCATGCATCTTACACAAAGATGGATCACAATATCAAGAACTGGATTTAAATATTTCATAATCACCCAAAAGAATGTTCCATCTTTTTTTTCACAGAGCTGCTACAATGCATGAGAAAACACACCTAGAGTTTTCTGGGGTAAGGCTATAAAATATTCTCATGTTTTCCCAAAGGAAATTCAGTGTTTTCCATAGCTGAGTAAATGGGTTTTCATATTATACAACTCGTCCTGATACTGTGCTTCATTATTACAGGTAAATATCCCCATTCCATAGCCTGTGTTTTTTCTTTGTCCCTGATGGAGATCATAGAGATGGGAAATGCTATATTGGTTTTTTTGTTTGTTTTGTCTGTTGCTTTTTTTAAGGTGAAAGGCACTAATTTCTGCTTAAGTAGGAATACTTTAAGATTCAGAACAACAGCCTGTACACAAGCCTGTCTTGAACCTGACAATTGTGCACGACAGAAAAACGAAATATGTCTTTAAAACATTTAGGACCATGAACAAATATAATTGCAGATATAGAAAGATAGCTTTTTGCTCAAAAAAATAAACACAATTTTCGTCATATAGTTGGATAGAGATGACATATCTGCCTTGCACTTAGCAGCAGACAAGAAGGCTGAACTGCGTATAAGGACCTGGAAGGGGTGAAGGAATAACAACAAAAACAACAACAAGAAAATTGAGCTGGCGGCTCAAATTAGATTTAAAAAGCTTTCCATCTCAGTAGGGGCAGAGAGAGTTCATACATGGACAAACTCTTTACGTGGAGAAGTGTGGCTATTTCTGTGCAAACACTGAAGAGCCTTTCTACCTGAAATGACAGGCAGATCGCATTCAGTTCATACTAATTGTCTTGAATTTTTCCATTCTGCACAACCCTTAGGCTAAGTTAGCCTTCTGCTAGGCAGGCTGAAAAATGTCACAGCTATTCTGGTATCAAATCTCAGAGTCAGTCTTTTATTGCCTGTCAACGGGGAAAGTCTACCCAATTTACAGTAACCAATAAAGCGCACTCTCATGCTTTTGAGATCAGAGAGTGGTGTCCTCTTTTCTCTCAGGGTGTTCCACTATCTCCTCTCCCAGTGGAGCAGATCCATGCCTAAGCCTCCCACCCCTGTATCTGTCTGAAGTCAAACGATTAAAAGTATGCCATCTGGAAATACAGTTCACATCAGTCATGTCTATCTTCTCATTAGGAAGCCATAGCACCCTTTTTAGTCCCTAGAAGTCCTGCATGCACTATAACAATTAGTTCAGTCTTTAGGAAGCAACAGAGCAGGAAGAGAGGAAGAACTGGACCCTGGGAAGCTTTCTTATTCCTCACACCTTCACCAGGAGAAAAGAAAGGACGCATTTTCAGGAGGCCAAGAGTGCTGCTGAGCTGGAAGGAGTCCATAGCCATTCATATCATTGAGGCAGAAAGTTTGGCACACTTGAGAGGAAGCCTTAAACAATGAGAGGCGCAGCAGCAGCTGGTGCTGGTAGTGGGAAGCTGTGCAGCCCTGACACAGGGCAGGAGAAGCTGGGAGCAGCTCGGAGGGCAGGCAGGCAATCAGCAGAAGTTCCACAAGGCCCACTTTTGTATTTTGTGTAAATGAAGACATGAGTAATGGAAGACAACTGAAAAGGTGAATCTTCTGGATGCTAACTACCTAATAATACATCTCTGTGGTCATTCCATGGCACCAATACATAAAGATAAAAGATTGCCATGTGTTCATTACTTTGAATAGACAAGTAAACAGACAGAACATTTTAAAACAAGGATTCTGAACTGGAAAGTGTCATGCTTTACTAGCAATAATAAATGGTGTAAAAATCATATATGTACCATATCTCTAGAGGACCACATCAGCTTTATCTGTACTATGCTCTGTAAAGCAGGAGTGCGATGGCAAGACACTCCAGTTGGGTTTGGATAGCAGGGACTAGGTAGACCTGCTCAAAAGAGCTGCAGAAGCAATAGATTAATCACTGGTGAGGGATCTGCCGTATCCCCGGAGCAGTGTGAGGAGGACATTGGACCCAGTGAAGCGTGAAACAGTGCCAGATTTTGTCAATTGAGGATCAGCTGCAGACAATTTAAGAATCACTGTTAACCCATCCATTACTGCCATCAGCAGCAGAACTAACATAGCAGGAGCTCTTAAAAGTTTTGTGAAAATCCTCCCTGGCAGTAACAGGACATGCCCTTAACAAAGCTGGCAAAATGCATTAAAGCCGTCTCCCTCACAATTACTCCTAGCCTAGTAAAGCTACATGAGAGAATTACTGAATGTTCAGGAGAAAGTCAAATAGGGAAATTTGGCACGGAAACACCTAAGGAAAAAATACATAATAAAGCTGATCTTGGTTACACATGTTTCAAGAAAAAATCCAACGTCTACTTCATTTTTAAAAGATGCATGTACTGTTGGAAGTATATTCATTTTTAGAGATCTTGCCATGAAAAAGACCCATATATTATGAACACTTTTCAGAAGGAGGCACTGAAAGCATGTTATCTATAAGGTGGCTGTAAAAATACAGTCAATTATCTGGAAATCACTAGGATTCTTCATTCAACTGTTAGACAGCTCAAGATAGAGCTTATTGCAAGCCTGGAGCCTTTGACATGAAAACTGTATTCCAGCATTGGGGAAAAAAATAAAAGAGGCACTTGTAGAAACTGCTTTTTAATATGATATTGTGTTAACTGATTACATAAACCCTTCAAGTCAAGAAATGGTTGTCCCCCACATCATGATTAAACCTTCTAGTGGAAGTTGTATTTATTTTGCTTATAGGTACTTTTCTCCTTTCCCCCTCATTCTATGTGTGTGTCTTTATGTATGTTGTTACAGTAAGACATTTAATCAAGCCCTTTTGAAGTGGTAGAGTGGAAACAGCTGTTTCTGACAATGTGCCAATGACATGGGGCTTAAAGCTGTCATGAGCTCCAGATTGCAAGCAGCACTAATATGTGGTGGGGATGGTAGTGACTTGCAGGTCATGGCACCTCCTTGAGGAATGCTTCTAAGCCAATCAGCTCAGGTGGTGGCTCAAAGTCTTAAGGCTCTGGTGAGTTTTCTTTCATTTAATACTCTTGAGGTCATACTTCAAAGCGCCCTTTCTTCTCAAGAGCCATTGGCCATATGTGGGGGTTCTAGAGCAGATTTTTAAAGATTGTCTGCTTCAGGTGCAGATTTAAAAGATTAGAAATGCAGTTCTATTACACAAATGATGTCTTAAAAGTTGAATAAAAGCTGAACCTTAAGTCAATATCTCACACTCTTGTAAAGAATGCCAATTTAAAGAGGGTTTCAGGATGACTGATTTTTCCACAACAAAGTGAGCTTAAAGCTCACATTTAAAGTGCCTAACAACTTGTTAAAACAATTTCCTAGTTTGTGAACATTACAACAGGTAGGGCACCTAGAAACCATCTCTGAATACAGACTTTCCTCAGCAATACTCCCACTCAGAATAACTACTGCATAAACGTCTTGCTGTCCAAGAAACCTACACTTTCACCTCTTCATGCAACTGAATTTGTTAAAATTAGGCTAATGTGATTAACTACTTCCAAGCCAACATTGCTAGAACAAACACATATGTGCTTCTCACTGAGAAGGCTCTAAAATGATTTTGTTTTGATCACGGTGAACACACAATGTGAGAATGCATTTTCTGGAAAGTATTCAAAAAGATCAAGGGGCTAGGGAAGATAATCTCTGTAGGTTACCTATACAGCTGAAAGAGGAAAAGTGAATCCTGTAAGAAATGATTCACAGCAAATAAAAGTAGATTCCTTCTATGAACTGCTTCCTGGATTCCTCTCTCCCCCTTGGCTCTCCAGGGGAAAGTCAACTCTGTGAAGCCTATTTGGAAATAAATAGACATAATCTTGAGAATGCTTGCTTCTTCAGCAAAGTTTAAGACAAATGATTCCCATCTCCACAGCAGCACTACACTCTACAGAAAATACTGCTCTTCTGAAATTTGACTGGAAATTACTTTCATAGAGGATAAATACACACCTACTGCAAATAAGGCCAATCATGAACATTATTAAGAGAACAATTAGGTCTAAATCCGGAATAATAATACTAGCCAGATTTGTTTTCTCTTTGCACTCAAGCTGCATTTCAACTGGTGCTGCTATTGTACCAAAGTGTTTTAATTCTTTTACACTCTGCAGAATGAAGGTGTATCCAAAAGCAAAGATGACATTCACGATGTGGATATACATTTTAACACACATGTGCTGTATTCAGTTGTTCCTTTACTGGGTATAATTTTTTTGAAAATACTTTATTCACTGTAATAAAGCTTTTAGTGGAGAAAATAAATGGTATTTTCAGTATTTTTCAGCCCTCTTAGAATTAGTTCAATGATGAACAAATCACTCCCAATACTACAAAAATAAAATCTTTCTGTTTGCTTTCTTAAAAACAATGGCTTACACGTTTCGGAGAAGTTACATTTCTCCTGTAACTGAATACTGTTTTTCTGGGGATTTTTTCAGCCTCCTTAGTCACAACTTTTATAAGAATAGATTAGTTGAATGAGAAAGTGACTCAGACATAAAGGTATATTGGTTGCTCACTGTTGTGTCCCAGTCTTGAGACACTGAAATAAAAGAAGGCTTGCTTAGGTGACAAATGCAAGACTAGAGACTGCTGTCTGGAAAAAACACTGAAATAGCCAACTAAATAGCTCTGAAAGTCGTAACTCAGATGGCCATTTAAACTGGACTTGGGTGTAGAAAAGCTCAGCAAAGCAGCTTCTGGCATCCTGGGGTGTATTAGAAGGGGTGTGGTTAGTAGGTCAAGAGAGGTTCTCCTCCCCTTCTACTCTGCCCTGGTGAGGCCGCATCTGGAATATTGTCTCCAGTTCTGGGCCCCTCAGTTCAAGGACAGGGAACTGCTAGAGAGAGTCCAGCGCAGAGCCACAAAGATGATTAAGGGAGTGGAACATCTCCCTTATGAGGAGAGGCTGAGGGAGCTGGGTCTCTTTAGCTTGGAGAAGAGGAGACTGAGGGGTGACCTCATTAATGTTTATAAATATATAAAGGGCAAGTGTCATGAGGATGGAGCCAGGCTCTTCTCAGTGACATCCCTTGACAGGACAAGTGGCAACGGGTGCAAGCTGGAACACAGGACGTTCCACATAAATATGAGGAAAATCTTCTTTACAGTGAGGGTAACTGAACACTGGAACAGGCTGCCCAGAGAGGTTGTGGAGTCTCCTTCTCTGGAGACATTCAAAACCCGCCTGGACGCGTTCCTGTGTGACATGATCTAAGTAATCCTGCTCCGGCAGGGGGATTGGACTAGATGATCTTTCGAGGTCCCTTCCAATCCCTAACATTCTGTGATTCTGTGATTCTGTATCCAAAGAGCTTATACATTGGGGAGCAGGTGAGGAAGTACTGCATATGAAGTATTGCTTCATTCCAAAAGCAACAGGAATGGTTGAGAAACCGAAGAAAGGGATGCAAAAGGAAAACAAAGCGAGAATGCTGAGAACAAAATTGTGTCATGAAAGCTCAATGAGAATAAAAAATCACTAACAATCAGTAAAAGTTTGAGTGTGTAGTATTACTGACATCTCTTATTGCTGCTAAGGATGGTACTTTATAGTAGTGATATTAGAGATATTACACAATATCTAAAATCTGTAAAGAAATGGATGTAAGTGAATGGAAATCTGAGTTTTGTTTCAGGCTGCACTAGCTGAAAATCTCTCAGGAGCTAGGCATGGGTCTAATTCCAAAGATAAGTGATAAGTTAGTTGTCTTGGTATAGCGAATAAGAAAGGAGTTGGCGACAGAGAAATGGATCTTCAACTTGGGATGTGGAGCAGTGACTGGGGAACTACAGAAGAAAAAAAAAATCACGCTGAAAAAAAAAAAGCAAAGAGACAGTTCACTTGGGATCCTGATCCAGAATTCACTAATGTCAACAGGTATCATCTCAAGCACCAGAAGGAGGAAAGTTCTTATTAAACAGATGCTTTTAGCACTTAATTGTTCTAGGAACAAGGCTGATCCACCACACAGAATGAGACTTCAGCGCTGCCACAGTATTTGCACTGAAGTAATTTGAGAACAGACCTCTTAGCAACTAACATTAAACAAGTGCACACAAATATACATACAGATATGTGTATATATATGGAACTGTATGTATGCAGGCATCTGTACATTACATCACATCACATTCATACATCTAGTATTTTGAATTTTCTACAAAGAAATGTTTCTAGATCACTAGTGATGGATACAAAAAAATAAAATGAGAAACCTTCAGCAGCATATTTTGCTTAAGGATATTTCTTTAGCATCTTGAATCACATAATTTTTCTGATCCTTCAAATTCATAAAACAGTGAGAGGATACACAGGCTATATCCAAAATAACAAATTAAGCTGTGGGCATTTTCAGGCTGTGAGGATGGTTCCTATGCAGCTCTGGACCAGGCCACTGCAGTCTCTCAGACAGTACCTGGGCACACTCTGAGAAGCTGTTTGGATCAACACTAAAGAATAACCCTGGGTACAGTTAATTTACCAGTACAGTTGTAGCTATGAAGTACATGCGATTTCACTAATTTGCATTCC
The DNA here is from genome assembly GCF_013368605.1 of Nyctibius grandis. Classification (NCBI taxonomy): domain Eukaryota; kingdom Metazoa; phylum Chordata; class Aves; order Nyctibiiformes; family Nyctibiidae; genus Nyctibius; species Nyctibius grandis. The sequence goes on along the minus strand of NC_090662.1, from coordinate 48,866,730 downwards.
ACACTCCTTTGGAAAGATCGGGAGCTTCTGTGTTATCATGTCTGCATTATATTGCTTACTACCTAGAAAACCTACTTGAGTGGCTTCTTTTCCTCCCACTCTGAAACCATTATGGTAAATTTGAGAGTTCATAGTAAGAAGAAAAGATATGTAATACTACTTCTGGTTTTATTTTCATTCTTGAGAGATTGCCCTTGTACAGTTGTCAGACAGTTGATGCTGGCAGTGCAAACGGATACAACTTCCCCACTCTGCATCATTAAAATATTTTTTAAAAGTCAAGAACCATATGCATACTATGCTTAGCTAGAAAGTTAAACTTTATCATCTTGAACATGAAAGTGAAATTATCTCTTAGAGAAAGCTGAACAGCAGTACCTATTAGATTTTAACGTAAACTAATTTAAGTTAGTTTTCTTCAAAGTTAGAAGAAAGTTGCTACAATAAACTATTCTGATGAACTTATCCTGCAAAAAGGTCTTAATATGCAAAGCTTGTCAGCGATACCTAGAAATACCTAACCTTTATAGTACCACTGCCATGAGCTAGAAGCCCTCAGTTACTTCCAAAGGTCTCTGAGAAACCTCACACATATAATTGTATTCATATATAGTTATATGAGAATAAATATATTTCTGAGAAACACGTTGAGAGTATAATAAACTACAGAAAAAGAAGAGGAACTGTACCAACTTTGAGGCAACTGAGGGAATTCTTTCAAGATTAAGGTATCCACTCAGAAAAAAACAAGAAGTCTTGCATCTGAAAGCATAAGGAGTCACAAAGTCTAAACTGTTATCTCACAAAGTATGAATTAAAGAAATACATAGATTTTTGGAGAATTTTTTTAAGAGATGGTGTGAAAGTGTGTAATTTCATATGAATAAGTCATTTTGATTTTTTTGGATTATATTTTGTTAGCTTGTTTTGAGTTTTACCTGGTGTTGCTTTTGATTCTTAGGTCTGAAAACTTTCAGTTTAAGCCTGTATTTTTAAATTTTTTTTTTTTACTTGGGTATCTTTTTTTTTGACTGAAATTGCTAACTTGTATCCTCAAATATGGCATTATAGACTTCTGGGACAGGCATATGTTCTTGATTTGATTTATTGCCTAGACAAAGTATTAGATATTTAAAATAAATTCTGCTCCATTTATATTCATGAGTGTTTTTTTCCCAAAATGTGAAGGCAATTGAAAAGAAATATAACATTAAGTAAAAACTGGTAAAAAGAAAATATTTTATTTCTTTAGTTCCTAATGCAATAAAACTGGAAATAAGCTTTTCTTTTTAAAAAGGGTCTGTCACATACTCCTACATATTTCTGCTTCAAGGAATGAGTATTTCTTTGCCAATATACAACAACCTCAGATGTAAGTACCTCTGAGGTAAAATCATCTTTAAGCTTGTTGAACAACAATGTTTGCCAGAAGTTCATGACAGAGGAAAAAGCATAAATGTATTATTTAAAATGCCCTGAACAGTGGATCACAGAATATCCTTTCATTCTCTTTTACTAATGAAAATAGATGGAATTAATTAGGAGAGCTTTCCAAACTTAACACATTTAAAGGCAGATAAATAAATCTAAATCTAGAAATCTTTTCCAAGTATGTTAGTCAAGACTTGTTGCTAGAACACTTCACTGGGGTAACCTGAAAGTATAGTGATTGGTTTGACAAATGAACAGGTTTATCGGACTATCCAATAATTAACGATTAAAAGAATATATATAATATAGGCCGAAAGATCAAATGCTCCACCAAGAAGTTCCTCTTCAACACAAAGGGTTCAGCACGGTAGCACGTCCATCAACTTAAGTAATGGGTATCATTAAGAAGGTACTTACATTAGGTCTTAATCCTGCTGCCATTTCATAATACTTCTCAGCTTCTTCATTGAGACTGGCTTGTCTATCAGGACAGAAAAAAAAATATAGTTACTCCTCATTTTCCTTGGGTTAAAAAAGAAACCATACCTAAAGAAGCATAGCTAAAAACAAAATACTGCAACTACTCCCCACTGTTTAAGGATATTACCCTAACAAATGCACAAAACATGTCAATCTAAAAGATTTTTTTGTAGTTCAAAATGTCCATTATTACAAATACTCTTTGCCTACTTTATTTTCTTTTTAGTTCTGAAACAATAGTACACACTGGAGAGAAATGCAGAATGCCAAACATTTATCTGAGGCAAAACCAGAGATGTTGCAGTCTTCATCAGAGGAAAATCTGTCTCATTTTTTGTAATTAGCCATACTTTAACAGTAAATTATGCAGCTGTAGATTATACCATAATGCAGTTCCTTTCTTTGTGCCTCCCCAAGAACTTTATCATTCCAGGAAAACAAAAAAATCAGAGAATGCAATGACTTCTCAAAAATAGGTTTCCATGATTCAGGGAATTAATTCAGAAAAGAGAGTTCTGATTTCAACATCTACATCATATCCCAGGGGAATAAGATGAGTTTCTGGGTGCCTGACGCACTATCACCTCACCTCTTTTTCTTTTCCTTACTAATATAGATGGCATCTACATTCTCCTAGTAGTTTAAGTTTTATTTCTTCGCCTGAGTTTTCAGTTTAATGCCTTCAAATGAAAATGCAGTATGTTGCCAAAGAAATCCAAACACATTTTTGTCTCAACAGGCCCTTTTTATCTCTTCTCTCAAAATCCTCTCTCCCTCTTTTGTCTCCAACTTCTTAATTTGCCTCCAACTATTCATCTTGGCTACTGGCCCAATGAATATCAGTTGATCACATACACGGCATGAGAAAGATGGTAAATATGTAAGAACAACCAAGCAAGACTACCAGGCTGGCTACCTATCTTCTGCTAAAGTTATTTGTTTCTTTTTTTTTCTATGAAGAGTCAGGTCCCTTCATACAAGAGTTAAGACAGGAGACCTTCAGCATACTTGTGTTTGTTATGTGATTATAGATGCATTTCAGTGATACAAAATGGAAAAATGAGAAAACAAGGATAACACTGAGTAGGGTTGGTTGTTTTTTTTATTTTTTCCTTTTTCTTCTGCTTCCAAGAACAGTTACTAGTTCAAAGAGCATCAATCAACTGAGCACTTGTATCTGGAGATTTTACCCTGTTCATTATATGAGCTTTTACACGCTTTGTTATTCAGTGACCAAATTGTGTTCTGATTTTATGTTCCCATCCACCCAAATTTTAAACATTAGCCACATAATACATGATAGGCAATTAATTCCAATCAACACATTTTGACAGTTATTGGTCTTGGGAGGCGAAAGGGAGGAAGGTTAATCCCTTTGAAGTTTTTCACATAATTCACTTGCAAGCTGAAACCACTTCCTGACTAACCATTTGCCAAGTAGAACCTGGTTTATACCTGTTAACTGTTTTAAATTACTTTGCACATGTATCATCGACTCAGTGGTTGCAGTGGTTAGAAACTATTGAATGTCTAAAAATATTCATTTAATGTGCTTCTGAATCACTCCTGCTGGGCATTAGTAGCACTTGAAATGACTGCAAAAAAAATAACCTCATACTTCCGAATTTCAGGATTTACTACAAGGCACATAAAATTAAACATGTCACAGAGTTGTTTTTTTTTTCTGTTTGCACAAAACTGTCAGGAAACAAAGTATTTCTGAACATGGTGAAATTCTGTACGATAAACAAGGTGCCTTACCCAGGAGGCAGACACAGATGGTACATTTCACCTCCAAAAAGTGTTGTTGGCATATGAACGTGGAACAAATTAAAATTCTGTCCCCTTTTAGCTCAGTGGAAATACAGGGTTGCTTTCCTCCCACATATACATCTTGAAACACGGATCATTAATTCCTAAGTTGAAATCAGTTTGAATTTATAGTTCTCCATTAAAAACTGTTTATAGAAATGAATGCACACCACACTAATCTGGTCAGAAAAATGCCAGTTCCATTACTGGGTCACTCAGCAACAGTTCCTTTAGTCAAGATATGGCAGAATTCTGGTTTCCATTTTCACTGGAAATCTAAACTAGAAAATCATTATGTTAAGCCCTGGAATGGCTTTCCCTTGAGAAAAAGTAAAGGCACAAAGGTAGCAAATTACAGTAACCCTATGCCACTGAGCAGTAAAGGGCTCTGGATCAATGTCAAACAATGGAAGGACACTACTAAAGGAAACATAATTCACACTAGAGTAAAACATTAGATAAAATGTTGATAATAAAACTGAAAGGAAGGAAAGGAAGCAAAAAGTTCGGAAGACAGAGTCCTTTTCATAGTTACAAGCTATATTTCAACCTCTATCCTAAATCTTTTCATAAGGACTGACCTTGAAAACACATCTGATTTCCCCCATTAACATCTAGCATTCAATTTTATTTTAAGGGACAAAAATGTCTCCTCTTTTTATTCTCTCATATCACTTACCCTGAGCCTCCGGACCTACCAGTTCTCTGTATCTTGTTCCAGCTGACTGCCAGTGACACCTCATAAATGCACTTGACAACACATCGCTCTTAGGTTCTCCTGACACCCAGTTATATTCAGCTTGCATTCATTTTGAATCTTTATGTTTATCACTGAAAAAATATTCTTTAAGAGACAAACACCATCACTGCTGAGTGGTTTAGATATATAAACATGTGAATAGGAAAGGGTTATTTTTAACCTGCCTATTGCTTGGCATAAGGCTTCAGACTTATTTTTTTTAGGTGAAATCATGGATGTCAGTCCAGCTATAAAGAAGTTTTCTTCAAAGACATTCCTATTTTAAAATACTGAATGTTGACACTCAGCATTCTTAATGGATGTTTTTGTGTCACAAAATCATAATCAGATTCCATACGCATAACCCTTCATCCACATTTTCTGTTTTACAACAGTTACAAAATTTATATAGATTATATGCTTAGCCATACATACATAAATATATTCAGGCACTTGGACAGTAATTAAAGAATGAATAAAATCTGTTTAGGCAATAAGATAGGTTGAACTTGTGCCTATGAGACTGTTCCAGCAACTACACTCCATGTTCAAACAGTCAGTGTAGTTTGGAGAGCCAAAATACTCTCATACAAATTCGCTGAAAAACAAAGCCCATGTCATCTAGTATTGCTCTAATTTAGACTTTTGTTTTCAAATAGCCAATAAACATGCTATAACTTCATGCAAAATGAATGTTTCCTATAGCAGCCCACTGTCTTACAGAAGCATGAAAAAAACAATTATTCCTACAAAATGTGCTTTTAAGCAAAGCTCGTCCTCCTATGCTTGTTTTCATTTGGAGACAATACGTGAAGCTCTTTTCCTGTTTCTAATTAGTATGATGGTGTCACTACACTGCCATTCGTCATTCTAAAAGTAATCATTCCCTAGATCACAGGAAACCTATCTCATGGCAGCTCACCTCAGTATACAACTACAAAGTGAAACTTAGTACTGTTAATACACAGAATCACAGAATCAACCAGGTTGGAAGAGACCTCAGGGATCATTGAGTCCAACCGTTGCCCTGACACCACCCTGTCAACTAGACCATGGCACTAAGTGCCATGTCCAGTCTTTTCTTAAACACATCCAGAGATGGTGACTCCACCACCTCCCTGGGCAGCATATTCCAATGTCTAATAACCCTTTCTGAAAAGAAATTCTTCCTAACGTCCAACCTGAACCTCCCCTGGCGAAGCTTGAGGCTGTGTCCTCTTGTCCTATCGCTAGTTGCCCGGGAGAAGAGGCCAACTCCCACTTCACTGCAACCTCCCTTCAGGTAGGTGTAGACTGCAATAAGGTCACCTCGGAGCCTCCTCTTCTCCAGGCTAAACAACCCCAGCTCCCTCAGCCGTTCCTCGTAGGTCAGACCCTCTAGACCCTTCAACAGCTTGGTCGCCCTCCTCTGGACTCGCTCCAACACCTCAATGTCTTTCTTGAAGTGCGGGGCCCAGAACTAGACACAGTACTCAAGATGCGGCCTCACCAGTGCTGAGTACAGAGGGACGATCACTTCCCTAGACCGGCTGGCTACACTATTCCTAATAGAGGCCAGGATGCCATTGGCCTTCTTGGCCACCTGGGTACACTGCTGGCTCATGTTTAGCCGGCTGTCGATCAGCACCCCCAGGTCTCTTTCCGCCGGGCCGCTTTCTAACCACTCTTCCCCCAGCCTGTAGCGCTGCATGGGCTTGTTGTGGCCGAAGTGTAAGACCCGGCACTTGTTCTTGTTGAACCTCATGCCGTTGGTCTCGGCCCATCTATCTAACCTGTCCAGATCCCTCTGTAGGGCCTTCCTACCCTCCAGCAGATCGACACTCCCACCCAGCTTGGTGTCATCTGCAAATTTGCTGAGGGTGCACTCAATCCCTACGTCTAGATCATCTATAAAGATATTGAACAGCACCGGACCCAGAACTGAGCCCTGGGGAACACCGCTAGTGACCGGTCGCCAGTTGGACTTTGTCCCATTCACCACCACTCTCTGGGCTCGGCCATCCAGCCAGTTTTTAATACAAGACTCTCTCACTGAAGCTACAGCCACCATATAGAATTACAAATACATGCTTCACTATGTATGTTCCATTAAAATGTATCTGGCTTTGCTGAAAGGCTTCAAACAGGCTACAAGCAAGAGCACAGCAAATACTTCCAAAGTAAAACGCACGACCAGTTACTGTTTTAAGAAGAATCATCCAAACAGCTACATGACCCTTGAAAGAAGCTGTCTGGAAAACAAATTTGTTGAGAAAACAAATTTTACAGGCAAGTACTAAGCAAGTTAAAAGTTACCAGACTGTTGCAAAGAAATTAATTACATTCATCCCACATCTCTCCCATATTACAGATGACTTAATTCATCTGGCAATGTATTATCAGGATCCTACAGAAATCATCTAGGCAAAAAATTAATAAGTTTGTGTAATTAGGAATGGGGAGATCTTTCAATAATGCAAACAGAACTAACCCAATTTTTTCCTTGACTTCAGCTTCAGATTTAGTCACAAAGACAGGAAGTAAACACTGTTGGAATATCTGACAGAAGGAGCAGAACTCTTTCTTGTGACTGATAAACTGAGAACAGGCAATCTATAAATACAGCTATTGCATTTGGACACAGTTAACAATTCTGTTGCAAATTTAAGGAAAAAAAAAATTAACCCACAGCATTCCAGTCTATGCCTTGTTCAAAATTTTCAACACTTGTTACTTTTTATTTAGGCTTCATTTCAATTTAAACATTTTTCTCAGAGAGTAAAGGGATTAAAAAAAAAAGGAAAATATTTTAGCACTATAGTAGAAAAATAAATTGGACTTGGAGGGAATATTGTGATTGCTTTCCATCCAAAGCAGCTGTAAACCAAATTTGAAAGAATTTGCCTGCAATTCTGAAGAAATGTCTGCATGTTTCTGAATCTAGTGACACTCCTTGGGCTAATGGTGGAAACAGGAGTATGACAGGAGGGAAAGATGATTCCTTTCTAATTCAACGGTACATCATATTCTACATATTTGGTCTGTATAAAAATATAAGAATTTACACAAAAATCTCAGTTGCTGCTATTACCTCCCAGTCATTTTGGACACCTTGCATCACCCACATTAACATCAATTTCTGTCTCTTAATCCACAACACATCTTTAAAATTCACCCCTTCTCTCTCACGATAATCAATTCACTTCCATGCCCTGTGAACTTCCGTAATATATTTTCTACCTCACAGCTATACAGTCCATTCAAAATTCTTACTCACTTACCAGTCAGTTTTTATAGCTCTCTACAGTACCTAAAGAGCAGTTGGTCACCTACATGAAAATATTATATTTAATAATTTCAGCCTTTCATTTATGACTGTCTTTAGCATCAACAGTTTCTAGCTGTGTGACTATATGCCAGTCTGAGTATTCCTTTCTTTCCTTCCTCCTCTGTATCTTGGTATCTGCTTTCCTCTTGGAATCACCTCAGCTCTCCATAATTCTAAATATCCTGAAAATCAGCTGCTTCTGAAGTCCCACAGACTCATGATGGATTTGTAACTGCTCTGTCCTAATGTATGAATGTACACTCCCCTTGTCCCACAGCTACTGTGTAAGCAATATATTGAATAAAGTGCTAAGTAATGCAGTGAACAAAGGCAGACAACAGAATAATGATCTTGTAGCAAAAATTAGTCAGATCATAACACATGTGGTTTTAAGCAAATACTTGGCAGCACTGAATTTAACTTTGCCACCCTGACTCTTGCTAAATCCTCCAGACCCCTTTAGACTCCCAGAGCATATTAGGAAGACATTATGATCTTCCACAAAGAAAGCTGAGTATTTAAGTGAAAAATTAGACTAACTGCGTATCCCAAAGGAGCACAGTTTGACTCTAGATAAACTAAACCACCAGGCCTTTTTTTTTTTTGTTTTTAAGGGATTTGGTTTAGTGGTTTGTTTTTTTTTTATTAAAGGTTTTGGTTTCTTGCTTACAGCTAAAATAGCGAATACAGTTTAGAGTCACTGAGCTCAATGCTGGTCAACACCTCCCAAAAAGTGTTCCCTCCCAACCAGATCAAGTAGGGTAATCATGGTGATGTACAGTACAGCAGCATAGCTCTTACTCAGAGAGTGAAAAAATACTCATATCCCGATGTAAAGACATGCGCCTTCAAGACCTGACATGCTTCACTCAGTGCTCACAGAGAAAGGGATTTATTAAACCTATTCCCGTAATAGTACTGATCTACACCACCACATTTTAAATTACACATAAAAAAAAATCACACCATTAAGCCATCTTCCACAACACACTCACTGAAGTCAGGAGTCTGACACACTCTATGCCCTTTCGGATTCAACTTTTATGCCTAACTTGCTATGCTTCTGTCTGTGAATTTGCTTCATTAATCTAAATGTTTCAAATTACTGAATTCTGTCTCGAGAGATATCATTCAGAAATAATCAGGAAGAAGGGAAGGATCCTTAAAATAGCCCATACACCTGTGGCAGGTCAAAATATTGTTTACCAGTGAACCGTTCATCTTGGTTTCCTTTCTAATATACAAGCAGCGAGAGTTATTTCTCAAAGGGTGCTTTGGGGCTTATTTAAAATCCTGGTATAGAACCCTTCATTTTGAAACACAGGTCACTTGGCTGAAGCTGATTCTACCTTCTCTTAATACCATTTTCTTTTCCTCTCATTTCATATTCTAAATGTTAAAATTATAAACAGCCAAGTGAGATATCTTCATTAGAGAAATGATCTCAATAACTGTTTTGTGCTAATGAAGTATATTTTTTATTTCCTTTTTTCATGCATTTTCTACGCATAGATATAATCTAAGTGAAATCAAGTATCCTCATAGCTGTTAAGTGGACAATAGACAATAATTAGATAGTTATCCTAGAAATAAGCATGGAGAATACCTGTTGCAGTAATGTGAGTTTAATGATAATATTCAGGCAGAAGCTTAGTGTTACTGCATATCCAGGTCTGACAACTTTAAAAGGAAAAAAAAGAAGTCTGAAATTTTATTCTATTCAGATAGGAGAACAGAATTAAATATAAGACTATATTTTAAATCACAGATTCTGATAATATCATTAAGTGCTCCTATGAGTCTCAAAGTCATCATTAGCCTGGGAATATTTAGATTTTTAATTATCGTAGTGTTCCCTACTGATATTAACCTAAAATGTGATATTTTCAATATTCTCTAGTTATATCCAGATCAGAAATATGGTCTATTATTTGCAGCTGCTATGCCCCCTAAATTTTTAAAAATCAGGTGAAAGGAAATCCTGCAGAAGGTTCTTCACAAAAGAAACACTTGTTCTTGTATGCAAGCAAAAAGGATCACCTCCTTTTGAACAACAGAAGTTTTAAAGGTAAGAAATCATGAGATAACACATAGAAAATTAGAAATAGAAAGTGCTAAATCCTGCAACAGTTTCACTCCAACTCTTTTTATCTTATTAGCAATATTGAATTGTCCAAAAGAGTTGCTGGGCTTTAAAAAGAATCCTGTGTAAGCAAAGGCTTTTTTCTTCTAATAGAAGGGAGGAAAATCAAGTAAGGCAGATCTAAAAGCACTAACCTGAGCATATGGGCTGCATTGAAAACAACATCAAATTCTGTATTATCAAGTTCAGCTGCTTTTTTTTGCCATCTCAGCTGCTTCTACCAGGCGTGATTCTTCCAGGAGGAACTGACCTGCAATGGAGTGCATGAACGTGAGCCCACAGAAAACAACCGATGGATAATACTTCAGACAATATAGTTAGGAAAAGGAATTAAAAAAAAAATCAGATGTCTCTGATTCAATGTTTAGTCATTTGTTGATCTTCTCTGTATTTCAATATCTTTAAAATGTAGAAAATATAGAAATGCAATAAATATGACAAATAATAACTAACTGCAAGATTTGCAGAACATATTTATGAATGGTGAGAATGATACAGTAAAACTCAGCCATCAAGAAACAACACTCCCAATGCCCAGGAAGCCTGCCATTTAAGAACTTGCCTTTCTGCCTATACATTGATCTTCACTTCCTCAAAATAAAATTAAATAAAAAAAAAATAGCATCTACAAATGAAATATATTCCCATTTTAAAAGCAGATCTCAAAATCACATAAAAATATATATGGTTATATATATGCAAACATATTTCTTCACCTTTAGAATTATAAATGATACTTTACTTTAAAATTATTATATATGTATACCTTGATGAACTGATATTTTATCACATATTTCAGTAACACTGAGAGAATCACAATGGGCACCTTTTTACAAGTTTCCTACATGATCCTTACATTTCACGTAAAAAAATAGAAGATGGCTAAAATCAAGTGACTGAATTTTTTACAAATGACATTCTCATAATCATTTAACCAAGTCAAAACTGAAAAGAATGAATGATTTAGCATTAACCAAACTTTAACTAAAGTACAGTAGTTTCAAAACAAAACACGTAACAACTAGTAGAACTCTATAAAAATGAGTTTCCTTTGAATGAAGAGGGGAAAAAACCCCACACTTGGAAGATACTCAAACCACCTTATTTCTGCTCCCTTTTAATGATTTTTTCACACCTAATTTGTAAAACATGTTATTTTTGGATTCAAGGATTTTTTTCAAAGGGTTTCAGTCGTCTAGGACTCTGTGGTCTACGTAACTTTATATTTTAGAAAAGCTATCTTACGTTATGCTTGATCATACATTCCAGCATCCCATCCTTCCTTTTTTATCTACTTTGTAAACTGAGATCACTCAACCAAAAGTACACCAAGCCATCAGTGGCCACAAGCCTCTTCTGGAACAAACTATTTCCTCTCACAGCAAGATATTTTCTTTTTTTCTTGCCTCCTTTCCTCATACATTCCCTGTTACTTAGATGCTTATTATGTGCACATGCAGAAAATCCAACTTAGCCAGAGCTAGCAAAGTTTGTAGGGTCATAGTGAATCCAGGGATACTTTGATAGAATGAACACGTTTGCAGAAGGAATTACCTCAATACCAAGTGATGGAAAGACAGCTTTCCTAACTTTTTTCCTTCTCTGTGGAACAGTTCAACTTAGCAAAAGATGGAAGATTATTTACTCAGTCACCCATATCTTAGTATTCAGATTGGCAAAAACTGTTGGAAAACACTTCACGTGCCTTTCTGCATTCATAGCATAGGGGTCTGCTTGCTTAGTTACCTCCACACTCTTAATATGTGCTATCCTTTCATGCATTATGATGCTTTGTGTTCATTGTTTCCAGAAAAAGATAATTTCCAAAAAGGCTTTTTTCACACAGAACAATAAGTAAATAAATAAAAGAGAGAAAACATAAAAAGAAAACATGAGAACAGTCAGATCATACGAAATTAACTTGTCTCCGAATTAGAAACCATTGATTGAGGTATTAATGACGGTCTCTTATGAAGGGAAAAAAAAATAACTGTGACAAAAGCTACAAGTTTTTCTTTTTTTTTTTTTTTTTCTTTTTTTTTTTTTTCTTTCGGGTAACCACATCAGGGTATGCCTTATATATCGTAGGACAAACTCAGATATGAATCTGAAAATTCTCAGACAAGTTAAATCTAACCAACCACAATGGCAAACTCACATCTCTGATTTGGGCTGAATTCCTATTTTCTTTGAAGAGAAATCTTGAACCAAGCATTGACCAAACTAGTATTCCAATTCTCTTCCAACAAATGAACTAAAACAGTATCTCTAATCTTTAGGTCCTGCTAACGCAAACCAGCCTTAAACTGTATCATTAAGGTTCTGTTGTTAACAACAACATGGATTAGCAGAATGAGACACTAGTAACTGGATGTAGTATGATTCATCCAGCTAGGGGGAAGAAAGAGGATATAACCTATTAGATTTCAGACATGGTAACATTCCAGATCATTCTCAAAAAATTATATACTTAATTTAGGAAAAATATTTTGCAGGTTAGAATTTAAAAATAATGTCAACTGATCATTAAGTAATTAGTTCCATGAGGAGAAAAACCTCTCATTATTGCCTTCAATAAAAATTACTCAGGATTTTTTAGAGACAGATCTTTAGAAACATACTTCTAGTTTTCTGTAGGAAATATTTAACATTGAAGCTCAACAGAGATGTTATCTTATGTATATTTATAACTACCCCTAATGTAATAAAATGTAACTGATACATTCTATTTCATGTGACATAATCAACAAATTTCTTGACTTTCGATTCCTTTTATTAAACAGTAAAATACTTGCACTTCATCCATATAATTTCTAAAATATAAACATTATTGGAAACCACTTCAAACCAATACTAATTGGTTTACTGGTGCTTTTAATCAACACACTAGGTTAACTCTTAGCTCTTTAAGAGGTCCCAGAAGATCATGAAGATTATTATGAAATTTGTACATGCTTTAGATTTCCACAAGAAGTCTAATTAGAACAGGACAACATTACATATATTTACTGAAAAGCAAGTGCACTGCTAGATGTTTTAGTTAAAAGCTTGTTTTCATTAATTGTTTTTCTAGAACTTTGGCTGCATACATTCCATTAGTCTACATGGACACATCAAAAACGTCCCATCAACAACTCTAAACTAATGTTTTTAAATTGTTAAAATCAAAATTCGCTCTCCATTTACTACCAGTTCTCTAAAAAATGTCTCTATAATAGGATTATTATTTTATATAACATATTAAAGTATTATCTTTATTACAGGTTTGCCAAAAAAAACGATTGCAACTACTGCATGACACCAGCCAAGTACAAGTAAAACATTCAGTTCTCCAGAAAAGAAAATTCTAGGACTATGCATTACCATAAAGAAGTCTCTCCCCTGTACTAGAGGTGGTAATAACAGTGGCATTAACTCATGCTGAGTGGGTAGGTAGCAGATGATACATAGCAACCTCCTGAAACCTACTGCAGCATCCTTTACACCTAAACCCTTACAGGATACTGACTGCAAACAAAAGAGGGGAACAACCCGTAACTGCCTTACTCATTGCCTGAGTAGAGGTGATTTAATCACAGGCTGCTGATTAAGCATTTCCTTAATTGGATGGGCTATAAAAGTAACTGACTGCTACCTTGTTAATCTAGTGGAAAAGTCAATACCTGAGTGTATAGGTGTGTGGTGGGTCGTCCCCCACCAGCATCCTAGCACTCACGCAACCACTCAGCCACCCAGCAGGGTGAGGGGAGAAAACAGGAAGAACAAAAGCAAGAAAACTTGTGGGTCATGATAAAGACAATTTAACAGATGAAGAAAAGAAGGGAAAAAACCCAACAAAAATGGCGAAGTGAAGGAATTTGCTCACCACTTCTTACGTGTAGACTGATGCCCAGCCAGTCTCCAAACACAGGCCACCCTAGAAGCCAAATCCCTTCTTCTTCCTCTGCCCCAGGTTTTATTGCTGAACATGATGTTACAGGATATGGCATATCTCTTTGGTCAGATCAGGTCAGCTGTCCAAGCTGTGTCCCCTCCCAATCACCTGCCCATCTCCGGCCTACTCGCTGAGGGGGCAGAGTGGGAAAAAAAAGAAAACCTTGACCCTGTTCAGGCACTGTTCAGCAACAGCCAAAACATGGTGTGTTATCAAGGCTGTTTTAGTGACAAATCCAAAACACAGCATCTTCCAAGCTGCTATGAAGAAACTTAACTCTGTCTCAGCCAGACCCAGTACAAGGTGGAAACTTTCAAAGGATAATTGATTTGCCAAGTTCTTCTGAAAGGCAGACTAATTTTATTCACACATCTAAATTTAATTTAAAGCACTTAAGTAGAGATATCCCATTTTGAAAACACTAGCCACCGTTTCTTTTAATATGATATACTAAATTCATACAAGAACGAACTGGATTGGCAGTTCACTGCTGCATTTTCTTCATTAAAAAACAGACTTCTGAAATTTTCCTGTCAAAGCCATAAAGATGTGCTTTCGCAAGAAAAGAGCACTAGCAGGGCAGAATATTAGCAAGGTGTTGAAGGTGGATCAGAAGATCTGATCCACAAGCCCCTCAATCTAGGAACCACTTGTGTGGGTCTAAATTTACATGCAGGATTTTCTCCTCTGACAGGCAGCAAGCAAACTGCATGATTTATGAGACACTGCCCAATATCACATACAGAGCTTTCTTATTGCAGGTGTCATGACTCAGACTCTTGCCAACAACATAAATTATGGTAGCCTGATTGATTTTTGAATCAGAACCAGCTTTTGAGAAAACAGCTTTCTAGAAGCTCTGAATCCCAGATTTTTCTTCTTCAAGGAAAGCATATTTCTCATTATTATTCATCTAGCGCACGAGTGGGAAATCCACAGTCCAGGTTCAGGTGTGATCTTTAACAACATTGTTCTTTGCCTGGAACAACATTAGTTTTTTAAACAGATGCTTTCACCTTTCTTGCTAGACAGCACAGAGCTGAGTGTAAATGTGTAGCCAAGAGTTCTTAAAGACCTTTGACAGCAGAGAACTGATTCAATGCTTCACTATTCTTTTAGTCATTTTTCTCTAAACAAAGATATCTAAGCATCAGAAATAGCATAAAAGCTGAAGAATTCTGTACCTAGAGTCTTGTTCAAACTTATTTTTCTTGCAAATCATCAAGTGGTTTTGAGTCTATATCTGACCAAAAAAATTTTAAGGCAATATATGCAATCTACTGAAAAATAAGATAAAAGTATATATGTAATTTAAACAGCAACAAAAAATTTCCAGTTTCTAGGAGCTGAAAAAAAAACAACTTATTTTCATCTTCTGTCGAAATTTTTAACAAATATTCATCCACAGACATGAAAGCATAGAGCTCTCTATCCTGAATAACTGTCTCTCTAAAATGATCATGAACATTTGTAAAGCATTTTAAGACATGTGCTAACACCAGTTTAAAAGCCATATATCTGAATTCATAGCTCTGCAGCTTTATTGTAATATGAAAGGTATTAACTGGTTGGGATATGCGGGCGTGTAACAATCTTTTATGTTCAGAATACAAAGGCATCAGTGCCTTCCTCTAGAATGGGCTCAACTATTCCCTACAGGCACTATAAGCTTTTATTTTACTAGATAAAAGTGCAAGTTGCCCCAATCTTTCTTTAATTGAAATGTTCTCTCTCTTTTGCTCACTGGCAAACATTCAAAGGTGCTTTGTACCAGAACAGAGTAGGTTTCTGAAATAGCTCATCTTGCTACTGCTGCTTTTAAAAAGAACCATTTTTAATGTTCTCAGAATGCTATTGGTTCTGCACTAACTCAAACTTCAACAACTTACACTCCTATCCCAATATCTTCAGTAATCCAAGCAAAATCAAGTAAACTACCTTCTAAATAAGGACAAAAAAACTTCTAATCCCACCATAATAGGGAATAGTTAGCATTTTCTTCTTTAATATATTTTTGTCACCAAGTATTCTGCAACTTATCCTCTTCGAAGGAGTTTTCTCCTTTCATGGCAGCAACTTAAAAAACTGTATTAACATGAAAAGTGGATATATCAAGACCATAGACTCAACTGTCAAATCTGTTTATTATAAACTTCATTAGAAGTTCTTTTGGCGCATTCAACATAAAGGATTTCAAGCTGAATATTCGTTGGTACTTTCAAAGCATTTCAAGTTTCAACAGAAACCAAAATAGGTATCGGGTTCTGGCTGACCCAGTGCACTGTGTCTGTCTTTGAAGCACACAACAAGGATACAAGATCATGTCTTGAGAACGGAACGACATTCTCACTGGCATGAGCAGAACCACCACTGAAGTCACCATCAACTTCAACTCTGCTGTGGCAACGCAGAGCAAAAGAGCAGATGAAACCAGAGATTTCTGAATGGAAAATTTCAATAGCATTCTGTGGAAGAAATGAGAGGAGAGACTTTGTCTCTGAGTTGATTTCCAAAGCTTTTCAGGTGATGAATCAATGTTGTAAGATGCCATGACACGACCTAATGTAACTGTTTCCTTTAAGAGTTTCAAAACAGATTCATTGACTGTGAATACGCAGTTCCCAGAGCAAGTGAATGTTTGCTTAAAAATCTTGCTTTCAAGACCTGTTAAGACAATTTCTTGTTGAATGTGTAGGATGTGACAGAGGAAACAAAGAGAACCTACATCAGGATCACCTAGATGGCAGCAGCATTCTAGTTTCTTTTACTGCTCCTTATATCCTGTTCCATCTCTATCTAAAGCTGTTCTCTGGCTTTCTCACTGGAAGGGCTTTTGGGGAGTTTATCCCCTGAACTGGTTCCCATTGAGAAGATCATTCCATGCAAATAAAATATACAGAAAGACTATGCAAGCCAGTGGGTGCTGCAACACCAATATATGCACTGGCTTAGAAAAATCTTTTTTTATTAGCCTTTTTCTTTGTCTGAAAAACCTATCTGTTGCAGTTGTGCTAAATATACCATTGGATGTCATCCAGAGCACAGAGATAAGAGAGAATAAATTAAATTACAAGCCTTTGGGACTTGATGACTGAAATTGTGACCACATCTGGAACACTGGAAGCACTCACTAAAACATAAGATTAATGATGAAAACATATAATACAGAGGACCTTATGTTTTACAAATGCTAAGCAAGATTCTGGACCCTATGTCATTCCCCAAACATCTGGTGATATATAAGGTTTGGAAAACTGAAATCTGGATGGGGAAGAACTATCCAGTTGCTCCATGCTTTCTTCAAAAATCCTCATAATGAGATGGCAGTCATAGGTTAAACATATTATCAATTAAAAAAGAAGTCTCTGGGGTTGTTTGTGCCACAGGCTTTTTCAATTCTTGCAGAAACCCCACATTTTGGTAACACGAAAGAAGCATAAAGCCACATTTCTAGCCCTGTCTCTGATCTGCAATTTCTATACACATCTCCCAAGCAGTCAAGTATATTGTGCTGAGGAAGCAGAGGTCAACCATGTATTTGGGATGTCAGAAAGATTAGATTTAAGGATAAACTCAAGGGGAGAGCCAGAAACATGGAAATTCCACAGCGTTTAGGGTGGTGACCTAGCTGTTTGGAAATACTCCACTGCATTCCACTTAAGTGATTGGTTATAAAGGGAGTTTGGAATAAATAGTTGTTATAGTGGTTTGTAATAATCTTATTTTCATGTTGTGTGATAGCAACAGCCTAGAGAGCAACAAAAACGACTTGACAATTTATGTACACATGCCTTTGTACAGTCATTTTTCACAGCTGCCAAGAAAACCGCAAACGACTTCAAATTGGTATATTCTTCTGAATAGCTCAGCTTCTGGTCTATTCTTGTTTGGTTCCCGTTTGGAAGTAAGAAATACTGTTTGTGTTAATAGTAACCAAAGATTTTCTCAAATCAAAGTTATTGGAGAGAGTTCCGGGAGCAAAAAATTTGGAAGTTTAATGAAGTCTTTCTGCGAGCCAGTTACATCTTTCTTCCCGTTTTGGGTCTAGGAATCCTGTCTTCCTGGAATTACATTCATTGATATTGTAGGAGGAGGTACAAGCCATAGTCCAAAGTCAGGATCTTAATTTGATGGCACTGTATGTTCAAGACAGAGAGACCCTTCCTCCAAAGAGCACGTATGTTCTATGAACAAGTTTACTTGAGTATCATAAACTTGTTTTATAGTTTCCCTACAAAATCACTATATATTTAATGTTAGGATTTCCAAAAGATTTAAAATGGCAAAAAACCTTTCATTTGCTGAAAGGTTCATGAGTGCATATTGGGAAGGCTGGCAAAGTGACTTAGTGATGGACCTACTACATCTGGTTGGCTTTGACCCCATCTCATCAAGGAATTTAATGTCTCAATACATAATCACCATGTAGCATCTGGTGTTCCCAATGGAGCAGATCCATGCACTCTGTTTTATTTATCATTCGGCATATACTTCATTTAGCTAACCTGTCAGTCAGAAATGGACAATTCATTCACTGGAATTATGGTTTGTGAGATCAGTTTTATTCATTTCATTGACAAAGATAAAAACTGACCTTCCTATTGGACTAGGGTGATATTTCTTCCACAGGCATAAAACTCTCTTGAAGAAATGAGTAAGACTTTGTTACTAGGTCATGGTTGATATTTCTGTTTCTTACCAATACAAATTTGACATTTTATTTTTCATTATTACACTGTTTTCTTCGTAAGATCTTATCCTTAAATATATGGGAGAAAAATAAAGCTTTCCCAGGCTGTTCTTCCCAGGCAATGAAGAACAAAGACACAAAGCTCCAGCACTGTGAATAACGTAACTACATGGAAATATTGTAAATATATCACATCTAAGAAGAAAACTGAATGCACATCTGTAAATATATGTAAATTCCCACACTCACTAACACATGTACGTATATGACTTAAAAAAAAGACTGAAAAAAAATGGTGCTTGAAAATCCACCACTATCATACTTCAATGAAATGTATTTTGAAGCTTAAACCACAGTAGTTCAAATCCATTTTCAGGCTGGGACTTAGGAGTGGTAAAGCACTCATCTTGGAGATACAAAGTGCTTACAGACTTAGGTCAAAATTTAGTCATCAAAAAGGGCTAAAAGTTCTGTACTGAAACAATTATTAGAAAGACAGGATGAAAATGAAAAAAATAGAAACAGCAGTTAAGAAGTTAAACTTGTATAAAAAGAGATAATATGAGAAAATCTACGAAAAAAACTTCTAAATTATCACAAATTCAAGAGTGAAAGATAATGTAAAAAAAGAATGTTTAGGAACATGTTAATCTGTTCTTCCTTCATTGAGAGTATAGCTAATATGCTTCAGTTTTACCTAATTTGACAGCATGTTTTTAATTTTGTTTTATATCTGTAACTGGGAATGCACTGAAAAAGGCAGATGATCAATGTGAATTGCCTAATTAAGTGAATGCATAATTAATCTAATGAGAATAATCCATTTTTATAATGAAAAAGGAATCATTAAACAATTTAGAGTTATTAGAAACAATGTATTATTCAAAGGAAACTATTCTAAAATGAGGTCTCAATGGTGATTAATAAAACAGAGTTAATTTGAACATCCTGTTGGGTTCTAGACTTCCCCATTCCAATTAAGCTATTACAAATGTAAGGGAGGAAGGACCTCTGTACACACATTTATCTTGAAACCTCACTCCTCCTTTCTCTCTCTCTCTTTTTTCCCCACTCCATTTTCATTATGTTGGAGAGAGGCCACTACATGCACTTCAAGAGGCATAGTAGCAAAACCTATTTTTAGCAAGTAAAATGAAACCTGCTTTAGTGGTGTTTTTTTGGGTTTTTTTGTTTTGTTTTTGTTTTTTTTTAACAGTAAATTATAAAGGAAATAAGACAATTTTGGAGGTAAAATGCACAACTTAAATTTCACTGTAGCTCTATGAGGTTTTCTTTGTTTATTTGCTTGTTTGTTTAAGTGAAAGCTAGTACAGAAAAGCCTTCAACAACTTCAAACTCCTCAACTACGCTGCATCCTGCTAGACATCTTGATGAAAATATACTGAAGAATTAATTTTTGTTTCTTTTCAATTAGACAAGCACTTAAGTATTTCACTGTTTGAAATTCATCTCATCTCTCTGCCTGGACAAATTTTTCATAGAATCTTTCTTCAGCTTCTCCTGAGATAGGTTCAGTGCAGACAGAAATGGGAGATCTATATTTCCTCTGTGGGTGTTCAATACTGTATCCAAAACTAAATAATCTCTGGGCCATAATGTCACTGGTCTGAACATTTCTGTTTGGCACACTTGTTACCAAATTTGACTTACTGACTCTTTAGACGCCAACAAGTTCTTAACATATTTATATGAAAATTCCTTTGGAATTTGTTAGTTCATAGGTATCACTTTGTGGTTTCTCAGATTGATACTTGGATTCACTCCACCTGATCATAAGCATTTAATTGACGCACACAGGTTAGAAAGAGTCCTCCCTATGGTCAGTGGAGATCATTTCAATTATGTCATTGATCTGTTGATGACAGAAGCCATTTAGATCCTGCAGGATCCAAAATGGCATACTTGAGTTAAATGTTCGAAGTGGGATGCATGAGAGCCAATATCCTGAGCAGATCTGGGTAAGACATTTTGAAGAAAACTTTCTCCACAAAGATGGAAATTCAAAAATAAAAGAAGCATTTATTAAGTTCAACTTGGTTTAGTCAAAACTGTTCACTTTAAGTCTTCTTTTTTAAAAAAATGTGTATTAAAAATATTCAATTGGAAGCCTCAAACTTTATAGGAGCATTCAAATCTAGTATCTGAAATAATCTTCTACAGTGTTTTAGTTTAAAAACTTGTAGGTTATGCCAAAAATAATATTTTTATTGCCAGAGAATAAAAAAAAAAAAATGTATTTGTGCTTCTGCACTCTTTCCTCTGACATTTTTTCTTTTTCCCGATTCATATGCATTTTCTCTCTTTCATCTGTTAGGTGTTTCTGATAGTGTACTGTGTACCTGAGTGGCTTGTATCAGATCACCCATCAAGACTCACATATTCGTAAGACAATGGTTATACACAAAGTTCAGATAACTGACATATGAGAAAGCAAAAAGGGAAAAGGACGAGAAAAATGGAAAAGAAGGGGAAAATGTGGACAGGTGAGGAGCTGTCTGCATTTCTGCCTGAGAGGGGACTGCCACCCTCTCTGGTCACTAGTGCAAAAGCCACTATCCCTTATATCTAATGAAGTGGCAGTGTGCAGTGTGCAGGGATTTATCTCTCTTCAGTTTTTCCACTAGTTGTCCCTTCAGACATCTCAAAGTGTAATGAGTTTGAGAAACACTGCTTTAAACTTAAATTCACTGAAATCCAAAGTCAGCAAATTACCTATACGAAACTAATTATAACACTAGCTCGATCAGAGAAATGTGCTGTGCTGGTATTATCCCAAGAAGCAACCATGAAACTGTTCACCTCTCTCTGAATGTTCATGTGATCAAATACGCTGACTCCTGCACCAAATCACATCTTTTAAGAACAGCTTTCTTTGGCTTAAGGCCTGAATTAAACCCCGTTATAATACAAATGTAAGCCTCTTAACGGATATAGAATATTGACAGTCATTCCTGATAGCTCAAAAAAACCTCCAAAAGGTTAGAAGTCAAAAAGAACATCTGCACATCCTGGGAGCACAAATTATAAGTGTCTGCATGCGTATTTGGAAGAAAATCTTCAGTCCATTTATTCCTGCTACTCCATCACCACACTGTTGTGTCCCAGCTGACCACTCTTTTCATTTGGCTGTTCCATGAGGTATGTGTTTTTTTAGGGCTGATGCCAACTATTTTATTCTCTGTTCCAACAGCTTCATGCTGAGAAAAAAAGTAATCTCTAACATTTACATGCAAAATATGGGTGTATTTCCCCATAGTTTAACACTGGTATATAGGATATGCACTGTACCTGTGACAAGGTGCTAGAGCAAATGAGATGTAGAGATAAAGCTTAAAGTGTTCACTAGGGATTCCTGTGTAATATTTGGAATGTCCCTGGTAACATATACTACAGATTCCTGATCAATACAAGAAATAGGTGGAAAGGAAAAGGGAAAGAAAGGGAAGAAGAAAAGAAATGGGAAAGGGAAAGAAAGAAAACCAAGTATAATTTATTTCAAATTTTACAAAGTCCTGTACTCGAAGTGACAAGGTTTCGAGATCTCCTGTACTACACAGACACATAAGCCAGCAGAAGTAAACCATATCTTTCTCATAGTTACTTTGATATAAACATAGAGTAACATCACTGAATTTGGTGAGGTGGTCAGAAGTCAATCAAAAGAAAAGGTTTCACCTGCATTCATTAGAGCTCTCTGTATTTAATACTCCTAGTGACTTGTATAGAGTACCTTCTTGTGTCTACAGCCCTGCAACATCACATTTTACTAAGCTGGTATTCCAAACATTGACTAAATTTTGCCCTTCACTCCTAATCTGCAGAGCAGATTCTCACTTATGCTGTAATAATGACCTCTGCACAAGAACACAGAAACCAGTTTTTGTACCTGTGACACAATAAAGGAAAAATTTGCCAAAGATTTTAGGGAATAATCTTAATTAGGAAACAATACACAATTTTAATATTGTCATCTGGTGGTTAAGTAGTCAATACATCAGAGATTAATGCTGATTTGAATAACCTTGCACCTAGTTTATAGGGGACTTGAAAATGACACAGAGTGAATATTGCAGGAAAAGACAGGCAAGTTGATGAAGTAATGAGAGAGAAAAAGAAAAAAGTCTAGACCTGTAATAAAATATACATAATCATAATTGCAATTGCCAGGATGGATTGTTGAGACCTACCTTTGAATTTGTATGCAAATAGATTTCCTAATAACTAAGGATAAATTTCTTAATAATAAAGGCTGGAAGGGGCTTCAGTAGGATTTCAAGAAACAATCTGCTGCAACTTTTCCTCATTATCTTGAAATATCAATTATACAATTGAAATAATGGAGCTTATGTGCACAAATACCCCTAACAAGTTTACCTGTACAGGCATAAACAGAAGACAAGGTCACTAACTGCAATGATCCATAATGCAAAATAATGCAGTACTGGGCTACATTCATTTAAATACCATCACATATTCTAAGTAACAATGTATGCATCAATTCTGGCAGCCTAACATACAGAATTTTACACTGCACAGGACCAAACAGAAATACAACGTGTGAGCAATTCAGACAAAGGAATCACACGAAGTAAGAACCTGGTTATTATGTGAGATTAATTTTCCCTTTTGGCCACTCATTTTCATTTATTTTACATTTACCAGTTAGAATCAGAAGAGGAAATTAAAACAATATACAAAGATATATATAGTATGCCTGTGGTTCCCTACCGTCTTCCTTAACTAAGATGAAATTTTTTACTTCTTTCCATATTTTCCAACTGGGACTACATAACTTGCATTTTTAGATTTGTCTATTATCAGCTTTAAAATACAGTAAGAATTAGTCCATAAAGTTAAATATTTTTGGTTCCTTGGGACTAATCACATCTGGAAATATTTTTTGCTCATCTAGCAAAACCAATCCAAAGTTATACAGATACCTTCAAATTAACTGTGTGCTTTAAGCACATGTATGGCTTAATATGACGATAGTATAGCCAACTTTTTGTAATACTTATCCATTTCAAGCCATGAAGATGCTGGGAAGGAGGTAGATGTAAGGCCCATAAGTCTTCAACAACAAGCAGACACTTGGATATATAGAACTCACACACACTGCAGTATAACTTCTAGTTGCCCACCCACAAGCAGCAAGCGAAGTTAGGCCAAGACTGTTAATAATAATAATATTCCAGGCCATGAAACTTTGACATATGGCAATAGTCACCTTTTTTCTTTCCCAGAGAGGCAGCAATACTGAAATTCCCCTCACAGGAGCAAAGCTATGCAAAATAAGAAAATCTTCACCTCTCCTTCTACAGTGATTAACAAATTGAAATGGAAGTGAAGTTATACATGGTAAATTAGTTTTCTTCCTTTTAAAGAAGGTATTTTGCCAGTAGTAGTTTTCAAATCCTTAATCACTCAGAGAGATTAACAGCAATCCTGGAATACGTGTGGAAACCCTATCTATCTGAAACATACCATAATGCATGTAGCAGTTTCCTTTGGCAGGATCCAGCTGAATAGCCTTCACAAAGTACTTTTCTGCCTCACTCTTGCGTCCCTTAAAAAAAAAAAAAAGGGAAAAATTATTTTAACAGTGTGTCACCATGGAGCAATTATGTACAGTTACAATTTCCAAATTCCAGGCACTAGAGAAAAACAGCTACTATTATCACCAGACTTATCCTAAGTAAACATGAATGTTTAAGTGTTACAGTAAGTTTTGTGGTCAGCTACTTTATGCTGCAGATCTCCAGACTGAGGAAGAAATGTGTCCAACATCGTCAATGTCCAAGAAGTAAGGAAGTGGTAGAAATGTATTGCAAAAAATATTGTAAAGGGCTTTGGGTGAACATAAAGCTCCATGCTACTTTTCTGGACAGGCATCAGGATAAGCAGTACACAGACCCAAGCTAAAATCAGAAGGGAAGTTAGGAGGGAGCTCTAGTTATGGTCTTAAAAAAAAAAAAAAAAAGAGCAGGGAGAGGGGAAAGGAAAAAACGTGTTTTGGTTCTATGAAATCACAGAATATCTCACGTTGGAAGGGATCCATAAAAATCATCAAGTCCAACCTCCTGCTCCTTGCTGGACTACCTAAAACTAAATCATATGACTAGAAGAAACATCCAAATGCTCCTTTAATTCTGACAGGCTTGGTGCCGTGACTGTTCCAGTGACCGACCACTCTCTCAGTGAAGAACCTTTTCCTAACATCCAATCTGGATTTCCCCTAATGCAGCTTCATTCCATTTCCTCATGTCTTAAATAACACTATGTACACAGCCAACAGTAAAGTCACCACAAATGAAGGTATATAAATAGAAATTTTTTCGATTTTAATGTGAAAAGTAAAAAAGTAGAAAATATTTCTGTTTTTAATGTGGGAAGTAAGATTTCATCAGAAATAAATTCTATCAACCATAAAATAAAAAAAAAAAAAAACAACTGAAATGATGGTAAAAAGCACAGACATGTTCTAAACCACAGATTTTCTTATCACTGAAATCACCAAGCCACTAAAGTTGTATTAGGGTATACAAGTGCCAGAGCAGATCCATTAGTGGTCATTACTCTTTTCATGAACAAAACAGAGATATTGGATTAGCCTAGGCTGATACTCAAACATAAATCACCATCAGCTATTCAATAAGATACCTGTGACCTGCTTATCCCTGTCCCCATGAGATTAGTTGCTGCGGTTTGTGTTATAAAATAGAAGGCCTCCAGAATAAAGAACAATTAAGCTTAACCACTGTCGAAGAAAGGCATTGTGGTCTGCACCTCTCAAGGTTGCCTTGAGTGTTATTTCACAGATATGAGCATATAGACTTTCTCAAGTTTTGTGGTCTGGAAACAGACATTGCACACATCCTGCACTATCCCACAAGTTGACATAGGAATAATAATGAGGTCTGTTCATGATTACAGCTGCTTTAGATTCTCGGTGTTTCCCTCAAGGGCCTTAGAGACAATGAAATACAGAGAGAGAAAGAAGTTGTGCAGCACACCAAGAACTATATCAAGACCAGATTCCATCAAAACCAACATAGAGGCCATATTTCCAAGAGATCATCCTGGCAGAGATACAAGCAGGCTTATCATTTACAACATTCCAGTTTCACAAAATTAATGTTCATTGGAGGTAAGAGCTTAGCCTTATTATTTATTGGTAAACCCATATACTGTAAAACCATATCCACATGGCACAAGGCACCTGTCAACCAAATGGTGCAACTACATGATAGAGTACACTATCTTATACTGCAGTGCCTCTCATCTCTGTTTTTTTTTTTTTAAAAAAAAAACCAAAACCCCCAAAACAAAAAACCATGACATGTAGCCCAGACTGATTTTTCCTCACTTACTAGTGCAGTAAAGACACATCTATAGATTAAATGCAATTTCTTTTTTTTTTAAATAGCATACAACCATAGTTGAGAACAAAAAAATCAAAAAGAAAACAATCTCCAGCTGAAAACACAATGTAAATTTGTGTGAGTACAAAATAATTATTCACATTAAAATAATTGGGGTGGTGGTGGGGGAGGGAGGGTGATAATTAAACACTAAATTTTGCACATTTAACTCCAAGGTTGTTACTCTTAGTCTGGCAAAAGGTACCATGACATATGTAAGTCCAGCCTTGAGGCTTCAAAAAAACAGGCACCAGGCATATGCATCACTAATACTGACAGAATTAACATCTACAGATTTTGCATTGTTGCTTTTTTTAACAGACTAACATAATTAGTTGTAGCTGGTTGCACTCTGTCTGTGTGTCTATTTCTAGAACGTAAAAGGACAGTTCATTGAATATGGTCACAAAATATGTAGCTTCTGCCTAGAGAACTATGACTATAAGGCCACAACCATTTGTCAAACATGATTAATTTTCATTTACTGGGATCACTAAAAATACATGACTACTCTACTCTTTTGGGCACTTTCCAAATGGCGTATTGCACTCAAGTTCAGGCCAGTCAGGAGACCTGGAGTACATAAGGATGACAGGTGCCAGCATACATAGCATCAAAGGAACGACTGTGCTATTCACAGGCTCAAATACTCATTAACAGATAAAGGCGAGAAAAATCTTACATTGTATCACATAAGACATAAAATGATCTGACTACAAATGATCAGCATAGCTCCATTTGTTCCTGTTGGCCATCATTTTCATATATCCATATTTGTCAAAAAATTTTAAAAAAAAAGAATAAAAGCATTTTCTTGCTGAACAGCATTCTGAGGAAACTTGCATCACACCATCTAAAATGTCGATCTGTCTGCTGCTAAAATGTCAATACCTCAGCATAGATTTAATACACTTTATTTTTGTGTCAAATGATATAAAATCCAATCACTTGACAGAATCAGGCCATTTCACAATTAAACTTTAGCATTTATCAAGTTTTCTCAACTATCCAATGTATACCATAATGACCATAACAGAACGAACACACCATGTAGTTAGATCAAGACGGCAATCCCTGTCATTGTCCCTTCCCACTGTATGTGTTCAGCGTTCCAACTTTCAAAGAAAATCCAAATGACTGTTTAAACAGCTGAAAAATACTGCTTTGGGGCAGGAAGGCATTTTGTGTGCATGTTCACCTTTATGTGTATCGACCCATACAAATGCAGGCATTGAGAGCCACTGGAAACCTCCCAATTTCTAGTAGCAAGGTGTGCAGTTGTATATGCACAACCACATGCTTTGGCAATTTTACAAAGCAAAAAATGTAAGTTTACAACTGCATGCTCGCAGACTTATTTGAAGGATAAAAAAGTTATTCATAAGATTTTAATAGAAGGACTTGACGGCTCTGAGGATTAATAATGGGATACAAAATACCTTTCACCTGTTGGTCACCAGTTCACATCCAGTCCAGGTTGGTAGCTAATGAAAAGGTGCTATGTGACAGCTACTGGTTTACTCAGGAGAAATGAGTGGGTGGTCCTAACCCAAGCTCTAATGGAGATCCTCTGCACAGACGCACTGGCATATTTATGGCTTTTCAGTGCAGAAACCAATGAGACAGAATCATAAAACAATGAATGGTAATCTTATTGCTGGAGGGGAAAAAAAACCAAAACATAATGAAGAGACTTCAATAATCAATTTGGAAGACTGTGCTGATGTTCTCCTAAGTGGACCTGGACATTACTCTAATGCCTATAATGAGGACAAACTTTCAACAGTTTTCCATTAATAAAGAAAACTTCATTTTTTTCCCCTGTGCCTAAATAAAGATGAATTACCCATGACTACCACCTTCCAGCAACACCAGCAAATTTAAAAGGAAAAAAGTGAATGTAACTGACACATGGTTCTTATAACCTAGCACACCAGTTTTCCTGGCTTTCAAAGATACTCCACTCTTCACAAATCATGCAGACTTCAAATCAGAACGGCTGGTTGCCTGCAGTTTCGGAAGCCAAACAGTCAAGTGTTTAAATATGAATTCAGGAGATTGATTTTTTAGGCCAGTTCTTTGTAGAAGTTGACTGCAAGGGGTTTTTTGTTTGGTTGTTGCTTCTTCCCTAGAGACCAGGACAATGGAGCCGACCTTGCTAATATGGTCAGACACATTGCTTAACTGGGCTTTCCTACAAAAGACTGTTACGATCACCACAACAAACAAAAGAGCCAGCTAAGGGCAGTTGATACATTAGGAGAAGACCCTCTATTTATCCTTAAAATATTAAAAACCTGAGGACAAAACTACTGGTTTTTAAACCCACCCCAATTTTTTTCCTCACTGGTGGCAAACCATGCCAAATTCATGTTGAGGCAGCTGTTGTACTTCAGGCTGCTGGAGGCCCAAGGATCCTGAGATGCTAGTAAAATTGGAAAAGATTAAAACAGCTGAGCAGCTCTGAACCCTCTTGTGGAAACTATGATGACATAGTGGGAACCAGTAAGGTGGTTCAACAAATTAGGTGGTCTCTGCAATTTAAACCTACTTTATATTTTGTAAATATTCATTATTCTTCAAAGTGTGCAAGGGTTTAATTAGTAGTGCAGAGACTTCACTCTTCATTACAGTTTTACCAGTTTTAACTGGTAATAATGTGATTGCATAAGGAACTCAATTTGCATCACAAATGCAGTTGACTGTCATTCTCCACATCTGCTCAATTTTTTTTGGCAAGCCTTCGCATTTTCAATAAGAGGAATTATGAAAAGATTTCTTAAGGGAAGACTGATTAGACTGCGGACACTGAATATGGAAAAAATATTACTTTACATATTTCCTTCTTCCTCTTAGGACATTTTAAAGTCACAGAGACTATGCAAGGATAGTAAAAAGTTCTGAACCGAACTTGTGACATCATTTCACATTTCTTTAAGTTATTGCAGACCTGCATATCTGTTTCATAACCAGTTTCTTTTGCCTTACAAAAATTGTCACAGGACAGGCAAAACACGATTTAAATGGTGTACAACTGAGTAAATTAGTCTTTAAGTTTTTAGTTACCTGGACTAAAGAAACAGGAACTAGAGTTGCATCTTACAATGAGGTCACTGACATATAGAAGCTCCCCATCCCTCCTCTAAATATTAACTTAAATACTACATATAAAAGTAATTTCTTAAGTATCTAAATGGATGGATTCTTCTTTTCCCCTCATTTTACTGTTATTTCTACAGCTCTTCCTTCTTCACTCTGAATTACAATGTGAATATCCTGCACCATAATTTGTACGTGAAATGCTAGTCCCACTGAAATACATAGGACTTGCATTATTCACATCAAAGGTCCAAAATTTATTTCAGTCTCTATACTTCCCGTGCAGCAGAGAGATAAATCTTGCCTCTTCATCCCATCTTTATCATAATAAAATAAAAACAATTGAACATGGCAGAGAAGCAATGACTTCTAAAGGTTAACATCTGGCCCAGAAAAACACACACACGAGGCAAGATTTGTAATGAGAAGTGATTTGTAATGAGAAGTACTATATATTTCATTAGAAAAACAGATAGTTGCGGGAGGGAGAAGTTTACAGTCATGGAAAGCCCTTCTTTGCCCAACTAATATCAGTGGGCTTGTAAAAGATGCTATCTTTTCAAACCAAGTTTTCCTCTCTCATATCCTTAGATGACCATGGTGATAAACAATACTGTTACTAGTACTGATTCTCTCAAGTTTTGGCTCTTTAGTAACTTCAAGAACAAGAGAATATTATTTCTCTTTGGTGTAATATATTAACCTCAGTGTATGGGAGCAAGAAATTTATTAGAAATTAGGGTATAAATCTGTATCTACTAACCCACGATAATTCACCCTATACTAATCTTTACCTCATAGTAAATGTGAGGCAACTTTCTCGTTATTGTCCAATGTGACACATTCACACACCCTTAGCCCTGAGGTCATGACTGATGCTCTCATTTCCAGTCATTTCACTGGACTGTGGTCCTCACATGCATGTGAGTATACTGCTTGTATAACCAGTAAATTACTTTTACAAATAAGCCTTGGTAGAATCAATAAAATGCAATGTCTTGTTTTAGTTTAATCCTCTATTTGCACCTTAAGTGGTTCGCTTCTGTCTAAATATACCACGTTAGTCCTCCTTCAACCACAGGTGGATTTTTGTTGACTAAAAATCCATCTACTAGCCTGACTGAGATTCTACTGAAATTGGTGTAATTTTTCCATGAGCCAAGGTTATTTTAGAGGGTAATAACATAAACTGGGTTCTTGAGTCTACATCTACAGGGATAATAAATGGCATGATAACCAGAGAGCTGAGATTTAAGTGTTACCCATTGACTTTGGTGGGAATCAACTGGAGCTTAAGCGTTTTTGAATGCGACACCACTGCACATACATAGATTTAGGAATCTAAAGCACAACTCATAACTTTACTGGCTTAGGGCATGATTCAGAACCTATTAAGGTGATATTTTCTTCAAGTAAAGCAGTATGTATCTGATTAAGCAATAATATATTAGAGCTATTTCACATCCATTTTCTTGTGTTATGGATCTCATATCACAAAAAGCATTCTTGTTTTATTAAAGCATTCAAAATGATACACGAAAGAAATATAGGCATAGGAATTTTTTTTCCCTTGAAGTTTTTTTTTGGTTGTTTTGTTTGAGTTTTTTAAAAATATATACCCATTTTTTAGTCTTTCTTTTTGGCAACTTGAAGTCTAAAAGGAATTTACCTCGTTCCATCACTGTTAAAACCAAGAAAGATTGTGTACACTCTTAAGTAAACTTTTAAAGAACAGATTTCATTCTACACCTTCTGATTTATTTACTGTCTAGACCCATATTGAAATATTCATCTCAGTCATTAAGCTTTAGATTATTTTATATCAAGAATATTTAAGGAAATGTTAAGTAAATTTCCATGTTAGGCACTTGCTTTTCCATTCAGTCTTAAGCCACATTTTATATTTTCTGATAGTGTATTAGTATCTACTCATATTTCACTGGCCAGTCAGTAGAATATAAATTGCCTATCTCCACATACTGTTTTCACTGAGTCCTGTGAGTTTCTTCTAAGCTAAATTTGGCCTGTATCATGCATTTTTCTATGATTACTGACAAAATTACTACACACAGAGTAATAACAGGTGACTGGCGGCTATATTCAACCATGTAGCAAACAAAAAGATCTCTTTCTTTCATGAAAGCAGTTCATCCTGTGTCAGTGATGTTTTCCATAATAAGCTTTAAATTTATGTTGAGTAAAGTGAGAAGGTTAGGGCTCCCCTTTTCCTGTCTACAGGAAGTTTGAAACAAGATACAGAAGATGAGATCCCTAAAGGAGGTTAGTGAGGGGTTATGTGCCTAAATACCTGCTCCGGAGTCATTTACCAACTAGTTAGACAGATATATTTAAATGAAAATACTCCATTTTACAATTAATTCTGTTACATTTGGCATGCAGCCAAAGATATGTCCTAAGGGGACTGAAAAGTGTATCTATGGATGCAATACTTATGGCATGCAGCCAACCTCAGAAGAAATACAAGCTCAATAGATGTCAGCTATTGAAATTTCTGTAGATCGGAAATCCTGACATTCAGCCTGGAGGTGTTAATGCTCCAGATACACCAGATAACCAAACTTTAAAAAAAATAGGGCTTATGGTTCTAAAGTCAATAAACATGACTTTCCACATTGAAGAGGGAAACCCACTCCTCCCATCCCCTACAAGCAAATTGCTTGTAAACTGCAAACAAAAAGGAAAACAACTTCTGACATTATGCAAATTTCAGAACTAAATCCAGACTTTGTTCTTGGATCGGTTTTAACTCTCAAGGGATTTCAAGTGGCAAGAAAAACGGTAGTGTCTGTGTCAGGCTCCAAAGACAAACTGAATACACAACAGAAAAGTAGCAGTGGCTACTACTTGGCTTACCTTGACTTCCTAGGGAGGGCCTTCTCAAGGATTCAATGTCATTTGTACTTTGTTATAATGGGAGTTCAATTGAAATATCCAATTTTTACTAAAAAAATCTTCCTAGAAGCAGTACTAACAGCTAAAGGATTTAGCCTCCCAAAACGAAATATCTAACAACTTTGCTCATCTAATTAAATTGACCCTTTCAGAAAATGTCTTTTCATAGATTAAAGATTTCTATATCTGTAGGCATTTATTTATCATTCCCAAAAGAAGTATTACTAAAAATACATTTTTTTTGTTTTAAAGGAATTAATTACTAAAAGAAGGGATAGACTGTTCTAGAAAAATCATACCTAAATTTAACATACGGCATTTTAATTGCTATGTCTTAAAAACAGCCTTGATTCTTTTAACATCATGACTGTTCTACCTCATCCCTGCTTTCTTCCAATTTGTGTAAATCTAGAGACAGAAAAAGAGTAGTAATCAACTAGTGACATAAAAAATGACAATATGACAGAGCTGTCCAACAGAAATGCAAATTTCCGGTCTGTGCTGGAACATCAGCAACAAGTAATTACAGATATAGCAAATGTTGAATTAGTCTATTCATTATTGCACTATGTTCCCCTTTTCCCCTGCTGTCCCATTTCTTTCTGTTCCTACTACCTTGCATTTATTTTTATGTTGTCATTTATTTATATTTATTTTGAGATGACTTTCAAGGATTACACCAATTACTGAATACAGCAGGGTATTTCATAGCAGCACTTTGAGAAATTTCACAACTAACCAAAAATAGGAGGACACCTCTCTGGCCTTCTGTTTGTCAGGAACATAAGCAACAAACAACCACAGGCAAAAATATGGCCACCCACTGAGGAGGGATTATTTTGAAACTTAAAAAAGTATTTAACTTCAGTGTTGATACTTGAATGTCACAATCCTGTTTCTTTTATTTTAATCCAAAACTCTGGCAATCTCTATCATGTCTATGTCTGCTTCCTCCCCATCCGTCTTTGGAGAAAATGCTTTAAAATAAAATATTTTATATTTTAGGGAAACTTCTAAGGTGATTATTACTGAATTTATTATGGTTTGGAGCTGTAACAGATACATTTTACAGGGCAAAGTAAATTTTTCTTATAGCACTTTGGGTGATTTTCCAAGCCAGTAAAAAATAGGAGATTAACAGCACTGTGTGGTGCCATGTAAAATGCAAGAAAACACTGTGCAATTTTTTCCAAAGAAATACAGCAACGCCTGTAATTCCTAGATGCAACACACTAAATGTTACAATATGGGGCTGCCCTTAAGTTCTTTAGCAATTACAGGCACTACTGCAAGCTATGAGGGGTGGTTTGTGGGCTCAAGTTCACCCAAAACAGATAAAACTTCAAACCAGATTTATTTATAATTGAAATAAAGCTTCTCAGACTAGCGTGCTACTACAACAACCATCCCACTGCCTGATGGCAGAGAGGCCAGCCATTAGGAGGGAGGGTTTCTTAGTCTGCTCTTCAAGAAAACTAAAGTGAGAGGAGAAAAAGAATTTAAAAGCCATACTTATAAATGATTTTTTTTTTTTTTAGCATGATAGCCAACCCTTTCTGTTCTGGAAGGTCTGCTTACAAAACGGAAAATGAATTACAGCACATGCTGAAGGCCTCACCTGGCAGTGTCATTTTTGACAGACTCATTTTTATCTTAGAACTGGGAGCCTTGCAATTTTAAAGCCTTCTGAAAAAATTATGCTTTTCTTTGTGATATAGAAATAAATTACCTAAGCAAGGGATAAAGCTCAGATGCTCTGGTACCAAACTCCAATTCTACCAGGAGATTGGCTAGGTGTACTAACATGTCACATTGACAAACAAATGTCTCAAGTAATTTATGCAGATTAACAAGTTAAAGATATGAAAAGCACTTGGAAATACATAATGCTAAAGCACTGCAGTCCTAAACAGCTACATGTTGTTTCTGAAAAATAAATAATAAAAAAAAGAAAAGCACAAACTTAAGCCCCAGACAACTGGCTATTTTCCAATTTTTCTACTAGCTGAGCTACTAATCATGCTTTTCAACCGCTAAATTATGCTGTTCTAATATATTTTCAGGAAAATTGTAGCTTAGTGAGTGGTAATTTTTAGATATGAACATATAACATTATCCAATATAGGGGTTATGAAATAGTTGTGACTTATGATATTGGGTAAGAAGACTGTAAATTCATTAGCTATTCCTTTGGAGCTCTTAAGTTGGTCTCTTTTTTTCTCCATATACAGCAGCATGCCCAAGTCCACCTGGCATTTCTTGTATCCCAAAAGAGCTAACAAGCCTCGAGACAAATATTTGCATTAAAATAAAAACAGAGAGAATTGTGTTAGTACTTAATAAGTAATTATTTACTCCAAAGGTTTTATTGCATGCAAATTAGAACTATACCACTTACGTATTTCAAGAATCAATGACAAATTAACAGCTATTTTTGTTTTGGTTTTTGGTTGGTTGGTTGGTTGGTTTGTTTTGTGTCAATGTAAATTACAGTTATTACAAGCTAAACAACATATTCCGAGTTTTATGAATGTATCTTTAAAGTTATTCAGGAAGTAAATTTTACTGAGAAAAATTTTGTGCAGAAGTGCCTTGTATAGTACGTAGAATTATTATTGATGGACAAGAGTTTGTTACCAGCAGGGTTTCAGAGGTAGGGAAGGGAAGCTTGTTTTATTTGGATTTTTATTTCACTTTTTACTTTATTGTGTTACTTTGGTTTTGCATCTTTCCTTATTCCCAGATACACACATGCAAAAATTTGTGTAGGCATTGGAGAAGAAAATACTCTTTCTTCAGGTTTCTTTAATCACCTGATTAAAGCCCAGAGACTGGGCTTGTAACACTCTATGCTCTCAATTTTCACATACTTCTAAACTCAGAAAAAATAAAATCCTTTCTCAGGAATTCTCCTATTCTTGAATAAATACATTTCTAACTGTTCATTAAAACATTTCTAGAAGTAAACAAACAAACTACTTATCAACACCCTCAAAGGTTGTCAGTGATGTTCATCTCGGAACAGAATGTTGCACAGAAATAACAAGACATTCTGTTGTCATTTGAAGACTTTTTCTGAAATATATGGAAACTTATGAATGAAATAATTTACAAATTGTATGTGTTTTTATTGAGAATATTTTATTGAGCATATTTTATTCAGCATTGGTGCGGTCTCACCTTGAATACTATGTGCAGTTCTGGGCCCCACAAATTATGAAGGATGTTAAGGTACTTGAATGCGTTCAGGGGAGGGCAACAATGCTGGTGAAAGGGCTGGAAGGAATGCCCTGCAAGGAGTGGCTAAGGACTTTGGGTTTGTCTAGTTTGGAAAAAAGAAGGTTGAGGGCCGACCTCATGGCTCTCTACAGCTTCCTGAGAAGGGGAAGTGGAGACGGAGGTGCTGGTCTCGTCTCACAGGTATCCAGCGGCAGGACGCGTGGGAATGGTTCAAAGCTGCATCAGGGGAGGTTCAGACTGGACATTGGGAAGCATTTCTTTACCAAGAGGGTGGTCAAACACTGGAACAGGCTTCCTAGAGAGGTGGTCGATGCCCCAAGCCTGTCAGTGTTTAAGAAGCATTTGGACAATGCCATTAACAACTTTTGGTCAGCCCTGAATTGGTCTGGCAGTTGGACTAGATGATCATTGCAGGTCCCTTCCAACTCAAATATTCTATTCATATTCTATTCTATATACAAAACCAAAAGAATTAGCACAAATAAAATTAAATAGCATAGATTATGCTTTTGCTTACTATTGTTCATTTCATGTCTCACAAAATGCAAGTTTAAAATTTAAATTGCCCTTTGGAACAGTAGTGACATTAGCTACGTGCAAGTGGGAAACTGGTAAAATCAATCTGAGATGATGACATGAATTAGTATCTGTCACTTACAGCATGGTTATAAGAATTTTAAGTTTATCACAGTAGATGAATTGTGATTTACCTTCTTTACAGTTTTATATGCCATTCATGACCTTGCAAAAGGTAACCCATTCTTGTAGAAGCTAATCCTTCTCTAAAATCTCTTTTCAGTAAGGGAAGATAATAGGTGTTAATATTAAATACATGTCTGTACCGCGACTTTGAATAAAAACGCTGCATTTCAGTAAACTGGAACTAGCTTCAGCAGGAAAACAAAGAAGGGTACACAGAATCATAGAACAATTCATGTTGGAAGAGACCTTGAGATATCATTCTGTCCAATCCCCTGCTCAAAGTAGAATTAACATTTTATTTAGACCATATTGCTTGTGCAGGTTATTGTTCAAGTTGGAAATAATAATAAAAAAAAAAACCAACATATTTTTCATTGCTAAATTAATAAACTCATCTAGTATATGGTTCCTTTATTTTAAGGAACTCAATATTAAAATAAAAAAGAAAAAGAAAAGACAGGCACAGGTCATTGTGGATTTAGAAAACGTGCAGAGTTCCTAGTTTGTGTTTGACAGAACCAAGGCCAGACAACATGAATAAAACAAACAGCTTACACTCTAGAATGCTCATTTATTTCTATGTCCCTGTTTATGAAATTTTGAAAAGCTTTCGCTGAAAGCTGGGAAAGGATAGCCTGCTGTAATGAGCAAGCAATTTTGCAAATCTCTAGTCTACACACTGGGCATAGGTTGCCCTCACAGTTCCTTATGGGAAGGCAAAGAAAACAGAAGGTACAAGAAGGCGGTCCAGGGATTGGCACTAAGGGATTAAATGAATCATGTCATGCTGCTTTTAGTAAGCATTACTGGCCACAGACTTCAGGAGGCAGAAAAGCTGGGGTTAAAATTAAGCCACTTCATTGGAATTTAAGTCAGGAAGTAAAACATAGCTGAATTTGTGAACTTTACAGGTTTGACTTTACTGCTATTGTTTTTTATACTAGAATTGCCTTTGGCTGGAACTTAGGAACTTCTCTGAAACCTTCCTCCTCCCTCATCCCTCAATTTCATTGACAAGACAAAAATTTTCTGTCTATATTAGCACCACTTCCTCCCTTCACTTCATCAACCATCTCACATTTCTCTCCTGGAAAAGAGACACACAGAAGTGTTATTGTCTCAGCACTTCCATTCAAAAACAGGATTGCAAAAATCTGAAGATTTGGTTCCAATAGATGAGGGGAAAGAAGCCTCTAAAACATCGCTCCTCTAACATCTGAAAAATAACTGAAGTCGGCTTTTCTCTCTCCTAAATATACAGGCTGTCAGAAAATGATCATCAGCCTAGGTAGCAAAGTTTAGCAGAAGAATAAATCACAGTGGTACCTCAAGTTAGGTATGGACTGAAAAAATTACGCCAAAGGGAGCAGCTCTAATGCTATTGAATCCCAAGAAAGACTATGCAGACTTCCAGGAATCATGTCAGTTACAGCAATCATATATTTGCAATGGGAACCAATACTAGTACAGTCCAGTATACTAAAAACTAGACAAACTTCATTTAATGTGAATCACTGAGCAGATGGTAGGCTGCAAAACTGATTAAGGATAAGTGACCAATATGGAGACAAAAATCCATATTCTATTGCCAAATCTCTTTCTCATCCATTTTCCTGTTGAATGTCTCTTCAGACTTTGTAGCTAAAAGAATTAAATTAAATAAATGCCAGATTTCAATACATCAAAGATAAATGGACTTTTTTTCCATGAATGAAATAACCACCCGAAAAATCTTTTGCTATCTCTAACTACTTTGTCATCAATATGTTGCCTTGTCATTTATTTATGAAGTCCTATGTTACTACAAGCCAAGAGGACATCAGCACCATCTTCTCAGTTTATGCTGTTGTTAACAGAATGGACATGAATCCTATCTGTACATATGGCCATGAATATGAGAAGAAACAATAGAAATAAAAGAAAAAAGTGTCAGTCAAGAGATGATAACAAACAAATATGATGAGAATAGACTACAATTATGGCACAGAGCAAGTAAGGTAAGCAAGTGTGTGTTGAGAAAGGATAGGCAGAGTATTTTATTGCCTATTGTGGTGCAGTATCCAGTGTTCAAAGTTGTATACAGCTCCTGTCCTTTTTGCTAAAGAGACACATTCTTCCATAAACATAGTTCAGATCCTCAAGGCACAATCCACCTCACATGCATCTTGTGTTTCTATCCCTGTAGAAAAGTAAACAGTTCAATTCTACTATAAGGATTCACATACATTTTTCATCACTTCCTTCCCAAAGCTGGTGTATGCCATTAATGTTTAATCCTATAACTGAACTTTCAGAATGAGGGGACAAAATTAAAAATTTCTTTTTAGTGGCTCACAATGTTTGTACAGAGTTATGAGATATGAGGATTTTGTTATTTTGAAGAAAACTGTGAGACCTTATTTTCCAGAACAACTTCTAGACTTTCCCTAGCAGACCTCATATTTCATATACTCAGCAGTTTGGAAAATGTAAAATTAATCAGAGTAGTACTGGGGTAGGATGGTGTGTGTGGAATATAAGAAAGAAAAGGGAAAAAAAAAGAAAGGAAAAATAAGGAAAATAAAAGGGAAAAAAATTGGATTTTCATTGAGAAAACTCTTTCTTTCCCCACATCAATTCTAATAAACTAGAAGTTTTGTGTCAAAGATCTGCTAAGAGGAAACCAATAATGCTGACTTTCTGCTATTCTTCTTAGGTTCAAGATATGAAGATATCTGCCAGAAAAGCAAGGTAAATTAGGAAATTTTTCTGTACAACCTACTTACAGTTCTATCCCAGAGGAAGGTAATCAGTGAGTCCATGCATTTGTCAATATCCAAGCAATTTTAACTGTAACTGGAAATTGTAGCAAAAAACCTGCCTTTCCAGGGCCTGGAACTGACAGGCAGTAGGAATATAACACTAGCACCTTGACTTCTATTACAAGCTAAAAATTCCCATCCAGGTTGTTTTCAATCAAACTCTATTTTACATTACACGATAACACTGAACAATTCTTAATTCTTTCTAATTATGTTGTCACTTGTTGTTCATATAGAAAACTTCCGTTCTAATTTCTCCCCTTTTTCAAATTCAGATACTTTTAGCAGCAATGGATCTGCTGAAATTAATTATGAGTTATTTTTCTTCACTGGATCTCTACCCTGTGTCCAGGGACATTTTTTGCTTGAAGACTGGACAGGGCATAAACAAGGTCAGAGTAAAAGCTTACAGCCAGGTGAAAAGTTGAGGAAGATATTCAGACTGAGGCACAAGGACTGAAGAGCCATACAAAGGCATGTCAGTAGAGCACAGAAAGGAAATCTGAAACTGCTTGGGGTGAACAATGAAAGCAAATGTGGAAGAGAGACAGGAAAGGAGGATATGGTCAGAAAAACGGGAATGAGAACTGGAAAATAAGTGAAAGGCAGTTTTAAAACAGAATTATTTTAGTGAATAAAATAGAAATCCATTTTTATCTTCAAAATGTGTGAAAACCAAGGAGTGACTGGTGCATTGCTGTAACTGTTGTACAAACCTAGTTTAGCTGGAGCTACAAGCTCATCTACACTCAAAAGGCAAAGTAAATTTTGAAGAAATTAAAAAGTCCAACTCTTCTGATTTTTTTAGAACTAGTTCTTAGTAGTTGAGTAGTTCTTTTCACATGCTCAAAGAGATACTCCTAATGAAGTGTAAATTCAAAG
This sequence comes from Nyctibius grandis, assembly GCF_013368605.1. Taxonomy (NCBI): domain Eukaryota; kingdom Metazoa; phylum Chordata; class Aves; order Nyctibiiformes; family Nyctibiidae; genus Nyctibius; species Nyctibius grandis. The sequence goes on along the minus strand of NC_090662.1, from coordinate 48,827,115 downwards.
CATGAGACATGTAATTCACAAAGTATAGGTGACACTTCTAGCTCTGCCATAGGCTGCTACAACAACCCTGGGTCAAACATTGAATTTTTTGTATTACTATAATTACTTGTGATCTAAACTACTTATAATAAAGGCTTTTTCAACCAGAGAACTCCTTACCATCTGTTATGAAGTTCCTACACTATTATAACTGTTTTCTTTGGGCACACAGTGTGGCAGATGCACTCAACCCCTTAACCAAACTAGCAGTATGGTTCAGGCTCCAAAGAAGGTAAAGGCCTAAGCTGTAAACAGGGCAAGACCTTGTCTAGTTTCAGTCTGTTCTTTGAAAACCCACAAAGGAGCAGAGTGACACAGTGTGCACCAATGTATATGAGCTTGGAACACCAATCATGCAATTAACACATGAATATAGGGTGACTTTTCCAAGATTCATTTATCAAGGAACAAAGAAAGTTGTGGGTACAAGGAGTCTCATCCATACCTTTCCCATTGCATGTAATTTGACTACAAGCCAACCACTTTTTTCCATAAATATGACAGCCTAAGTGAGCTTTTTTTGAGCTATCCTGGCTAAGCAGCCTGGCTGCATGGCGGCAATCTCCCCTTCAGCTGGGATGCCTCTCAAGGTTGCTCCTCGAGGCAGAAACCTTTTACCAGCAGCAGATCTTTGGTAAGCAACTGATGTCATGCATAACCTTGTAGTACGGTAACTTTAATTTTGACTTCGTAACTTTAATTTGTGCCTTAGTAACTTTGATTTTGTCTTGGTAACTTTGATTTGTGCCTTGGTAGTTTTTAATCACTGTTCAAATGACTATGCCATACAGTAATGGAGTGAACCTTGCCATCGAACTTTGTTAAATCGCACTTTTACAACATCATATTAAAACCACTTTTGCTAACACCTGTGGCTCTTTAAACAACTTAAATCACCCATTCATGACACAGAGGTGGTGATATTTCAGGAATGGATGCAATGTTTCACAAAAAAATGACACTGTCAAAATCCTTAATTAGAGGGCATGACTGAAATAGCATGACAAATAGGGTAATAAGCAATTTTTAGGAGAGTTTTCCCGTTCCTATACCTGACCTACTCGAAAGTCCTGGGACCAGCTCCCAGGAGCTGCTGATTAACTCACCGTCAGAGCCAGCAGTTTTCCATAGGTGAGATGAACTGGGATGTGGTCGCTCTTGGATCGCAGTGACTCCACATACCAGTGCTCTGCTTCTGGCAGCCGGCTCATTCTCATATAGGCTTCCCCTATAGGGTGAAACATATGTTAGCAAGAATGCCTAAAATTTCTCAAGGTCTCCAGAATTTATCATCTCATTTATAATTTGCTGTTTATTAAATGGGCAGAGATCTTTAAAAGGGTTAAGTGCTTTGAACATCCCCAATGAAAAAAGCAAAATAGCCTTACAAAAACTTGAGTGAGGAGATTGAGTTATGGCCTTAGTGCTGAAAGAGCATGGTCGAGATGAAAGTCTTGTTAGAACAGAATTTTAAGAGACCTCCAGCTGATAAGTTTCAGTCAAAAGTGTCAAAATAACAGAAATTTTATCACATCTACTACCGAGAAGTTACTTCTTTTCCATCAATCTACATCGCACATCATGGAGTGGTAGGGAGAATACAGAATGTCCTTGTATTTAATCATAATACAAAAACCTAGATGTAAATGTGCCCCTGCCCGAGGCAATGACAGACTGAAAATGCCTACAGGAGAGCCAGGATTTCATCATCTCACCAGCTGATTTATTCTAAATAAATGGCTAATTACCTTCCCAAAATTATGAAGTCACAGTTTATCCAGTGCCACCACTGGAGGATCAAGAGAGGACTACATCTGACCCAAGTAGAGGATGGCTAAGGCTGTCTCTGGGTGAGTCATTGTCCCCAGTTCTGCATCACATGGAAATGAATGGCTGTGAGAGCATCAGAGAGAGAGAAGGGCCATTGTTCCCTGTTTAAGCTTGAGGCCAGCTGTCACAGCCCCAAAACTCAGAGAAAAAGGTACCACCTACATGCTCAAGAAGGAAAATAGAAGGAACTCTCGTGATGGAAGCGATACTTCACCCTCGAGTATTTACAGGGGCTATGGAGGATTTTATTGATGAAAGAAAATTGGACTAGGTCTAGTTAGATTTTTTTTTTTCTTCCTTTGCTATCTTTGTCACCAGAGGACAGGGAGCCCAAGGCAAAATGCGGCACATAAGTTTGAGCTTCAGGAGTTTGGGTGCAGTGCATGCAAAATGACCAAACCACAGCCCACAGATAAAATGAGCCTGATGTAGAGTCAGAAGTCACACTGAGTCAAGGCCAAGGGGAGCCAATATGATCTTTATAAGCAAAGAGCATTTTTCCAAAAAAGGGTGCAAGCTTGTAAATCTAGCAGACCAGGAATTCTAATTCAAGGATCTACAGAGCATTCTGTACTCATGCACTGGTCTTGGATATCTGATTACACACACAGAAGTACCTGATGTTTCAGTCCCAGAAGTACTCAAGTCATTCTATTGCTGGTTAGGGCCAGACTAAAAGAACAATTCCCAAAAAAACCAAGCCAATTTAAAAAAAAAAAGTCCACACAGGAAAAAAAACAAAAACAAAAACAAAAAAAACATGAACACCCTCCCCAAAATCAATGATCAGATTCAGGGATATCAATGTCAAATGCATTTTTTTCAGTATGCCAGCACTCACAAATACGTGACATAACATTGTACCTTTTATGCACAAAACAAAATCAAGAAGTTAAGTGTTGAAAGGATGGAAGAAGCCAGAAGTGAAGCTATATGCTCCCCTCAATTCCTCTCCCTAGCTGTACGCTTTATGGCAGAATGTTTAATTATTTGATTGCATACTATTTTTCCCACAGGCCCCTGCTTCATTCAGCATACAGGAAATGAGGAATCCATATGCTCTTTTCTCTTCTTTAAGTGGAAAATTCCAGCCCAACCTGTTACAGCTTGGCAAAGTTTCAAGCAATTAACAACAAGATCCTTTAAAGAGAAATGTAAGAAGCCATAAGAGATGGAGTTATTATCTGCTGGTAGTATATGCTAAATGCACTGCCAAATTTCAAAAAGATCCAAGGTTCTCATCTATTTTCCATGACGGATTCTGATATAAGAAGAGATTAACATCTTTGGAGTACTGTCAAATTCATTTTTTAAATAAGTTTTAAGAGCTCAACTAATTTACAAGCTAACTTCCTAAAACTTTGAGAGTATTTGAGTGGCGCATCTAGAGATGAAGCTACAATGTATCAATCTAAATGCCAAACTGTAGAAAAAGGAATTTTATTCCCCTGAAGACCTTACAGGGAATTCTCTATAGCTGAACATTTTACTTTCGAAGAGTCTGGTTTCTGCCCATAAGCCTCATATTGTCAAGAATTGCTATATTATAAGCAATTAGAACGTCATTACTACAGAAGGAAGTACTGTTAGAGAGTCTGTTATTAATTTCCTCTTCTAAATGTTTTACAATGACTCTCCTAACTAAAAAGAAATCAAAGTACGTTGTAAACTCACAGAGGCACTGCCACCACCATACTCAAAGACTGGAATAAAATCAAGCAACTGTTAATTGAAGTGTTAATTAAATCAAGTGATTTTATGTGTTAGACTGATGCAATTTGAATAAAAGCTATTCTAGTTTCAGGTAGTTTTTGAACAAAACCACAGAGAAAACATGTATGTATTGACTTCTGTCATTCAGGATGCATTTGTGTGTCTGAGATTAAAACAATAAAAACAATATTTTTCAGGAGGTTGTAGCAAGGTGGGTGTTGGTCTCTTCTCCCAAATAACAAGTGATGGGACGAGAGGAAATGGCTTCAAGTTGTGCCAGAGGAGGTTTAGATTGGATATTCTTCATTGGATATTGGAATTTCTTCACCAAAACAGAGGATGTAGGGAAGCAGGATGTAGGTCAGAGGATGTAGGGAGGCAACTAGGAAAGCTAAGGCCTCCTTGGAATTAAACCTTGCAAGAGAGGTCAAGGACAACAGAAAGGGCTTCTTCAAATACATTGCAGGTAAAACCAACACTAGAGGCAATGTAGGCCCACTGATGAATGAGGTGGGGGCCCTGGAGACAGAGGATAAAAAGAAGGCGGAGTTACTGAATGCCTTCTTTGCCTCTGTCTATACTGCTGGAGGCTGTCCTGAGGAGCCCCAGACCCCTGAGGCCCCAGAAGAAGTCAGGATAGAGGAGGAATCTGTCTTGGTTGATGAGGGCTGGGTCAGGGACCAATTAAGCAACCTGGACGTCCATAAATCCATGGGCCCTGATGGGATGCACCCGCGGGTGCTGAGGGAGCTGGCGGAAGTCATTGCTAGGCCACTCTCCATCATCTTTGCTAAGTTGTGGGCAACGGGAGAGGTGCCTGAGGACTGGAGGAAAGCGAATGTCACTCCAGTCTTCAAAAAGGGCAAGAAGGAGGACCCGGGTAACTATAGACCGGTCAGCCTCACCTCCATCCCCGGAAAGGTGATGGAACAACTTGTTCTTGGTGCTGTCTCTAGGCACATCAAGGATAGGGGGATCATTAGGGGCAGTCAACATGGCTTCACCAAGGAGAAGTCATGCTTAACCAACTTGATAGCCTTTTATGAGGATGTAACCCGGTGGACAGATGATGGTAAAGCTGTGGATGTGGTCTATCTTGATTTCAGTAAAGTGTTTGACACGGTCTCCCACAGCATCCTCGCAGCTAAACCGGGGAAGTGTGGTCTGGATGATCGGGTAGTGAGGTGGATTGTGAACTGGCTGAAGGAAAGAAGCCAGAGAGTGGTGGTCAATGGGACAGAGTCCAGTTGGAGGCCTGTGTCTAGCGGAGTCCCTCAAGGGTCGGTACTGGGACCAGTACTATTCAACATATTCATTCATGACTTGGATGAGGGAATAGAGTGCACTGTCAGCAAGTTCGCTGATGACACAAAACTGGGAGGAGTGGCTGACACAACGGAAGGCTGCGCAGCCATTCAGAGAGACCTAGACAGGCTGGAGAGTTGGGCGGGGAGAAACTTAATGAAATATAACAAGGGCAAGTGTAGAGTCCTGCATCTGGCAAGAACAACCCCATGTACCAGTACAAGTTGGGGGCAGAGCTGTTGGAGAGCAGCGTAGGGGAAAGGGACCTGGGGGTCCTAGTGGACAACAGGATGACCATGAGCCAGCAGTGTGCCCTTGTGGCCAAGAAGGCCAGTGGCATCCTGGGGTGTATTAGAAGGGGTGTGGTCAGCAGGTCGAGAGAGGTTCTCCTCCCCCTCTACTCTGCCCTGGTGAGGCCGCATCTGGAATATCGTGTCCAGTTCTGGGCCCCTCAGTTCAAGAAGGACAGGGAACTGCTAGAGAGAGTCCAGCGCAGAGCCACAAAGATCATTAAGGGAGTGGAACATCTCCCTTATGAGGAGAGGCTGAGGGAGCTGGGTCTCTTTAGCTTAGAGAAGAGGAGACTGAGGGGTGACCTCATTAATGTTTATAAATATGTAAAGGGCAAGTGTCATGAGGATGGAGCCAGGCTCTTCTCAGTGACGTCCCTTGACAGGACAAGGGGCAATGGGTGCAAGCTGGAACACAGGAGGTTCCACATAAATATGAGGAAAAACTTCTTTACAGTGAGGGTGACCGAACACTGGAACAGGCTGCCCAGAGAGGTTGTGGAGTCTCCTTCTCTGGAGACATTCAAAACCCGCCTGGACGCGTTCCTGTGTGATATGGTCTAGGCAATCCTGCCCCGGCAGGGGGATTGGACTAGATGATCTTTCGAGGTCCCTTCCAATCCCTAACATTCTGTGATTCTGTGATTCTGTGGAGACGGTTGTCAAGCATTGGAACAGGCTGCCCAGGGAAGTGGTGGAGTCACCATCCCTGGAGGTATTTAAAAGACATGTAGATGTGGTGCTTAGGGACATGGTTTAGTGGTGGACTTGAAAGTGCTAGGTTAACGGTTGGACTTGATGACCTTAGAGGTCTTTTCCAACCATAATGATTCTATCATTTACAATCGTGTATTTTTTATACACTTGCAACCTGAACGATTTAGTTATTAGGAAAATAATAAAGTGTCCATTGGCAGAAAATATGCAAACCAATGGTACATGTGAACAGGTTTCCATATTTACTTTAACAATTACTTAATTTGTAAAATCTTTGAAACTCGTGTTAAAAATCAGAATGGTCACACACACACATTTATTAATGAAACTTGTCCAATCTATAAACTTCAAGAGAGTTGCATTCTACTTTTCTATTAAAGGTAACAACAACAAAGAAATTCACGGCAGTGGAAAACTTAAGACATAAATTGACAATTATTTCAGTTCCCTAATCCAAATCAACATTCAGCCATGTGCAACATCGCCTGCACAATGAGTGGTGGCAAGAAATTCAACAGCTAACTGGAATAAAAGGAATCAAATCAATCATTCAAAAATTTTTCAATTTTTACAGTTCAACTAATATTTTCTGTTATTTATACACCCATTTCTTAGCCTATTCCAAAAGGAAAAACATAGGGAATTTAACTTTAACACTCATTTACTAATGTAGTACAAGAAAACACATTGATATGCAACTGAAATACTATTTAAAGGAGCGTATACATAGTTCATTAACACCCCTTTTAATACTTTATGACAAAGGAATGAGTAATGGGTTAACTTTTAACTAGACTTAGACCACTCTATCTAAAATCCTGGTACTCAAGTGGATTTTCTTTGCCATAGAGATAGATCAGCTGTAAGACTACCATTCTCCAAAGCAGTATTTCCCCATATTTCCCCAGAATCCTTGGGACTGAAAAATAATCTTTCAAAAGAAACAAAAACCAGAAAAACTCCAAGAAACTAAAACAACAACAAAAGCACTCCTACTAAAATGATCCCAGGACAAACAAATTAAGAATAATTAAAAAACAATAACAATCATATAATATTTATATTAAATAATAATACTAACAAAGGATCAGCTTGCTAGGAGCTATTTCCCCTGAAAGGCTAACTTTATACTCGATAATGAAGTGGAATGTGATCTTAATACAATCCTTCAAAAAAAAACCACAGTAGTTAAGATTTTCTAATACATATCACACACTGTTAAAAAGTAAAACTAGGTACCATTTACATGAATGTATGTTACATGGTTCTAGATTAACCTCTCATCTGCTGATTTCATATTTGTTTTGTTTCAGATGCACATTGTCATATAAGCAAAGGCTCCTTGCAGGGAGCATGTTAGACTTAATGATGAGCAAGTACAATAGAACTGTCAATGTAATAGCACTGTGCCTCTATAGGTCCCATGTTCCCATACTTTCAGATTAAAACATATGTCCTCCCTGTGCTCCTCCTCTTAGGACCCCAAAAGATATTGCTGAAAAGACAACTGAAAAATTATCTCCCTAAAGGAGACAATGCAGGGTAAATCTGCCTTGCATAATCCTTGTATATGTTAATTATCTGCCACCCAAATCACTGGATGGTAAAAATTTAATGTAGAAAATACAGAACTTGGTGTTGACAAGAGCAGATGTCAAAACAGAAAGGAAGATGGAGATGCACTTTGAAAAGGAAAATCTGTCAGATATACATTCATTCAGGATTTAAATTTCACTTTTCCATCATTTCTTTGACTTGGGAACATAAACAGGTTGCCTTAGAAAATGATGAAGAGGTCTGCATCCCTCTGTACCACAATGCCACAAGGGGCTTGTCTTTCATAATGCAACTGCGCAGCCTCCTTCTGCAAATCAAGGCTGCAGATGTGCTTACCCTCCCTAGATATATAACTTCCTTCTTTTTTCCCTCAGGTACCAGTGCATACAACAACATAATAAATCTAGAAGCATAGTTTGATGTTATACTACACTGATGTTTAAGATATACTGCAAAAGATTAACAGTCTTGGTGATAAATACGCAGTGCATGCACATCTCTGAAACAGTTGAAGCATGTGAACTAAATGAGGATCAAATTTTGTATAGACTAAGTATATTCTGTTTGGTTTTTTTTCCTTTTACAGAATAATCTCCTTGAAGATTACAAGGAATGTATTGTATTTTAAGAGGGCTTTTGATGGATGGGAGTCAATCCACATTTACTTTGGTTGAGCAGTCTTATAGGCCTCAATTAGCCAAAGCAAAGCCTTGGATCTGATTTAATTGGACCACTAAGCTACTTTTGAATAAAAACACCTAAAGTGGAACACAGATATAAATGAAGGGCAAAATAAAATCAGTTGCAGTGTGCAACAGCATGGACTTTGCACAGCTGTTTCCTGCTGTACAAAGACTTCCAGTGAAAGCAGCATACTGACACAAACAGAAGCACTGAGCTCACCTGAAATAGATAATTTCATTTTAATTTTCCAACAGATGTGAAATCAGTAGTAAACCATAAGAGTACAAAGTAAGAATTCATAACTGAACAAGTGATTGTATTTTTTTCTTGCCTTTTACTTTATTCACACACATTTTAAAGATTATTTTTTTGTCAGTAAAACACAGACATTATGCCAGTGTAGGTTTCTTTAAAACACTCTTAATAGAAGCACTTTCCATTAGAATCATGCCTAACTGGGATCCCTGTAGTCCAATTTCAGTATTGGACCATATTTTTGGTCTACAAAATGTTACGATTATACTTATTTTCATACAAAACCCATATGTTTAAAATACAAATGCATTTCAGGCTTAGACTCTTAGGTTTTTCAGAATATTGCCTAGGCAAACCCAAGCATTTCACATGATATTATAGAACAATAGTCCAAAGAGATAAAACTAAGAAAACCTAAGAACCTGGAAAAAAAACCCTGGTATGAAACATTGCATCCACTACCACCTCAGCAATTCACTGCTGTAACCTTTGTACCCAGCTTGAATCCCTCAAACAAAACAAAGTGAAAAAACAGGAGACATTGCAATCAGCCCAGAGATTTATACTCAGCTTTGGACAGCAGATATAAACTACCGCAGTCTGCAAAGTCTCAGAGGGGGAAGAGTTAAAGTAGCAGGATGGGAGCAGGGAGGGGGAGAGAAGGAAGCACAACCTTTTACTACCATCACTGTTGGAATGGACTCCATTCTTATTTCCCTAAAACATATAATAAAATATACATATGAAAGAAGAAAATCCTTTTTTTTCAACCAAGCTAGTTTTAAAAGAAAAAAAGTTTTTAATGTACTTTTAGTAAGAAATTACCAGCAAAGCTTCATGAGATGCATAGGAACCACAACCATGACTGGAGCTCAGACAAGTGCAGGTACCATGCTCTGCATAAGTTATGATGTGGGATATGTATTTCACAGTTTAATCATCTTTGGCTCTTAAAAAGTAAGTCTTGCACAGCATGAACTGTAAAACTATAGCAGCAAAAGTGTTTCTTGGAGTTCTAAACAATATTTAAAAGTAATTAAATAAAAAAGCATTTAATAAGAGGAAGGGTCAAATGGGATAGGAGCCTTAACAATATTAACAGGTTTGTACAAACAGCCACATCCACCCAAAAGCATAATCAAATAAAGTGATAGATATGTTATAATCATCAACACAGAAAGTCTCTCTGCATGCTCAGCCTTTGTACTTATGATGCAAACCTCTGCACCAGATGTAAAATCTGGCTCCCCTTTCCTGTTCTGTACCTGGCTGCCACTTGCCTATGATTTGTTTTCTGTCTGTGTGCAATGTAGCAGATTAGCAAGGAGAAATCTAAACTCTAATCTGTGCATCATTAACTGTATTCACTCCTGCAATGTTAGCTTCTTTTGTAACTTGCATTTCTCATAAAAAATTTTTGTAAGACCTTGCATTAAATGCATTTGAAAATAGACATTCAGATGTTAGTAGGCAAGGGCAGGTAAGCGTGATCAAGACATTTGTCTTTATGACACTATCTTGCCGATCTAAACCTGGACAATGCCACCCCAACATCTTTCTTGTTACTGTTCAGTATTAAAATAAAGCCTCCACGGTCCACCTCACACCAGTTAACTGGCAGAAGGATGAATTACTGTAGCAGGTGGGCCAGTGTGGTTTTAAAAGCAATGTAATACAATCAACTGTATAATATCAGATTTCAAGGAACGCAATACACATCTAGAGCAGAGGCTGATCCTTAAGCAATCCTAATATTGGCATTAAAGTGTTCAAGATCCCACAGGGACCATTTTATCTTTTGACCCCAGGTTTTAATTGAAAATTTAAACAAAATATATTACCTATTTAATGCAGCTGAGCTGGACTCTGGCCTTTGTAGTGCATGTTGCCAGGCCAAGCAAATTAATCTGCGTAACCTTAGCATGTACTTTTTAATTTACATCAAAGAAATATGACACAGAGAAAATAAATACCAAGCCAACCCTATACAGCTTGTTGAATAATTATTTTGATTCTAGTTTTAGAGTTTTAATTTTTAGCTGTTTTGGGTTCTTTTAAGAAAAAAAAAAAATGAAAAGGTTTTACTTCTTGGTACAAAGCCAGAGAAACATATGGTTTCCTTAGCTGAGTTGTTGCACACCTGGCAAAATAAATCACAGCAACAGGAGACCAAAATCTACCCTGCAACTTTTCATATGCACAAACTTAGAACATATGATGCTGGTCTTCTGGTCCTGCCTTTTGCATCATGAATAAAATGCAAAGTCAAATGAATGGCTTGCTTCTTGAGGCCCAATACTTCTTTTTCCTTTAAGACGCAAGTTACTTAGAGTTTTAAAGGAGGAGAGTCAGCTGGGCAAGCTGGCACACCAGAGGAATGAGTCACTGGACCCATCAGAGCGAAAGGCCAATAGAAGCAAGGGCAGGAAAAGATGTGTAACACAAACAGGGAAAGCAGGTGGTGTAAAGGCTTAACACTGATGGAGTGTTAATGCCACCGCACTCTGAGCGCTGGAGGTCAAACCTTAATTCAGTTTAAAGAGCTCGCCTCCTGTTTGGTCTCTTTCGAGTATGCCATGTACATCACACAGGGAAAAAAGCCTCCAGAAATTCTCCAATGAAACGACTGAATAATTATTAAAAATTAGAGGAAGTACAGTTTTCTTACATCACATGCCAATATCTAACACTGAACCAAGCAGAGCGATTGCCAGAGACTCAGAATACATCGATCACAATGACAACTGCAGCAGATAATCCTCAGTGTATTCTTGGATTTCCTGATAAACCGTGAAGACTTTTTCCACATGTAGGGAGACAGGGAAGGGCTCCTCCTTCCCGAGCAGATGGTGAGCACTCCCCAGTTTCTCCCCCTTCCTCCACAGCAATGAGCACATGGTGAGTGGGCACAGCTCAGAGTCAGGCTCATGCAGTTCCAAGAACACGGGACAGGACTGGCCTATTTCAGTTCCTCTAATCTCCCTTTTAAAGGCAAAGAGTAGGCAGACAAGTTTATGTAATGCTGTTTATCAAGGAAAGTGTTATAGAGAACGTGTTTATAATTTTATCTTGAACATCAAAACAGAAACAAACAATCTGGTTGGCCTTCTGGTGCCCGATGACATGGTATGAGCTGCAGAGCGGATGCACTCTTGATAACGGATGCGGTTGCCTTGTTCTCCTGTCATACCTGATGCAAAGAATAGGTGTTTAGGATTTATCTCACCCAACTTGAGCTATCAAGACTAAGCTAGTCACCTCTGCTCCTTTTACAGGAGAAGTATGCTCGCAGGGGATTATTTATATAATCTAAAATATATGTCTAAGTCAGATGGGCTTAATTACTCCCCAGAGGTATCTTTTTCTTTCCACGCTATAAAGTGAGCATAGCTACCGAGCTCTGTCTTGTCATCTAACCTTTACACTATTACAGGCAGGAGAGACTAACCTAATTCCATGTGTCTAACTGCAGTCATGTACACTCATCGACAGGTGCATCCAGGACATCTTTAAACAAACCAGCCTGAGTCCTGCTGTTAATAATGCTGCACTGCATTCAATCTGAGCCACTACCCTACTCTGTATGCAGCTTCTTGGATTGCTTTTGCTGCATAGCCAACACGCTACACCTCAGCAACTAGTGTGAAGCGAATTCTGGTTTCCCTGCAACAGCTGCCATCACAACAGCAACCAAAATACAAATATATGCTATGTTCAGGGTAAGTTGTACTTTACGCAGTTCCGTAATACCCTGCCTGTTGCTCTTTGCAGTAGGCTGAAAGGGGCTAAGGCAAGCTCAGCTGACCCTAACTTGTTATGCCACTAGGACATCCATGAAGTGAGGTGGCTGCCTAAAGGAAACAGAAGCCAGAGCATGGGCAAAGCAGTGGAGGGAGGAAGTGTAGCAGCAGCCAAGCCCACGCAAAGGACTGAGCTGGTCTTTGTGTTCACTCTCACTTTGTGAGTTAATAAATGCAAATCCCAGGAACAGAGTGAACTTGGACATCATGGACTGTGCTTATAAAGGAAGGTGAGAAAGGCCCCCTGAACCTAAAAGAGTAACCAATGGGAAAAAATGTAAAAAACTAAAGAATCTTATAGGTCATCATGGTTCTAAAGGGAGCATCTATTCACGGGAAAAGAAAAAGGGTGGCACAGGCCTGTTTTGTAAAGGAACAACCATCAAGCTAGAGCAGCATTAGTTTACTTTTTCCAATTGCAGTACTTCTGAGGAGCACTTTTATCAGATTTATGAAATATATATCTGCACTAAAGAGGGCAGTCAAACTTTGGAGGGTTTGCTGGAGCCCTGCAGTACTTCAGCAGTCACTATAGGGCATCAACAGTTAAGAAGAGGCATAATTCACAGAGTGGTTGATAACCCCACCAAATTTATCAGCAAATGCTGATAGATAAAACTGATAAAACAATAGTTCTGCTAAGACGCTCCATGAATAAAAGTACACGCAATAATCAACTTCTGCATTTTAGGGATTTTAGCCATTTGCATTAATCTGATAAAGCTCAGCATTCACAGAGAAGTAACTCTCCCTTGAACCATATGAACTCTTAAGGAAGTGTTTATACTACTATTGACATTAGATACTTTGTCACTGTGTGTCCTGGTTCGGCCTAAACCAGGCCGATTTTCCTTTCAGTGATTTTTACTTTCAGCTAAGTCTCCTCTAAGTAGCTGCACTTTCTGAAACTAACTGCATGTTTTGCAGACAGTGTCTGCTTCCAGGACTGATAACGCTCGAAGTTTGTAGTTATCGCTGAGGCACCGGTAGGGATGTTGTGCAGTAAGGCTCTTGCTGTACTTAGTCTTAGAGAAACCAAGGTCACTGCTGAATTCCTCACTGCTTACGAGTGAAGAGCTGAAGGGGGGTTGCAGCTGCAGGGGGGAGCAGACAGGGCAGGTGACCCAAAATTGACCAACGAGGGTATTCCATCCCATACACGTCATTCTCAGTATAAAGTGGGGGGGGATCACGAGGGTCTCGCTCTCTTTCTGCTATGGCCGGTGTCCAAGGAGGACTCCATCTGTTTTCCTGCTGCCCCCGATCCCGATCCGTGCATCCCTGAATACAGCTCTCGACCGTCGCTAGGCCCAGCCTGGGCCTTCCCGGAGCCTGCCCTGCAGTGCCGGTGGTGACGTGGCTGACTTCAGGGGAGCTCAATCTTGGTTTTGTATATATATTTGTATATATTTGATTATTTCTATTATTATTATTATACTCTTTTCCACTATTATAGTTTATTAAAACTGTTTTAACTTTCCAACCCGGAAGTCTCTCTCCCTTTTCCTTTCCCTTTCCCTTTGGGGGGTGGGGGCGGGGGGGGAGTAATAACAGAGAGCATCTGCCGCAGGTTTAATAGCCGGCCCAGCTTTAAACTGTGACACTGTGACAAGAGAAGTACTTAATTTAACATTTACAGAGATTTGCAAACACATAGCATCAGTTACAACTACAATATTAGAATATTTTTCCCTGTGCCCAAGTACTCCTAAGCAGCTAATAAAAGGTGCCTTTCCTAAATAAATGGTGGTGCCTCCTTTCAACAACTGTGTCAAACCAATTGGTATCCACTAATACATTCCCTTGTATTTTAGGCATTGGGAGGGGGGAAAAAGCCACAAAAACCCACAGGCTTCCTGTTGATTCCAATTGTTTCTACATATATTTTTAATTGCTTACTTTGAACTACTTTAGAGCATCTTACATCCTTTTCTGTCCCAGACAGAAGCTCACAGAGTCTACTGGGCCAGACACTGAGGTTACTTAGCAGAATCACATGCCCTTTCAGAGAGAATTCCACTTAAAAGCATCTCTGGGAACATGAAGAACCTGCCCTATTGTTTACAAATCTGAATACTATAAATAATAATTCATATTATCTTGTATCTGTTTAATGTGTCCTGTATAAAGATGTGATGAAGAATACGAGGAGCTGAAGTTAAATTATAAAAAAAAACCCACCTCAGGTACAATTAATGTTTCTTGCAGTATTCAAGGACCCTGCTAACATTTTGAAGGCCAGATAGGCGGTCCTGGAAGAAGAATTCTGTCACTGTAGATGTCTAACTAACAGTACGTCAGGTGGGAAATAAGTTTTTGGAACAACCTGCAAAAAAATCCAAACTATCTTTGTGGGCCTATTGGGACATCTTGTTGGTTTACAAGGAAATTTAACACCCAACACGCACACTAGATTCCTATGTTATATATAATCAGTCTAATTCCATTTTCTATGAAGTAAATACAATTTCTTCTTAGTTTCAAAGATGACTCAATAGGAGATTAAAAAGAAAACCTCTATGAATTGCACATGAGGTCTCCAAGATACTGCATGAGAGATTCTGGAGGCAAAGAAAAACACTAATCCATGCATTCTAAGTGTAAACAGTGCTGCATGGAACACTCTTAAAGATATCCAGTATCCACCAGTCTCATCATTTATTGTGCCTTATTGCAGTTGCTGCATTCAAGCTCTGAACCTGCTTTGGCTCGCATCTACTTAAGGCAATTATTTTTGTTTTTATTAGCTAGTTTCATTTGAGCACCAGTTGCCTGGCTAAGCTCTTTTGTTTCACCCTGCCTGACTCTTCAAGTATCTTTCTGAAGCGCTAACAATGCACTTACTTACCCATCATGTTGTATAAGCTCTGTGGTGCAAAACTG
The DNA here is from genome assembly GCF_013368605.1 of Nyctibius grandis. Lineage (NCBI taxonomy): Eukaryota > Metazoa > Chordata > Aves > Nyctibiiformes > Nyctibiidae > Nyctibius > Nyctibius grandis. The sequence continues at coordinate 48,812,042 of NC_090662.1, read as the reverse complement.
TCTTGGCATTTGTCTGTATTGCTTCTTTGTAAACCACAAGGGCATCCTGAGAGAGAGACACAAGTGGGACAAATCATTAGTAAAGCACCAATTTCAAAAGCAGCCTTTCATATATGAAGTAAAACCAAACTATCTTCCTTGCCTAAATGAAAGGTGCAGGGAGAAAGAAAATACATCAGTGTCATAAATATCATAGAAAGCTCACACTTCGCAATTTACAAAAGTTTAACCAAATCAGTGAAGCTTATTGACAAGAGATCAAATTAGTTCCAATATTGCAACTCTTTTCCCAGGTGGAAATAAAAGGACCATTTTTTTAAATCCCTCAATGACTCATAAGTTTATAAACATATGTAAAATTCTATAGGCTGTCAGAGAATATGTAATAATATCAATCGCAGACAAAGGACTTTCTGATGACAAAGCTACAGTAAAGTGATCTAAAATAAAGAAACATTGTCTACTGCCAAGTAATAACAAAACATAAATCCTCACAACCGAAGTCTGCTCCACAGAAAGAATGAGATGGACTATAGTATCAAGAATGCCAAAATTGGATTCCCTTCACAAATGTGTTGTGCCTTGAATTACTTGATCACACATTGATGATTCATTCAGCACTTAAGACGCTTACTGGTCAGTCTGTTAGCTCTGCATCATTTCCTACATCATCCCATCAAACAGTTGCAGCTTGAGAAGGCTGAAATATGCTTGAAAAAAAAAAAAATCTAAGTGTTTGATCAAATCAAGCTTGGGTCAGACTGCAATAATCACCAGGCAGAAATCTGATGGTTTATATCTTAAAATCCCTTGCACCTCCCAGGCATTGCACTCCAACTCTACAATCTTTTGGTCCATGCAGACAACATGCTGCTTTCTCTTATCTTTATAGATGTACTAGTTGTTTGTGTTCTGTGTTTTAATCAATTAGTAACCGCCACCTGACAGAGCTGGATTCAGCAGGACAGATGGACAGAGAATTCATAGAGCTTGTGCATGCCTAATCTTAAACAGCTGAGGTAACTGTCGCAGTCTGGAAGAGTTATAGGATCAAAACCATGCATAACTCCTGTTCTGAAGAATGCCTGGCAATGCAAAGAGACAATGACTTTCTTTCAAATACTGCTGAAGGTCAAAACTCAAGCAAATGTCCAGTTTTAGTAATTTCATCAGGGAAGAATGGAGAGGAATCACAACAGTCACATTGCATACATAAATAAGATGGGATGGGTTACTTGCAGCATATGGTTACATTAAAAATATCCAACCCACTTTAGCACTTAGGTCAAGTTATCTGAAAATAGCACATAATGGGATGTTTTAATCACTGACATTTTGAATGTTCTAACTAGGTCTTATTTTGGAGACTCAAAAGCAAACATAATTGGCATTTTTTCAACTAAAGACGGTCTTACTCAGTTTTGAGTTAAAAAGACACTACACTTTAGGTCAGCTGGTCTGTAATCAGGCTATATCCTTTGCATACCAGCCATGAGGACAAAGCCAAAAGAAGGTATTAACACATATCAGATGTGACCATTGCTAATATTGACTCTGACACCAGAACATCACGTTGCTAATTAACATCATCACACCTGTGGCTGTAGAGAATAAATATTCTCAGCAGAGAACGCTAATCTTGATTTGGTGAAATTCAATCAATTTGTGCCTGTCATGTATTTTGAAAGTCTGGATGGAAGTTATAGGTATTATTTATGTATGAAGGTTTTATCACGATATTGTAGACAAATCTGGAGTCTTACCTCATAGTGTCCTTGTTCATGGAAAAGTTTTCCTAAGTTATAAAGACAGCTAGTAACAGAGCTTTTATGAGCATGAGGATCTTTCAAGTTTTCATCAGGGATCTCTGAACACTTCAGGAAAGTCCTCCTGGCTTCCTCTGTTTTCCCTTGGTTCATCAGGATGATACCAGTATTTAAATAGGCAGCTGTGAAGAGGGAAAAAATGTTATCTTTTAATGGGGTTCCATTATGTTTTATCTAATCTTTGTTTTAGTTCAAAGTAATATCTGAAAGAGATCCCACAGTTATCTAATTTGGCTTTTCTATAATATAGATCAATCACTGGTGTAAAGATGAACATATAAGAGGTAAAAGTTCTGAGACAAGGAAAGGAGAAAGTGGCTACAAAGACTGAGGAAGGAGGGAAGGAACAGTGGTTAGGCAGGGTGCTCCGTTTTGTTCCTCTGATCAGGACTGTATCAAGCATACAGAGTCATTGTTTGAAATGTTACATAAATATATACATATGTTTATACATATATATGCATATATATATACATATATAGAAGATTCAATACTTAAGCTACAAAAAAGTCAGCAATCTTAAAAAGCACACACTTGATTTTGTAACTGATCACTGGCAACATCCTATGGATTATTTCCCATTTCCCTCAGGCAAGAAAGAAAAAATGAAAGGACTTCAAAATATTTTATATTATTCACCCACACCACATACCATAAAATCAGGGACTGTCTGTAAGAAATAGAAAACAGGAGCCTGAAAATTTGGGCAGTAGCATCTATTGCTCACCACCCCAGATCAGAAGCATTTTAAGTTCTACTGGTGCTGCCCAGTGTTAAATCAGTACATGCTTCTTCCCTGCACCGTATTAAACGTAAATTAATCTAAACAAGTTTAGTTGTTGACTAATAAACACTTGCTTTCAACTGAAAAGTGCACAATTTCGCCTTTTGCTTTTCGAATGAAAAACTTGTGAAAAAAAACGTGATATTAAAGAGTATGAAGATTTCCTTAAAAAACAATAGTCAATACTATGCAAGCTTGTTTAGTTGAAATACTTACAAGCTAGCGTGGGTCTGCTACCAATTGCCAGTTTATAGTAATGCAATGCCTCTGAAAACCTGCTGTTTTCCTGAAGTAGTAATCCTCTGCATAAGGACAAAAAAAAAAAAAAAAAAAAAAAAAAAAAAAAAAGAGAGGGAGGTTACTGCAAAGAGTAAGTTCAAAATCAATATTGAAAACAACACTAAGGTAACAAAAATATGCTGACTGGTATTTCAGAGATGTAACAACTCTGCATGTTACTAACAATTTAGTGGGAAAAATTACTTTGTCTGAAAACAGGATTAATTCGTAGACATCAGGTGCATCCATATGGCTTTAACAAAGCGGATGTTAAATGCAATAGTTTTGGCTTCCCTGGAAACCAGATGATTCATTTACTCAGTTGAGAAAATGGTAGACTATGGTAGACTTTTTAAAGTAGATGGAGCATGGTGGACTGATTTGTAAATAATTCCTTCATGTTTAGCCTGTTATTTTTTCTTCACTTGAAATAAGCAGATCTGTTTTAAACACACAATAAAGTTAGTTAACCACCTAACACTTCACATGTATTACCTTAACCAGTCACTAGATTATTCACCATATGGCTAAGCACCTACATCAGTTCAATTTTTTCCTGTCTTCTTTCTGCTCTGAGCAAATTTAATAACTGAAAGGTATCTGAAGAGGTATCAAAAATGACACTGAATACTTCCAGTTCTCAGTTAGTTTCACAGTACATGAGCTTTAATTAAAGCTTTTAAGACAAGCATTCTTGTGCATCATAAATTACACCAGCCACCCACAAATTTTTGAGAAATAAGTGGTCTGGACATCATTGACATCAATTCATGATTGTATGCTTAAATGAATGCTCAAAGCATTACAGTTCCCAAAGTCTTAGGAGACTGAAAAAGCATATGCAAATGTACTAAAATCACCATAATTTAAAAATCCTTAAAACCCAGTAATTTCAGAGTGCAGACTCAGACCTTACCTACCCTCCAGGGGTAGATGTCCCTCTTCATACACCTCAAAGTGTTCACGAAAAAATAAATGTAGCTATTTCTTTTAGGTTGGAGCGTTATCATATCCATTTGTAGTTTCCCTAACCTACAGCAATTTTCTCTTCTTCCTCTATGCTTTTATCTGCTGATAGCTTTTCAAACTGCAAAGAGGTTGGACTTTTTCCCCTCCAGACTCTAATCAGGTTTTTTTTTCCCTCCAGATTCTCAGGAAAACTTTTTGAATTAAACCGGTAGACTTCGGGGGAAGAAAAGAGTAGAGCAGTTAGCTAAAGTAACCACTGTCTGTATTGTTTCCTTCCTATCACTGGGTTAGGATTTAACATAATGGAGGAATATATTCTCTTTTTTTCTGTACTATCTCTCCATCAGCACCACATGGCCACGCTTCTGAAACTGTCTCTCAACTAACCTCAGATTAGGTAGTAAATAACTTTTAATATTAACAGAATTTACATTCAGTTCGTACTTGCAGTAATGTGAGCAATGAGAGAATAGCATTCAGGATACTTTTTGGCATGGCATCAAGGTTTTTAACTACTGCCAAGTGTCTTGCAGCTGGCAAGAGGTATGATTGTCAGGACAGTAATAACATTTTCTAAATTTTCTAGAACCTGAATTTTCTTCACTTTAAAAATGTTTATAGACTTCAATTACTCCAAGGAAAATCTCTATTTTTATGGTATTGTGATCCAGTTTTCTATTGATAGCAGTAGAATTAACATAAAAATGAATGAGTTGCATGGTCTGACATTTAAGCTGCTTCTTCCTTTTTAAAAAAACAAAAACATTCTTACACACAATTTTAGGACAAATTTATCAAACAAATTCCATTCTTATTTTAGTTCTGGAATAAATAATTTCACATATTAAGAGAAGTAATACAGTAATTGGTCAACTCGAACAAAATTAATTACTTTGGTAAGTGTATGACATTTGTGCTTCTTGGATTAAAAGAACTTTTATTTTTAATTATTATCAAATTAATCTTCTGTGTTCACTACATGCTCTAGTACTGGCACTCTTGATTAATTACTTGATATTTTAAGGTTTTTTTTTTTACTACTCCTCTTCCAGAAGACTTTTTTTCTTTAAAAGTTGTTCCATTAACAGATACTCTCTCTCTCGCACATGCACAGGCACGCATTTTTATGTATATGTATATATACTGAAAAACCCAAGCTGCTTAGATGCAAGATTGAGTGCTGAATTCCAGCAACTAATTAGTGTTTTATATCTATTTGTTATGAGGTTTGGTAGGAGAAAAGAAGAAGAAAAAAGGATATAATCTAAGAAAACTTGACAAGGCATAAAACTGCCTCTTCTCCCTGTGGAATTGGTCCTGCTTGATCACTGGTTTTCCCTGTGGTTTCTGACAACACAAAAATTACTGGATTTATGAGTCTCTAGTTCTAGTTTCAGATTAAACAAAGTCAGGAAAAGGATTAAAGGAAAATTAAAAACTAATATTTGTAGCTGAATACAATTAATACTTAAGGGGGGTATGCATCTGATAGATAACTCGCTTGGACATTCACCTATGAAGGATTAAATAGTTATTTAAATAGATAAAAAGTTAAGATGATGAACATTTCATTAAACTGGCAAAGCATTCCTGAATTTACAGTGAATATTGGAAGAGTTTAAAGGGCAGATATATTTCACGTCCAAGATGAAAAATCAGATCCTCTCTAGCTTTCAGCTCAAACAAAATGCAGGCATATATTCACCAACCTCTGTCCAGTTACTCACAAGATGCAACTAAAACTAAAACCAAACACTTTAAATTTAGTTACTGCCAAAATGAATACTGCCTGTGAAATGTGCTACTTCGTTTTTTAGAGTGTGTATTATAATCCCGGTCTCTAACTACATTATTGCTCACTATTACTTCCACAGGTCTACTGTCTCACTCACCACACAGAAGGAACATAAATGAGCCATAGTTCAATATCTGCTTTCGTTTCCAGTTTCGACAAGTAAAACACTACCACTTTCTTACAAATATTTAACTTTTGAGCAAAATACAAAACAAGCCTCAGGAACAAATGACAAAATACTGTTTCTTTCAAAATTAGTTAAAGAAAATCTGCAAGTCCTCAAGTCCTATATCTGTCTTTTCATTGGTGCATTTCACAGCATCTAAGCCATTCCCAAGACAAAAATCATGCTGATTTTCAGCTAGGCATTACTTCTGAGAGGCAGATCTGAGGTTCTGAGAAACAACACAGTTCAGCCTTGCTACCACATTGCTAAATCACTGGACCTGGTCAGCAGAGACAGCACGGCTGTTGAAGGAACAGCAGCCCAAGGGAAGGGCCCTGGGAGCAGAGCAGAGATCTCATTCTTGAAGCTCTCTGCCAGCTACACCAGCAACTCTGAGTTCAGGCAGCAGCTCCCAGGGTTGCCTCTGAAAGCAGCTGGCCCTGAAAATTGTTCTCCATTGTCAAGACAAACATGAAGCGAAGAGATGGGCTCAAGTGAGTAATATCTGAAGGGAATGTGTCCTTCACTAGATGGTTGCAAAGAGGTCTTTAGAGCAAATACTACCAAAAGGGTCTGTTCAGCACTTGAAGTTCTTTCCAAAGAAGCTGAGAGGTTGAACTCAGTTACCTTTCACAGAATCACAGAATCACAGAATGTTAGGGATTGGAAGGGACCTTGAAAGATCATCTAGTCCAATCCCCCTGCCGGAGCAGGATTGCCTAGACCATATCACACAGGAACACGTCCAGGCGGGTTTTGAATGTCTCCAGAGAAGGAGACTCCACAACCTCTCTGGGCAGCCTGTTCCAGTGTTCAGTCACCCTCACCGTAAAGAAGTTTTTCCTCAAATTTAAGTGGAACCTCCTGTGTTCCAGCTTGCACCCATTGCTCCTTGTCCTGTCAAGGGATGTCACTGAGAAGAGCCTGGCTCCATCCTCATGACACTTGCCCTTTACATATTTATAAACATTAATGAGGTCACCCCTCAGTCTCCTCTTCTCTAAGCTAAAGAGACCCAGCTCCCTCAGCCTCTCCTCATAAGGGAGATGTTCCACCCCCTTAATCATCTTCGTGGCTCTGCGCTGGACTCTCTCTAGCAGTTCCCTGTCCTTCTTGAACCGAGGGGCCCAGAACTGGACACAATATTCCAGATGCGGCCTCACCAGGGCAGAGTAGAGGGGGAGGAGAACCTCTCTCGACCTGCTGACCACACCCCTTCTAATACACCCCAGGATGCCATTGGCCTTCTTGGCCACAAGGGCACACTGCTGGCTCATGGTCATCCTGTTGTCCACTAGGACCCCCAGGTCCCTTTCCCCTGTGCTGGTCTCCAACAGCTCTGCCCCCAACCTGTACTGGTACATGGGGTTGTTCTTGCCCAGATGCAGGACTCTACACTTGCCCTTGTTATATTTCATTAAATTTCTTCCCGCCCAACTCTCCAGCCTGTCCAGGTCTCTCTGAATGGCTGCGCAGCCTTCCGGCACATCAGCCACTCCTCCCAGTTTTGTGTCATCAGCGAACTTGCTGACAGTGCACTCTAATCCCTCATCCAAGTCATTAATGAATATATTGAATAGTGCTGGTCCCAGTACCGACCCTTGAGGGACTCCACTAGACACAGAACTCCAGCTGGACTCTGTCCCATTGACCACCACTCTCTGGCTTCTTTACTTCAGCCAGTTCACAATCCACCTCACTACCCGATCATCCAGACCACACTTCCCCAGTTTAGCTGCGAGGATGCTGTGGGAGACCGTGTCAAACGCTTTACTGAAATCGAGATAGACCACATCCACAGCTTTACCATCATCTATCCACTGGGTAACATCCTCATAAAACGCTATCAAGTTGGTTGAGCATGACTTCCCCTTGGTGAAGCCATGCTGAGTGCCCCTAATGATCCCCCTATCCTTGATGTGCCTAGAGACAGCACCAAGAACAAGTTGCTCCATCACCTTTCCGGGGATGGAGGTGAGGCTGACCGGTCTATAGTTACCCGGGTCCTCCTTCCTGCCCTTTTTGAAGACTGGAGTGACATTCGCTTTCCTCCAGTCCTCAGGCACCTCTCCCGTTGCCCACGACTTAGCAAAGATGATGGAGAGTGGTCTAGCAATGACTTCCGCCAGCTCCCTCAGCACCCGCGGGTGCATCCCATCAGGGCCCATGGATTTATGGACGTCCAGATTGCTTAATTGGTCCCTGACCCAGCCCTCATCAACCAAGACAGATTCTTCCTCTATCCTGACTTCTTCTGAGGCCTCAGGGGTCCGGGGCTCCTCAGGACAGCCTCCAACAGTATAGACAGAGGCAAAGAAGGCATTCAGTAACTCCGCCTTCTTTTTATCCTCTGTCTCCAGGACCCCCACCTCATTCATCAGTGGGCCTACATTGCCTCTAGTGTTGGCTTTACCTGCAATGTATTTGAAGAAGCCCTTTCTGTTGTCCTTGACCTCTCTTGCAAGGTTTAATTCCAAGGAGGCCTTAGCTTTCCTAGTTGCCTCCCTACATCCTCTGACAACAGACTTATATTCCTCCCAAGCGGCCAGCCCCTCCTTCCACGATCTGTACACCCTCTTCTTCCACTTGAGTTTGCCCAGCAGTTCCCTGTTCAACCATGCAGGTCTCCTGGTACCCTTCCTTGACTTCCTACCTGTTGGGATGCTCTGATCTTGAGCTCGGAAGAAGCAGTCCTTGAATGCTAACCAACTATCTTGGGCCCCCTTACCTTCTAGTACCCTGTCCCATGGGATTTCCCCTAGCAATTGCTTGAAAAGGCCAAAGTTGGCCCTCCTGAAGTTCAGGGTTGTGATTCTGCTAGCTATTCTGTTCCTGCCACATGAGATCCTGAACTCTACCATCTCATGGTCTCTACAACCAAGGCTGCCCTCAACCTTTACCTCTTCAACCAGACCCTCCTTGTTAGTGAGGATAAGATCCAGCAGCGCTCCTCTCCTAGTTGGCTCATCCACCATTTGCATCAGAAAGTTATCATCAACACACTGGAGGAACCTCCTGGACTGGGGATGGCTGGCTGAGTAGGCCTCCCAGCAAATATCAGGGTAGTTGAAATCCCCCACAACAACCAGGGCCCTGTAATTGAGAGACTGCTCTCAGCTGCCTGTAGAAGGCCTCATCACCCTCCTCATCCTGATCCGGTGGCCTGTAATAGACACCCACAACAGTATCACCCCTGCCAGCCTGCCCCTTAATTCGCACCCACAAACTCTCAACTCGCTCCTGATCCGCCTCTGGACAGAACTCAATACATTCTAGCTGCTCACTCACATAAAGAGCAACTCCACCACCTCTCCTTAGCGGCCTTTCTTTCCTGAACAGGACATAGCCATCCATGACCACATTCCAGTCATGCGAGGCATCCCACCAAGTCTCTGTATTTGCCACTAGATCATAGCCCCCCGACCGAACACGGATTTCCAACTCCTCCTGCTTATTCCCCATGCTGCGTGCATTGGTGTACAGGCATTTCAGGGAGCGAGCTGGGCACACCGATTTCACCCCAGGGGGATGGGAGGCCTCCTGGTCTACCTCAACACTAGAGTGTTGCCCCAGTGGTGCAAGCCCAGCTACTACCCCATCCCCCTTCGAATCTAGTTTAAAACTCTCCGAATGAGCTCTGCTAATTCCTGTCCCAGAACCCTTTTGCCCCTATGACATAAACCTTTCCCATGTATTACCGTCACGCCTGGTGTCTTATAAAACCAGCCATTATCAAAGAACCCAAAGCCCTGCCTGTAGCACCAGTCTCGTAGCCAGGCATTAATAGAGAGAATCCTACTATTCCATCCACGTCATCACCTGAAAATGGAAGGAGGGAGGAGAAAACAACTTGTGCCCCAGACTCTTTCACCAACCGTCCTAGGGCCTTGTAGTCTTTCTTCATCCCCTTCAGACTACGGGATGCAGCTTCTTCCCCACCTGTCTGGAAGATCAGCAGGGGGTAGTAGTCTGTGGCCTTCACCTTTGCAGTCTGTTAAGTTAACAACTGTTCAACAAGCTTCAACTGGAAGTTTGACTACATATTGTTTCCTTCTCCTTCAGAAATAGGTGAAGGATAGGTTATTTTGCCACGGAAACACTTCATTTTTCATTAAAGTTTCATTTAGAGTCTCACTTCGGAACGGAGGCCAAAGCCACGAGAGAAAAGTTCAATATGCCTCCTATGTCTTATTTTCACATGCTTTAGCATTTACTATATTCCATCTAGAGAATTACTTTAAAATCACTACAAATAAAACTGAAGTGTCTTTATAAAGACACATTAAAGGAAAAATTTGAAATAAAACTTTTCTATGCCAATTCAACTAGAGAATTGCAAAACATCCTTCAAGGAAACGGACCACGGTTGTACAGAAGGAAGTTGTAGTGTCATAAGCTGGGAACTAATAGCTGCATAATTACCATAGTCAGCTAAGCTTGCAAGAAATAAGCTGACTAGCTACAGAATAAACGAGCATGGACAGAGGCAGATGAAGTGAAACCCATGGGTGGTAACAATGAAAGTCCGTGACCTCCTTGAAGTTCTTAGCATCTATTTGTTCAGCCCCATTTTGATAGTCCCAACTCCTTCCTTCCTTCCTTAGACAACCCATTTCCCTCCGGCTGATTGCTAGGGTTGAATTCAGCAACTGGCAATGGCCAATGTAGCCTGTGCTTCCCCACCTACTGGCTGGCTCTAAAACCTTTTAGACAAAATTAGTTCCTTTCCACTCACCTGGAAAGGAGCGATAATGGATTAATGGTGAGTCTGTAAAAAATGGCAAACTCTTTCTGAAAGAGGTTTGGTGCATGTATATTTCCTTCTTTTTTGAGGAGGGACAAAAAACCTAAATGTTTAGCCAATACTTTCCAATTTGGCTAGTAAATTTATTTAATTGCACAATCAAACAATTTAGAAGTTTGTTTGTCATGCTTATTACTATGCTTTATTATACTGAAGACATCTTTAAAAGTTCAGGGTGCATTTGTAAAGCTCAACAAATACATAGTTCTTCTCCATTTCCTTTTAAAGGAGACAGTTGATTTTCATCCCACATTGACACTTCCTTTGTATACAGCAAATACAGGGCGGGGGAAAAGTTTGCTCTGAATGACCAGTTTCTAGATGGAGAGGAAGACCATCCCTCAGCTGGAGTTCACACCTTGCAGGCACTGCTGAGTCTCCAGTCGCTCACCTCTCCCACTGGCCAGGGCAGATGGCTACATAAGGAAGTTCCTCCTATAGCCAGGAGTGGATCTGTTCTTGACATGCCTTTGCCCTTCTTTGTTTACACTTCAAAATGATAACTGCTCTCTGGAGATTGCTGGCAGAGGAGAGAAGGAATGGAGAGAAAGAATACAGAACCAGTGATACAGTGCAAAGCATTGAACATAAGCCAGTGGTGGAGCAGAGCAATTGGCACATACTGAGTACATACCTATCTTTTGTAGTTATAGACACACAAAGCCTTCCTTCTTCCTTACGCAAGGATGAACAAAGGAAAGCACGTCCTTGAAATAAGGATGCTTGAAACAGAAGAGTAAACTCAAGTGATAAACTTGGATGAAGAGCTTGAAGTCTTTTGTCACTTTTTAATAAACTTTCTACAGTTGCTAAGAATACCAAGCCAAATAAATAAAAAAACATAACCCCCAAATGCCCCCCAAAAAAACAAAACACAGGATCAGTTGCTTCAAGTTTGCAGTTCCAAAACTTTTTTTCTCTCCAGTCCACCTCCCAGTTGTAAGGCAGATAAATTAAAATGTTAATTGAAACATGCAACTTCCGTTCAAAGAAAGGTTACTGACATAACTGGGAAAATGTGAAGTCGAGCAAATGGAGGGAGGGTGGGGAGCAAGTCAATGGCTCCTTTAGCCTAGTAAGACAAGTATTGTGGAAGAATAAAGTTTCTCTCTAGAAACATATGAGGGTGAAATTACTTGGAAAAGAAAAAGCTACTTAAACCATAGGACACAAAGTAAACAGATATAAATTGTCCATGAATTAATTTAGGATTAATTAGGAAATAAGTTCTAACTACCACAGTAGCAAGATTCCAGAATAATCTTACAACAGGATTTTTTTTTGCCTGCATTGCTTCTAGCTAATTTTACAGTGGAGTGTAAATCATTTATGAAATGGAGGATATGTGCTGTGCCAGCAGTCCTCAAACAAGATGTCTATTCCCCCTCACGTGCCCCAGCAGGCAACGTACGTTGAGAGCTGAAGAGAACCTCTTACAAGAGGGGCCTTTTATGAAACTGAATGGCAATGTCTTCCATTCAGTCTGGAAGCCCGAAAATTATTTTCCTAATTTTATAAAATGAATAAAGTTTATGTAAGGATTACAAACCACCACAATTTCAAATATTGAGACATGTAATTGAATAGCTAGGTCACTGAATGTATTTCAGCTCTCAAGATTACTAACAAAAATATCTCCTTCATACAGGCCTTACAAAGAGACCTGGAGAAGAGTTCTGCACTGCAGGATACCACTGGTCACCAAAGTGACCTTTGGGTGCAACCTCAAGAGCCGGTCTCACAACACAGAAGGATTTTATCAAGTAAACTTTGGTTACATAAAGACACAAATTTCAGCCGTTGTCTTTGACAGAGGAAGAGATAGCTGGTAAAGCAGAGATTAATTCCAAACATGTTTGTAACAAGTTTGCATTCACAGCTGAGAAAAAAAAATAATCAAGTACTTAAACACACAGCAGACGAAACATCCACTTTGCTGTTTAACTCTACATCCTGCATTATAAAAACTTCTGGGCTATCAAGGAAGAGGAACCATAACCTTGACTCGTTTCCTGCTACGTGAAGTGGTGCAGCAACTTTGTCTGGGGCAGGTTCAAATATAGTTCAACATGGGTTAGTAGGTTAGCCTGCTTTTACTGCTTTTTGTCTCTGATTGATAGCTCAAAGGAGATTTTAATGCCAGCACCCTTAAAAGGCAGAAGCAGAGGGAACACAATTTCAAATGTTATACAGGTTAACAACAACAGACAAGGAAGAACTTTGCTCGTATTGATTTTTACCCGAGGATGTGGAGTTAAACTTTGCATATAAAACACTTCTGCAATCCCAGACTTTATGGAATTAAAATTTCAGCTACTATTGAAGACTTTACCTAACAGAAATCTAAAAAATCCACAGTTATTGACATAATACCCTAAGTTTGCCAAAGTAAAGTTGATGGAAATTCATACTTTGAACTTAATCAAAGAAATTAAATTATTTGAATAATAAACTTGTACACACAGCCTTATATCACTAGAGGCAAAAAGAGATATTCTGGGAGAGAAGCAAGGGGATGGCTGTTTGGTAGATATTTATCCTTTATAGGGCATTGTGTAAATATTTATCAAAAATACAACATTTGAAGTAATCAAGACCATTTTAAAGGAATATTTAATATTTATGTGAGATTGCAAACATCCTTAAAATTGGCTGAGAAACTCAAGGTAATATAGATTACTGATACGGATGACAAAAGAATACTTTAAGCAGATTTAGGCCTAAATACAAGTGAATAATGTATGGAAAACTGTCTTTTGACTCATAAGCAATTTCACTTTAGGAATTAATTAGAAGAAATTTGAAACAATACAGAAAAACCCCCATGAACTTTAGGTAACAATCATAAGGCAACAAAGACTGAAAAGCCAAAACAAACTAAAAATAGTTTGTTTTTCATCTTCTGAACTTTGCCTGGCTTGGAAGAACAAACTACTGTTTTTCTACAGCTCTGTCCTTGGTACTTCACAGTATTAAAATACATGGATTTCTCTGTTTAAAAAAAAGGCATGGAAAGAGATCTCAAGTTTATGCTATGAAATCTAGCTGAAATCAGCAGTGTTACATAGCTTTGAGAAGTTAGCTTTGGGATTTATTTATAAAAGTTACTTGCAGTGCAGTCTCAAGATGTCAGAGAAGTTAGTTATAGGAGGCCACTTTATATGTATTTTTGAAGTACAAACTACCTTTTTGAAGTCATATTGTAATACATTCTCCATCTACCGTACAAAACAACCGAAATCCTTTCTGCACTGAAATGACTATGAAAATCTCAAATGCTTTCAGAGTTGCGAGGAATTTACCCTCTGAATTTTTCATGAGAGTTTCAGAAAACAAGCTTCCAAACAAGAATTCAAGCCCTTAGCCTGAGCTCAGGTTTCCTAAATTCCAGGCCACAGATCTATCTTCGGAGACAGTCTGGGTCACAAGCTATCCTGAGGTATAAGCTATGCATAAGTTTCACTTATACTTATTTGGACCTGAGAATATGTCAACAGAACAAATCCATTTTAACCCATATCTAAAGTAGTGATGAACTACCAACCCAATATTAATGTTAACAAGAACTTTTTTTTCCTTCTTTGTTTTTAATAAATAAAAATAATAATAAAAATTTTTCTGCTAGTCTCCAAAAATTTGGGAATTTATTCAAGCTTACAGAATTGACACATTTGAACACTACAGGAAATTACCTGTTTAGAATCAGTCAAACCTTCAAATGGAGCTTATGTAATTATGTAATCTAAATTAATGCAGTTTCAGTTGTCCTAAAAAGCAAAAGCAGCTGTAACTCAGAGCTATAAGGTATAATAGTCAGAGAACAAAAATATACCACTGAAATCAGCCATTCATCTTATCTGTTAAATTATCTGGATTTTAATCCATTAACAGCCGACTGCTAAACCAACCTCACATTCTAGCTTCTTGAAAAAGAAAAGAGATCATCAAATGGTTCGGTTTATGTAGTTTCTCTCTTTGATTGTTACCCATTAAAAATTGTGAGTTAATCCTTACTAATTTGTTCCTTGATCAGATAGATAGCACTCTGATTTGTTATTGCTGTGTGTGAACACTGGGCTACATGTGCCAATTAATTTGTATCAAATACTGAGGCATAAGTGCTAAGAAAAAATAAAGAGCATGTGAGACTATAATATACTTAGGATATATTATGGCCAAAATATAATAATTAGAAATCACTGTAAGGGAGCTTTTTCCCTAAAGATCTACTAAATGACTGTTTCAGTTTCAAAGGCACATACTAAAAACCAGAAACAGCAAATCTAACTGGCCTCTTGTAAGCACATACATAGGCTCCCATAGAACTGCTCACCAAGGATGAGCTGGACTTGCAAGGGAGCTCTTCAGAGTTTATGCTTAAAATTATCAATTCGTTTGTGGTCTCGTAACATCAAAGCCCACTCCATCTAGTTTTTCATGCTGGATATGAAGTATCCAACACAGTGAAAGACTACAAAACCAAAAAAATAATGCAAGATTTTTCAATTTCTATTGAATAACTAATGGTTTTGTGAAGCTTTAAAAAAAAAAAGAAAAAGAAAAGAAAGTATTCTATTGCATTCAAGATAGTAGTAGAAAAGTTAATTAGAGATCCTTTTTTGTATATGCGTACATATACACATACTATATACAAACACCTCCCTCTGAATATACTTCCTTTACTTTCACAGGTATATGTAAGGTAACTTCACGGCCTATATATTCCAACCAGCATTTCAGTTAAATGCCTTTTACACAGCACTGGCATGATGAGCGGAGCTGAGCAGGGAGCAGCAAGATGCCCAGCCAGGACACCTGGAGAATCTGCCCCCTCCTCGCTGGGCCATGCGGCATGATCACACTTCAGTGAGAAGCTTAGCACGACGCTAGCTTCCGTGTTGATGATTTGGTACGTTAATGAGTCAGGAAATCTTTTTCCCCACTGTATAATTATTTTGATGCTCATGGTATTTATTCTCTCTCCCACCTACAGCAGGATTCTAGTAATTAAACTTTCTTGAACCTACGCTGTTCTGAAGTCAGTCACAGGACAGAAGTAATTTGGTGTTTTACCTTTTCAGACCTCTGGAGCTAACTGAGGGGTATTGGCTTTTGCTAGGAAGTGCTTATACCCACTTCCCCCACCAAATGTTATTTCAGACTTAAAGAAGAAGTCTAAATAACACCTGTATATTTTAGCAGAGTCAGAAACAGATGGAGTGCCACTGTTGACAGCTCATCTATCTGTACTTCGTTCAGTGTGGGTTTTTTTTTTTGCTTCTTTTATAGGAAACAGATTTGTAAGTTTACCTTCTCCATACCCAATACATGAATATTCGATAATGTTGACCAAGAGAAGGTCCTGTCCACCCCATAGTTTAAGGAGCATGATTAATGAAACGACTATTACAAAGCAACAGCTAACACCATCTCTATTTCCAGCAAGTAAATCAACAGTTCCATTCACAACAGGTTTCACAGACGATCCAACCCCAGGAAAGCCAAGCATACTTACAAATTATAAAGCATATCAGCCATGTTGCTGCGGTAGTACAAGGCATTTCTATAGGCGCTTTCAGCTTCAGAAATCTTGCTCTGGCTCTTGAGAACATTTCCAAGGTTACCCCATGCTGACAAGAGGAAAAGACAGGTTTTAGAAAGAGCTACGATCCAATTACACATGACAGAGTATCCGAGTATCAGGAAGTTCCTCAGGGAGACAAACCCCACAAAGAAACTATTTTTATGGAAGGGGAGGGGAGGGTGGTTGGGTCTTCCCTCCCCCAGTTCTCTGCATCTCTGCATCTCACTGTGAGACTCATGTTTCATAGCAGTGATTTGCATACATTCCGCATACATATAGCTTTCGGGTGGGAAAAGGACCTTTAAAAATAAAATATGTGTCTATGCTTTAGAAACAATTATAGTAAAGGCAAAGGAACATTTTATTTTATATCACCTCTAAATAAAAATCCTCAGAGTGAAATGTGGAACTGGGGCATCTTCATAGATTCAGCTTTTTTTTTAAGCTCATCTATTCTAAACAGCAATAAATTTTCCCAGAGTATGAAAATTGACAAATGACGCAGGAATTGAAAAAATGGTTAGGTAAGTAACCAGGATTAAAAGTATGACATATGGATATAAGCATACTACACAGATCACTAAAATGCGTTTTTTCTACCTGGAAAACATGTGGTTCCTCTCCATACAATTTATTATGTTACACAACATGTTTAATATCCCATCTATAAAGGACCTGAGCTAAAAAAACATTTTTAAGGCTCCACATGTGTTCCCTTTGCAGTTTTTCTGAGTGGCACAAAAACTGTACTTACAAAAGAAACTGGAACTAATGTTTTATAGAAAACACAGCCCATGTTATTCACAATTTCAGAAGATGATTTAACTGGCATTATAATTATAGTTTATGTGCATACATGAAAAAAAGCACATTATGCTTAAAAATACATGGAAGTTGTTTCATAAAACAGTTCTACTTTCACAAGTATTTTTTTTTGAGCAAGAATAATGGAAAGATGATGCATGACCTTTCCAGCAAACACACATTATATGGCAAACTATTCTTCCCTCCAGAGGCACTAACAATAAACATTAGCTCAAGTAACAGTTAAACTCTGCTTCTTCAGTTACTCAAGCCCTTTTTTTATAGGAATTTGTATCAATCCTGAGTAATGCAAACTTTCAATGTAGTTTTAACATAACACTGCTAAATAGGTTGATAATTCTTTCAGATATGTGTTTTTTCCCTTACAAAGTGCACTACTTTCAAGCTGCTGTGATTTGCTGCACAAGCATCCTGCCACAGGGATGGAAACAGCAGCAAACAGCATTTTCCTCTAAACAGAATAAACTAATCATTGCTGGGAGAAAAACTGATGGAATCCTTCTAGGATCCACAAAAATAATGTCATCCAACTGTGCATAACATATTTTGTAAAGATAAAGAAAAAAATACAATATTTCCATGAGAAAAGAAGCTATCATTTCTGTGAGTCACTTAATTCTAGCCTAGTATTTTATAAGATGAGAAATAATTCAAAAATTATCACTAAACTGACAAAGTCAAAAAAATGTTCTATCATTCTCTTGTTTAATGAAATAAAGCTGCTAAAAATATTCTCAGATTCACTCAATTTTTACACTTTTTGCTAGCACATAGCTAGCAGAATTCTGAATTTATTTCCCCATTACTGCTACTGTTCTTCTTTACATGTAGAAAACATTTCAGAAGCAGCAATTAAGGTGACAAGCCAGCTTGTAAGCATTAACACTTGTAAGAAAAACAGAGACTTTTTTTTAAAACTCATTTGTGAAAACACACTCTGATGTTGCTTCTGCAGTACATGACCATCCAGTTTCCCACAGTTGTATGTTCCATATAATCTGTAGCTACTTTTGTTTTCTCTCTGATCTTCCATAACAGAGCATTACATCAAATGACCATTTGGACTACTAATAATAATTTCCTGCTATATAGTTACTTGCTCCCAACCACTTTGAAGTTCAGTAAATGAACGTATGCATAGAAAAATTATTCGGTTCATCTTTTCATCTGTTAGACTGGAAAATCCCTATTACCACTGTTAAATGTAATCGTTTCTCCTCTAGACTTCGTTTCATGGTGTACACTCTATTATTTATCTGAGTTAATAAAATTTTTAAGGCAATACTTTATTTTACATTTTGCAGAATAATCTGTGTCAAGTTTTTAACATCAATCTTCAATCTGCATTATTTCATTTGAAATGTATTCTATTTAGACTTTTGTCTACACTTGTAAAACTGCAAATGGTTAATTTAACTTAATGTGATATACTAGAATAAGTGACAGTAGCAGAAAATAGCGAACATAAAACATGATAATCTCACAATATTTCATTAAAAGAAACATGAAAAACAAGGTCTTCTCACTTCCCCAAATTATAAAAGCTTGATATAAATCTTCACATCTATTTAAATACAGAATTAGTTAGACGAATGACCTAGTTCTGGCTGGAGATGAAGCTACATAGAACATTTTCTAGATTAAGTGCTTATTTGTAGAGATCATACTCATAACCCTAGAAGTTACGAACACCTGTTATCTGCAGCAACCACATCTTTTTTCTTGTTGGTATATGAGGGACAGAAAAAGAGGGTGGTCAACATAGAAAGAAGGCTACGTCAGCTGCTCAAGGAACTTCAATTATTAACTACATCTCTGGCATCCAATTTCTCAATCCATATCTCAAGACAAATTTCTCCTGCAAAACTGTAACAACATTGGTTCAACTATGTGCGCATTCAGAAATAGAAATAAAATTATACCTGAATGAAGCCACATCCCCATTAAAGACATACCCTATGACTCCAACTAAATTTCAGCGCTCAACTATTTTCCATCTGCACATAGTGAGAAATTAAAAATTAATATTCTCAAAAGAAAAAGAAACTAGATCAGTAATTCTAGAATTTAAAATGGATTTTTATTCCATTTATTTTTGCACATATTTTTCATATAAAATCTGTAATACCTGAAATTGCAAAGGGGAACATTTGATATTCAGAAGATGCTACAGTATATATATACCACAATTTAATCTTTAATTACAAATTCAACTTTTCCCCTACTGGAGATCCTATTCAGCACAAGAGAAAAAGCAAGCTGTGAATCAAACAGCTTTGTAATATTTACTTTTGCCTGCTGCTTAATCCCCTGTGCACCAACAACGAGACCAAAACAGTCCCAGGTCTTTTAGAAATAATACTCCATCATAGCATGGGAACAAAGGTAACATTCACATATCTCACACACCCACAAAACAGTCAATCCATTCAAACTTTCCTTCATTGCCTACTTTTCCATAGGTCATACTCACTACAAGTGGGCATATTAAAAATTAAATTCATTTCATCATCTTGTATCCTAAACCAATTATAAACTGAAAAATCTCCTAATGCTTGAGAATTCTTATGCTAGTTACATTTCTTTGCAGGAAAAAGGAACATTTTAAAGGAGTTTTGTTGATGCTGTTTTTAAATAAATAGCAGGAAAAATTAGGTAGCACTAAATGGGAAAATAAATAATTGTTTAAGTGTTATCACTTTGGCCATATCAATCTAGATTTCTATTAAACTTTAAAGATTACATTTATGCCACCCTGCAGTGAGAGTAGATCAAGTTCTCAGGCATTTAATTGCTTGCAAAATGAAAATGAATATGACAAATTTCAGCTTCAAATTTAACATGATTAATTCCTCAACTATCTCATTGAAACTATGGATGAAGTTTTAACAAGCCTGAAAAATACCAAGTTGGCATATTAAACCTTCTCTAAGCACCTTCATTCTTGAAGAGAGCAAGACAAACAACAGTGAAGCAGGAACAACATTGTCCAGTCTAATCTGCCTGGATTTAAGAAGTACATCTCACTAAAGAGAACAGTTCAACTTTCAGCTTGCAATTGAATTATGAAAACATATGAGAAATGGAAATGAATGTGTGCACATATCTTCATTTATATAAATCTTTCCTCTTCTACTAAATCAAGGATCATGCTATGCTATTCAATGAAATGGAAATAATAAAGCAACAAAATAAAGTTTCATAGAAAAGCACTCAGGTGGTGTAAAACCATGTATGTTGATTCCTTGATCCAACAGTTCTCTTAAAAAAAAAAAAAAGTAAAAAAAATACAGCCTGGTAAACTTTTAAAAATAATATAGGAAAGGAAAATGCTGTCTTTCCCAATATGTTATGCCAGGGGGCAAACACTGCCTTTTGTAAACCTTACTAGGAGCAAACATACTTGAAAACTGATGAAATAAAATGTAGAACTCAAAGTTAAAAATATTGATACACGACATTCACAATTCACATCAACAAATTACTGAAGTTTTGTAATACTGTTCTCACCTTAAACTATCAGACATTCACAAAATAAAAGTTAAAACACAAAGGCATCAAAAATGTGAACTAGACTATTACTTGAGTGAAACAAACTACTTGAACAAAGACTGAAGTATTTAGGGAACGGCCAAGTCATTTGTAATCAACTTGTCAGCAGTTCCAAACTAGCAACTTCAGTTCACAGAAAGCCAAGTGCACATCAAGCCAAGAAAACTTCTATGGAGCTTTACAGATATTTGTGCATTATTTACTGTTCTTTAGCTTGTGGAATTAATAACAGCAGTTCCAAGTTGCATTCCCTCTCTTTACAATCCTTCTGCATTTCTCCTGACTCATCTATGAAAAAGAAGTGAATGCATAACAATTATCATCTCTATTTTTTTCATAAACAGAGTTTGGGGATGGAGAGATGATGGTCCAGAAAAAAAGCCTTCCATTTTTTTTAATTGCAATGACATCTGTTTTTTGGAAGTTCTGTGAAAGGTCTGTTGTTCCCTATTATCACAATTGCGTTTATGCTCCCATGTAACAGCCATGAAAAAGATACTCCTGGGCAACATTTATGATAAAGGACACTAACACAAGAATCTTGATACAGTGGGAGTTCAGATACTGAATCCTTGATTGAAAAAAAAAAAACCAAAACAAAACACAAGCACAGCAGAAAAACTGAATCTGACATTTGAGCAAATAACCCATTTCAGAGCTGTAACAATTTCTTTAGCAATGTAAGTATTTCCATGATCCCATTACATAGTGGGACAGGATAAGTAATTTAAAAACAATCTGTCCTACTTCAAAATAAAAAAAAAAAGTTTATAAATTCCTTTAATGTTCAACTTCAGTAGAGAAACAGCATTTGCCTTTTTTTGTTAATTCTGAGTAGTACAGATCTATGTCTTCCCTTTTGGAAAGAAAGCCTACATGCCACCTGTGGCAAAGGACAAGAGAGGGGAGCAAGTATGACCAAGAACATAACAACCAACCCACCTTAACTTATGTAAAATCCACTAAAGAGCAAAGATGTGCCATTTTAAAAAATATTCAACAATTCCAAACTACATGAAAAGATGATACAAGAAAGTATTTTTGAGTCTAATGCCTAAAGGTAATTTTGTTTGTTGAATAAAACAGGCTTTTACCTGAGAGGCTTTTGAAGCATATTTTTTGTTTCCTCTCCCTCCAAATAAGAGAATGGGAGGAGGGAGACATCATTGTATCCCTGACAAAAATGGAGTGGAAAGAGAACTCTTGTGATTATCAATAGTTATCAATACTTTAGAGGTGTTCTTACTTTTACTTTGTAAAAGTAATGTTGACTGGTATCAAAACGTGCCACAACAGGTTGATGAACAGTGCAGCTCCTCCATATTCCCCCACTAATTTACACCCAAGCCATTAGTAATCTAAACTTAATGAAAAGGTTATTTCTGCTACCCTGTTTACTTTGCAGACATTAGATTTCCAAGTTCAAAGATGACTGAGCATGTGGGCCCAACATATACTGTAAAGCTCCAAAGAGGCATCCTTCTCAAAACCTGTTGAAATTCCTAGCCATTGTCATTGGTAAGACATTTATTTGGATGCTAACTGAAGGGTGAGAATTCTAATTTTACTTTTCTTAAACACTTTCTTCTGTTTCCAATACTGACCAAAAGGATTTTCTATTTGCTTCTCTTCCCTTCCAAGGTTTACAAGCCAATTAAAAGTGAGATATGCACATTTTATATAAATCAATTCTTCAGTACAGCACACTACTAATCTTTTGGTATAATATTTTATATATTTATATAAATTTATATATAATTTATAGCATAAATACTTGAAATTTGCATTACAGTTGGTGGAAAGTTTTATGTTTTCTTTCATTACAAACTTGTTGAGTAAGAAAATCAGAGGGAAACAGGTTAGAACAGTACGGTAAAATTTAAAACATTATGAAGAAACAGTACTAATCACACTTCCCATTTCGAAATGTTGTGAAGTCTTCCAAGAATTTACATCACAGTATGACTTCTTTTCAGTGGGGTTTGTTCCTGAAATTAGTTGCTTAAGTCGTTACCAGTGTAATGGGATTAAATCTGAAAGAACTAAAATAAATTTATGGAAAACTAGGAGTTTTCACTACTTTCCAGGTGATGCTTCTGATAAAGTGACAAAAATAGCACAGGGAAGATGCCTTTGGCCTTGACCACACTATGTGTATTAAAGGATGTCAGTTTACATGGGGCTGCTGCCATAAAAGGTTTGATGAACACTAAATTAACTTCTAAAAGTTTGGAGCATAAAATAAACCCAAAACCAAAAAGAAATAACCTCTTCTCTTTTGCTATTAACTTCTATGTGGACTTAATTCCTGGAGCATGACAATCCAGGTTACCAGTTTAGGACTTTTAAAATTTTGTTTAGGACTTTTTTTTTTTTTCCTTTTACCATCTGTTCTTATCACTTTTTCATTTTGCACTACAAATTACTACTTTACAGCTAGCAGTATGAAAGTAATGAATTACAAGCATTCACATTGCCACCTCACCCTTAGCAATATCACCACAATGTAGGCAGAGCTGAGCACAGCAGCATGTTGTGAATCTCTCAGCTCTATGGTAAAGGGGAGCAAACAGAATACTAAATATTCTTGGAACTTTCACTAAGTATGTTGTTCTATTGATTCTTAGCACCTACACGGAATATTTCTAGATCAGGTATTTTATGAATGAAATTGTTCATTCTACCACCTATCTGAAGCTCCATACTAACAGCTGAAAGCCACGTATTGCCCTACATAGAACACTGGACGATGGCGAAGGTTACGGACTATTCAAAAATTAGAGACTTTTGGGAAACAATGCTGATAGCAGAGGATGCCTTGGTAAAAATGAACTTAATTTAGTATGTGACTTGCACAGAAAAAAAAGTTTCTTTTTCTTACATTCTTCAAGTTTATACCTTTAAAACAGATACATTCCTGTCATCAGATTCAGCTCCCTCCTGCTGAAATTACAGGTACTAAACTGGGAATTAAAACAGGTATATTCTGTTCCCAGCTCTGCCGCTGGTCTGTTGCTCAGATCTGTTGTTCAGGAAGCTTCACCTCCTGATGCCTTTCTATTTGCATTATTGACATTTGTTAGTCATCCATTAATTGCAAGTTTTCTCTGCCAAGGATTATATCTCAGTACAAGTTTGCACAGTGCCTACTATAACAATGCAGCTAGACACTAAAGGAACATAAACGCATGATAATCTCTGGAGGAATGAAGTAAAGGAAGAGGAGGAAGTGTTCTTGCAATATAGAAGAGAAATGTACGGAACATTTTCCCATGTAATTAGCATTCTGAGAAAATGAGGGCCAAGAAAACTAAGTTACTTGCAGTTTAAACGTTGTGGGAACACTGATATTTGTGTATGCGTTTTATATTTTGATCTATGTTCTTAACTTCTGTTAAAGTGTCATCTTTCCAAAAACACATTTGGGAGCAGACAAAAGCTTGCATTTGGTTAAAATAAACTAAAAAAAAAGAAAAAAAAGTGTAAAATCTGACATTCTTTTGAGTCTTTTGAGGACTTCTGAGCATGGTCTACTTCATGAGAAATAAGCTGAAACATTAAGACCAATGTTTGTAAATGGAAAATTCATCCTACTGGAAAAAAAAAAAAAAAGGCTGATATTTGCAACAGAGGTCAACAAGTTTCCAATATCCAAATATACCAAATTGTCTTTTTTGGTTAATGCCTGAAGAAAGAGCACAGCACTAATATCATTCACATTTGAAAGGTTATAACCATAGTTATAAAGAACAACACCTTTTCCTCCTTCTCGAAAGGTTAGATTCATCAGCAGCTTATGGCTTTTTCCTTTCAAGGGTACTAACTGATAAAGCAGAGTGGTGCTCCAGTCTTTAGCACTCACATTTCATCAGGCAATCACTTTGTTATAGAGGGGGAAAGAGTTTCGCGAACAGAGGCACGATAGGTTTCTCCAATAAAAATTCTGAAAGCTCAGTTGCACACTCAAAAAAAGGCAGTGAAGAGCGCTCAACATTTTAAACAGTTTTTCTACAATACAGACCCACTATTTCTCACAAAGATATTCAGAAGATCAATTAGACAATGTTTAAGTGGTTTGAGAACAGAAAAGTTCATGTAAATGCTGAAGGTTACTACTTTGAAAGTGGAACAGGTTTTGCGTAAGTTCTGCATTATGGTTTGTACAAGGCATTTATATCTTTTCTATTATTCCAAAGAAATAATGATTTTTTTTCAAAATATGTTATAAATTCATTCACATCACTTGCAATAATTTTCCTTTAAAAATTTCACTTGTTAATAGACACGTTTTGATCAAGTTACCTCATTTTGCTAACTCAACAGTAAAAGTGCCCTGTTTCTTGTTTCCTAAAGGGATAAATGGTTTCTCTATACCCATAATTTATGAGTTTAATCTACTTTATACACTGATTTTTTTTTTATATCAGTGGGTATGTGGCAATGTTGAGACAGACTGTATTGGAGATTTAACACCTCCTAACTTTTATATATTAATCTGCTTTTTATTAAGAGTGTTATTTATATTGTTTGTTCAACACTTCATTTGTTGATCAGTTCCAGGGCTTTTGAAATGACAGCAGGTGAAAGAAAAACATAATTGAAAACTATGCAGAGCTCTGGAAGCGGTCCAACACCATGTCAGCATAGGTACTGAACCAACTGACTTTTGCCAGGCAGCGTTTCAGTTTTGTTTCTTCGTTTTGAAACCCTGATGCAAATGGGTATGAACGCATGACACTTGAACTATGCTCAGTATCACTGCCTGATATATACCCATTCCACTTGCTATGTTACAGAAAATTAACTTTCCCTCCTCAAAGAATAGCACAGTGGCTCTGTCAGCTCAATGAACCTGAGAGATGAAACTGAGCAGCTGGTAAAGTGTTCTTAGGCTTCACCATTTACTCTGTTTAGTCTAGAGTATGGACTCCTCGTTCTGCCTAGGACATACTTGAAGATTTTGGTAATCCAATTAGCTTTAATGAACTTAATCTCAAGTGCATGAAGGCTCCACAATCTGTCTGAATAGTAAATATCACATTAATAGAGTCATTAGCAAGCACCCAAAATAAAGCAAGCCATCAAAAAAAATTATAGGTATACTCCCACTTCTCCTAGCCACCCTGATTCACTACACATGACAGACTACTGTATGAAGAAATTCTTGCCAGTACCTTCGTTTGAGGTGCCACAGGATTAAATAACACTTCCTTACTGTTTTTAGTTATGTATCAACAATGTAAAATACTTTCAGGGGAACTTTATAGAAATTCTTAACAGCATAGCCCTCACTCAGTCAACAGACAAGTTCAGGAAGAAACATGATTCCCAACTGCTCATCTCTCAGATGGAGGTACCATCTCAAATCTCCCAGGAGCTGCCTCAGTGCATGGACAATCCTTCTACTTCTCCCACAAATGTAAGACAATACTCCAGACAAAGCCAGATTCCACCCATAAAGCCACTGCTCATACTGCAGAACCTCCAAAAAGAGTCAAACCAGAAATCAAAACCTCACTGCAACTTTGTAGGCTTTCTTTATAAATAAATTAATAAACACAACAACCACACACACATTGTTCTGGATACGTCCTCCCATTTCCCAACCTTTGTACAATTCAGTTTTGTTTAATGTTGCAACTCTGATATAGATATTTTGATTAAGATAAAACAACTGCAAGATCATGGACTTGTTAACAATACCTTTTCTACCTTCCAAGCTGTGCTGGCACACCCCAACGCAGCAGGAAATAGCTTTTTATCTGACAGAAAGGTAATAACAGAAGACTGATAAACATAGATTACATTTTATTTCAATGGAAATCTTGTTGTCAAAGGAGGTTACTTCAGGGAAGTGCTTCATGACACAGCAGCTCTGGTGGAACTACACTTTTAAGGGATTCCTGCATCTACCACCCTCCAGGCCACTCAGTTCTGCCACCCTGTCCCTCAGGGTAAAACGATTTTTGGGAAGGCTATGGTATGATTCAGATAAACAAACTGATCCAAGTTAGAAAAAAAAATGAGAAAAGGCAGATCATAACGCCTTCAACATCTAACCTAGTCTCTGTTCTGATTCACAGCAGAGTCCGATCACACCTTTATTTGCACAGCTTCATTAGCTATGCATGCACTTCAACTGTGTGAACAACATAAGCCACTACTGCCATAAAGTTTCCCTATCATGAAACTTCACAAGGGTCAGGAACAAAGCAGTCAAGCAGCGCTGACCCAAAACTCTCATAAGGAATTGTATTTTGTAGAAGCAATGGACACAAAACATTCAGGAAAGCTAGAGGAGGCCAGAGCAGCAGAAAAATACAAGTGGAAGAGGAGAACTCTGGGCACCCCAGACACCTCAGGATTAACCCTAAGGAGCTCTTCAGAGCACCAAACTGACTCACGCAAGGAGGTGACCATGTACTAAATCTGTCAAATTATGTAACTTTTTAAACTGCAGGAATTTTTCTAAAAAAAAAATTACCTGTGATATATTTCAAAATCAGTACGTATGTCCCGAGTGGCAAACTGTAAGCCAGACTCCTACAGAAATGGAAGGGTGCACTTAACTGACTGAAATGACAGCTCTGGTCCTCAAAGCTAAAAGTAGATAGATCATGTTGGCTCCTTTCCAGGCAAGGTGAACAGAGAGGACAATATCCTGGAAACGTGCCAGATGAGCCACAGGATGGGGAGGAAATCAGTACTAGGGTTTGGCAAACCAAGAGAACCATCAGAGTGCTCAAACAATGTATGTCACACTTTTGGAAAAGACAAATTAGTGCATACCCAGGAAGCAGGCTTTTCATGGCACCTTAATTACTATGGGGTTGGTTGTTGTGTTTTAGATCAGTTATTAAGGCAAGACAGAACCTATGAAGCTTTGCCAGTCGATAACATATCCACGCTGGTATGGAAATATAGGTAGAAGGTGGGTCATAAAATTACCTTCTTCATCCTTCGCCAGCAGTGAAACTAAACACATTAAAACTATTAACTAGCATCTTTAATAGTTCATATTCCAAGTATCTTCTGTTTTAAGAACTGAAAGAAAAATTTCAGTGTGATAGAGTATCCAAGCAAAGAGAAGGAAGGGACATTAAGTACTCTGTCCCTCTATTTTGTGATCTTGTCTGTAATTTAAAACAGAACTAGATGCAAACCTTCCACGTATACTACAATTGTATTAGCCATCATTTAATTTTTGCATGTGTGAGGGTTGGAGATGACAGTCCAAGCTTGAGTGTTAATAAAACTCCCTGTTACAAAGGAAGGGTACTGAAATCTTAATACAATACTTGTATTTATCTGTCTACACTGGGATTTTACACTGCCAGAAGAGGTATAAAGAGGCATGTTTGTAAATTACTGTCCTGTCCACATTAAAGGTCGGTTTCTTTACCAGATTTATGTAATGGGACCTCAGTGTGTACTGGTATGAAATCGATTACGGATAGGAAAATGAAGACATGTAACCCATGGTGAAAATCAGTATGTAAAGAAAAATTTTTCATAGTTGACATATTTTGAAAAAAAAAGGTAAAATAATGAAACAATTGAATGACTATCTAATGCATTTAAACAAACATGCTCAGCCTGAGAACCAACCTGAGTAACCTCGTTTTCCTCTTAATGAACAGTAACTCTTTCACTACGAAAAAATCAGGCTAGTTTCATAGAGTGCACAAATATGGACTGAGGGCCTGATTTTTAATCAAACTGGAAAATAAAATCTATCATTTTCTGACAAAGAAAATACTGAGCTTAATCCATTTCACTTGATACGCTACAAAAAAAAAATCTTGCCAAAGCTAATCCCTCCTTGACCAGGGGTGGGGGTTTTTTGCACTGTAGTTTTTAGCACAGATGAGTTTGTTGAATGATTTTGCAGAGCACCTCAGGGAAGGTGGGGGAAGAAATAACAGTCTGATGAGTCCATGTCTCAAAACAGAGTAATAGAGTTCACGTCTCAAAATTGTTTATTTCTTTAAATTCTTAGTATATGCAAAGGGGAAAAAAAGTCTAGCTAGTAGTTAATAACAGATTGTCTTCCTATTACCCTGCTATTTAGGATTCACAGATTAGAGATGCTGTTGGACTACACCCAAGGAAAAAGAAAATTAGTATCCTTGTTTCCAGTCCTCTATATATAAAAGAAGAATATTGGGCTTTCTGGTATCCTGCTGAAGGAGAAGCAGATATCCCACAGTGACTTGGGTTTCAGAGGAAATTACAGCACTACTGAAGAACTGAAAGGGAGAACACTGTCACTGGAGAATAAATTCAGACTTTAAACTCAAGTGTAAACCACTTTCTTTCAGCTCTCCAACATATTTAGCATAACCAGACTGTTCTGCTGAGGCTGGGCTGCCGGTGGGATGCTCAAATGCTCCAGATAACTACGGCTGTTTCCCAAACAACTTATTAATAGCCCTTCCTTCTAAACTTTCTAATCATCCAGGGCAGCAGAACCACCCATTTAGAGAGCCCTACACTATTTTCAGAGAGTAGTCTTTTTATTTAAACTTCAAACAACTCTACGTGGTTCACTTACTAGTTGAGTTTTCTCTTTTAAAGCTGTTACGAGTGGCAAACAGAAAAAGTATTTTCTGTTTATTTCAAGAACTCCGAAGCATCCTCTACAACATTTATCCTTCAATTTCTGCCATTTTTGTTATGAACAAAACCAACAAATTTACCACAGTATATCCTACATAATTTATATACGGCAATAACAGACTTATATAGCCATATAAATTTATATATTACTAATTATATTTTGAATATATAATTATAATCTTTTAACCTTTTACTTATATAAGATCACTTGATTATCAGATGAATTTCCTCATACTGCAGCTGTTATAAGGGTTATTACTGATGGTTGGAAACATTTCATAACACTGACAGCAGGTATACTACTTTTACAGTAATTTCTTCTAAAAAAAAATAGCCAAACTTAAGTTTCTGACCAAAGTTGAAAATAATAACAGAAGTCAAGGAAAATACCCATTTAACATTTAGTCAAAAGTTTAAGTACCAGAAAGTTGTGGTGAAGGTGTTGGGAAGATTGACGATTAGCTGGTGCTATGTTTCTCCAACAATTACTTCTAAAAACATTGACTGAAAAGTATGCCAAGAATCACCATAATGACTATGTATCCTGATATTTATTTAGCAACTAGCTTAGTAAGGGTGTTATACTGTCATAAATGTGGAGAGGTTTTAATACAACACTGAATCACCAAAACTTTGAAAAAATGATCCAATGTCTAATGAAACTAGGTAGTACAAGTTCCATTCCTGAGGGAAAAACTGATGTTAAATTGGCTTGTTCAAAGGCTAAAGAAGAACTCACTAGCAAACTTAAAACAAACTAGTGAATAACTAATTACCGTGCAGAGTGATATTTTGGGCTATTGGCCCAAAGATGAGTTGGAGTTTTACTGCAAAGTTCTGTATAAAAAAATATACAAATATATACACTAAAACACTGAAATGCAATCCCAAATGCTCAAAGTATTTTAAATGCCCAATGTGGTGTTTGTTAAAGACACACTACTTTATTTAGGAGGGAAAAAAAAAAAGTGTGGTGAACAACCAGCTGTGTGGCAGTGCTACGGAAAACAAAGCTCTACAGGTATTACAAGAGAACCCAGCTTCTTGTCGGCAAAATGTAAGCTCTTAATAATAAGCACATTTGAAGAATGCCATATCTGAAAATATTTCTTCTCCTTTTGTCTCCAGTCATCACTAGTGATACAAAAATATCAACAATCAGGGAAAATACTGGTTTATTGCATCTTTTTTTGTTTGAGGGAAATATGGCTTCTTTACCTAGCTTACTACAAGGTATTATAACTACTTTTCCTCGTTGCACTCTAAAGTTGGTATTTTCATTGTCTGCTGAAGAAGGGACCTCTTACTGACAGCTACAGTTAGCAAAGAATCATTTTTTAAGAGTAGATAAGGATAACAGGAGCAAGCTGTCAAATCAGATGGAAACAGCTTCTGGTATTTACTTCTACCCAAGTGCACAGAACTAGAGCATACAATCTCTACAATGACAGGCAGGGATTTCTTTTTTTTTAAAAAAAAAAAAAAAAGAGGAGAAGCTCTTGGTTGAGAACAAATTTGGGTACCTTTTCAACAATAACAAATTTATGTAAACGGAACAAAACTAACTCACATTACTGTTTTTCCCCCCTTCACGAACACTTAAACCAGTTCGTATAGCAAAAAAATTTACTTGCTGCATTAGTAATGGTAAAATAAAGAGTAAATTAACACCACAAAATATTTAACATGGATAACAAAATGATATTTGGTGTTTTAAAAAATAATAAAAACAAAGAGTATATTTTTTTTGTAGTTCAGACCAAAAGGCAAGTATTATGCTACATAGATTAGATTAAATAAGCTAAATTCTAAATTCAGCTTTAAGAATTTCTTCAATTTTATTTCCAGATGGTATTAGCAAACTAAACAGTTAATTAAATACACAAAATTACATGAAAACTATAAATGAAACAAAAATACAATTGCTACTTTTTTATGGTTGCTCAGATGAGCAGGTATTCCGGATATTGTTCACCTAAGATGCTTCACAGTCTGAACTACATATTCGTATCTTCATAGAATCATAGAATGGTTTGGGTTGGAAAGGACCTTAAAGATCATCTAGTTTCAACCCCGCTGCCATGGGCACGGACACCTTCCACTACACCAGGTTGTTCAAAGCCCCATCCAATCTGTCCTTAAACACTGCCAGGAAGGGGGCATCCACTATTTCTCTGGGCAGCCTGTGCCAGTGTCTCACTACCCTCACAGTCAAGAACTTCTTCCTAATATCTAATCTAAATCTACCCTCTTTCAGTTTAAAATCATTACCCCTCGTGCTATCACTACATGCCCTTGTAAAAAGTCCCTCTCCCACTCTCTTGTAGGCCCCCTTCAGGTACTGGAAGGCTGCTGTGAGGTCTTCCTGGAGCCTTCTCTTCTCCAGGCTGAACAACTCCAACTTTCTCAGCCTGTCTTCATAGGAGAGGTGCTCCAGCCCTCCGATCATCTTTGTGGCCCTCCTCTGGACTCACTCCAACAGCTCCATGTCCTTCTTATGTTGGGGGCCCCAGAGCTGAATGCAGTACCCCAGGTGGGGTCTCACGTCTCACTACATTCACACATGCATAAGGAAGCAGTCCTTACCAATCCTATGCTAAGGAAAAAAAAAAGGGGGGGGGGGGGTGACAAAAAAAAAAGAGGAAAAAAATAGGTAATTATCCATGAAGTTCCATGGAGTAAAACTGATCAAGGCTGAATGCTACGCGAAAAATACCAAAAAACCCAGGGGAAGTTCTATAAATCTTCTACAGGCACAAATATAGTAGAATGGGGCAGGAAGACCTCACAACCCTGTTGCAAAGGGAAAAAAAAAACCATCAGGACATGGATAAGGAACATTGTGGTCCAGAAGAGTATTTCAGTATTAGAATATCTTGTGAAAACATTAAGCAAAATTGAATGATTCACACTCATAAGAACTGAGAGTAGGAAGAAGAGTGGAAAGATAGAAGGAAAGTAGCTCTCTATATTAAGAGTATGGAAGAACTTCTATATTCTTCTCTGTCAACACCATGTCTCAGTCTCATTGCTGCCCACTGAGAACCACAGGGTAATTGATATAAGAAGCAAGATGCTAAGAAAAGAATTTTTAACTCAAAGTAGGACTATAAGAGGTAATATTAATTTTAAACCACAGACAATCTGAACGATTTTGCCAGAAAGAAATTTTTTTCAGTCTTCATGTCAATCACCTATCAGGAATATCTAAGCAATTTGATTCCAACAGTAGAGTTTATTTAAACCAAGAAACTCAACCCTCTCACCTCACCTTTGTCTTCATGTAACAGATATTAAGGATTTTTTTTTTCCTGCAGAACTGATTCAGGAAAGGACTGAAGTACATGTTCAAGTCCCACTGACCTGACCAAGATGTGAATGTATGACATTTCATTAACACTAATCCATGATGGAACAAGGACAAGAACCTGAGCCACATGCAGAACAGGTTCTGGAGCCAAAAGCTCTAATGACAAGTTAAACCAGTGCCATAGGCGAGACAGGCCTTATCAGACCGGGTATAACACCACAATAATGTGGTAATCACAGAATCACAGAATGTTAGGGATTGGAAGGGACCTCGAAAGATCATCTAGTCCAATTCCCCTGCCGGAGCAGGATTGCCTAGACCATATCACACAGGAACGTGTCCAGGCGGGTTTTGAATGTCTCCAGAGAAGGAGACTTCACAACCTCTCTGGGCAGCCTGTTCCAGTGTTCGGTTACCCTCACTGTAAAGAAGTTTTTCCTCATATTTATGTGGAACCTCCTGTGTTCCAGCTTGCACCCGTTGCCCCTTGAGAAGAGCCTGGCTCCATCCTCATGACACTTGCCCTTTACATATTTATAAACATTAATGAGGTCACCCCTCAGTCTCCTCTTCTCTAAGCTAAAGAGACCCAGCTCCCTCAGCCTCTCCTCATAAGGGAGATGTTCCACTCCTTTAATCATCTTCGTGGCTCTGCGCTGGACTCTCTCTAGCAGTTCCCTGTCCTTCTTGAACCGAGGGGCCCAGAACTGGACACAATATTCCAGATGCGGCCTCACCAGGGCAGAGTAGAGGGGGAGGAGAACCTCTCTTGACCTGCTGACCACACCCCTTCTAATACACCCCAGGATGCCATTGGCCTTCTTGGCCACAAGGGCACATTGCTGGCTCATGGTCATCCTGCTGTCCACTAGGACCCTCAGGTCCCTTTCCCCTACGCTGCTCTCCAACAGGTCTGTCCCCAACTTGTACTCATACATGGTGTTGTTCTTGCCCAGATGCAGGACTCTACACTTGCCCTTGTTATATTTCATTAAATTTAATATTTATAATGCTGCTTTTGGAAGCAGCCTAGTCTTTGTTTCTTGCTGTACGTTCCATCGCAAAAAGAACAGTCACATACATTAATTTTATAAGACCTCAATACATGGTTAAAGTTAAGCACCTACTCGGCATAGCAGGTCAACCAGTTCCAGCAAGGATATTCAAAGCTTACTTAACAAGCGAGCAAACTCACAGCAAACACCAGGAGACTAAATTTTCATCAGTAAATATGACCTTGCAGCTAATACCTCTGCAGCAGTCTAACACTCTAAACCTCTCTCTGTTACATTCTACTTCTTTCATCAGTCTAAAACAGTACAGCAAATATACCTGAACATCAAAGATCACTATGATGTGGACTGCAAGATACTGCCTGGAGGAAAAAGATTATGCTTTTTGAAGCCAACTTTTGGTACTACAGAGAAAACTAGAGATAACAAGGCATAATGAGAACAATTATTTTGTGTGTCATTATAATTTTATATTAAACACGAGGTAATCATCACCACAGAATGACTCTCAGTCTAACTGAAAAAGACATGACAGCTACCACCCATTTTTAACTTTTTTGTTTGTTTTTATATTTTGGGAGGCTTCCTCTGCTATGAAAGAGCACCCAAATAATGTGAGCTGTTTTGTATCAGTTGGGCTGCTCATTAAGTTGAAAGCAGCACAGAGAAACACTTGCACCTTTCCCTCCCTGGTGTCAAAACATGTATACAGCCACTTCAGGATCCATAAACGACATTAATCAATCTT
The DNA here is from genome assembly GCF_013368605.1 of Nyctibius grandis. Lineage (NCBI taxonomy): Eukaryota > Metazoa > Chordata > Aves > Nyctibiiformes > Nyctibiidae > Nyctibius > Nyctibius grandis. The sequence goes on along the minus strand of NC_090662.1, from coordinate 48,777,768 downwards.
GCCTATCTTTCCCTCCAGTGCTGACAAACTGTAACGAGGCAAGCCTCAGATCACTTCAAAGGTATTTGAAATGCTAGTCATAAGCAAAATGGCAGATGAACAAGCCCAGTAACAGATGCAGCGGGGGCATCCCAAGGCCTCATTATGACCCCACCAGCTCAGGGCCGGCAGCTGCCCGTCACACAGCGAGGCAGCCAGGAAAGCTGGCACACGCGTGGTGGCTCGGAGGCGGCGTCACCACCTTTCACTCACTTGATTCTTCCACGATGTATTTTGGGGTTTAAGAGATAAGCCATGCACTGTGCTTTTGAGTATTTTTTCCACATTATCAGTGACTGACAAGAACATCCTGGAGAAATGTAAATTGAAGAAAGGCTGCCTGTGGCGGGTAGGGGCCTTCTCACGTGAGGCAGAGCACTACTTCTCTGCCTGCACTGTCTGCAAGGTGCTCATGAAGGGGGCAGAATAAAGTGCTGGCAAGGCACCGATTGCCCATTTCTTCACTGAGGATTGAAGATTGAGAAGCTACCGAACAACTTTGCCTTAAAGTCCCACAGCAGCAGAAGAGATTATATTCTTACACGTACTACAACGCAGAGGACCTGATTATAAACCATCACCATGTGAGACAACTCCATTTCCAAAGCAGTTCAGTCACACTAGTACACAAATGCACCTGTGCTAATAGCTTGCCTCTCAAATGACCTTATTAGTACAGCACATCAGCTCAATGTTGTCGCACAGCATCTAGCCGCAGAGCGGCTTTCATCCTGCTAGGCCAGAATACAGATGGATCTGGAACAAAACAGATCAGCTCCTTCCTTTAGCAAAACCGGTCTTTGAGGATTTCTACCTCTTTATCAGTTCCCACACGGGGAGTTTTTGAAGGGATCCCTCTGCTGTTTAGCCTAGGACAGAAGAAGCTCTTGTCCAGAAGCTCTTTGCAGGAGAAGAGAGGAAAAGCAGAACTGTCAGGGAAAAGTCTCCGCTGCTCAAAAATAATCAGAAGTAAGAAAATACTCATGAGGATAAACGGCTGTGAGTCAAGGAAAACAGAAATGAGGAGTCACAGCCTCTTCTTAACAGCCTAAAAGGAAGGAAAACACTTCTCCGCTCTACCATTTGACTGAGCAGTCCATTGTCTCCCTGTCTGAAAAGCCTATTTATCGCTAGCATTCATAAAACTAAAAAAAAGAGGCAAACAAAAATAAATTGTTTTTCTTACGTCAACCTCATTTAATTACTGAAGAGTAGTTTGAATTGTTGATCTGCTAATGCTTTGGTGGGATTGGCAGCCAGTCTACTCCAGTCAGGCTTGCCTGATTGTACGAGAAACAGAAAATAAAATTAGCATAGTCAAAGCCAGGGATAATCTAGGAAGTATTCACAATAATGAATAGAGTTGGGTGACAGGTCGCTTTAGCTGGAGTTTCTGATACCCAGCCTTGTTACAATGCGTGTGGGTTAGTAAATATTCAGCAGAAGTTTAACAGGATATTTTAAGGAGATTTACAGTCAGCTCAGTAATGTCTATACCTGCACAGTGACATGCTGTCTTCGCTCTTACAAGAAACTTAATGTCAGTTCATATGGCAAGAAACCAGACAATCATATATCTATAAGTCTGTGCGTACTGAGATGTGTATGATGAAAATAGCTCGCCTTGTCTCCTGGGAGTGTAATACCCTGTAGTCTAATTTCCAGACAACACTGCAGCCAATCCTACTGTTCCACAAAAACTAGATTTTTTTTTTTTTTTTTAATCACAAAAACTGGCTTAAAGCAAGCAGACAACTACTAATACAGTCTGGGATATCTGGGGATCTCTACCAAGGACAAAAACGGAACATACATTAACTATCAAGTTAATCAAGTGCACACACACTCTTTTCTTTCCAAGGAATGTCAACATTTTAATGCAAGCTTTACATCGTCACTAAACTGGTAAGTCGCATAGCATCATATAATCACTCTGGTGTGCTGTCTCGCTGTTCAGTTACTTCTCTTCATTTCTTGCCCTCCAGCACTAGTTTTGAAAAAAAATAAAAGAAATGGGATGTGCTTGTTCACAGTTAACAGAAAGTCACTTACTAGAGCAACAAGTTTAATAATTTTACCTCGGGCAACAAAGCATATGAAGAAGAGTTACAAAATCAGACTGACGATTTTGTAACTCTATACTGCTGCTTTGCAAAGCATCTTATCCGCCAAATCTACTTTTTCACTCCCTATCAGCTCACAGTAACACCTGCATTTGCCTCTTACTATCACAGCTTTTAGACTATGGCATGATAACTAACCAAGAAGTATACCTCTGTCAGCAGATGACTTTGCATCATATAATGGGCTTCTGAGCACAGAACTGGAAAAACTCAAGTACAATATGTTCAGGCACTGTCAAATTTTTCTTTCACAGAAAGGCAAAGCAGTCAAGTCATCCCCTCTCACTTCTGATGAACTGTGAATAATGAAAGTTTAGTCAATGCCTACATTGCACTCACAGGTGATATTTTGACCGTTCGCATATAAACTTGCTCGTGTGCCAAAAGCAGTATGGCTGGGTAGCATGGAGTTCAGGATCCCAGCTGGATCTGCTGTATATGCTGAAACCACAGAGCCACAGCTAAACATTGCTACTGATGCCTAAACTAGTTGGTTTACTGCCTGTTTGGATGTTCCTTACACTAGCTGTAGTCACATTTCATTACAGCATAGATACAACCTTTGAGAGAAGTAGTAGCTGGGCAATGTTACAAATAGCTGACATTTATACATTAACAGGAAGGCATAAGTATTTGACAATAACTCTTTACAGTACTTGTATGTGGGAGGAACTACAGTCATTTCCTAGGCTCAATAATATGACCTCATTTCCTCTTTTTTATTATGCAGTATTGATGTTATTTGCATCAGATTAAATAAAAAAATAGCACCTCCCTGATGCCGTCCTTTACTATTTCCCATATTTCGTAGTCATAGAGAACAGAACATTTGGTGAACATCTGAAAAACCTTCATTAGGGTGATAGATACCAGACTCCAAATGGAAAACTACCAGGGTGGGGTCTGCAATACTTGTAATGCATCTTTAATTCCAAAATGCAGAACTAAGATCAATGAAAAAGAAAGTATCCTGTTACCTTAGAGTCTCATTTTCTCCATGTTAATGCCAAACCTGTAACACCTAATCAAAACACATTCCTGCTTTTCTCCATTTTTTACTGATCTACATACTGCTGCAACTTAAAAGAACATTTCCTCAAGTATCCTCTTTAGATATAGCTGATAAAATCAGACAATTCAAAGGCAAAGACAGATAGGAATAAATAAAACATTCACCATAAAGAGCAAAAATTACCTTTAGCAGGATTTACTTTTATCCCTGACCTATAGAGCATCTCCTCGTTCTGCCAGTCCCCATTCCTGACAACAGTCTTGAGTCCATAGAAAACAATTAATGCAGCAGTGGAACAAAATACCAAGTTCTTCAGAAAGCGCTTTTGGGCTTTGACATAAAGGGCCCTGACACCTACTGTAACCAGCAGGCAGAAGCCCATACTAGGAACATACAGCACACGCTCTGCTATTACAAAGCCAACATAGAAAAATAGGTTTGTGGCAGGAACAAAGGGCACGATTAACAAAGACAGAGAGAGAATGACAATGTTCTCAGTTGAAGGAAGCTGCAGTTTCTGCATTTCGTGCTTTTTTATACCATTCTCTTCTTTCGATGCAAAGCCTGACTTCACCTCCAGTGTCTTGTACTCCATCTCTGAGTGGCAGCTATGCCCATTAGCGTTCTGCTTGCTATTCAACACAGTTTTCCCGTTGCATTCTCTCTCATTGCTGGAGCCCTTCAAGCTAAAGTAGGCAAGGAGGAGAAGTCCAGCATAGAAGGCCACAGTGTGTAGATTCCTCCAGTCGCTGACTGCTTTCAGAAGAGGCACAGCATCCATAGACCAGTCAAAGCTGAGGGTATCTGGGCACAGCAACAGCCAGAGGTTCTTGGTTGGCAGGTAAAAGAAGGTCAGCGTACGTGTGAGAAAACTGTCTGAGTCAGCTGCTGGATTGTCAGAATTGGAAAAACTTGGAGGCTTGTTGCCCATCCAGTACAAGCGGACTCCTAGCAGTGCAGTCCCCCAGAAGGTCAATAAGCCAATGCTGAAGAAGAGGGTCAAATTCTTTCTCTAGGGGAAAAAAAAAAATCATCAGCATAAATCAGCACCAGACATGTAATTCTGTAAATTGTAAACAAAAGGAATCGAGAAATATCTGATACAACTTTTTCTGGTAATAGAAACAAGCACTATAGATCTTGGTCTCTGACATTTGAATCACAGAATGTTGGGGTATGCTGTTGACCATAAACTAAAAGAACAGGCTCTTTCATTTAAGTCATATCACACCTGTATCAGAGTCAAGCCTTTAGAGATCTTGGGGTTGTCAGTCCTTGCTTAGGATTTAGCTGTGTAACCCTTTGAAAACTCTTTATTTTAGAGGAGTTTATGGAACCTTACAATGGCTCCTACATAACATTCCAAATCCTTTCTTTGCTCCTGGTGGTGGCCAAAACACAGTTTGTTTTAACTAGACTTAATGTTTAAAGAACATTCCAGTTCCCTTTTTCCTAATGAAAGTCTCTCCTAAGATATTTCACCTGAGAACTAAATAAAATTTCCAAGAAGACAAGAGAGGAAAACAGACACAGGTTCCATGTTTAGGTCTTCCAGCTCCTACCTATTAACTACAGTGATCATTTGGAGCCTTCAGATCTGCCTACTAATGAAAGCCCCACTTCATTTTGCATCTCACAGCCAAACAATATGTTGGCTTTTTTTCTTCAAGCACACCATATTAAGTAAGCGCTCTAAAACTTTTCACATCTTCATACCCATCTAAATAATATTGTGTGAAGCATGCAGCTGCCTCCACCTACCCACATCATCATGCTAGCAACTTGAAGAACCTGCACTTATTTATGGAATAGCTCAACATTTGCCAGCTGGAGCTACTTGTTGGGTTCCCCCCGCCACATCCGAAAGCACTTACTTCTCAAATACTTGCAGAAACATAGCACTTCTGCCTAAATGAGAATCAGAAAGCAAGATTTTCTCACCTATTTCTAGGACTGATGAGTTTAAGTTCTGCTATCTATTATATGGGTGCCCTAAATGAAAGCTGTTCTGGATTACTCTCTCTTTGCAGAAGAATCTGTAAAAGCTAAAATATGTGTATTTTTATATTTCAATTTCCCAGATGCCTTTTGGAAGAAAAAAAGAACTATTTGCCAAATAACTCCAGATACAGTGTAAGCACTTTGGTAATCTTTTCTCCCACTATTACAAAGAATTGTCAATCATTTTTCATTTTATTAGGTCTGTTTTTTCCATCTCACTCTACACATTCCTCGGATGGTTATTCAATGTTTCCTCATTCAGAAGCAGGACCTCACACTGGAATGTTTTATCTTGTTTCTTTCAAACAGCTCATTTTTCTCCTTCGTGGGAGGACTCTCACTTTGATATCATGAAATATAGATGATTGTGCTGCTCCATTTTAGGTCAATTATTAATAGTTTTCTATCACCACGTTACTGATGTTCCAGTAAGAAGACGTGGTCTAGTCATCATAATTTTTCTGCTTAACTCACGAAGGAATTTCTTCCTTTTCACATTTCTATAGAGTTTCTCCTTGTGAAGTTGTCCTGGTTTGGCCTAAACCAGGCCGATTTTCCTTTCAGTGATTTTTACTTTCAGCTAAGTCTCCTCTAAGTAACTGCACTTTCTGAAACTAACTGCATGTTTTTGCAGACAGTGTCTGCTTCCAGGACTGATAACACTCAAAGTTTGTAGTTATCGCTGAGGCACCGGTACGGATGTTGTGCAGTAAGGCTCTTGCTGTACTTGTTCTTGAGAGAAACCAAGGTCACTGCTGAATTCCTCACTGCTTACGAGTGAAGAGCCGAAGGGGGGTCGCAGCTGCAGGGGGGAGCAGACAGGGCAGGTGACCCAAAATTGACCAACGAGGGTATTCCATCCCATACACGTCATTCTCGGTATAAAGCGGGGGGATCACGCGGGTCTCACTCTCTTTCTGCTATGGCCGGTGTCCAAGGAGGACTCTTGTCTGTTTTCCTGCTGCCCCCGATCCCAATCCGTGCATCCCTGAATCCAGCTCTCGACTGTCGCTAGGCCCAGCCTGGGCCTTCCCGGAGCCTGCCCTGCAGTGCCGGTGGTGATGTGGCTGACTTCAGGGGAGCTCAATCTTGGTTTTGTATATATATTTGTATATATTTGATTATTTCTATTATTGTTATTATACTCTTTTTCATTATTATAGTTTATTAAAACTGTTTTAACTTTCCAACCCGGAAGCCTCTCTCCCTTTTCCCTTTCCCTTTCCCTTTGGGGCAGGGGGGAGGGTTAACAGAGAGCATCTGCCACAGGTTTAATAGCCGGCCCAGCTTTAAACTGTGACAGAAGTTTAAAATATTTAATGGCAGTTAGATTAATTCATTCAATTTTGAGGCAATATGGAAGAATTCAATGGAGGCATTAGTAGGTAACAAACAAATTTATAATGAGAATATTTACATACTTGTATACGAACCATCTAAAAAATGCTGGCACTTCTTATACATGAAGTAAAGCCTGAGTCCACGTATTTCATTTGCCATATTCATTCCAATTTGATTTATTAGCTTTTGTATATTCCTATGTCCTGGAAAGTCAACATTTGTTTGGTAATAAATCAATCAAAACCCACATCTACACTTTATGATGAATATATTCCCTGGAAAGCCTACTGTAACAACATACTTTTATTTGTAAGCTGGATAATACGTCACAACTCATCTCAGATACTGTTTCATCCCTGCCTGCCAGGACTGTTTAAATGCTTTTAATGTTAGAAAGCTGTGTAAATTGCTTATCACTGAAACTCCAAACTAAGTTTATATTTGGAATAAAAAGATTATTCAGATTTCATGGATCTGCATGTATGCTCTCATAGTAAAACCTTATGTTCCTGGTTCAACTTGTCCTTTCATTCGTGTCATATTTTGCAACATGAAAATTTTTCTGCCCACCCCTCTGGCTCAATTATTTTCAAATTAATTTCCTTTAAACATGCATATAAACAGCTCTCAAATGTTAAAGGTAACCTTTTTGCTCTTTTTTATAGTCTCTTAAGAGGAGGCTGCTTAGAGAGAAGGAGGCTGGAAAGTGGAAGATGGGGTTTTTTGTTCATTTGTTTGTTTGTTTTAATTAGAAATTCAGAGCAGGTCTTTGCTGGAAGACTAAATACCACTCGAAAGCTTAGGACGTCCCAAATACTAAGCAAGTGAAACTTGATTAACAGATGAGAAGTGAGCTTTCATGGATTGCTTAGACTGCTTTGTTATTTTGTTAATACTTACTTAACAACTGGAATAAAATCTCTCTTTCCTAAAGATCTAACATTGTTCTTTTCAATTAAATGCTAGGAAAGTTCACATTACAAAGTTCTTCGACAAAATCATGCTAGAGTACATATGCCATTCCTTGTGCATAATAGCGAAACCTGCTAAAAACTTTCAGATCTTATTGCTGTGTCATAAAACAGTAACAATGAAAAGCTTGCCTCTTGCTCCTAGCCCTAGAAATGCAAACAAGCTGTACCTTGGAGCTAATCCATCCTCATTGCTGGAGTAACTATTTGCAGCCTCCCTTTTAAGCTTAAATTTAAGATCTGTAAGGTCCGGATCCTCACAGTTCTTGGTTCTACAAAGAACACAACATATCTACATGCAGGCTTGTGTTTTATGCTTTAATAAATCTTTTTTTTTTTTTTTAACATTTTAATCCAGTGTCAAATGAAATATCTAAGCATTCACTTGCGGAGCTCAGAGATATCTGCATAGGTGGTTTTCCACACCAGCATATCAATTTATCATGCTGTAAAATGCTATATAACTAGAGAAGGAGCTCTGGTGGATTCTTTAGCTTAATTAACTGACTACAGGAGTGGAGCGCAAATATCCTCTTGTTGCTTCAGACACAAATGGCTTGCATCCTTCCTCAGAAACTACTTCAGACATGGATCTTCTCAAAAGCCAGTAGCTTTACATCATTTTAAAATTAACTACACGTTAACTACACCTACCAATAATGTGTGTAACACTGACATGCCATTGTGAATTTTCAGATTTCAGAGGAGATCCTCTGGACTCAGTCTGAAACCAAGACTAAAACTGTCCCTAACACTTAAACTTCTGCCAGAAAAAATTAAAGTAGAATTGCCTTTTTTTTTTGCCTTTTTTTGTTAAAAAAAAATCACACATAGATAGCACTGGCTCAGAAGGGGAATGACAAACTCATTCCCCTTTTTTCCTTTCTCAACATTCATGACTTTTGCACAGCTTTTATCCCTCTGTACTAATATAGTCAGAGATAATTAGGAAGGTTTAGCTCACATTTTGGCTTTACTTTCTTCCAGGCTTCGTATAGCAAACCAAAGGGAAAAAAAAACCTGGTTACAACAATTTTTAAAATTAAATAATATAATCAGTTCCCCAGTAGACTTTTGCCTGCAAAGAAAGTGCTTTCAATATGAATTCTGCTCAAACAAGCACTTTCACTAGTAAGTCTTCCTCTGAGCCTCCTGACAGCCTGTGCTCCTCTGACTATGTATATTCAATGTAGATCAGCAGCAGGAAGAGATCCTCTGTAATGCCTGGCAGAAAGGATTTGGATTACTACACTCATAAGTCCTAATCCAGCCCATCTGCCATATGTTTTGACACCCCCATAAATCCTCTAACCTTTCATAAGTAGTCATTTTCATCTGGGGAAAAAACGAGCACTGATTTAGATCAGATTTAACATCTCTCCTGCCTGCTAACAGTCAAGTACTACCACTGCAATTTTAGTGTTTGTGACTGAAGAAACCTTTTTCATCTCTCTACCAAAATCCATCTGCATGACCCACCCACATTGCACATTTCCCTTGCATTAAATCCTAATTTCTCACTCCATTATACTGCTCTTAAATAAGGCACTGCAGCACATTTCTTGATTGGGCAGCCCCTGCCAAAGCTCAGTCATCACCTAAGCAGTATCCAAAGCGTTTTCAAAAGACACTATTCTTTTAACCTCACCTTGTCCATTTCACAAAGCAGCATTAAATAGAGCACGTGGTCAAGACAATCCAGATATCAAAATCACTGGGGCTAACCACAAACAAAATGTTATTTTTAGAACTCGGGAAAAGCAGAAAAGAAAGTGGCTAAGACACCAGGTATTATTCACAGGAATTTCTTTTCCAACTTAGAGCTCCTTGAAAATACACTGGCTTGAGAACTGGGACTTCCCAAAGTAGCAAAACACTGCCAAATCACTAGACTGACAGTATCTTGTTTCCATGATTGGTAGAGGCTCCTGGACCACAGCTCAGCCAAGTTTGAGCTGAACTAGAGTTCTAAATGTATCCCCGCCAGGGATGAAGCTATTTGCCACAACCCCTGCTGGGTTGTAGTACTGAGCTGGAAGTGGCCTTCACTGCTCCCTCGCCACCTGCGCAGGAGTTGCTGCTCCTGTGACCCACTAAATAAGTTACTTCTAGTGTTATGAACACACACAATTCTTCCTCAACAAGGAAGTCAGTGCATTCATAAAACAGCTGAATATTATGTGTACATATTTTTATTGTAATTAGCAAGTAGCACAAGCTAAGCAGTCCTTATTGCTGTTGAATTGCCTTACTAAAACTTAAATTGAGTTGTCAACACTGGCATTTAAAATTGCCCAGAGTCTTCCTCTAAAATCGTTAATTCTTTAATATGAATCTTTACATTTAAAAAAACCCCAAACCTCTAACCTCTCAGCTGAAAAAATAGTTATAGGGACTGCAGGAGAAAAGATAAATTGCATTAAGAACAGAAACTTTATGAATGACTGGAGGTAGTACAAGAGCAGAAGGGACTACATTAGCTTGACACATCTGTGAGCATGATCGATTTAACAGAGAAGGCCCTCTCTGAGGATAAGGCTACACGGCCAAACGCAGCATGACAATGGTGACGCTATGGATATCTACCCAGGGTTAATCCATCTATCTGCAGCAGCAACAACTCAACACAGGAGGTTAGAAGCCCACTGGGACCAAAAGACATTCCTGAACTGCCAGACTGCTGAGGAATGCTCTCCAGCACTACTGTTATCAGCCACAGGTTGACAGGTGATCCAACAGTCATACCTGAATTTCATCTAACAAGCATCATCTCATTTGAGAGGTTTTGCAGTGAAGAAAGAGTTCTGCACTTTCTGCACTAGCCAAAATGCTGAGAGCTCACTCAACATGCAAGTATGCTGGAAGACAGAACTAGAATTCAAAATGATCTTGAAAAAACAGAGAAATGTTCACAAAAACAATCCCATATAAAACGCAGGGGCAACTCCGACTGCTTAAAGCTACACAAGTATGAGGTGTGGAACAAGTAGTTGGCTCGTCTTCAGAGAAGCATCAGGGATTATCACAAGTAACGCTTAAACCACTGCTAAAAAGGTAAACACTGTACTGAGACTACAGATGAAAGCACATCCTTCAAGATACGTGAAGTAATCCTTCCATTCTTCTCAATACTAGTAAATCCTAGAAGTGTCTGTTTAAAGCACAGAACTTTCAGAAATAAATGAAGGAACTGGAGGGAGGTCAGAAGAGGGGAATGAGACTGATTAGTGATCTAGGAAAACATGTCCCATGAGGAAAAAATGAGGACCATACGCTGTTTAGACACGACAGCTGCCTTCTAGTACCACTCTCGATTATCTACCGGCAGTCCTGGTTAACTGGAGAAATTCCAGCTGACTGGAAATTAGCAAACGTAACGCCCATCTACAAGAAGGGTCCGAAGGACAATCCAGGGAACTATAGGCCTGTCAGCCTGACCTCGGTGCCAGGTAAGGTGATGGAACAGATCATCCTGAGTGCCATTACACAGCATATGCAGGACAATCGGGGCATCGGGGCCAGCCAACATGGATTCATGAAAGGCAGGTCCTGCTCGACCAACCTGGTCTCCTTCTATGACAAAGTGACCCGCTTAGTAGATGAGGGCAGGGCTGTGGATGTAGTCTATCTAGACTTCAGTAAGGCATGCGACACTGTCTCCCACAGCATCCTCCTAGACAAACTGGCTGCCCGGGGCTTGGATGGGTGGACTCTTAAATGGGTTAAAAACTGGCTGGATGGCCGAGCCCAGAGAGTGGTGGTGAATGGGGCAAAGTCCAACTGGCGGCCTGTCACTAGCGGTGTTCCCCAGGGCTCAGTTCTGGGGCCGGTGCTGTTCAATATCTTTATAGATGATCTAGACGTAGGGATTGAGTGCACCCTCAGCAAATTTGCAGATGACACCAAGCTGGGTGGGAGTGTCGATCTGCTGGAGGGTAGGAAGGCCCTACAGAGGGATCTGGACAGGTTAGATAGATGGACCGAGACCAACGGCATGAGGTTCAACAAGAACAAGTGCCGGGTCTTACACTTCGGCCACAACAACCCCCTGCAGCGCTACAGGCTGGGGGAAGAGTGGTTAGAAAGTGGCCCGGTGGAAAGAGACCTGGGGGTGCTGATCGACAGCCGGCTAAACATGAGCCAGCAGTGTGCCCAGGTGGCCAAGAAGGCCAATGGCATCCTGGCCTCTATTAGGAATAGTGTAGCCAGCCAGTCTAGGGAAGTGATCGTCCCTCTCTACTCGGCATTGGTGAGGCCGCATCTTGAGTACTGTGTTCAGTTCTGGGCCCCGCACTTCAAGAAAGATGTTGAGGTGTTGGAGCGAGTCCAGAGGAGGGCGACCAAGCTGGTGAAGGCTCTGGAGGGTCTGACCTACGAGGAACGGCTGAGGGAGCTGGGGTTGTTTAGCCTGGAGAAGAGGAGGCTCCGAGGTGACCTTATTGCAGTCTACAACTACCTGAAGGGAGGTTGTAGTGAAGTGGGAGTTGGCCTCTTCTCCCGGGCAGCTAGCGATAGGACAAGAGGACACAGCCTCAAGCTTCGCCAGGGAAGGTTCAGGTTGGACATCAGGAAGAATTTCTTTACAGAAAGGGTTATTAGACATTGGAATGGGCTGCCCAGGGAGGTGGTGGAGTCACCATCTCTGGATGTGTTTAAGAAAAGACTGGACATGGCACTTAGTGCCAACAAGTGTCTAGTTGACAGGGTGGTGTCATGGCAACGGTTGGACTTAATGATCCCTGAGGTCTCTTCCAACCTGGTTGATTCTGTGTGATTCTGTGATTCTGTGATTCTGTAAATGGCTGCTGCAAACAGGAAAGGAATAATCTGTTATCTATATCCATGTCCAAAGGATAAGAATAATAAGCTTCAGTTTAAGAAAGGAAGATTTGGGTTAGTTATCAGGAGATGCTTTCCACTGCTCAATAAAGGGATGCGCTGGAAAAATTTGCCGTGGGGGTTGGCTCTATGGCTTTATGTTGCCTTTAAGAATAGAATAAATGTGTAACTTGTGGGAAAGACAGAAGTATTGTCACTCCTGTTTTAGGGACAGTATGATGCACCGTATGGCCTCTTGAGGTAACGTCCAGGTGTAACTTCCTGTGACTACCATAACAGTATCATCAGCATTCCTAGTCAAAAGCAGCATTCTTTTTTCTAGAAATGTTTTCTCTTTGTGACCTTTAGAAGTATAACCCATCCACACTCTGGTGATTTCTGCGTTAAGTACTAGAGCTTCCCACAATACTATACTGTCTTAAGATTTGCTTCACTTCCCTCCAACTAATATTAGTTAAGATGATCCTCACATTTTGTTCCCCCTCACATTTTGTTCCCCCAGTCACATTAGCATCTTCTGAACATTTCTAAAATCCACCTCTTACAAACTAACACTTTTTTTTCCCCACCTGCTGCAAGTTGCAAATCCATGCCTTTTTCTCTAATTAAAACAACCCTCAATGATATATGCTAATCGTTTGCACTGTTCATCCATCAGTTTAAAGGTGATTGCTGCCTATCTCTGCCCTTAAGACATCCTGTCATCCTAGAGTACACCTCTTAAAACTGTGTATAAATGCTCCCGTAAAGTTTAAAAAAAAACTGAAAGAGAAGATTAATAAAAAACAATCTGTGAGAGTCAATGAATTATTTCTAACCTGGCCATCATAATGTAAAAACTACATTTTTTCTTACTACATTCCCTCTTCTGCCCTCCTTGTCTTCTCCATAAGCATAATTCTACCCCCAGATATATGCATACATGATGTTGCAAAAATAAAAAATAAAACACACAAAAAGACAGATATTTTGTGTTGAGAGCTTTAGTGCAACATCAAAAAATGTAAATATTGGCTTCTATTTGCTATAAAAATAATAATAATAATTCAGGCTTTCTGGTTGGTAGAACAGTGCCATTGATGTCAGCATTCACACCAGTTAATGGCCACATTTCAAACTCACTCAGTGAGAATGCTAACAGCAATATTGACTCAAAAAGGGCCCTATAACGTTATAACTTCTTGATAACATAGAAGATATGAAAAAGAAGTTAAGGAAAAAAGAGTAAAAGCAAATAATCCGACTAAGACTCTGCAAAAAGCTAACAGCATACATAATGGGACAGAAAACATGCTTTAAATTTTTGAAACCTGTTATTATCAACATGCTAAGAAACCCAGCTAGCGCACGCAACCGCACAACGTAACAGAGCAATTCATGTAAATTCAAAGAGAACCAAGGGAAAACTCCAGTTGTGTAAAACAGCACCAGTTCACCTCTGCTGCGTGGACTACAAGGAAGCAGGACAGTCTCAGAGATGAGGAGCATGGCTCAGGCAGGTAGCACAGCTCAGCACTAGGCTTGAGCAACTTGATGAGTAGGCCTGCGAAGCCCTGAGGAGAAACAAAGCTTTGCCCAAGTCCTACTGGGAAAGCAAAGCCTGTACGTGCTGTATAGCTGGGCTGTCCTCTCGAGTAACGAACACACCTGAAAATGAGTACCCAAGGCTGAGGCCCACCGTGTCATTTGTATCTATCTCCTACATCGTATTAAGCAAATCTATCTGACCTGACAATGATTTTGAACTACTACTCATCCTGTACGAAGTGTTGGCAACTTACTAAAGCCTCGCTCATGTGAACAGACGGGTACGTATTTTTTCTTCTAAAGGAAGTTTGTTCTGCTCTTCTGTACAACGTACAGGTCTGCTTAAGAAAAAAAGCAGCAAAGTATAAAATGGCTCCTAAGAGCGCATACTGCAATCCTACCTATAAACCTACAGGCAAAAATTATTATGGCACATTTCACCTGTTTCCAACACTAGTAAGATGGCAATAAAGGAAAATTAAAGCCTAAGAGTCAGTTTAATATGCAGTGAGAGAAAAACAAACGCTATAAGAATGTAAATAGACACATACTTTTTAACTGACTAACGCAAACAGAGATGGATTTTATGAGCAAAAATGTCATTTAAATCCAGATTAAGCCTTTGGCAATGATTAAGCAACTTTATCAATCCAGTAGAAGGAAGATATCAATAATCACCTTTTGTACATGGGATAAATAGCAAGTTGGCTCTGATTTTGAACAGAACAACCTATCTAGGTGTAATAGAAATCCATCAGCTGGAAGCCCATCGAGCTACAAAAGTCAGTTTCTACAGTGGAAAACAAGCAGCATCTTATGTGGTTTTTTGTTTTTCCCTTTGCCAACTAAAAAAGTGAGATGTTTTGTTTGTTTTATTTGTACCTTTAAAAAACAGCAAAAGAACAAGCAGCAAAGTTATCCTGAAATTATACTCATAACAAAGAAAATATATTACAAATCTGAACACTTCACTGTAATTCTTCTAGTAAAGTAAAGCTTAAACACCTACAATACCTTCAAAGAGAAACACAGATAACAATGAAAGTCCATGTGAAATACAGAACCTGCTTATCAACCCAGAAGGCACTTTATGTTATCAAGAAAGATTCATTTAAGATCATACAAGTAGTCACTTATTTCCTTTGAAAAAAAAAAAAAAGAATACTTAAAGCTGGCTTTGGTGCAGATATTTTATTTCCAGATCTACTGGTTCAGCACGATAGGGAAAAAATTTAAGTGACTCAGAACCTATTTGTGTGACAAACTGAATACAGGCTATGTAGTGACTAAAAAAAAAAAAAATCTATAAAACCAAAAAATCCTACCTGCGTTCTATAGCCACGCACCCACAAAATACATTTATTTATGAGGTGGTA
The DNA here is from genome assembly GCF_013368605.1 of Nyctibius grandis. Lineage (NCBI taxonomy): Eukaryota > Metazoa > Chordata > Aves > Nyctibiiformes > Nyctibiidae > Nyctibius > Nyctibius grandis. The sequence continues at coordinate 48,762,539 of NC_090662.1, read as the reverse complement.
CAAGAGGATGGCCAAAAGACACTCACAAGTCATGCAACTGTTATGCTTGAAGCCAAGACCTTTAGAAGTAGGAATAAATTTCACAGTATCAGCCACTTACTAGCCATTTCTTTCAGATGCAGTGTTTATTATAAATAACAGTCTAAAGGATGTCTCCTATGGTCTGGATGTAATCTCTGTATAATTTCAATTTATTCTATGCTACACTAGTGTCACTTTTCAAACAACGGGAACCTCAAAGAACTGGAGAAGCTAAAGGCAAAGCAGCAATAACTATCAGTCTCAGAAAGCCTTCAGAGAAGTGACTTACAGTGAGAACTACGTATCTTCGAGATTCAAAGTCATTGGCAACAGCAGACGAGAGGTAATTCAAAGAGATTACTAACAAATAGTAGGTCACCACCATTGATGAAAAGGTTGGTTTCCAAGTATATTGACAGGAACTCCTCTCACACTCCCAGACAAAACAAATAGTCTGAAGCACATCTACGTGCCTCCTTTGTCATCTAACCTAGTCTAACCTCCCCTGTAGCTAGCCAGGTGGCTATGAAGCACAGGCGATAAAATTCTGGAGATATATGCTTGGACGTTTGAAGAATAACACATTGGAGGGGAAAAAAAAATTATAAAAAGAATTAAATGAACAACCTTTGTAAGAGCTGACAGTAAGTACTGCAATCTCAGAGAAGCAAGACTGGGAAAATTAACATTTTAATAACAATTTCATTTGTTCTTCTTTTTCATTAGATCAAGTTAGTCTCTTCTAGAATCAGTTAGGCTCAAAGACTAATTTGAAGAAGAGAGAGCTTGCTATGTCCTATGATAATTAATGGGGAAGCTTTTTGTATTCATTCCCTATTGAATACACTAAATAGAAATGAGAATGAACACCTATTAGAAAATGAACAGAGAGAACAAATTAAACTTTTTGCAGCAAATAGCACTGGCTAGCTACACAAGTAATGACTACCCAATGATAGTAAAGATATCACAGGAACAGAAATGCACAAATATAAGAATATTTAGCCAATAATAAAAACTGCAAACACTTCAATAAAAAATTTCCTCAAAAGTATGTTTGACAAAAACAATAGAATACCTTGAACAGGATGTCCTCTACCTTGTTTCCCTACATACGAAATATAAAGAAAATAATTTAAAAGAAAAATTAGCATTAATTTTTTCTACCCTTAGTCTAGATAACTTTTGAAAGGGTATTTAAATAGATATTTAAGCATAACCCTTTTGAAAACACAAACTGCATTACTAGGGTCTGATCCAGAGACAGAGTTAAAGGTAAAGCAATTACCGACCTCAGTAATGCAAAACCAAGCCCCTAATAATCCAAATAAAAAGAGACTAAAAACGGTGAAGCAGAATGTGGATGACAAAATTTACTTCATGTCATGGGATGTCATTACTCTCCATTAAGCTAATGTGAAGAAATGAGGCAGTTAGCAACCTCCTGTGAACCAATACCAAGATACTTCTCAACCAAACTACTGGGGGGTGAAGTACTTAAAAGAGGTCAGTCACTGGTACGGTAAGAGGTATGCTGAAGCCCTTTAACAGATTCCATTAAACTTACTTGAAAGCCTGCACAGTTATCTTGTTTATCTTAAAATAAGGTCTTTAATATTTCCCACTAGGTAATGATCTGTAGCCAAATCAGTTTAGCTGTAAAACAATGCAGCTTCTCTGAAGGAAATGAAAAACTATATATTCTTTCAGAAGAAACTAAGAAATTTTTTTTTTTGTTAAATGCATTCAGTACCATTATCTAAACATTAGTTTTAAATAAGTTTCTCGTCTTTCTGGACAAAACAAAGGAGGAAGAAATAAAAATGGTGCAAATGGAAATCATTTTGCCTGCACGTACTCATCCATGTTCGCACACACACACGCGCGCGCGCAGACAGACACACACACGCGCACACGTGCACACAGCCTGCCTTATTAATTCCTGGTTTGCAGGTCCAATGCATTGCAAATGTGTTTCAGGCATCGAGGAAGTAAATGCCAACAGCCTTTCCTAAGCATGGCTCCGGTGCAAACAGCTAGCCATTGTGAAATTCATTCCAGTCTCATTAACGAGTGAAGTCTGGAAGCCCAGCACTTTGGAGCCATAAAGATATGATTTATAATGAGATTTTACTCAGTGGGAAGGCTGAAGTACAGCAGTTCTCTCTCCAAGTTATCATAATAGAAAGCTATTTAATGAATGTGGAATTTCTTCAAGAATTCAAAAAAGGCAGGATTTGGAAGAGGATGTGTTACATTATGCAGACACCCACATCAGTGAATGTTTCTGCTACAGTAAAACCATAAAAATAAAAATCCTCAAAGTTGTTCCTATTTTGAGCTTTTGGCTTGTTTTTAATAAGTGCTTTCAAACATAAAACACAGATTTGTAGAGATTAGCAGATAGACATAATTCAGTATAAAAAAGCTAACAAGGTTTAGTGAACTAAACTAGGTTGCCTAACATCAGGCACTCCATAGTGCAAACAACAGAAAAATTGTGCCCTGAAGCAAGACACTGTCTGGCAAAGCAACAACAAAAGAGCAGAGAGCTAACTTTCCTCAACAAATCCATCAGAAGCCTGTGGCAATCACCTGCCTCCTTACAGCACTCTCCCCTTCAGGGGAGCGCTAAGCATGCTGATTACTCAAATTCAATTACACACAAATCTGAGTCCTCCTCTTAATCCAAATCCGAATCAAAGCTACGTCAGGCCCCCAATAATGATTTTTAAAAAAATAAATTTCAGTAACCCATATGTCAAATCAAATCACATTTATTTTCTACCTAGTAAATTTAGACTGTAGCTTCTTCACAATATGAGAATTTAGACAGCAGTGCTACCTTAGGAATTTTTTGTTTGTTTTCTTACAATTTTCAAGGTGATCAGTTCCCTGCACAAAGTGACATTGTGTCAGCCCAACGGGAGGGAACAGCATATGGGGGTGGAAAGCTGAAGAACGCAGTGTGACTTCGTTAAGCCATGACTGCTACCAAAGATGCCTATCAAACCATGACTTCCAAGAATATCACTAGGACATCTGCACTCTTGTTATGCATTGTAGAAAAACACATACACATCCCTGCTTCTTCAGCAAACTGAGACTTGTAATGGTAATACTTACATGACAGTAGTTACAACTATTATACCTTAAGTAGCAACATTTCATTTTTCTAAGTCTTGAAAAAAAACAAAGTTCCACTAAACATAAGATACATAGCTTACGTTAAAACAAGAAGTCCTTAAGCCATCATGCACAAAGAAGAATCACATGGCCACAAAATTCCCTCCCACCCGGCAGTCTTAAGAACATCCCTGCTACACAAGCTCCTTGTTTTCAAGGTCAGTACATAAGCTACCTAGATGTCATGCTACTGAAGGTCCAAACTCCTTACTCTTGCAGAAAGTTGTGTGATGTATTTCCTTGTCCATTGGAAATATGAGTATCTTCAGCTCCTTGATAATCTTCAGATAGTAAGATGAACTTCACTGCTAGCGTTTTGTCTGTGCTTCAAACCATCTGCCCAACCCACAGATCGATCATCAGCTCATCATTCACCTGTCGAAAGCACCCTAAGACTCTCTCTGAAACCTTCTCCATTTCTGCCTCGTGGATGGAATAGCTATCCTCAAATCGTTCCAAAAAGTGGTGAGTCTTCCAAAATTTTGCTGCAAGTACTATGACAAAATGCACCTGATACCAGATCAAAATGCTGCTTCTGTCACCAGTTCTGACAGATATGATTAATTATATTAAGCAGATTGCTTAACCATCTTCTGTCTCCTTTTGCTCTAATCCTTTCCTCTTAATTACGATGTTATATTTATATTTGTACAAGTAGCAAGAGTTTGTAATGATGCTTTCTACAGTGCACAAGAAGGTTCCGCTCCCTCATAAATGTCAATTATATAAATAATTAAGCAGTACAGACAGTAGTGACCTCTTTTACTATGCGATCTGGAAATTTTCTTCTCCCATGCTTCTGCTGCACATATATCATAGAATCATAGAATGGTTTGGGTTGGAAGGGACCTTAAAGATTGTCTAGTTCCAACCCCCCTGCCACAGGCAGGGACACCGTTCCTTTAGACCAAGTTGCTCAAAGCCCCATCCAACCTGGCCTTAAACACTGCCAGGGAGGGGGCATCCACAACTTCTCTGGGAAACCTGTGCCAGTGTCTCACAGTAAAGAATTTCTTCCTAATATCTAATCTAAATCTACCCTCTCTCAGTTTAAAACCATTCCCCCTCGTCCTGTCACTACTTGCCCTTGTAAAAAGCCCCTCTCCAGCTTTCCTGTAGGCGCCCTTCAGGTACTGGAAGGCTGCTATGAGGTCTCCCTGGAGCCTTCTCTTATCCAGGCTGAACAGCCCCAACTCTCTCAGCCTTTCTTCATAGGAGAGGTGCTCCAGCCCTCTGGTCATCTTCGTGGCCCTCCTCTGGACTCGCTCCAACAGGTCCATGTCTTTCTTATGTTGAGGACTCCAAAGCTGGATGCAGTACTACAGGTGGGGTCTCATCAGAGCAGAGGGAGAGAATCACCTCCCTCGACCCGCTGATCATGCTTCTTTTGATGCAGCCCAGGACACAGTTGGCCTTCTGGGCTGTGAGCGCACCTTGCCAGGTCATGTTGAGTTTCTCATCAACCACCACTCCCAAGTCCTTCTCCACAGGGGCCCTCTCAATCCCTTCATCCCCCAGCCTGTATTGATATCGGGGATTGCTTCGATCCAGGTGCAGGACCTTGCGCTTGGCCTTGTTGAACCTTATGAGGTTCACACAGGCCCACTCGTCAAGCTTGTCCAGGTCCCTCTGGATGGCATCCCATCCCATATTGTCTACCACTTACTATTCCAAAATTCTACCACTTAAATATTCAGGTAGGCAGATATAGAACAAGTCCAGCTAAATTGGGGTTGTAGCCTTTAGCTGACAATTTCAGCTACTACTCTACTACAAAGAAATTTATTTGAAAGAATTAATCAGTTTTGAACCATCATCAGCTACCTTGTTCACCAGAATCTCACCATAAAATAGACAAAAGACTTACTGTTCTCACATATGAGTGAGGCGAGTATCAAGTGAGAGGTAGCATCTTTTATTAGAGCAATCAGCTTAGCTAGAAAAACATCCACCTTATAATAGGGAAAAAAATAGGCCAAAATTGGACAGCTAGTCTAATAAAAGATATTACCCCCTTCCAGTAAAGTTTGTTATATTTTTTACCATCACAGTGACAATTATACTACTGCTGTTTGCTATTAATAAAGAAAAAAGCCTAGAGAAGTGAAGGCAATTTTAGCTATAAAAAAAAGTCTCTTCATCGTTGCAGAGTTTTCAGGTAAAGTGTGCAAAGCAGAAATGAGCCTTTTAGCACAATACGATTGACAGACTCAAAGAATTTGTTCTCTTAATCCACAGTACTTCTGTCAAATTATTGCCTCATACAGGAATGGCTAAAATAATCCCAGAATTCTCTTTCCTTTAAAATAAAATAATGTTGAACGGGAAAATTTCAGACAACTGCTTCTGCTTTAGTGAGGGGAAGATACAGAGTAAAAAGCTATAAATATAATGGGAATGGAAGGAAATCTCACAAGTAAGAGAAGTCAATAATTTAAAAGACAGAAACAAAGATCATAAACCAAGAGAGGGAAAAACCGACAACACATAAAGGAGAACAGTAATGGGTTAAAATAAGAAGACATTCAAGTTTTTATTCTTTCCTTTCCCAAAGAGAAAGGTATGAATTTAAAAAAAAAATGAGGGGTGGAGTGGAAGGGTGCACAAAAATCATCAATAGTACAGCTATTCAAAATAAATCACAAAGTAAAGGAAAAGAGACTGAAATAAATTTGAACATGGGAACAAAACCAGAAAAACAACTTTCTTGGCTTAAGAACCTCTTCTGTGACCACTCTTTCCTTCTGTTTTCTCCTTTCACCTTGTCTTTGAACTTGCAAATATCTGCTATCAGAGCGGTTGCCAGAGATTGCAATTTGGCTAGGTCTCAGTCTTTTAAAGTAGACCCAAACTCTGCCTACCCTGGGTGGGTACAACAGAAGTAACCCCAGCACTTAATATGATGAGATCCTTCTACTGCCACCTCTGCAGCCAACTCCTCTCCACCTACTAAGCTATAAACCTGCACAGTCACTAAAAAAACGGTTCCAGAGGAGACTACAGGAGACCTGGGGTAAAAGAGAAAATAAGACTTGAAGAGGATTACTACAATTTATACTAAAATGCCAAGACTCCCAGCCAACAGTGCACATATACATATATATACACATGCACACATATATATATATTTTTATATATACCTCGCTCTATGGGTGAGGCAGACACTGTGCCACACACATTCTTTGGTGTGTCAAGGGTTTATATTCTGTTCCTTTTTTTCCAGCTGCCTAATGAGGACATGACTAATTTCCGCAGAATGAAATCCTAACTTCCATTTCTGCACAGAATTCTGGCTCAGGAGGAATCAGCACGGCAAGCTATCCAGGATTTTTTAGCATTATGCATCCTGAGATGTCACAGAAAGGGACTGACCATGCTCAATTGATTTTCAAGACAGCAACTAGGCTGCAAAAAAGTCAGAAGTTGTTAATCATTTAATCACTTCTCAACTTTGCCAATCAATGCAGCAAATACATTTCTTAACCTTGCTCAGAGAAAAAATGACGATAACCTTTAAAGACTAGGAGTACTCAAGCATTATGGATTTATCTGGCTAGCAATATTAATTTCAGTGATGAAAAATTTGACTGAAAAGGCTAAGGTTTTTAAATTACATACCTGCAAGTTTCATTAAAATTCCTTCTTATCTGCATAAGAACATAAAAATCATTAACCAAAATACACGCAGGGACAGAAATGACAACTGCTAAATTTTTCAGGAGTCCCTCTGAAGGTACCTTGACATTTTCCAGTTATTAAAAATTACATCTTCCACAATTCACATATCTAAATAGGAACTAAATTGTAAAGACTACACTGTAGTGCTATTGGTATTTCTCTGAAACAAACTGTTTCAGTATTGCTGGGTTGTTTATTTGAGATTATTTCTGAGATTAATGTTTCTAATATTAAAATGATGAAAATTATAAAAAAATTATAAACACATCACAATGCTAAAAAATCCAGTGACTCCTTTTTTAATCACCTACCAGCTTGGAAGCATCAACATCTTAAATGTTTGAAAGTGAAATGCTGTAAGCATAGACTCCACAGAAACAAACACTCTGGGTGAAATTATGTCTAAGCTAGTCTCTAAAAAATGCCAAATTTAGTTCCTTAGAAACCTTACTCCAGTCTCAAATTCACAAATGGAAGAATTAGGCAGTTGGACCTTTTTCTCGAAAACAATGTATTTTCCTTCCTTTTGTTCAATAACTTTCCAGAATCATGGAGATGCCCTCCTTTTCAAGAGAAAACTAGAATTTCCACATTTCAGTCTGTATTTGTTATCTGTATTTGTTATGACAGACCTCACACTATACAGATTACAGTCTTTGTAATATTGCCATTCTCATTTCTCAAAGCTGATTGATTCTGCATGCCATGCAATGATTAGGTTCCCAGCTGACAACAACGAGCATACGTAAGCATGACTTGAGTCCTTTGTTTTGGAGGAGACCTGAGCTCTGGTATCTCATTGAGTAAGTAATTCATTTAGTATCTATTTGAGCACATACACGCTGCTCAGAGCTCATAGTGCATACAGCAGTCCTAGTGTGCTAGAGCACAAGCACGACGAAGCACTCTGAAATCTTGATGGCACAGAAGTAAAGATGGGTGGTATATGCAGACTTGAATAGGCTTTACTAGAGCCCTGCACATAAACATCTCGGTGTGTGCCTAAAAGCAGCTGCTTAGGGAGTTAAGTATCTAGGGACTCTGTTCAACTGTTGGGGTCCCCTTCTTAACCCCAGGCGACATATGAACAGGACCTGAAGACCCACCTTTTGGAATTGGGCAAATGTGATAATTTAGAACCAACTGTGCCCCTACATCCTTCTTCGCATCTTGGCCCAAGTGCTTGTGTGAAAGGTACATATTTCCACATACTACAAGTATAAATGAAGCTGGGTTTAAACCAACAGTTATGAAAAACACCTCCTACCTCCTGCAACAGACCTCCCTCGGACAAGAACATTAACAGCTGGGGCTGATCTCACTCCTGTCAAACTCACAGTCAGTCTTTGAATCTTATCACAGAAATAACTGGAAGGCTACAAAACCCACTTCGTTTTAATTTTTGTTATTTGCTTTCTGAAATCCCAGATTAAAAAGGTTTACATTCTTAAGCACTGGCCAAAACCATGAGGACTATGTATATTGGGTTTTGTTTTTTTTTTTTTCCCCCATGAAAGACAAGATTCTCACTGGGACAGATGTTACAAGTGTATAATTTGTTGCTCACAGTTTACAGTATGTGTATGTTTTGCTAAAGGGCTGTGGCTTGTCAGAAGAGCATTAGGCTGACTGCTTGTCTTACCAGGCAGCTACACGCTGGTTCAAGTGGGATGTTGGGAAGGAGGAGGGAGCTCGCTCTCAGAGAGCACCAAACTGGGAAATGCTGCTGCAGTGCAGGGGACAACGGGGAAAGCTGTGGGAAGCAATGAGCCACGAGGATGAGAACAGGAGACTTGAGAAAAGTAGGGAATCAGGTCTCAGAGACAACAGGCAGACTTTTCTAGAGACCTACAGGAGACCACAAAGATACATCTAAACAAAGGAAAAATAAGAGGCCTTGCCCTTGCAAGGACAAAAGCAGGCAAGGACAAAACCTGCTTTCAAACACAACTATTTGAGTATACATCACCCAGCAAATCTGTTCTCTCTCTCTTTTATGAGATTCTGCTTTATTTTAATATTTGCATTTAAAAAAAACCTATAAAATTTTTAAAGATTCTTGGTCTATTCTCTTTAAGGAAAAGGTCCAGACAGGACTTAAGTCAGAGCTCTGTCTGAGACAGCTTCACCAGCCTCAGACATAAGGCTTAAAATGCTGAGAAAACTGACACACCAATTGGAACTGCACGAGGTACCTTCTTGAAAGAACTGTCAATAAATTATTCTTTGCATATGGAGGTTCACCTTTGCTCTAAAAAATGTCACTGATCCTGACAGAAAGAAACCTTATTGAATAAAAGGGCAACTTCTCTTTGCATTAACTTTGATTTTTCAAATGGAAAAGATCAACCAACATACAGCATTTTGCAACTAACAGCAAAAATCTAGCATTTCTCTAAGGTCAGGAGCAAAACGAACCTAGGAGGAAATTTTGCTCCACGCTGGGTAGAGAAGAGATTAAAAAGAGAGCTCAGAAAGCTGGGCTGTCTTTGCCTTGGATCTAAGCTAGGATATAGTCTTGGAGGGGGTTATTCCAGTCCAAGGCTGCAATGTGAACGTGTAGGATGTTAAGTGCACTCACTCACTCATGACCTGCCACTTCCCCCCCCAGCTTCAATGATTGCTTTGTAACCATTTCCTTTGAGGACAGGAACCTGATAATTAATTTGGCTGTGTAGAATCCAACTTTACAAAAAAAATAATAAAAGTTGTCCTGGTTTGGCCCAAACCAGGCCAATTAGTCTTAGAGAAACCAAGGTCACTGCTAAATTCCTCACTGCTTATGAGTGAAGAGCCAAAGGGGGGTCGCAGCTGCAGGGAGGAGCAGACAGGGCAGGTGACCCAAGATTGACCAACGAGATATTCCATCCCACACACGTCATTCTCACTTTCCTATTTATCACTAACCCACTGCCTCCTGGAGGTGGGGCCCAGGAGCGAGGGGCCCTCCTGTCTCCCACTGATTGGTACCAGCTTTGCCAATTCTGCAGTTAAAAGCCTGCAGGTGTGATGGCAGTGGGAGCTATTGCATTTTGCCCTCTGCCTGTGCTGGGTGGAGCTACTGCATTTTCCCCTCTGCCCGTGCTGGGGGAGCAACTCTGCCTGAGGAAGATTTCCAAGCTCTTGATCTTGGTTTTGTACATATTTGTATATATTTGGTTATTTCTATTATTATTGTTATTATATTCTTTTTCATTATTATAGTTTATTAAAACTCTTTTAACTTTCCAACCCATAAGTCTCTCTCCCTTTTCCCTTTCCCTTGGGGGGGGGGGAGGGGAGAGGGTTAACAGAGAGCATCTGCCACCTGGTTAATAGCTGGCCCAGCTTTAAACCGTGACAGATTTAATTGGCGCCCAACGTGGGGCTCGAGAGAAACTCCAACAGGTTGCTCTGATAAGTTGAATCCTGGCTCTGGTGGGAGGAGACCCGGAGAGCTCAGCTGAGAGAATATCAGATTTCTTCCTTTGAGATTTATGAGGGGTTGGAAAGTTAAAACAGATAGTGAAGATGGTGATGTCATTTTTGAATGCTGTGTTATCTCATCTTTTTATGGAGTTTCTTTCACAGTTGAGTATTGCAATGATGCCTTACCTGCCGTGGTCACTGTGTTATTGCTTGCTTCTTATGAATGTTTACATGCAGTTTAGCAGTGGGTGCTGGTCGAAATGTATTGTTTTGGTATGGGGTTTGATACTGATTTATGCTGTGATAAACTGGGCAGTTACTATTCCGATCTCTTATCTCTATGACACAATGATGGGCAGCTTTAATCGCGAATCAGTAGCAGCGACTTCATCTGCACGCTCCAGGCGTCCTTTAGCTGATTCTGTTAATGATTACACTTCCAGTTTTACGTCGGGAAATAGTACCTTCTCCTTTTCTGCCAAGCTGATTCCACTAGATTTTGCGAAATTAGGATGGTGCTGTCTAGGTGGCATGTTTTTATTTTTGGTTGTCCTGAATGTGTTTCTGATGTGGGATAAGATTAAATATCGGTGCAGGGACAGTTATAGGTGTTATGCAGCCACCTCAGATCCTACAGTGTGTACTGCCGCTACAGCCACTAAATCCACTGAAACCTTGGCAGCCTGTACCACAGCTGCTACACCCCCCAAGATGGCCACTGCAGCTACTCAGGTGCTCTACACCTCAGCTGGGGACAATGGTCCTACCTGGAGCCTCTGGCAGAAAGTACCAGGGGAGACTCGAGGTCGACCCCTAGGATTTTGGAGTCGAGGATACAAGGGCTCCGAGGCCAATTACACCCCAACTGAAAAAGAGATACTGGCAGCATATGAAGGAGTTAGAGCTGCTTCAGAGGTAATTGGTACTGAAGCACAACTTCTCCTGGCACCTCGATTACCAGTACTAGGCTGGATGTCCAAGGGTAAGGTTCCCACTACCAATCATGCAACTGATGCGACGTGGAGTAAATGGATTGCATTAATTACACAGAGGGCTCGAACAGGAAACCCTAATCGCCCAGGAATCTTAGAAGTGATCATGGACTGGCCAGACGGCAAAGACTTCGGAATGCCAGCAGAAAAGGAGGTGACACGTGCTGAAGAAGCCCCACCATATAATGAACTACCAGAGGATGAGAAGCAGTATGCCCTGTTCACCGATGGATCCTGCCGTCTTGTAGGAAAGCATCGGAAGTGGAAAGCTGCTGTATGGAGTCCTATACGACGAGTCACAGAAGCCACAGAAGGACAAGGTGAACTATTTTTAGCTCGGTGGGCTCATGACACTTCAGGTCATCAAGGGAGAGACGCAACATACAGATGGGCTCGTGACCGAGGGGTGGACTTAACTATGGACTCTATTGCACAGGTTATCCATGATTGTGAAACATGCGCCGCAATTAAGCAAGCCAAACGGTTAAAACCTTTGTGGTATGGGGGGCGGTGGTTGAAATATAAATATGGGGAGGCCTGGCAAATTGACTACATCACACTCCCTCAGACCCGCCAGGGTAAACGCTATGTGCTTACCATGGTGGAGGCGACCACCGGATGGTTGGAAACATACTCTGTGCCCCATGCCACTGCCCGGAACACTATTCTGGGCCTTGAAAAGCAAATCTTGTGGCGACATGGCACGCCAGAGAGAATTGAGTCGGACAATGGGACTCATTTCAAAAACAGTCTCATAGACAACTGGGCCAAAGAGCATGGCATCAAATGGGTATATCACATCCCCTATCATGCACCAGCCTCTGGGAAAATTGAACGGTATAATGGGCTGTTAAAAAACTACCCTGAAAGCAATGGGGGGTGGAACCTTTAAAAACTGGGATAAACATCTGGCACAAGCTACCTGGTTAGTTAACACCAGGGGATCTATCAATCGAGCTGGCCCTGCTCAGTCAGACCTTCTACATACAGTAGAAGGAGATAAAGTCCCTGTGGTGCATGAAAGGAATCTATTGGGAAAAACTGTCTGGATTCTTCCTGTAACGGGCAAAGGTAAACCCATTCGTGGGATTGCTTTTGCTCAGGGACCTGGATGTACTTGGTGGGTGATGTTGCAAGATGGTGAAGTCCGATGTGTCCCTGAAGGTGATGTGATTCTGGGTGAGACTACTTAATTCTGAACTGTATGTTGTTACTGCATAAGTGTCTTTTAGGTTAAGACAGTGGTGATGAGACCAGAGCTAGCTTCATCAAGTGGCGTCCAGTAACCTCCTCGAGTCTGACATCTTTAACCTGCAACCCGTGGGCACGAACCATGACAAAAGAGAGACTGCTAGCCAGAAAGACTGCTGAGAGACTGCTAACCAGATGGAAACCCACAATCCTGAACCAAATGAACTTGATGGACTTTTTGCATAAAGATGAATCATAAACTAGTGATATGTGTATATATATTTGAAAATGAAAAGGTAGTGGTGATCTGAGTATGACGTGAATGGTATGGAATAAGGGGTGGAATGTCCTGGTTTGGCCCAAACCAGGCCAATTAGTCTTAGAGAAACCAAGGTCACTGCTAAATTCCTCACTGCTTATGAGTGAGGAGCCGAAAGGGGGTCGTACCTGCAGGGAGGAGCAGACAGGGCAGGTGACCCAAGATTGACCAATGAGGTATTCCATCCCATACATGTCATTCTCACTTTCCTATTTATCACTAACCCACTGCCTCCTGGAGGTGGGGCCCAGGAGGGAGGGGCCCTCCTGTCTCCCACTGATTGGTACCAGCTTTGCCAATTTTCCAGTTAAAAGCCTGCAGGTGTGATGGCAGGGGGAGCTATTGCATTTTGCCCTCTGCCTGTGCTGGGTGGAGCTACTGCATTTTCCCCTCTGCCCATGCTGGGGGAGCAACTCTGCCCAAGGAGGATTTCCAAGCTCTCGATCTTGGTTTTGTATATATTTGTATATATTTGATTATTTCTATTATTGTTATTATATTCTTTTTCATTATTATAGTTTATTAAAACTGTTTTAACTTTCCAACCCATAAGTCTCTCTCCCCTTTTCCCTTTCCCTTGGGGGGGGGGAGGGGAGAGGGTTAACAGAGAGCATCTGCCACCTGGTTAATAGCCAGCCCAGCTTTAAACCGTGACTAGAAAGATCTTTACGTAAATGCCTGTTTACAAATGGTTCAGCATATCAGATGTTTAGTTCTAAAAATGTGAGAGTGAACAGTGCCAGCTCCATGAGGAGGCAGGTGGTGAGACAGCAGAAATGTGCATTAAGGTTCTTTAAGTCACTGTGGGTGAATACAGAATAATGCAGGCAGTCTAAGGATTTTGCAGAAACAAAGTTCTTTCCTGGAAAGGAACACAGATGAGGAAAAAGTGCTTGAGCTTTGCTTTTTGAACACTACAATTTGTTCATTTTTACCCTGAAGCTATTAGAAAGCAGTATTTTATGCCAATTCACCTGTCTTTTGAGTATTTCCTAACCATTTACAAAGCCAGACAGCAGTGGACCCCCAGTGGGGTAGTATCTAACCTTTTCTGATGATGCAGCTAGTATTGCTGGAACATTTGCTAACTTCTTAGAGCGTAATTTTTCTCTGTTATCCCACAATTGCCATTCATGCAGAATTTGTATTTTAAAACGTCATTAATGCTAAGCATGCTGTCCTTCTATAGCTGTAGCCTAGAAAAAGTTATTTTACAGATCAGCGAGCAAGAAAAGGGTATCCTTTGTACATTAAAATACAGACTTTCAAATTCTGAAAATAAATACAAATCCAAAAATGTAATATTTTCTGCAAAAATTCTAGCATTGTTTCTCTCGTGTTGTCTTTCTGTGACAACTTAATTAGCCAATATGAAAAGGCTTGTACAATCTGGAGCATACTTTAAAGAAAAAAAACACACATATGAAGACTTATAGAACTTTATGTATGGTTAGTAAAGGAAAAGAAGCAGTTAAGAGATTTATTCCTGAAATTTCATTTAACAAAGACTGTACTCCAAACAAGTCACTGTAATACAGCAGCACAAGTGTGTTTCATTGCCATCTAGCTAACACTCAAGGTAACTTGCATCACTACACAAAGACCTTTTTTCCCCACAAACATCCTTTCTTCAATAAAAAATAAATGGAGAGGTGGCACATTGGTTTTGCTTCAGATCCATCAGTGTGTTGAAGCATAAAAAACGTGGGTTGCTCTTGAAATACTTGAGCTTTTATGTATTTATGTGAGGAACGCTAAACACGTAACCCTAAAACCCTTTATGCTGTGACTGAGTTCTTGATCTAGACAGATCCACATGACTGAGTACTTTAAATACTGTTCTTTCAAGTATAAACGTATTAGGTGTCATTATGCAACCATTCTGTTCAATTCTTTTGTGCCATACATTAACGGAAGGGTTGAGACAGACAAAAAAAAAAAAACTAAGAGCAAAGAAGCAAGATCATTTCTGCTTGTTTTAATAAATGGAAAGAGTATTGATTTCTAAAGAAAAGAAATTTGTAAGACCAAGTGAAGAAGAGTGGAACACTATGCTTTAAAACCTCTGAAACTTCATTTTGCCTCCTTCATAGAATGGGTTTCCAGATAATAAAAGACATTTGCAGTCCTGACCATGCCATTGTGACTGTGTTAACACCAACTAAAAATGTGCAAGCTCCTTCTGAACTTTAATCAAAATTCTCCAGCTTAAAATAATTTGACAGTCTAACACTTCTCCCTCCAGCCCAAAATAGATGAGAGGAAAAACGGTTTCTTTTGACTCAGCAATGTGATTTTATATCCTCTAAAAACCATAACTGAATCACAATGGCCCAGCTTTAAATCTTTCTGGCTTGAAAATGTACCATTCAAACCTCTTCAGAACTATCTGAATAGCCATCATATACCTGCTAAGTCATGCCATTGAAAATCTCAGAAAGGAATAAATATATAACCAAAATTATGCTTGTTTTCCTCTACCCAGTAATTGCACTTTGGATTGCAGATTGTAAGAGCATGCAAAATGAATACCCTTAGCAAAAAAATCCCAGCAAAAACCCAAGAAGTTGAAAAAGCACAAAGTAGAAGGTTGTGGAACATTGTATCAAGGCCAAATGTACCTACCAGATTATCCCCCAATAAAGTTACTCTTTACTTCTCCTGTTACATAATCTTTCACTATTTAATCCCCTTGTCCCTATGTTCTTTTTTTGCTAACATTTAACTATTCTCCTCCACATACCTAGTAAAACTTTTTACCAATAGTTTAATATTCAGGTTTCTCAAAGGGCATTGCAAAACATTTCAGGAAGGGTATTCTGAAGAACAAGAAACGTCACTGAACAAAACATGGGTGGGATTAAGATATGGTACAGGAATTCGCTCCTGAGACCCATTGTGTTTGCTCTAGTTGAGCAGAAGCAGCAGTTAAAAGCTTTCTTCAGGGAACTCCGCTTTCCGTCCCTGCCCACCCACATCAGCCCCAGCTCTTCCTCCCCTGCCCACCTCGACTCTCAGTGGGATATAGACCCCTCTTCTCTTCTCACCCTTCCCACCAGCTGTCCCACCTGAGAACTCCCTCTATAGCAGCTGGCTGCGACACCTCTTTTGGTTGGAGATGGGTAGGGAGTAAGGGAAGAGCAGGGCAGGGCAGTAGTAAATAAGACAATGCAGAAGGTGGTTTGCAAGGCAACTGTGTGACAGGGAAACAACACTGACTGAAGTGAACCTGAAGAAAAATAAGCTAATAAGTGGACCAAAGATGAGGTGTTTTGAGCAGTGATGTTTTTGATAGACTACCCTTGTTCAGACTGGAGAAAAATTTCAGATAATGAAGGCAGAGAGAGCACGCTCATACAATCATACAATGAATTGGCCAGGACTTAGCTGGATGCGCTGCTAAAATAACTATTTAAGCACTGTCCCATCCTGCTAGACATAGAATCAGAATAGTTTGGGTTGGAAGGGATCTTTAAAGGTCATCTAATCCAACCCCCCTACAATAAGCAGGGACATCTTCAACTAGATATAGACAGTCTCCACAAGACATAAAGAGACTGCATAATTTTTCACAGATTTGGAGGGTTTTGGTGGTTTTGTTCATTTTTCTTTTTTTTTTTTTTTTTGCCATTACAATGGTAAATTTATTTCGCTAAATAAATCACAGAAATACAGAATCACAGAATGTTAGGGATTGGAAGGGACCTCGAAAGATCATCTAGTCCAATCCCCCTACCGGAGCAGGATTACCTAGACCATATCACACAGGAACGTGTCCAGGCGGGTTTTGAATGCCTCCAGAGAAGGAGACTCCACAACCTCTCTGGGCAGCCTGTTCCAGTGTTCGGTCACCCTCACCGTAAAGAAGTTTTTCCTCATATTTATGTGGAACCTCCTGTGTTCCAGCTTGCACCCATTGCCCCTTGTCCTGTCAAGGGATGTCACTGAGAAGAGCCTGGCTCCATCCTCATGACACTTGCCCTTTACATATTTATAAACATTAATGAGGTCACCCCTCAGTCTCCTCTTCTCCAAGCTAAAGAGATCCAGCTCCCTCAGCCTCTCCTCATAAGGGAGATGTTCCACCCCCTTAATCATCTTCGTGGCTCTGCGCTGGACTCTCTCTAGCAGTTCCCTGTCCTTCTTGAACTGAGGGGCCCAGAACTGGACACAATATTCCAGATGCGGCCTCACCAGGGCAGAGTAGAAGGGGAGGAGAACCTCTCTCGACCTGCTAACCACACCCCTTCTAATACACCCCAGGATGCCACTGGCCTTCTTGGCCACAAGGGCACACTGCTGGCTCATGGTCATCCTGTTGTTCACTAGGACCCCCAGGTCCCTTTCCCCTGCGCTGCTCTCCAACAGCTCTGCCCCCAACCTGTACTGGTACATGGGGTTGTTCTTGCCCAGATGCAGGACTCTACACTTGCCCTTGTTATATTTCATTAAATTTCTCCCCGCCCAGCTCTCCAGCCTGTCTAGGTCTCTCTGAATGGCTGCGCAGCCTTCCGTTGTGTCAGCCACTCCTCCCAGTTTTGTGTCATCAGCGAACTTGCTGACAGTGCACTCTATTCCCTCATCCAAGTCATTAATGAATATATTGAATAGTGCTGGTCCCAGTACCGACCCTTGAGGGACTCCGCTAGACACAGGCCTCCAACTGGACTCTGTCCCATTGACCACCACTCTCTGGCTTCTTTCCTTCAGCCAGTTCACAATCCACCTCACTACCCGATCATCCAGACCACACTTCCCCAGTTTAGCTGCAAGGATGCTGTGGGAGACCGTGTCAAACGCTTTACTGAAATCGAGATAGACCACATCCACTGCTTTACCATCATCTATCCACCGGGTTACGTCCTCATAAAAGGCTATCAAGTTGGTTAAGCATGACTTCCCCTTGGTGAAGCCATGCTGAGTGCCCCTAATGATCCCCCTATCCTTGATGTGCCTAGAGACAGCACCAAGGACAAGTTGTTCCATCACCTTTCCGGGGATGGAGGTGAGGCTGACCGGTCTATAGTTACCCGGGTTCTCCTTCTTGCCCTTTTTGAAGACTGGAGTGACATTCGCTTTCCTCCAGTCCTCAGGCACCTCTCCCGTTGCCCACGACTTAGCAAAGATGATGGAGAGTGGCCTAGCAATGACTTCCGCCAGCTCCCTCAGCACCCGCGGGTGCATCCCATCAGGGCCCATGGATTTATGGACGTCCAGATTGCCTAATTGGTCCCTGACCCAGCCCTCATCAACCAAGACAGATTCCTCCTCTATCCTAACTTCTTCTGGGGCCTCAGGGGTCCGGGGCTCCTCAGGACAGCCTCCAGCAGTACAGACAGAGGCAAAGAAGCAAATCAACTGTTCTTCAGATGATCATGATAGTTTCCAAGTGACAATAACCACCAACTTACACAAACTGATCTCCTTTTGTGAATTAACTACCTTCATTATTTCACTAATGTTAACTGCTTAGGGATAAGCCTGAAAGTTTCCAGTAGAGTCTAAAGAGGGTTAAAACAGCTTTGAGAAATACAAGCTTAGCTTTTGGGGTGGATAAACAAATGAAGAATGAAGATTTCTACTTGGAGATATTTTTGGTTGGCTAATCGTCTTTATGTTATCGAAGTGAAAAACTTCTCCTAAGCCTTCACTGCTTTGTTTTCTGAGCTGTAAACGGACTGATAAATAAGAAGTATTACTGAATATGCCTAACTGCTGTTTTCACAGTCATAATCACACGCCTTTTCAACAGTCTCACCCATAAAAAAGCAGATATTAGAGGATGTGAGCAACTGCAGAATCAGAGCAGTCCCAATCATTTACCCAAACATATAACTGATCTCAAATTCCCCCCATGTTCCTCCCCTGCAACTAGAAGAAACCAAGCAGTGAAGAACATGAAGAGCAAACTGGGTACAGTTAATGTGTGTTTGATAAGCAAACATTTAAAGTTACTGAATGTCTACAAGAGCTGTACTTTGTGAGGCAGCATCTCTTTTCTCCATGAACAGTCAGCTCTTTTTACAGGCCAAGATCTCTAGGACAGTGATGGGTCCATCTTTATACCTAGACAGAGATGTGCACATTGTGCTTGGTCATAGAGCAATGTTCATAGACAACTCACAGTGCTCTACCCTGTAAACAAAGTTCCCATAGGAATATGAGCCTGGAAAGTGTAACATATACATCTCTGGGAATGTAAACCCATTTTTAGGAATTAGTTCAGTTTTTCTTACCTTCTCATGTCCGTCTTGGATGTCAGTTTGTACAGCCATTGGGCAACTAGAAATAGCTTGTACAAAACGTTGCTACCTTCCAAAAATTTATCATAACAGTCTGCTATGAGGGAAATATTTTCATGAATAATTTAAAGCAACGGTATACATGTTTGTTTCTACACCATCTAACAAACACTTTGTGCACACTAAACAAGGTCTTGTGTGAAAGCCTAAAAAAGATTAACAAATAATTCTCAGAAATTATTTAGAAAGTGATCTCCTGACCCCACACAATTTTTCCACAATGATTGCAAATCATCGGTGTGCGTTAATTATGCTGACAACACTGACACTCTTACAGACACCTTGTTCTCTGCTATGCGAACCTGTAAGATTAGACAACTTGTCCAATGGAAGACAGTAATTGCATTAATTCCTACATAAATATGTCTAGTGGGAATTTTGCCTGGTTTGGCCATCATGGCCCAGCTGAGGCACTTCCATCAAGTTGTCAATCATCTCCTGTCAGGCTTTCAGCACTCATGACCCTGCTGGGAAATGCTGGGTGGTGCTTTATCAGGTGTAGAGCTTGTACAGAGAGCAGAAGGAGGGAAGCAGCAGGGGAGGCACTGGGTAAACCTGTGGAATCTGACCTTTCGCTTTGGACACCTCCTCGGATTTTGGCCTTGTCCCAGGTGGCCAATAGTCATGCTATTTTATAGAAATCTTTTGTTAAGTAAGTGTGAAGTATTCAGTGCAAGTTCCTAATGGATTGCACATCTGGCATAACGGGCAAACATGACCCACATGAGGCTGTGAATCTGCAGGCCATCAAGGAAGCCTGTACAGGTGGGAAAAGACCACCTCTTGAAGAGAAAACCTCCACTGTGCCACAGTAACTGAGCTACAGTGAACAGTGAACTGTTGATGAGTAACTCTAAGACCTGCTAAAAGAAATATGGAGATAGAGCACATTTTCATACTGCTATGGTAGCCAGCGCAGCAGATAAAGCACAAATGAAGAAATTTACCACTTAAAAGCATAGATACCTCCTCCATAAACTACAAGACCTGTATGCAAATCACAACATTTTTCTAAAGACTAAGGTATTACCAATCTTTACACTGCTATCTTCACAGCCATTGTAAATCATACAAATTGGCAGAACTGATTAGAATCTGATAAAGTTAACATACATAAAAGAAGGGGAAGATCCACCACTTAATTTAACTGTTATTCCTCTTAAAGCAATGAAGGCTTAATGTAGTCTGATAAAGAGGTAGATGAGAAAAGTTACTAAACATCTCTACCGATGGATTTCAATTCAGGATATAAAATTACAAATTGAAAAGCTGTAATTTTACCATTAGACAAAATGATCATATTCTGAAATTCTTCTAACACCAGGCCTTTTCTTGGCACAAATTAATCTCCAAAATTTTAAGACTGGATATTCCATACATCTGTTTTCTGATCAAGTCTTATTTGGAAAGTTTCTCTGTTGAAGAATCATACAGACAAAAGAGATTGTTTTCCAAAATTGCTGGTCTCTTAGAGACTCTATAAAAGGACTCCATTCATACTGTAAACCTGAAACCACAAGGAAGAGGAATTTACACCATAAATACCATTTACAGACAATCCCATTCCTTTCTATTTCTCACCCTGAAATCTTCTGAGCTGTGTAACTGTACTACTTCCAAAAACGCATCAATAACGTTATAGCAAACCAGCCTATAGAAATGAAGCTTTTTAGAGGATAGCTGCGTATGGAAGTCATGAAAACAGTCTACTATTATTATTCCTAATCCACAGAAAAATAATCTAGACAAGGAGAATAATGAACTTGCCTATGGCAACACTGGCTCAATGGTAGAGCCTTCCAGGCCCCAGGATACCTAAAACTCCTGCTCTTCTTGCCACAGCCGAAGTTTAATACATGTTGGTAAACATAGCCCATGGGAACTATTTTAGCAGAGAATACTAACTAACAGGAAAAAAAAAAAAAAAAAGAGGCAAAGAGGCAAATATTGTCAGGTTTCTGGGGAAAAAATCTAGACTTTGAGGCACTGCGCTGGGAGATAAACATTTTATTGCTTATTCTGATATGTTTCTGAGATAACCAGTTACAAGAATAGCAATTGCATTATGTTGTCCTTTCCTAGTCACATTTTCTAGATGAGACAAAACTTTCTGTAACTATTGAGGGAAGAAAACAAAATGAAATATTTTTATTATTTCTAAATATTAAAGCATTTAAATTGCTGCAGACTATTTTCAAGAATCATTTTCAACAACTACAACCATTGATTTCATTTTTAAAGCAAAAAAAGAAAAAAATATTCTTTGAAAGCTCTGAAGTAGTTTTAGAAAACCTAAAAGGGATTGAGAACTTTGATCAAGTAGCCAAAGAGAACATCATACCTTAAATATTATGAAAGAGGGAAGAAAAAGAGGGAAAAAACAACTGCCAGTTATCTTCTTGGTACCATTTTTAAGCAGACTGGCAAACACAAAAGATTAAGTGACTCAGTGTCAAACAAAAGATGAAGTATCACTCCTTGGTAGCTATTAATAAATACTTGAAAACCTAAAGAACATTTTGAACAGCTACTGTAAATATTTAAAACTTTGACTGCAAATTGGAGAATCTTTTAGCTAATTGATGAGTGTTTCGTTTCATACTGTATTAAAATGAACTTTTTTGTGCATGCCTACCATCTAGACTCTCCTAAAAACTGTACACAGAGTATTGTTTTGGAATTCTCACCACAAAAGCAAGGGAAAGCAAAAAGACAAGAAAAAATAACAGGACATAGATCACAGTGGACACAAGTCTATGGAGAGGACTAGTTTGGTAGCAATCCTTTTCCAGCATTCCCTTAAAAAAAAAAACAAAACAAAACAACAAATTGAAAACACACCTTCTGACAAATTCTATTATATTATTTGTTTCTGAATGTTTTGAACGGGGAAGGG
This sequence comes from Nyctibius grandis, assembly GCF_013368605.1. Taxonomy (NCBI): domain Eukaryota; kingdom Metazoa; phylum Chordata; class Aves; order Nyctibiiformes; family Nyctibiidae; genus Nyctibius; species Nyctibius grandis. Next base: position 48,740,546 of record NC_090662.1, on the reverse strand, counting down.
TTTTCATATTAGCTGATACTGCGTTACATAAGAACGGCTCCCATGTAAGTGATGAGGATGGAAAGAAAATTTTCACAGAATCACAGAATGTTAGGGATTGGAAGGGACCTCGAAAGATCATCTAGTCCAATCCCCCTGCCGGAGCAGGATTGCCTAGACCATATCACTCAGGAACGTGTCCAGGCGGGTTTTGAATGCCTCCAGAGAAGGAGACTCCACAACCTCTCTGGGCAGCCTGTTCCAGTGTTCGGTCACCCTCACCGTAAAGAAGTTTTTCCTCATATTTATGTGGAACCTCCTGTGTTCCAGCTTGCACCCATTGCCCCTTGTCCTGTCAAGGGATGTCACTGAGAAGAGCCTGGCTCCATCCTCATGACACTTGCCCTTTACATATTTATAAACATTAATGAGGTCACCCCTCAGTCTCCTCTTCTCCAAGCTAAAGAGATCCAGCTCCCTCAGCCTCTCCTCATAAGGGAGATGTTCCACCCCCTTAATCATCTTCGTGGCTCTGCGCTGGACTCTCTCTAGCAGTTCCCTGTCCTTCTTGAACTGAGGGGCCCAGAACTGGACACAATATTCCAGATGCGGCCTCACCAGGGCAGAGTAGAAGGGGAGGAGAACCTCTCTCGACCTGCTAACCACACCCCTTCTAATACACCCCAGGATGCCACTGGCCTTCTTGGCCACAAGGGCACACTGCTGGCTCATGGTCATCCTGCTGTTCACTAGGACCCCCAGGTCCCTTTCCCCTACGCTGCTCTCCAACAGCTCTGTCCCCAACTTGTACTGGTACATGGGGTTGTTCTTGCCCAGATGCAGGACTCTACACTTGCCCTTGTTATATTTCATTAAATTTCTCCCTGCCCAACTCTCCAGCCTTTCTAGGTCTCTCTGAATGGCTGCGCAGCCTTCCGTTGTGTCAGCCACTCCTCCCAGTTTTGTGTCATCAGCGAACTTGCTGACAGTGCACTCTATTCCCTCATCCAAGTCATTAATGAATATATTGAATAGTGCTGGTCCCAGTACCGACCCTTGAGGGACTCCGCTAGACACAGGCCTCCAACTGGACTCTGTCCCATTGACCACCACTCTCTGGCTTCTTTCCTTCAGCCAGTTCACAATCCACCTCACTACCCGATCATCCAGACCACACTTCCCCAGTTTAGCTGCGAGGATGCTGTGGGAGACCGTGTCAAACGCTTTACTGAAATCGAGATAGACCACATCCACAGCTTTACCATCGTCTATCCACCGGGTTACGTCCTCATAAAAGGCTATCAAGTTGGTTAAGCATGACTTCCCCTTGGTGAAGCCATGCTGAGTGCCCCTAATGATCCCCCTATCCTTGATGTGCCTAGAGACAGCACCAAGGACAAGTTGTTCCATCACCTTTCTGGGGATGGAGGTGAGGCTGACCGGTCTATAGTTACCCGGGTCCTCCTTTCTTGCCCTTTTTGAAGACTGGAGTGACATTCGCTTTCCTCCAGTCCTCAGGCACCTCTCCCGTTGCCCACGACTTAGCAAAGATGATGGAGAGTGGTCTAGCAATGACTTCCGCCAGCTCCCTCAGCACCCGCGGGTGCATCCCATCAGGGCCCATGGATTTATGGACGTCCAGATTGCTTAATTGGTCCCTGACCCAGCCCTCATCAACCAAGACAGATTCCTCCTCTATCCTGACTTCTTCTGGGGCCTCAGGGGTCCGAGGCTCCTCAGGACAGCCTCCAACAGTATAGACAGAGGCAAAGAAGGCATTCAGTAACTCCGCCTTCTTTTTATCCTCTGTCTCCAGGGCCCCCACCTCATTCATCAGTGGGCCTACATTGCCTCTAGTGTTGGCTTTACCTGCAATGTATTTGAAGAAGCCCTTTCTGTTGTCCTTGACCTCTCTTGCAAGGTTTAATTCCAAGGAGGCCTTAGCTTTCCTAGTTGCCTCCCTACATCCTCTGACAACAGACTTATATTCCTCCCAAGTGGCCAGCCCCTCTTTCCATGATCTGTACACCCTCTTCTTCCACTTGAGTTTGCCCAGCAGTTCCCTGTTTAACCATGCAGGTCTCCTGGTACCCTTCCTTGACTTCCTACCTGTTGGGATGCTCTGATCTTGAGCTCGGAAGAAGCAGTCCTTGAATGCTAACCAACTATCTTGAGCCCCCTTACCTTCTAGTACCAATTTGTTTCAAATTCAGGCTTTCCTACAGAATACCTTCCTAATTCTGCCTGATAGCACCTGGGGAGTAAGAATACATATCAATATTATGTAAAAGTTATGTCTTTCTGGAGAAGTGAGAAAGAAATGACAAAAAAAAAAAAAAGATTTTAAGCCATCTACACACAGCAATTAGCTTGCAAGCATTAGCACTAATGAAGAATGCTTTCCGCTGAATGCACACCCCACGACCAGACTCTTCATGCCAAATATGATGTAATTTTTCAGAATGTAGAACGCATTGCTGCTACTTGAATTTTTGGTGTCCAACAAGGTGCTCCTGTGTTATTTTTCTCTTAGGGCAACTTGATGTCTTTTCTGTATTCTGAGTCCAATTTTAATGAAGCTTATAAGAGCTCTACCTTTGAGAATATTGTTCCTCTGTCAAATTCCCTTCTCCTTGACTGATGGACACTAAAGTAAATGAGTAGAAAGGTGGACAGAAATACTAAGCATGGTAACGTAAGCTAAATGTGTCCTTTAAAATAAACTTACACTAAAACACCACTACTAGTTTCTGATACAACACCGTCCAAAGATTGTCAACTTTCTAAAAATCCTTTGTGAGCTAAACCTTGATGATTTTCCATCTATAATTTAAAAATACCAAATCTGCTTTTTGTCACTTTTCAAAGAATCATACTTTATGCTCTGTGTTAAATTTTGATCTAGACAATTTTTATAGCTGAGTTATAATAGAAATAAGTTTTGACGTAGCATCTTCTTGTTGAATCCACTTTTGGAGGATACTGGGAGGAAAGCATCAACAACGTTTTTTCATTGAAGAGGTGGGGAAAAGTTAACACTGAGATTGCTAAAAATGCTGATGTTCTAGTATTATCAGGAAGAGTTCTGAAATTAAATTCCCTCTGAAGTACAAAATAGAACTTGAAGAATTAGAAAAGGAATATACACAGAAGGAAAAACAGTTGCGCTAATCACCTGTAACTGGCAGACGTCGGTTTCAATACCTTTCTATTTCTCTGATTCATAACAAACAATCTACTTCCAGTACTTAACATCAGGTCTTTGTTTCTGATTTGGGTAAAGCAAACTCCAAAATGTGTTTTTCCCTTGCCCCTCTGCACAAGGGACAATGCTGCTGAACTAGCCCATTCCCTTAGTTCCTGCAGCCCCTCATGCTATGGTTGTGACAGATACCTTGGTACCCCCTACAGCGCTGACTGACGAGATTGTACTTCCTTGGTTCACGCCTGGAATGTGCTACTAGCAGTCATCTGTGCAGTTACAGATTAAATGCTAAAACTGTCAGCTTAAGACTTATCTTTTCCCACTGTCTTTTTCCTAAGCCATCTCAGTGATGCGGATCTCGACAAGCTTTATTCTTGCTTAATAATTGAGAAGCACCCTGGGGTCTGAAGACTCCATTATAAATATACTGACTGATCAACTTTCATTAGTGATGTTACCCTCAGACTGACAAGTTTGGTTTTAAGCGGCATTGTACATAAAGTAGTCCATAAAACAGAAGGCAAGGGACTTCAGCTTTCTGTAAAAATGTATCATAACATTCACTAATTTGGAAGAATGATATTTTCCCTTTCAGGTTTGACGAGTGGAGGAAGTGAGGACCCCCTGGTGCTTCACACACATTTTCATGACGATTTACTTGACAGGGGAGAGACATGACAGCATAACCTTCTGAGAGGTTGGTATTTTCCAGAGATACACAATAAAATGTTAAAATATGCTAAAAGCTCTTCAGCTTATCCCATGAACTCAAAAAAATCTGCTGTCGCTCAGATGTCTGGCTTTCTATCAGTTGCTGTTTAACATTTATCTAAACAACAGTTGACAATAAAAAGTAAGATTGGTCAAATGCATTTTTAAATCCTTCTTTATAATAAAAATTTCTACTAGCCCTAAAGACAGACGTGCACACCGCTCAATCTCACTGGCAAAGTATCTCTTCAACGTGGTTAATAGAGACGCCTGGACAATTAGCAGGTCTTTCAGGTTCAGCGATTTTTTGCTACTTCATTTTCTTGCTGGAATATTAAAGATTATATATTTAGGTAAGACTTTGAAATTTTCACCTTTAGGTTATCATTGATCACATTAAACCAAGAATAAACAGTTGTGTCCTTGGGACACTACAGAGCTCACATGAGAGCAACTGTTTTTGTTTTTACTAAAAGAAAGCCTTCTAAGGCAAATTTACTTTCTTGGTATGTATAAATGAATTGTGTCTAGATTTGGTGTGTATGACATTGTTCTTCTAAAGCAAAGGGCTGTTTTGCAGAAACTAGTTGAAGAAAAGTCTTGCTCAGGTCTTGGCCCGATCTGTTGTGTGGTTATGGCAGAGTCTGTACTGACCTGTCTTGCCAATGAGTGTATACAGCCAACTTGTATTTTCTCCGCACTCTTCTTCAGATTTACATCTTTATAGGATGTGTTCCTTCTGACAAAGCATGAAGGTAAAGACAAGATCTAAAGATATCGAGCAATTCACTATGAATTAATAACACATTCCACTTCCATAATTTACCTACCTTTTTCCTCCTGATAATAATCTTTTCCCATCTGGTTCTATTCATACCATACAATAGGCTTCCATCTTTTAACTTGAAGGAATATTCCCACCATCTGGTATAAGAGAGGCTCATTCTTTGCTAAAGGACACAAAAAAGTGTCCCATTTAAGCATTGTATTTTTATTATTCAATTATTTATAAATTAACAGTCAACTCTCAGTCATCATTATGCTGAACTTGCATGTTTTCTTTTCTGGCTTCCCTTATTAAAAATAAAAAACAACAAAGCATCTAGCCTCTGACTTTCTGCTGCTTTTGTCTGGTTTCTAACTTTTTTTAGTCACAATTATCTCATGTGCAGAAAATTCTGAAAAAGTTTTGTCTTTCTAATGTTAAAACTTTATATAGCAAGGAATAACTTCATTCTTGCATTATGGCAGAATGACACAGCCCACAGAATCTATTTTAATGATGGTTTCTCTCCTACCACAGCACATCATAGACATTCAGGTTGAATTCACTGATCCTTATCATTCTTAGGAAGACATGGTAGGACACTCTCTCACAATTAGCATCTTCAGATTATTCCTCTCCTAACATCTGGTTTGTATTTTGTAACACCACCACCCAAAATTTCTTTACACAGCTTGTCTTTTTTCAAACAAACCCACTGCATTAACTAGCATTTTTTCAAACAAATTTTCATATCCACATTTCTAATCCATTTTTGGTAGTAGCTCCTAAACGGTTACATATATCCTCATAAATTACAGGACTCTAAACCCTCTCTAATTCAATCCTAATGGCGCTATTCTGAAATATTAGTTAATAGTATAAGTTAGCAATACTTTGAAATGGTAAGTGGAAGATAGGAAGGGCAAAGCTATATCTCAGCTTTTAGGCATGATAATTATTTCTTTTACCCGAGTGAACATCTGTGGATCATTAGTTTTAGATAATCATTTCTTCCAAGCAAATTCACTCTGATCTCTTAAAGCCACTTTGAAATTTCACGTCATTAAGTTTAGGTCCCCCCTTCCGGTTCCAAATGTACACTTGAGCACAACAGAGCACCTATTAAAGAAACACTTGGCAACATAAAAATTGCAGCAGACGGGCAAGGTGCAAAGAGGCACAGGGTTGAGTTTAGTAGGCCAAAACCAAAAAAAAGCACATTTTTCAGATCCTCTGTTGTAACAAAAGCACAACATACATTAAATAGATATTTCTTAGTAATCTGGAAATGTTTCAAATTACCTCAAAAGATTACTTTTGTTAGCTTGAGAGCTGTCATTTGTGTTATCTCCTTTCACTAGTGGTATACTTGAGTCCTTTAATTTCAAAATCCTCTACAAATTTCCTTAGTGCATTTTAAGGGTCTCTTATAAAATATTTACAAAGATATAAAATAGTACAAACCCAAATATAAGCCTCTAACATCCCAGTTATTTGTGACAAAGTCATTTATCTCTCTGGTTTGTCTGTCAGCTACCCAGGTTTTCATCCATGTGGTAACAGTCTTAACAAAACCAATATGAATTATTTTTAAAGCAAAATTGAGATGGATAAGAAATACACTAGAAGTGCAGGATTCGAAATTCAGACAATTTTTTGAAACTCCTGGAAAGAATTTGTGTATTTTCTAATTGAATCTTTTACATTTAGAAATTCAGAATTTCTAGGTAAGATGAACCACCATCCCTTCAGAAGTTTACTACTAGCACAGTGTATGATCTACCTACTAAATGAATACATATCAAAATATGAATGTACACACATTCCTCTCCGTATACTATGACTTCTACTGAGAGGGAAACTAAAACATCAAAGCCTGAGCTGTAATTTAAACTATGAACTCAAAATTCAATGACATTATGGATTCATATTTTTCTTATTACACTCCATTCTCTTCATCATCTTGTTACTTTACAATCTTTCTAACCAACAAAAAAAAAATAGTATTAAATTCATGCATGTTGTTCCTTGTTTCCCAGCTGCTCAGACTGGGTTGTTATTCTCAGAAAATTATTATAGTGACAAAGTCTGCATCCTGGTTTTCTGCAGGGTGGGGTTTTTTTTGCTTTGTGTTTTTGTTTTCTTCAGCCTCTCCTCATGGTCTCTAATGAAGTTCTTCCCTTCTCTGTTGCTAACAGCCTCTCTCACTTCACTCTCTTTGGCAACCATTAAATAATCCTGGTTTTCACTGCTCTTGGGTTTCTTCCGAAAGATTTATCTGTTCATGTATTCTTTTATTTCCCTTTTACAAAAGTAATGTTGTTTCTTATTAGAAGCGTTTGTTAACTTCATGAGAAAATGCTACTTGGGCACAAAATCATGTCTCATGATCCTGGTATTTCCAATCATTTACCGACAACTTTCTCTCATATTTAAGCAGCCCCATGACAATCTTGTATTCTTTTCTGCAACATATCCAATCTGGGTGTCCCTGACAGGCAGTTCAAATAGGCTAAAGCAGATCATCTGTGATTCGGCAATAGGAATTTTGACTTTGCATCAAGCATTTCAATGTGATCTTCATCCAAATAATTTTTTGTGCATGCTTTGAAAAATATCACAGCTTTTTAGAGATGGGGATAAACCTTAAAAAACAAATCTAACTCCCAGATTAAGTCATATGTACAATAATCCCACACTTGGGTATCAGAGAAATCTTCTAGCAGAACAACAATCCTTTAAAGTCCATTGCTGCTGTTAACTTCAGATGGAAAGTCCTTAGTGTCCAGTGGGGTCCCAAACAGTATGCTTAATGTGGAAATTGATTAACCAGACTTGAGTGGCAGCCATAGCTGCATTAATACTTCCTATCTGAAGTAGCTGTAGGTAAACATGTAGGATTTATTTATCTGTATTACCTACCACCGAAATTTTTTACCATCCAAAGGACACAATGGTTTCCAACAAATGAAAGGTTTTCTCTCTGCATGACAGGGAAAAGCTACCCAAAACACAGTCACTTTCCCTTTTCTGCTACTTCTCCAATAACTTAAAAAAAAAAATATTAAGAGAATTTTGTTGCAGACAGACTTTGAAAACAATGCATTATCTTGTCAGAAAACAGCCTTTTTACCAATGCTTTGACAGTTTAGATCTTGTTTAACCAGCCTCCCATTTTTTCAGGAGTATCTCTAGATACTCCTTCTTCAGGCCCAGTCATTCATGGTCTACACACATGGCTAAATAGCAACCAAAGTAAACTTTGTGAAGCAAATCTTGACTAAGAACTTGCAGGATCTTGCAAACACATTGGTTCATTCAAAAAAAAGTTTAGTATTAGTCACATCAGAACTACTTTTCAAACTATTTTCACAGCCAGGAAGAATGTCACTGTTTCCCACATATAAGTAGAATTGCACCTATGATGGCTTAAGCATATCATAAGGGCAGCTTCTATTAGATTATGAAATATCTTAAGGAAAAAAAAAAAAAACCAGGAACAACAACATTTGAACATGAAGACCTGCTTCAGGGTTCAGTAAGATCTTCACAGGATACCACATCCAGAAAAAGACTACAGTCCCATGTTAAAAACATGTGGGTTTCACTCTGAAGGACAGCACATAGTATAAGGATATAACATTTAAGTGGAGAACTGCTGAAGTTGTGGTGATGTTAACTGGACATCTACATTTAACTAAGTTTTCACAAGCAGCCTATATTTCTGCAAGCAGCCTATGTAATTCACAATCGGCTGTACCAGACAGTTAATGGGAGAATATACCAGATTACCAAAAAACTATGTATAGAAAATATGATGTACTTGAATTTCCACAGCCACTATCATTACCAACAGGAAAAAAATAATGGAAAACAATTTACTTATTTGCTTTAATGCACAGAAAATTGAGTTTCCTGGAAGGATTCAACAAAAACTTAAGCTATGTTACAATACAAGATGCAAATACACGTTATTCTAAAAAGCAGTGCTAGGATTTTTAGTGAGAAAATTTCTGAGCTGTGTTGCTGCACCTCTTCACATTAATAGGCTTGGAAGAAGTCTGTTGATGCCAAGCAGCATGGCTTTGGGACACACAAAAAGTTGTCTGCAGTGACCTTTTGGACATTCATGTTGTTTTGTGGGTTTTTTTTTAAAAAATACCTCTTTTAAAACAAATCTGAATATTTCAAATGGTTTGTGTATCACAGTAATATAACATTTAATCAAAATACTGTAACCAAGCCCAGAGCATGAAATAGCAAAGCAAACCATCTGACAGACAGACTTTAAAAGCTCCCCCTGAGGGTTTGAAGCTGTTTGCTACGCTGCAAGTAAAACAAATAACTGTATTAAAACATGAATTTATTACTCCAGTGAGGCAGTATGTTGGTTGCTAACCACCAAGTGCCACAGAATGCAAGGTCACATATCAAATAAGATTTTATAAAATTTCACTTTTCATTAGTCTGCCAAAACTTATAAGAAAACATACAAATACCGCCTACAAAAAGGACAGAGGACAGGTGCTGCATCCTCTGGCTGGTGAGAACAGCTCTGCTGATTAATATAGGAATGGTTAGCCTGTACAGATTCCCAGATTTTGGCTTGCATATCATACACTCAGCTTTTCAATCAATTCTTCATTTTTGGTCATCATTACTCATTTCTCCCTTTCTTCCTTAGTCTTTAAGCAGCTAGGCCAAAGAGTTGGACTTCAGCAGGCACTGAAATTCTTTCATTCGAATACAGAGAGAAAAAACAAAAAAGCTTTAATTAGGGTTGGTATAGTCCTGAAGCTAAAAACACTGAGCATTAAGGACTATGTCAAAGAGCATTGTTTTCATTAATAAACCTACTAAATCACTGCTGCTGCAGAATAAGGTTATAATTTCAGACTGAATTTATTTCTAGTAGGAAACCAGGCTATAACTGAGATCTATGCCAGGTAGCTGTTACCTGAATATATCACTTCCTTACTGAACGTAGATTTGCAGTCACAAATATGAACTAGGCAGATACTAGTGAAGAAGCTACACTGACACCTGTATCTTCATTATTTCACCTGATGATGGCAGGGGTTATCATCAGATTATCAGAGCAGCACAGAGAGGCCATCTGGGTACTGCAGAGCCTTGGAGACCAACCTGAGAGCACAAGGACACATCAACCTTTTTGCTACTGTGCACAGATTGCTGACAACACACCAGATCATGAGCAGGGCAGTGCCAAGGTAGAAACGGTTAGTGGCAAGGGTTTAGAGCTAGTATAGTATCATTTATATCATGGTCTACGATGGAGTGAAAACTATTTTCTAGACTGAAAATTATGGATTTAAGAGAGGCATGTTTTTAAGTTCCATTTAGAAACTACACATCTTCAAAATACAACAACACAGAGCTACCAAAGCAATAATTAAAATATGAATATCGATTAATTGCACCTTTTTCTTTTTTTTAGATTTGGGTTACGTACAATACCTAAAGTGTAACTTCAGGCAAAAAGTAGGACTGTTTAGAGATCAAGTAATCTGCTGCAACTGCAGCAAGCTCACAGTTTTGTTTTACAGTAACCTAAAATCCAGTAAGAAGCACAATTTTCATCATGTAAGGAATTTTTCTTTCCCCTTTTAAAACCTCAGGATTATTCTGAAAAGATTTACTCTACATATTTGCAAAACAGAAAGCAAATGAAAACTTTCCAAAGTTACTGTTAACTGCTTTATTATTAACACTTGCTTCTGATTTTGGAAGGCCTGAGATGATGACAGTAGTAAGTTATTTTGACTACAATGTGTCCTGATAAAAAGAGGGCTCATGAATACTCAGGTCAAAGCATGAGTAATGTATATGTATCTGCCTGGCCAGCTTCAAACTTTGTGCACTAACACCAGTCTAGTATCAGGTAGACAAGGAACCTGTCATCTACCTTGCCTTTAGACTCATTTTTGCAGTCTGTACCAAGGTCCCGTGAAGTAGCTAGCTTGGATATTTTACCATTTTACCATTATCACTAACTGCATAAGTACGGTACAGACCTAACTTGAGATAAGAGTTTCTTACCACTGAGATCTTTTACAGAATTTGATTGAAATAATCAATTGATTTCCTCTTCCAAGGAAAGACATCACTACCAGAATGAAGATGCATAGACAGAATGCGGGGTGGGGTATTTTTGGTTTTGAGGGTCTTTTTTGGATTTTGTTTGGGATATTTTTTTTGTGTTCAGGCTTTTTGTTTGTTTGTGTTGTGGCAGGGTTTTTTCATCCTGGCCTCTATTAGGAATAGCGTAGCCAGCCGGTCTAGGGAAGTGATCGTCCCTCTCTACTCAGCACTGGTGAGGCCGCATCTTGAGTACTGTGTTCAGTTCTGGGCCCCACACTTCAAGAAAGATGTTGAGGTGTTGGAGCGAGTCCAGAGGAGGGCGACCAAGCTGGTGAAGGCTCTGGAGGGTCTGACCTACGAGGAACGGCTGAGGGAGCTGGGGTTGTTTAGCCTGGAGAAGAGGAGGCTCCGAGGTGACCTTATTGCAGTCTACACCTACCTGAAGGGAGGTTGTAGTGAAGTGGGAGTTGGCCTCTTCTCCCGGGCAACTAGCGATAGGACAAGAGGACACAGCCTCAAGCTTCACCAGGGGAGGTTCAGGTTGGACATCAGGAAGAATTTCTTTACAGAAAGGGTTATTAGACATTGGAATGGGCTGCCCAGGGAGGTGGTGGAGTCACCATCTCTGGATGTGTTTAAGAAAAGACTGGACATGGCACTTAGTGCCATGGTCTAGTTGACAGGGTGGTGTAGGGGCAGCAGTTGGACTCGATGATCCCTGAGGTCTCTTCCAACCTGGTTGATTCTGTGATTCTGTGTGATTCTGGTTTTTGTTCTTTTTTTTTTCCACGTGAGAGATATGTATGTATGTGAATCAGTAAGAGGTCAGAGAAGGTGTAAAGAAAGCAAGGTAAAAATATACATTATGAAGGTAACTTCCCCCTGAATAAGATGCAAGAGGGAGCTCTGCAATGCTGCCTGAAAGGGACTTAGAACTGGGATAAAGATACATAGTCTGATACTTTTTGTTCTGGAAGAAATTATACTTGGGATGTTCTTTGTAAATAAACAGGACTGCATTATCATGGAACCAGGTATTTTTTAATCCATATTCTCAACCAGAATTATCCACAAAAAGTTAAGTTCTTCATCAGAACAGCTCAGGTGAGAAGTAAAAATATATAATGGTTCAAACAAAAAAAAAAAGCAACAAAAAAAATCACTCTACAAAACTGCTAATGCTGACTTTCCACAGATTTCAAATTACAAGAAGCCAAAAATGCAACATATAAAGTAGTCCAAAGAAGCAAAAACTAAAGTAAAAAAAATTGGCATTGCCTCTGTTTTAAAACTCACGAGAGCTATTTTGTGGCTGTGTTTTGCCACTTCTAATAACGTCTTTTAAGGAGAAAAGTCTCCAAGTAAGAGATAGAGCTACAATAAATGTATATTTTAAAAATAAACTGTAATCTCACAATCCCTACTAAATAAACACTGCTGTTATGCAAGCTTCATTGTGCTCTACAGCAGTACAAGCTGCCCTGGATACTTTTAAAACATGCAGACTAAAACATGCAAAAAATTTATCCATAACTCCCAAAGTCCTGTTTTCTGGGAGAGAAAGAATTTAAAGAGACTCGATACAATTCTACCCTCTCTTTTCCCCTGCTCCCTCATTGCCTTTATTAACTCAATATGCCCCTACACTCACTTTAAAGACCTCGTTGCTATGGGAATTTATTTCCATCTTTTATTGTCAAGGAGAAAAACAAGATTTTGGTGATTAAATGTCACAGAAGCTCTGACTTTTGCACAACCCAATCAAATGTAGTCTTATAAGTAATCTGTGTACGTGTCTGAAAGTCTTACCATTCTGATCATAAAAAGGTACATATGTTCTACCTGGCATTTAAGAGCACAAAGTACACAAATTCTCTCTTCCTTCCCCCAAAAGCTTCTGGATAATTTTAACAGAACTTCCTCATGTGCATTTTCAATTTGTTTCCTAGAAACTTTGGAAGAAAAAATATTTTGTTTCCCCCCTCTTCCCAGTGTGGTCTATCTGCAGCATCAAGGGATTCTTCTCTTTTCTAAGAGGCATTCAAGGTTAGTGAGGCTAGAAATTTACCTCCTAACAACTGACCCATAAAGTCAGCTACAGGATTGCAAGCCTGGGTTCCTTCCCTCCCCATACCTAATCTACATTGCAGCTGGAAAAAAAAAGAAATACAGGCATATGTACAAAATATCTCTCAGTTCCTCCAGTAAATACGCCAGAAAATGTTTGCTGCCTTCTATCACAACTCGCTGTTTCCATTGTAAATCTCATACACTTCTATTTTCCCTCTTTTTAATTTTGTAACTGTCTACACAGGTTAATGTTTAGAATCACTCAGCCTGGAAAAAGCGTGCAAGTAATCATTAAATCATTATGACTTAAATAAAAATGAGCATAAGCCAGGAAATTAAAAATTAAACCTAATACCAAGAGAAAAGTCTCCCTCGTGGCTCAGGGTTTGCGTATATTCCTGCTCCTTCAAAACATGTTCTCCCAGGTCTGGAATCAGAGCTCACGCTCATACCAGGAATGTCTCTCTCTTGGGTAGGACTCAAGGAAGACAAGTGCCTTTGAGAATACAGTTCTATTGAATAGACTGAGGCGATTCTTTCGGAGCATTTACAGTTCTGAAACTTAGGTGACTACAGTTAAGATGCTCAAAAAATCGGGAGCCTGTTCTTCACATACTCTCAGCAGTGTTATCTTTCCCAAAGGTGCTGTAACACACTGCTGGGAGTCAGAACTCAAAGCAGTCAAGGAGCTGCACCTGCTCCCTAATCTATTGGATTCTGACTGGGGACGTACTTACGGGTTTTTCTCTTCTGACACTACTAGCACATGCCCTGACTGCTGGGAGCAGACAGCCTACCTTGCTACTTAGCTGTGATTGACCAAGTGCAATGGGTTCATCTGGTAAAGCTCACCAGGAGCTACAAGCATTCAGCACTTCATCAAATCAGGACATTTAGGTGCCTAAACATGACATCGGGAGGCTAATGTAAAGTAGTCATGATTGAACATTTGTATGCAAGGCACAGGTATAGACTTTCTGTCTGGCATTTAACAAACACAAGGGATACGTACTTGATGAATACGATCATGAATGCGTGCATTTTAACCAAGACACCAAGAGAGGTTTAAGCAAAAAGGCATAACTCCTGAAGCAAATCTACACAAAAGGAATTACACCAGGAGACGTTTAACTCATTAAGACACCTCTTGGCTTTAGTACTGTATGTTGTTTTTCTCATTTTGTGGCCAGTACCCAGAGAACTGACTCATGGGAGAGGCAGAGTGAGAGGGAAAAGGGACACGGCTTTCCAGCTCGTGAACAAACAGAAAACTGAAGATGGGTCAAAGCTGCATATATTTCTTATCCCTCAAAGTTCACAGGTACCCAAGTCCCCTTATCTCAGCATAAAATACTTAATACATTGACCATCCCTACCAAAAAGCATGAAATTTAACTGCTCTTTAATACTGATATTTTTAACAGGAAAATTGCCAGCTGTTAGAAAAACATAGTTTTACAAAGCTTCTTCAAGTAGGGAGTTAAAGTAACCACTAAGATGAAGAAAAACCAACACATGCAAATATTCCTTATGTTCTGAAACACAGTTGCTACACACTATGGTAAGTTTGGTGCTTTCATTCAATTAGTTAAATATTTTGAAAACATTAAAAGCTAGGAGAGCAACATTGTCAGAGTGATATTATTTGCATAGGTTTTGTAAACTGGAAAGTAGCAAGCCCACCAATACCCTGTAATTAAACAGCACCATGAAAAAGTCACACTGCTCTTGATATTAGTAATTGGCATGTAACCTCAGAACGACAAATAAGTGCTAACACCAACTGTGCAAAGCCCCTGGAAGCTTTTTCATCCTGTGCCTCAGAAGAGATCCCTTTTAATCTAGAGGAAAGAATGCAAGAACACAGCATACTTTGCATGTTACCATACAGTATAAATCTTATGCAAGACCGAAGTGACAACGTTCCTCTAGCAAACTAACCTCTCTGTTAAACTGAAGGTTCTTCACGCCTTCACAGTCTCTGTAAATATGAAAAGGCTTCTCTTTTTTATTTACTTACTCGTTTAATAAAGAAGCCTTTGCCTTTTCCATCTTTCCAGAGAGGAATTCTCTAATATAGTCTCCAAAATATTATTGTAGACTTCAAGTGGGTAGACAAAAGTAATGCAGATTTAACTAGTGATTCAAATAAAGACACTACAGATTTAATATTAAAATATAACCCGTTTTAAGACAGTGACTTCGGCAAGATAGCTTATGATTCCTCATTTAAAAAAAAACACAACGTTCACTAAATTTGCCTTAGTATGCTGTATTTCTGTCATATGTGATCTGTTTCAGTGGTTTAAATCACCCCATGAAAATATTTTCAGGAAACAACAGCTATTTATACATATTGATGTCCGATTCAGTACCACTCCACTGACATCACAGGGACATGCAGGAGATCAATATCTTTGAGAAGAAAGATAGTGAAGGCCAATCTTGCTTTTTGTATTGTAGGATCAAAAGGAAAAGCAGCAAAGAGCTGTGAGAACTACAGGAAACAGCAGTATCAGCTACTTGAAATTGTCAAGAAAGAAGTAAATTGCAAAAAGCTTCTTTTGTCTAGGAAATATCTGCTGGGGGGCAGGAGGAGCGATGGTCAAGACCATACCGGCCTCATGCTGCTGCCACCCAGCAGAGTGAAGAGAAAAGCACCGGGCTGGCTCATCCGTAAATATGAACAATGTATGTGCAGGCACATTCGTCTCAGCATTTCCACAATTTTCTACAGGCTTAAAGCCGCCAGAAGAATTAACCCCCAGCTGACCACCGTAGAATGAGAGATCACAGCTAGGGAACAAGCCGGGCCCCAGCTGGCAATGGAGCTCCCAATCTTTTCCTCAGCTCTTGAAATGCAAAAGGTTGCCCGGAGCACAAGGGCAACATTTAATAGCTTCGTGCACTTGAATATGCAGCTCTTGTTA
Source organism: Nyctibius grandis (assembly GCF_013368605.1). Taxonomy (NCBI): domain Eukaryota; kingdom Metazoa; phylum Chordata; class Aves; order Nyctibiiformes; family Nyctibiidae; genus Nyctibius; species Nyctibius grandis. The sequence continues at coordinate 48,724,783 of NC_090662.1, read as the reverse complement.
GACAAAAATGAACCTGCGAGAGGTCAGGTCACATTTTGAAGCTCTAACTTATTTATTATTTTTAACTGGGACAAAAGTAGTCTCAAGGAAAAGTATGTTTACTAAGTATCTGACTCCAAGGATGAAGTCTGCCCTGCGAGGGAGCGGCTGCTGCCCTAACAGTCTGAACGCTGCATTTCAAAGCCACAGGACTAAGGCTGGACCATACCCATGCAAGCGTTCGAGAGAAATAACTTACAAAATAATAGCTTCCCGATCAGATCTGCCAAAATATCCAGGCCCATGCGTAAGCTCAAGCATAACAACATTCCTTTGATTGTAAGAAAATAAGCAGAAAATAAACCATCAAGCTAGATTTTAAATAGTGATAAAACACTGCTGCCAAAATGGCATGACTTGTAGCTGGAGAAGAGGGGAAAAACCAGCAAGACCAACTACTGCATTGCTAAGGCTTTACAGATCCTCAGAAGAGAAGGATAAAACTGCAAATTTAAATCAAGAGCAGCACTTTATTTTGAAAATGCTTTCCAAAGCATGATAGTTCTAAAAGTAGCGACTTTAAAGAGTAAAGAATGCAGAAAGTGGCTTATTTCAAGTTTAGAGTGTTCTCAAAAATCAGGAGCTTTATCTACTACCAGCAAGTCCTATTTTGAGCAGGAATCATACGTATCACCCACAACTAAGGCTGTTCCAAGACCATAAAAGAAATTAGCGTTTTATAAAACTTGGTTTGGTGGTTGACTATGTCATCCATGGAGGCCTCAGGTTTACATCATTACCTTAAATAAAATATAGGCCTCCAATAAAATTGCTTTTTACAAAACCAATACTGTTATAATAGAACAGAACATTAGATAATGCATCCTGTAATCCAATTTGTGGTTCACATTAAGCTATAGATACCAATAACTAATTCCACATGTGAGACAGACCTCCCGGGGGGAGATTTTAATCAAATAAGTGATGGGAAAAGACAGGTTTCCTTATTTTAGTATAACAAACCCCCTGTACTAACAATATGTTGACCTGGTAAAATGTTACTGTCCTTTAGCAGTGGAACATTAGTAGAACATACATCTGGTTTAGTTATTTCTGTAAGGCAGTTTGTACACATAAACCACAGAGCAATAAATATTTTATCATTACTGTTATATTAAAAATGAGCTTTAAATGCATTTGCCCCATCTTTTTAACTGCTAATGTTGTCCAGCTCCCTCCCCACCTTAAAAAAAAAAAAAAAAAAAAAAGAAGATGGAAAAAGGGCAGCACAGTAGGGTTTGTATTAGCTTTGTACTCCTAATTGGACAGAAGACTGGGTACTGTGATGTTGATTAATGGTTCTGCTCTCAAGCTGGAGATTGCAAGTACAAAAGAATTAGGCTTCTGAATTTGCATATTTTCTATAATTACAAACTTGATCACAGTTCTCTCCCTATTCAGGTTCCCCCCTCCCACCTCTACACTTTTGGTGGTTTAACGTGTGCAAGCCTAGCTGCTGACAGGTACTATCATTGAATCCTATGATACATAACAACTCAATCAATCTGCATACCTGCTATGCAACTTACACTGGAAATTACTCAAGGTCTAAAATGCTGAAAAATCAAACAAAAGCCTAACCTTCTTCCATAAGGAATGCTTTGCCCCAGTAGAGCACCACTTTTTTTTTTTTTTAATTGCTCTCATTTCAGACAACACGTTTATGACCGCAATAAATACACTTCCATCAAAATTTGCTGACTTAAAGTCAGAGGATACATTCTTGTCAGTGTGCTTTGAAAGCCAGTCAGACAGAATAAAATGGAGCTAACGAAATGAAATGGGGTCCAGACTGGCAAGTTTGCCAGCCAGAGTGAGAGCATCACAGGCAGACGGGAATACAAGACTTGGCAAAAGGAAAAAAATCAGCAGCCAAGTTCTACTGAATAACCAATCCACAGATGACAAGGAAAAGAGCTGGGTAGTTTAATAAGTAGCTACGATATACATTTTTGAAGTGCATTAAGAATAGCTTCTAAATAAGGGGTAATATTCATCTGCTCTGCTGGTGGTCCTGCTCTGCAGCTGCCTTGCTCAGAAGCTCTGCCAGTCTACTCAAATCGCACTGAGATGCTGTCATGTGCTTGATGTGACAGATCAGAACTGACATGATAATAGGTGTGAGCCCAGTAAACACCTACTGGTCTTGTGTAGTAGCCACCGTTTTGTATTTATTGGACACTCTGCGCAAAGATAAGAACAAAATGGAAAAAAACAGGCTTGTCACCATCTCCTACCATCTGCTGGAAAATTTTTAAAGCTGCTTTTACCAGGTCATCCTTCACTGACCATCCTGAACAAGGTCAGTGGCTTTACTATTCTTTAAACATAACTAATCGTGTCTCAGTTTCCCCAGTGGTATATTCTGAAAAGGCTTATAGAAGCTGAAAGCCATAGGCTGGCAGCAAGCCAGCCCAGGTCCTTAACCACCCACCCCCCCAAACCCCTTGCTCTCCACTCCTTGTTTCTGCCCCCGCACCTCAGCTTTCCTCTCAGTATTTGACAGTACAGCTGTCTCTAGGGCAATGATAAGAACTGGATATAACTGAATTGATTCAGGTTTAAAATAACTCCTAGACTAATATCTGGGATATTTTGGCAGGGGTGGGGGGGGGGTAAGGGTTATTTTTTACCTGCATTTCGTCTCGGTTCCACTTTGCAGCACAGCCTAGGAAGCAGCTGTGTCAGCAGATGGACAGGGTTTAGCTTAAGGTTAGGTAGATTGAAAGGGGTAGCTCCTTTTTACCATTCCGTTACAAAGCTACACTGGCATGCTGTTTATTTTGCATTCAGTTTCCTATCATTACTGCTTACTTAGTTCAGATTTAAGCTAACCAACTCCTAAAATTATTTTCCTTTCTTCCTTGGTTCCATTCTATGCTTCTCCCCTCCAATGCGCTACAAAAGACCATAACTTTTTACTGGACTGCCCTTCTGGATGTCTTTTTTTTTTCCCCTTTCTCCTCCCCTTGCCCTCCCCCAGTGTTTACACTGGGAAAACACAAAGCACAAATTCCAGAACAGGTAAATGGACACAAATCTTTCTAATTGCCCAGACATTCTAATAAAGAGTCCCCTGATGAGATGGGGTTTTGTTTGGTAAGAGGTTTTTTTTTTCGGTTTAAATCGTACTCCAGTTTTTGAAATGCTCACGCCAGTTGGATAACACAGGATGACTCATCTGTAGATCACTACTTTGGTCTCATGCAATTTGCAATGCAGGAATGTCTTTTCAAGCAAGAAAAAGTGTAGGCAACAACATTAAAGAAAAAGAAAACAAACCTCTTTATCCAAAAGTTGATTTTCTTTGCTTAAGGAGATTTTACAGTTTGTTCTAGGAGAAATAGTTTGTCAGTTCTTACTAGGGACACATTTATTTTAAGGCCAGAGCAGCTGCAAGAAAAAGGCAACACCCAAATGATCCCAAAGAGATGCAGAGTTGAAAGCTTTCTTCATTTTTGCTTTTTTTGATTGAGTCTGTGCTTTAATTCTGCATAACGCAAAAATTAATCTGTTAGCTACATACTTCGGGGTTTTGTTTTGATTATTTTAAATACAAAACGTAAAAAAAAACCCACACTTGTCTTTATCATTGTATGTATAAACACACAGAACCAAACTAAAACCAAAGCTTTTAGTAAGAAAACTTAGCTCTGTTCTTACTAATGATTTCAGAAGAGCCAGGTTATCACTTTAAAATGCCAATTTTACAGCATAATCATCTTGAAATTATTTGAAAATAAATCTAAAAAGTAATTTCAAATCAACAGGACAGCACCTAACTTGCCTTCATGGTCAGGACTTGTCAAACATTGGTCAGACATGCTACAATCAAACCCCAAATTTCTCAACTCCAAGTGCATTGGCCATTCCCAAATTATCCATCTGTATCAACTAAACAGCACTCTCCGAAAACAATTTCCAGTCTTCGGATGGAGCAGGCCAGAGACAGTCTCACTAACCTGAACATTCTCTAAACAGTATTTTATGGGAATGGGCAAAACTCAAAGACCAAAGGAAATATAAACACAGTGAGAAAGTGCTCCAGAAAATATTGACTGAAAAGAAGGCAATGCACTGAATAACTACTTTCAGTGTCTGTTTTAGGTAAATAGTAACTTTTTATTGCCCTAAAATGTTTTTATCATGCCATGTGATGCTCTCCAGAAGACTGAAGCATTTGCTTTAACTTCCTTTTAAGGTGCTACCATTGCTCCTCTTTGAGACACCTGTCTTTATTTATTTATTTTTAATTTACAGTGATTATCTTACAAAAGGTTTGTATTTCACGCCTTTACTTCCCATGGAGAGCTTGGGAACAGGCAATTGTGATGCTAAAGGTAGAGGCCATGCAAAGTTGGAGTACAAAAAAGTACAGAGACAAGTACTCAAAGATAAACACTTCTCATAGCAGGCTAGGTCAATGAAGATATTCCTGGCATCCCAAGCCCTGCAGGACGATATGTTGTTCTTACAAAACTTTATGTAATTTATAAATGATTTTTGTAAAATTTAAGTAAAAAAAAAGCTTTACTGAATATATTTTATAACTGAAGCTCCCAGCTGAGCTCCTCATCACTGTAAATGACTGAACAGGGCTTCCCTAGTATGGAGGTAAAACTTGGTCAGCAGCCCTCAGCCTGAACAGATGTACAAGGAAAATGTAGCCTACTAATTCAGTGAATCAAGAAATGGATTTCCAGAAGATTAAGCAAAATATTAATGTCTTTGTTCACTGTCATCCTTCCCCATAAAATTCTCTCCAGCTAAAATCCAATCTCCATAAACGTTTGTAATCTACAAAGCACAGAATTATTATTTCTGTCATTACAGATGGAAAAAAAAATGAGGCATTGACACTAGTTTGCTGTCCAAGACAAGTCTGATGCAGGGTGAAAAAAAATCACACAAGCCACATGTCCAAATGTAGAGCTCCACACCTAGGATGAGAAGCCTTGTGTTCAAAGAGCTATGATGTGCAAGCTTGGATTTCACCTGCATCACTTAGGTCTTTTCTGGACCAATTTTACTCTGGCCCTAAAGCAGAAAAGGAGGAAAAAGGGAAAAAAAGCTTTTCCCCATGAAAATTTCATCAGAAATCTCTGCAAAGGTTTTGTTTTTGAGCAATGAGTATTCTGTAATAAAAAACTTCCCAGCTCCATGACTGTATCTTGGTCATTGCAGGCTGCAATGAGCAGAGGCTGTGAGAAACACTAGTTTAGATTTGGTGTGAAGTTATGCACAAGGTGTTAGAATTTTGTATGTGCCATAGGCACACTTAAGTTATGAACCAAACTCCTTGAAGCAGTTTACAAAATCTCATCCTGTATCTTTCAGAAAAAAAAGCTTGCTTTTACAGATGCATTTTTTAAAAAAAACTTAATCCGTTTACTCTTTGTTTCCACTCAGCATTAGGTGCACAATGTAACATACAGTATTTGGCTGACATTCAACAGAGGTCTTACATGCTCTAATACACGAGTAAAAAAAAAAAAAAAAAAAAAAAAAAAAGTCAGAAAAGAGCATGATAACTAAATCATCATGTCATAGCAGTTTAAGAGAGAACTACCAGAGACTACTTGTTTTTTTGACTCTACTCTTTTCCTTGCATACTACAGATACATATTCTATACAAGCAGATATCATCACTTCTTTATTAAAATCTAAAATTTCTTTTCAATTCATTTGAGTGAGAAATCAAAATTTTAAATTTGTTTGAAATAGATTGCAAAGCATTATTTTGTTTTATTGCTTTTCTTGGTTATGTCTTACTAAAAAATGTGACAACACATGTCCCTATGAAACATTTTCCTTTTGTTAAGCCAGTATTTTTCTGAAAGCAAGCCATTTCACTGAAAATAAAATTACTTATACTCAGCTTACTCATTCGTACAGCAACTGATGTGAATGAGTCTTGATTTTGGCTGGGGTTTCTTGGTACCACTAAAATACATGCGATTTTGGGAGAGGGAAGTTAGGGGGGTTTGGTGGGCTTGTTTGTTTATTTTACTTGTTTGCTCTTGGGCAAGAAGTTAAAAAATGAGAAATATTTATTTTGTTAAGGCAATAATACATTTGAGTCATAGCTTCTACTAGGTGGAGAAAAAATACATGCCAAAGGCATACACCCAGGTCCTATGCATCTCTGTTAAACCAGAACAGTAAGAGCTCTATCTTTGCCTCAGGGAGCCTGTAGATGATATCAGCTGTCCCACTTGCACGCTGGACCAAACTAAGCTGAGTTTGTAAGATACAAGAGGATAAGAGCATGAATGAATTCTTTGCAAAAGGCAGCCAGATACCCAGTGCTCAACGGTAAACAGAATGAGGAGGGAGCTGCTGGAAGCAAGGAAAGCAATTGAAAAAAACCACATCCCCAGCGTCAAGTAATAGCAATGGATAATAACACATTGTTTAAACAAAATGTAATACTAAACTGCTTTAAGTGTTCTTTCAGCATTAGATATCTGTGCTTATTTTTGGGAGTTGACTAAACTACTAAGAATTATTGTGTACTTGAAAACTCATTTAGCACCTGTTTAATGGTGATTGGTGCCTTACCAATAGCTTATGGGAAAGAAAAGGAGACTCACCTTGTATAAAGAAGGAATGATCTGATGCATTTTCAGTCGATGAAATACAAAGATATCGTACACCGCTGAAATGGCCAGAACAGTCACTCCTTGCTCCTTCCACAGCATGCTGCATCCTGCACACAGCCCCGCTCCCAAGATCCAGCCCCAAGTACTCCATGAGGAACCTCTGGTAGAGCAGTGCTTCACGTAACACATCAGGGAAAGCAGAAAGAAGAGGCAGGCTCCAATGTCTGCCCTCCCTACGATCCCCGCTACAGCTTCCGTGTGGATCGGATGAGATGCAAACAGCAGGCCTGCTATCAAAGTCCAGTACCCATCCCCAAATAGGATCCTGGAGAAGTTTGTGAAAAGGCCCGTGACTGCAGCATGTAAGAGGACATTTACAAGGTGGTAGCCCCATGGGTCCATCCCTCCGACAGCATGATTAATGCGGAAGGAGAGCGTGCAGAGAGGTCTGTACGACTTGTGGCTCCCACTGTGAGTGAGCAGTGTCCCCCAAAAGTCATTGTAGAAGATATGGATCCACGGCGTCTCGGGCAGAAGGTCCTGGTTTGTCTTGATAGCTCGACTACAAAAGACAAACAAAAACCTCATTTCAGCAGAAGGAAAAGGGTACAAATGAACTGCTGTGAAAATGCAATCACACTGCTGACACAAAAAAGAATGGCATTGCTTTGGTGCTGCTTTAATTCAAGTTTTGAATTTTTACAGGAGGTGTTGGACAACTACGTATCTATTGCCTTCTCGATAAAGCAAAATTTCCATATAAATTGGCTTTTAAAACACTAGAAACAGATGTTACACTGCTTCCATTAAATTAAAACACCCTTCAGTGACATTTTTCTGAGTCTAACCCGGGAGTAATCGGTTAAGATTTTATGAGTTATAATTAAAATGTAAAAGAAATATGAAAAACTGACAAATATTATTGTTGAAACAACAGATCCTCCAGTAATTCAGAACTAAAACCCCAACTGGCCTTTTATATTAAAATTTTAATTTAGATGTTGGAACAAATCTCACTGACATGGAACAATAAATACAGAAGTTGGTAGGAGCATGCAAATCTCTGGTCCTGTACGGGGCACTTCCACAACTGTCTCATACATATTTTGACTGACAACTTTTTCTGCTAACACCTTGCTGGAGACAGACACCAAAATATTTTACACATGAAAATACAACTTCTCTTTAAATTTCTTCTATTTAAAAGTGAGGAAAAAACATTTTTAGGTTGCATAAACCTATGAATTCAAGTCTCTGTCAGCTTGATTGGAAAAAAAAATGCTGCAGCTTTCAGCATTTATGTTTCCAACCACCCTGGCAAGGACTGGTGCCAGCCATTAGCAGTCTCCATGTCTAATTCAGTGTTGTAAAAATCTGTCCCCTATAATGTTTGTACAAATCAAATAATTTGCATTTAAAATTTATGCAGTGGGAGAAGGTGTGAGACCTGCTTACTGCAAAAAGATGACTAGAATTTAATTAGTTACTTGCCTTCATAACCAAAGTTGTATTTAAGCAATTTTTTAAAGGTGCATTGTTGCTACTACTGAGCTTAACTCATTTAGCATTTATTTTACCACTGTAATTAAGAATCCAGCCAGCTCAAGACTCTTCTATTAAAAATATTAAACAAGAGAGATGATTAATATCTCATTCCCTCTTTCTGCCTTTCCAATAACTATCTTCCCATAATTAACAATTTTCAATTCAGATGAGGAAGAAAGAAAATTGGTGTGAAACTCAGGCCTGCGTTTGAAATGCACTACTCTAATTCATACTCCAAGATTCCTCTCACATTCTTACCCCCAATAAAATGAATAAAATGAGTCCCTTGGAACCTGTATCCAAATCCCATTTTTTTATGGTATTAGTTTCAGGAATGTTGTCTTGTTTTGTAAAGAAAAATGGTCAAACGATATACTATGCCACAGAATCTCCATGCAAATACTCTAAATACCATGCAGCTCAGCATTTCCCTTGTCCAGAGCACATTGCTGTAACGCTTTCAGACATGCTTCCTCTCCTTTTGTCTCTGCACATATGGAGGTTATAGAGAGGTGAGCTTAAATCCTTTAAAGATCTGATGATGCTTTCTAGAATACTTGAAAATTTTCATTTTGACTTCTGCTTACGCAGTGGATCAGGTTGCTTGTATTTGTTCTCCCAACCCCACACACATTTTTCTCATTTTAGTCCAGTCACAAAAGAACATTGGAAGAAAACAAGATCTTTGTTTTCACATAATTTATCTTGTCTGTCCTTTCCTGAAATCTAAGTCCTTTGTTTGTGATTTCAGTTTGTAGTATCATTCTCAGACTCACCATAAGAAAACTAGGAATTCAGCAAGAATAAAGCAGGTGTTAGGCTAGAAAGAATCCTTTCTCTGAGAAAAACATAATATGTTAGACTACAGACTCCCAAACAGTGAGCATAGCTAAGAACGGCTATCAGGTGTCATGATTTAGAGTTGAAACCTTGAACTGCAAAATTGTTTTTTCTTGGGGAAATACTAAGAAAGTAAGTGATAGTAATATTGCCAGCACAGCTGCCCTCCCTTGAGGCAGAGCATTCTGCTACAAAGAGCCTAGATGGTGCACAGGTCATTCCCAGGAAATGGTAGTTTTTATATCTTTTGCAAACGTGGTCATTTCCAATACGTGAAGCCATGCAACCACTTTAAAAAAAAAAAAAAAAAAAAAAGGAACTGCAGCTATCAGTACACATGTATCAAACAACTTCACACTATGCTGCTACACTTGTTAAGAGACCAGCCCTCTCCCTCTAAGCCAATCATTTTCATGCAGCACATACTCATATTGGACTATTCCCCACTGAAAGCAAACCGCTTTTCTTCAAATCATAAAGAAACCTATTGTATATTCTGAAGGCATTAATTCAGTCAAATTTCATTTGCAGCCTTAGCAACAAAATTGATGCAACCCTGATCCTTTCCTGTTCAGTCCTGTTCAAATTAAAAATTTAAAAAAAAAAATCACCAACAAAAAACTACAACCAAAAAACAACAGGAAGCCTTGAAGATAGAGTATTGATCACTCCACATTTGGGTACTGAATTCAGCAGAAAAATCTGAAATACTCCTATTTTGTCATGCACTTAAAAGTAACAGATTCTAATTCCTGTCAGTCAATATGAAAAATACAGAAGCTGCCAGTTCCAGCTTACACGGTGGTCCAGTCAGGTCAAATGTTGAATTCTCTGTGAGTCAAGATTTGAAATAGAGTTAAGAGTTCTTTCCATATGGATATTTTTTTGCTAAATGTTTGAAAGTAACAAAAAAAAAAAAAATTCTGGGTAATGCCTTGGGATATTAGAAAAGTCTAATACAAAAAGGAAAAGAGGTGTTCTACAGCAAAGGAGCAAGTCTCACACAGGTTGCTTGTTAACATTCAACAACTACCCTGTTTCACATTATAAAATGTAATAAAAAACACACTTGGACAACATTAGACTTGACTGGGCAGGCGAATGCAGGAATACGAGCATTTGAGGTACCGGAGCCAGGCAGCTGTGTGTCATTTTTCCCTCAAAAGTGAACAATGTCTCAGTATCGGTAAGGTCAACACCCTGGACACCATTACCGCAGGTCAGACAGAAACAGCCCATGGGTGCATAACCAGCCGGGGCTGTGCCTGGCTGAGGCAAGGCCCTGTTTTTCTTCAATTACTAAATTAACAAGCTGTTAACTCTGCTGCAGTATTGATGCTTAGTCGCCGATTTCAACGGCAATTTTGAAGGCAGTCCCTCTTCACGGCCTGGCAGGTAGCGCTGATGTGTCCTTTGTAAAGCCTCCTGGCAGCCACCCGGGCTCTCCACAGATAGAAAATAATATTAATTGCAGGCTCCAGGAAAGACTCTGGGATAAAGGAAACTACAAAAGGCCTTATTAGCCTTGTCTTCTCCTTCACTCACAGTTTACCTTCAGGTTACATCCCGCAGATTAGTCCAATCTTGCTAATGGGCATAACAAGAGAAACTCTCTAACTGCACTCATCACTTTAAACAGAGCCGTAAACTCTCGCTAAAAGGCAGCGGGTCACCAGGGAAAGTCGTTTCTAAAAGGCAGCGGGTCACCAGGGAAAGTCGTTTTTCAAAGCTCCAACACAACTGGCATTTTTACTTTCAAGCAGCCTCAGATAAGGTTTGAAGACTCAGTCAGGGAACTTGCTTTCTTCAATTTTTAATGCCTGCCCATTTCACGCATCTCAGGAGAGTGGGATATCTTATTCAGTGTACAACAAATGGATGAGTTGAGAGGGGGGAAAAAACGGAATCAAAGTCAGCTATCAATTCTTCAAAAATGGAAGACTGGAGAAAGACAAATGCAAAATCATAATTTCTAATCCACTAGAAAGAATCCTTCTGCCTCCTGCCATAAACCGCTTATTTGCCTAGGGCAGTACACACCTCAAGCACAATTCAGTGAGATTTTTTTCATCAAACCCAAAAATGCCAGAGATCCAGCAGTTCACACATGCACATATACATGCATACACACACAAAAAAAACCCAGATGTTTTTAAAATTAACAGCTATATATGTCCTAAATGTCTGTGCTAGTGCTAAACTGATCCAGGTGTTAACACCAGGGTAAAAAAACAGATGCGACATTCTAAAGTGATTTAACGCGTTAAGCCATATGTCCAGCTTCAATATTGCTAATGGTCCCCATATGCTGAAAATGAACATCAGCATTTGAAGTAGAAAACATATTTTAAAGAAAAAGGAGAACTCCCAAATGTGCACACAGGAAGCCATTGACCAGCCTTCTCTCGCATAAAATAGATAGGCAGTGATGGACTGGCAAGTCTCTGCTTGGAGGTTCTTCATTGTTTTTCCTCAAGATCATTTTAGAATATTTTTCATTTACCCCTTTTTCATAAATAGCAATGGGAAAGCACCCTAGAGTATTTTTACAGTGGATCTTACCAAGTCCTCCTAAGGATGCTTTCAAGATTATATGTTATTTGTATAGACAACAAGCCTGAAAACATAGCTAGAGCCTGCTTTTTGGAGTACAAACAGCTTCACATCCCCAAAACATACAGCAGCTGAGTCAAGTCTCCTGTCTTACTTCCAGACTATCTGTTAGGCAGGTGCATGGTCAGAAAACAGGCAAGTAGAGCTTGTCATGCTTTCAGGAATTCTCATACTTGCTTCCAGACTACAAGACTACTTGTTTATTTCCATGAACATTTCCATCTGCTGTGGTCTGACTTCTTCCACCAGTAGGCTACAATTCAGCAGCCCCCCAGCTGCAGACTTCTCGACTTTACACCTTTGCGACTGAAGATGCACGGTGTTATTCGGAAGAAGGAAGCGGTGGCAATAGTTACATGTAACAGTGAATGCTCTTGGGCACTGCCTTAACTACACAGAAGTACGCTGCATGTATTGATTTTCTTATCAACTAAGAGAGGTTTGAAAACTTTAAGTAACTAAATGTTCAAAACATTTTGGTTATAAGAAGGTTGAGATGGCCTGAAAAAAATCTTTTTCACCCAGAACATACATATTTCAAAAGCTAACTATAAAGGCTTTGAACTGTATCTTTCTCTATAGTATAAGCCTTTTCATTTCTATTAATATAAACTCTACACACTCTCAGTTTAAGCTTTATTTAGCCTGACATAACAAACACTAAAAGATGGACTATGTGCAATTTGAAACCCTAATTAATAGCAACTGCCTGGCATAGTACTACTTGATTATTCATGCACAGGTAAAAAACGCATGCTGGAGGTAAGTGAGAGAAGTAATTAATATTTTCTGATGCTGAACAATGGGATACCATCAGTTTCCTCTCAGGAGGAAGCAGATAAAAAACATGGAGAAAAAGGGCTTCTGTCTTTGTGTCTGCTCCCTGAGTTTCTTCACCACAGCACGTACAGTAGTTATATGAAAAAACATTTGTGGAATAAATACTTAAATTCCTAAACCAGAAAACACTTTCTGCTGTTGTCACAGCTATTTCATAAGCTAACTTCTCTCCCAACTACCTCATACAACAAGAAATTGCTAATTCTGTTCCTCTAAGACTTCAAGATACTTCATATTTACCTGATAATATATTCTTTCAAATACACATTCAAAGTTATTCTTTAAAAGATCTTCAAAATATTCTTCAGTGCCAAACTACTGCCTGGCAATAACTCACTATTTGTTTATTTTCTATATATATGTGTAATACCAGCTTCTGAAGCATGATCAGAAGTCATAATTGGAACCTCTGCTGCCCTTTTCAAATCTCTTTTAGATGATAAAAGTGGGCCCAGCAGGCCTTATTAGATTTACTGTTCTGCCGTAGAATATGGCACTATACTATTTCTCCTCCCCACTTTCCTTTGAAAAATAAAGCATAAATAATTTTTGCCATTTCACCATACAGCAACTCACAACAGCACAAGGACAGAAATTTTAAGGCTTAAGAATACAACAGTTAGAGTAGGCATGCTGAGTTTCTCAATCAGATTAATAGTATGGATATTAAACTACTTTTTTTGACAAGTCACCTTGTGGATATACATAAAGCCCTTCCAAGACACACACATTTTAAGCCATTATCTGAAAATGGAGGCAGATATACTGTACCACTACAGAACAGAGTTTAATCAGTCATACATCAGTCCCATGACTATCCACTTCTCTGTTCTTTTCAGTATGTGGCAGACTATACTGAGGGGAAAAAAAAGTTCAGTAATTTAACTTTTGAAAAAATACCATTTTTTTCCCCATTCAATCTATTTTTTGATGCAGCAGTTTCAGAAAGTTCAAGGAGATTGCACATAATTATGCCTAAACACATGCTTCTTGTGCACACTAATTTTAAAGCCTGGAAGAATTTTTAGGTGGCACTCTGACTTTTATTTTCAGGGAAACATTGAAGATAATAGCCAGGAATACGTACACAAATATAGAAATAATGAGTAGAGGAGAAATTTCTGAACCACAACATAACACACAGACACTCTCCTTTTTATATTTGGGAGTGAGGGGATGGTGGAGGGTAAAGAAAAGCATCAAGTTATTTTGTGTAAGTTCCCTTCTTCAAGCCTTTTATTTAAGCACTAAAAAAAAACCTTCATTAACCAAGGTCTGGTCTAAACTTAAAAGTTTTACTGGTTTAACTGAAAGGTGCTATTCAAAATCTATTTAGTGAAAACAATTTGTTGTACGCATATCCACAGACATCAATCAAACCTTTATACTGGCTTTAGAACTCATATTGAAGATATGTCCTTATTGGGGGTGGGGGGAACTGAATAACCCCAGACCCAGCTATCACTGGTCACGTTCATGTTTTTCACTGGAAGAACCAAGTGATTCAGAGAGCAGTCAGACCCACTCAGACCCTGCTACCCTACAAACTATCAGCTGTGCAATTTGTGCCCACTCAAAATTCTCCTCCATCCATTTTCCATTTAGGTTAAGCACATTTTGGTATGTTACAAATATTTATGCTGAGGCCTTAAAAGACTATTTTGTATAGCAAGAAGCTAGAACTCTTGGGTATCTTTTTCTTGTAATATTGCCTATTTTTAGTATAACTATCCTCAAAAGTTGACCAATTATGTACATGAAAGATTGCCCACAAATATATTAACTTAACACACTAAAAAAAGGTACCATTTTTAGACAGCAACTTCCAAACAAAGGGCTAAGTGAAAACACAATGCTTAAAATTTTTCTTTCCTGAACTCAGTCTGGTCTAAGAAACCAAACAGATGCCACTGGTCTTCAAAATCATTATTATCTTCCTAGTCTAGTTTACAATCTTGTCTGATATGCAGTCACAGGTGATTGTGGTCATAGCCCTATTTACAGCCAGATATAATATTAGGAGGGCAAGGGAATCCTCCCTGAGGATTAAAAAATCTAATATATTCTGAGTCAGCTCCAAAGTCTAGCTACGCAATCATGAACCAAAGATGGTGTACTGCCATTTCAGTGAAACAGTCTGAGGAAAAAAAAAGAGAAAGCCCAGGAAACACACAAAACAAGCTTAACTTGATGGAAAAAGCATCAAGAAATGTTAACATATACTTGAGATAAAACCCAAGGCTTACACTTCTCTGTGGTGATAGTTTACTCGTCAGTGAATCAATCAAAATATTTAAAGTGTCTTTTCAGAGGATTCCAAATTAAAAAATAGTGCAGCACTTTTCCTTCTCAGATTCCTATTAAGCAAAATTCCTACAGAATACATAGAGGGGCTAAAATCTGGCTAGAAAGCATTTGTGGTGGTCGGAGGTAGACTTTATCCTTAGGCCTTGCCACAGACATGTCAGACAAATTCCTGGAAGCGTTTTAGGATGTTTTTTAGCAGAAAAAAAAATGGAACTTCATGTCAACATCAATTTTTATGAAAACTGAATTCTATCAAAAAAGTAAAACAAAACAGATAATTAAAAACAGTATTTGGTCTCACAAAGATGTGTAATGACTTCCAGTGGATAGAGTGTTCAGCATAGTCCTGGATGAATGAACTATGCTCTTCCCAGCTCTCCAGCTTCTTTACAGGAACACTGTGGGATGCCCTTCATAAACGTACTTTAATAGAGCACACTGGCACCCACCCATTTGGAAGGTGTTGATCCTACTGAAAAAGGTTCAAATGACTTTTACTGATTTGTTTCATCTTTGTGGCTCAACAGCTTATCCAGAAGCAAAGACCTACTAGAGTAAACCAACTTTTGTGGCATGCCATAGCAATGTTTAAAATAAATTTTATTTTCTCTTAATTCCTTGGTTAAGAGCACCCAGGTAGTAGGCAACAGTTTGGGAGTGACATCAAAAGGACTAATAACAGTTATTTTGTAAAAGAAAATACGGGCTTTATAGTTGCCATTATATGCAAGTCCGCACCAAGCATGCTCTTGAGGATTTTACTGGATGCTGTCAAAGATTGAGCTAGAAAGCCAGGAAATGACAAATTAGTTGAATTATGTTATCAGAACACACAGGACCAAATCCTGATTTCTAATACATTAGGGTTAATCCACATCAGTATTGGAATAACCTCCAATTTATGTCACTGAGACCAGTAGGGTTTTATAATCAACTGCAATTGGCATAAGCTTTTATAGCCTTTCAACAGACCTTTTAGACTTCCAAGCATAAAACCAAAACAACCAGAAACTATTCCTTTCTATGTTTTAGAGCAGCCGTTGGGAGGCAGGCAGTAAGTAAAAAGGATCTCAGATGTCAGTCCAGGTAAACTGAAGCCATTGCCAGAATCATGTACCTGATCAACCTTCCCATGATACCATTACAGCTAAGTCAACTCAAGCTGAACTACAAAAAGTGGCTAGCGTTGAACTGAAACAGTGCCAGATCTTCAAGTGTCTCCAATTCTACACTAACCAACGCTTGCACTCTTCTCCACTAGTGATTTACGTGTCATTTTATTTATTTTGTTCATTTTATTTATTTTATTTTTTAAGCAGCTTTAACTTTCCTAAGAAGTGTATTTCTAAAAAATGAAGGTCTGAAGATCTGCTGGAAGTTCAAACCAAACTGCTAGGTTTAACCTCCCTACTGTAACATTTAAGTCCAACCATCCTTGACAGCAGAAGAATGGAGGACTGCATTTTTTCTGATAGCTGAGAAACCCAAGTGCCACAAAAGTTTATAGTATTTCATAACTCTGGCCTTTAGACAACACCACCTATAAGTTCCTCCTAAAGGGACCTATAGAGGCAAGCTGATCAAGCAGAAAGCTTTACGAAAGCTTTAAAAAAGTGAACTGTTTGCTTCTTTCAGTATTCTACATCAAACACAGAAATGGTTTGTGGGGAAACAATTCATGTGCAGCATTTTATTAAGACAGAAATTCTAAGTCATCTCTGAAAATTCCAGCACTGCTAATGGACAGTGATAGTTTTGCCTTCTCTATTCAAAGAAGGAGGACTGGCTGAGGTCACAATGAGAAGAAACTTCAAACATGGGGGAAAAAAAATCATGGGTAGAGTAAGATGAACACAGGCAACTCAGTGCAATGAAGGCGACCCAGAGAACAGACTGCCTGGAGAAGTCAGTCAGCACTTTCAGACTTTAAAAATAGAAAAACGGTGGATACTGTGTTGTTGCATTTGTTGACAAGGCAAATGCATTCTCTTCTAATATCTCAGCTTCTCACACACGGATGGAAGAAATACAGAATTTCACCTTGGAGAGAAGCTTCAACTTCACATGCCTGAGCTTGAACCGAGTCTGTTTTCTACTAGGATCTACATGTGGTTTATATACATATCATTTAAGAAAGAGTATTGTAATGCCCTACTTTTTTTCCAAAAGCAACAGTCCATTTGAATCTTTACATAAACTACAGCACGTACCTATTACCTACAAAGCTGGGGAAGGTTACTTCTTCAGAGTTCAGGCTCCCTCTTTGCTGTCTCCCATGGCATTACAAGCCACTGAAAGTTTAATGAAGAAAATCATAGTTTGCCAGACCATATAAAACAGCAGGATATATTTATTTCTGCATAATAAAACCAACCTAGAGTAACATAAGGAATAAGCAGTTTCTGCTCTACGAGATTTGCTTCTTTTTCTAGGGCTCTACATTGATCTTGCTACAAAGTAATTGTGAATTCAAGATTTATTTCTCGCCACAGGAAATTAGTTGTTTGGAATAATACAATGCTGTGTATGCATCATAAATTTCCCAGGTTTCTAACATGTTGTGGTACACAGAAAGACACTGAGAAATGAATTATGATGTATAGCAAATAAATAATACAGCTGTCCCACCCACACATCCCATCCACTAAGACAATGTAGCACTGAAGGCATATGAAGATTTCAGTGTAGATTGCCACATTCTTTTAATGAAATCTGAAGAAATACTGAGATAGTAAGATATTGCTATCAAACTATTTTAGAAAAATTTACCCAGATGTTGTATGTAATCAGCCATACATACTTCATTCAAATCAACTTCATCACCCCCTCTAGTTCCTTCTCAAGTCTAGGCTTGAAGGATAAAAGCCTGTAGAAATTCATGTGAAACAGAAGCAGCTCCTGGCTCATGAGAGGCACTGGGAGCTCATAGGGAACCCAAAAACTCACCATCATGTTTTCAAACTCATTGGGAGTTGGAAGTCCCACCTCTGGAAACTGGACTGAGTCTAACTGGGAACTGCAGCAGTGATGACTATGAGGATCATTTCACATGAAGACATTTAACTTGAACCCCAAACTTACAATGAATGCTTAACCATCAACTACTGAGAAATATGAAATCCTATTTCTAGAGACACAAGCTGCTGTTATTTTAACATTACAGGCCAATGTTACAGGCCAACAAAACAGATGAAAGTTTTAAATTAAAGGTCACTTCTGTGGGCTGATATTCTGCAATTTTATGTATAAATCAAGCCAGGTGACTTATTTCCAATAGCTATGAAAATAATAAAATTGGTTTCAATGACCTCAGAGATATATATGCTTATTTGTGGTTGTGGCCCCAGGCAACCCTGAAATCAGCCATTCCATTAAGTCAGAAGCATGGCACACAGCCAGCCTCCTGTAAGAGTTAAATGTCTTGCACATACTTTCTTTGTGTGTTTATTTGAATAGAATGGTGACTTTGGGTTTTGGGCCACCCATCACTTATAGACCTCCCATAATACATAAAAGAACTGTTCAGCCGAATCTTAGCATACACCAGTCAGCCTTGGGATACTAAGGCTTGTTTGGGATACTAAACAAGATGTAAAAGCATCAAAAATCGAAGCATCAGGGAAAAAACATCAAAAGAGAGTTTATCTGGAGATATTTTAATGTGTATTTTCCTCTACAGATGAGTCATACATCATTTTGGGTGCAGTTTAATTACAATAATAAGATAAAGAACCTAAATGCTGTTACAAAGCCAAAAGAAATACACACTAAAAAACAAACTGTCCAGTATAATAAAATAAGAAAAAATGGTGAAAATTATCAGAAAACAAAGAAAGTACTTCAGGTCACCATACTCTCAAATAAATTTTAAAAATTGAATAAATAAAAGACCTTCTTTTTCCCTTTCTTCTCCAGGGTCACAAAAAGAAGCTGTAACAGCCAGCTCATATAACCAGGAATACCACAATGACGTGGGGACATGAGAAACGAATTCTGATTTGAACATTCAAAAATAACTGGCATTTGCCAGTAGTCTTAAGGACACTCCGCTACAAACAATCAGTTTCTCAGTCTGGGCTCCAGAGCCACAAAAGTATTCATGAATTATATTTTCATTCAGAAGCTTCAAACTTCTTTTTTTTTTTTTTAAATTGAGGGAGGTTTCTGTAATACAAGAAAACATCAGCTCAGTGTATTCTATTTCTACCTGTACAGCTGAGCTCTCTTGAATCAGACAAATTGACAAGGAAAAAATGCTATGCCTAATGATGAGCAGGGGAAAATAGGAGTCAAACTTGCTAGCATACATAACACAAAAACTATACTTACTGGTCTCTTTTCTTGCCAGTGGTGCTGCATTTTACCACAAAAGGTCTCTCAAAGACAGCAAGCATTAAATTGATACAGCTAAAGAGAACAAAGGTTTTAGAACTCGCTAACAGTAGTCATCCTTATCCCTCCCAGAATTCATGGCCCCATCTCTCTATTTTAGACTGTAAACATTGAACAAAAGAAAGTAGCAAGCAAAATGTTCTAGAATAGGGACCAAATTTGGATATTTTTTTCTTTGACCAGGTACCACAATAAAGATTGGCAGATAACAATTCCAGCAGTACCAGTTTCAATCTGGCCAACTACCACTTTGAACAGTCATAAATTATACAAGTGTTTATATATGTACCTTGCAATTTAGGAACTGCTGCTTTAGAAAGTTGACTCAGTGCTAACATCTAAAACTTTAAATTTGGTTCCTGCAACAGAAAAGGGTTCAAAAGCATGACTGCTCACTAAATGCCAAAGAAGGAATCCAGTGCACTTCTCAGCAATAATAAAAATCAATTAATAAAACAGAATTATTATTTATTTGTAGAATATTTTTAAATGTTCATGTCTTAATGGCCTTAAATAAAGGGAGGAAAGCATTGCCAAGAACAGCAGAAACACTGAGTTCTGCCACTCCACCTTTCCTGGCACCCAAAAGATTGCTGAAAGAAGGTAATGGTTGCTCTAAACTGAGTTTCACACAGCTCCTATCACCACATGGACTATCTCGGAAAGTTGTTCATTAAACACAGGGTAAAGGCAACGCATCCAACCAGTTGGAACCTGTGATTTGAAAGACTGCATCTGAATTAATCTTGAAAAGTAAAAGCGGATAGAAATACTCAAAAATGTTTAGGTTGCATACATAAATAAATGTTTTAATGGCCAGCTCAGCTTAACTGTTTAAAAAAGAAAAAAAAGCCCAAACCTGCAGTAGGGTATCCACCACATAAGGCAGAGGTGGTAGGTACTACAGCTTGTAGCATACCTGCCAGTTCATTGTGTTCTCTTCTTGAAACTAGCACAAAAACTAGTTTGCAGACACCTCACTCCGGTACAACACCCCACTGTGCTGGCGACACAAGGCTTCCTTCCCACCAGGAGTGTTTTGTCTTTGTGGAATTAACTTAAAGCCAGGAACAACAACCCACCCTTCCTCTTGGTATTTATTACATGGCTTCTTACCGTCTGAAGGATGCTGATGTCTCTTGGATACGTTTTTGCAATTTTTCAGAACTTATTTTCAACGCTGTGTAATGACTTTTAAACTGAAGTTTCATGGTGATGTTTTTCAAGCTCAACTGATTAATGCTTGTTTAATGGATATTGAAGAAAATATATTATTCACCTTAATGAGAAATTATGCAAATCACTGCCACTAGCTTCTGCAGAAAACCTTTTCAATTAATTATAATTAGGCTTTTTAGTTTTAGGCTTCTGGTTTGTTCCTAGTAGGAAATTATAAGCATGGATTATTTTTTTTTTAATTGTGGGAGATGAAGAACTTTGCTGCTGTGATGTACAAACTGCTATACAAATGGACTTGTAAGTGCAGAGCCCTTTTCATCCTTGCCATTCAGATCAGGTCTAAGTATACACTCTCATATATCCACGATTGGAAAAAAGACAAAAAGTTGGTCATTGGTGTGGATATACACATAAATTACTCCTTGGCTTTAGGAGAGTGATTTTATAGGAAAAACAAACAGAGTATTCAAATATTGGCATGTCCGCCCAACACTTCTGAAACTCTCACAAATACAGAAAGATCTTTCTCTAAATATAATATTGTGCAAGCATTCTTTCTGCATATTTCATGGGCATTTCAGTGGCTTGCCTACTTAGCATTAATGCAAAAAACCTTGCTTAAGTGGATAAACTGTTCTTTGAATATAGCCAGAAATACTCCAGTAGAGAAGTTGCAACAACTCAGAAAGAACAATGCACTTACCAGTAATAACATCTGAATTATTTTTACAGTTATGGTTTTACAGTGAAGAAGACAGTGCAAAGCTCTATATTGCAGAGATAAAGAAGTCAGAGGTTATTATGATTAATTAGATCATATACTAAGAAGCTCCTCATATAGAAGTGAAATCCTTATTGTATTGCAGCTGTTTCCTAAAACCAGGTGCTTTCAGCTCTTCTGAACAAAGAGCTACCTGGCACCACTTCAGTATTCATTTTATCACCTGAGGCCAGGGTAGGAAAGTGGGAGAAGATTTTTGTTATAGTCTTTCTGATGGAGAGTCTTAATTTTGGAGAACAGCACAAGCGCAATGAATCTTGCATGTTCCCATCGGGCTGGACCAGGGCAAAACTCAGCCACTGCTTAGTTCCCACCTTCTTCCTTGACAGTGAAATCCCATCCCTGATCCCAGAACTAATCCTGAATCACTCAAATCTCATCTATTCCTTTCATCAAACTCATGATTAATTTGGAAGGAGAAGGAAAGACAAGATGGGAAGGAACCATGAGGTTGTTACCTAGAATTACAACTCAGGGAAGCCGGTTTCTGTCTGCCCCTATTTCTCCCAAAGAGCCACTGGATTCCAGTCCTAGAACACCTGTGTTATGACAACAACTCTCTTAAAAAGCAGTCTAACACACCTTATGTTGTTCTCACGCTTTTAGGATTTCCCATGCTGAAGCCCAATAGCTTGGGCTATTGGTAATAGCCCAATTAGGTAAATTAGGTAAAAATGAATGACTGCCTCGGGCAACTGTTCTACAAACTTACAGCTAGGCATTGATGACAACTCCCTTCACATCCCTTTTTCAGGTCCTCAGGCATGGCCTGTTTTCTGCTACGAAATGGAAGTTCTAATCCACCCTTTATGGCTGTAGTCATAGCTCCTAATCATAAAAGAGAGGAATTCATAATTGGACATAGCTATATTCCCTCATCTGTCACAGTTGTTTAATCACATGACATTTAACCAGAAATGAAAGTGTGCTTCCTCTTGGAAAAGCAAATGTGAAAATGACTGTTTGGTTCTAGGTTTATAGTCTTCTAATAGAGATCAAATATGCTCACCAAAAAGTTACCACTCTCCAACTGTTAGTTCCACAAAATCAACCAGGGATCTGCAAATCAAGTTGTTCCCCTTTGAAGCTTATATTGCCTTGACTTAGGAGCAAATGTTTGGTGGGCTAATTCCAACTGCAGTGACATTTTATATAATGCAATGCTAAACATTAAAGATCTCAACAAGACATGCATAGGAGTACATCTACTGTGCCCAAAACAGTAACACTCAAAATTAATGTACAGGACAACCACCTTGAGCTGAGCATAAAAACAAGAGTAAGGCTTTGGAGCAGCAAGCAGATTCATTAGAAATTAAAAGGCTAAGCAGAATATTAAATAGCCACATAAACAAGGTGAAACCGTGCTATGCTTTTAATTTGCAGGCAGAATTTGGCAGCCGGAACTTCATTAGCAATTCTCTAGGTGATGTATGAACCAGTTCAGTCTCCCATGACTGTACCTGTTCTGCAGGGCTAGCAGTAGTAAAACTGACATAATAGCTAGAATCATAGACAGAGAATACCACTTTTCAACTCCCTCAATAAAGTGATGTGGTTTATTTTTTAAGCAGCCACTTAGCCCTTTGGAAGCATGGTTATGGTCAGATGACAGAAATCATCTTTTGAACTTCAATATTCACTGCCAAGGGGATATTATGATGCAAACTCACATCTCCTTGTTTTGCCATTAACACTGTCTAATCTGTCAAGTTCTTTCTAAGAGTAAAAGAGATCTTGTCTTACAGAAAAATAACTTAAATACATCTGTTGAGAATTTTTTTTTTAAATCCAAACAACTAAAATATTCACCAATACCCTAGTTCTGATTTCTAGGGAAAGGTATAATAACTTAAGAGCCACTAGAAACTAGTGTTCAGGAGAAAAAGTCCAACTAATTACATTTCTGAGAGTTCTTTAGCTCATGAAATAAAGTGGTAAGTATAAATAAAAATTCAGGCATTTCAAGACAAATATTCCTGTAAAGAATTCTTTTTATAGGGATGATGCTTTATTGGCTGATTTTCTTTTTTTAGGAGTCATCTAGCCAAACAAAGATAAACTAAAGGAAGATAATTACAGCAGCAGGAATATAACATTCAGTAACATTTTTCTATTATAAGGGATGCTTTCATGCACAACAACATTCAATACTATAATGGCACAAACTGGCTTTCAGCACTGTAATTTCGAGAATTACAGTTTCAGAGCCTCAAGTATTTTGCTGCTGTAAGATCTCAGATTTGTTCTGCTCTAAGTAGCCAAACCTTTTAATGTTTCTCCAGTTCTACATCAGATTAGAAGACATTTCCCCCCCCTCCAGCTTTTTTTTTCCTCTTGGCTTCTGTGTTCTCCCATTTCCATCTAAGAATGTAGGATTACTAAACCATATTGGGGGGGGGGGGGGGGGGGGCGGGGGGGTGGAATCACACAGTAATTAATACAATTACTTCCCCCTGCTAAAGAAATGAAATTTCAATACAAATCCATGAAGTTGTCAAAATATATTACAGTCCTTGTCAGAAACATCAACTCCATCCAACAAATGTTTCGTTTTTTTTTTTTTCAAATGGCTGACTGACTTTTAAAAGAAAGTTTCCACCTCCCTTTTTCAGCTTTGATTACCCCACTGAGTGAAATCAGCTGGTCTAAAAGAAAAGCCACACACATGCACGCAGCCACAGGCACACATATTTCTTTCCCTGAGCATGATTTCCCAATTTAGCCATTTTGCATCAGCCCTTATGTTCTGAGGGCTCTTATGAAGCTAAAGCTTGCTCTTAAAAAGGGCAAAATTAAGTGAAGTAGGGGAAGATGCTTTTATGCCATTTTCCTCCCTTGCAAAACCATTCAGAAATAACTATGTATAAATTTCCTTTTAGTTAACAAAATGATGCTACACTTCACAGCTTTCCTGTGCACCTTTAGAAACAGAGGAGGAAGTGGTGTAAGAGTCACAGAGGAGCTCGGAAGGAAAAGAAATTACGTGTTGGAAAACCTTCCCCTGATTAATTATACAGTGACTTTCTCAGCCCAAGAGATCAGAAATAAATCTAAATAAAAAATACCAGTATGTTACTGCCTTTGATATTCACTGCTATTACCACCTTGCTCTTCAGGGAGTTACCAGGTATGGTAATTTTTTTGTTTTTTATAGGAAAAAGTCTTCATTGTAGAAAGAGTATAGTTTAAGAAGAGTAAGGGCCTGACTCGTTGAAACTAAATGTTGGACAGTTTTTCCTTTACACTACTGAAACAGAGGAATTTTTTTCCCCCATATTTTTCTTAAAAGCAAAAAGGCAAAGACATTTTAGTATAACTAAAAGGAATAGCAATTTTAAAAATTTTCTTCATTTTTTCTTTTTAGCCTACTTTGTGCTAGTGGTGGGTTTATGGACAACTGAAAGTGAGGTTATGGTTGTTTGTTTTTAAAAAGATGCTATAATAATTTAGAAATTAATCAATTTACAGGAAAACAATGTTTTTTCCTTGTTGATAGTTGGAGTGACTAATAGAGGTGCTGCCCTCTTTCATCAAGTGTTGATTTACAATGCAGCTTTGGCTCTGAGGAACATAACTACTCTATTAAGCAAGTGATCAACATTTCATATAATCTACCCTTTTGGATGATGTCACCTTTTAATAGTCTGGCTAAGAATTTCTTCATGCAAAGTTCTGAAATCTTGCTCCTAAATGCAGATCAGAAAACTTCTAAATCTGACTGTGAGCTGTTGTGAATACGCACCCCTCTATTTTTCTCCAATTACATCAACAGGTCTATCATCAAGTACGTTGTTGTTTCATGTTTTTTTAACATATGTATGAACTTCACACCTTCCAATGTCCCCACTCTAGGCACCACAAACCATTAAATATATTTGTGCAAAAACCAGTCAGCATAATTTAGGGGAGGAAGCAAAGAAACACGGAACTGTTTCTTTCATACGAGTGTCCCATTATGCCCAGGAGGGCCAGGAGTCTTAACAGCAAGCACAGTCATCTACTGTTCTGCATGAACAAAAGTTAGAGCTAGCAAATTCGGTTAAACTAAATTAAACTGTTTTTTAACTTAGAACATCCTTGTTCAGTCATTTTGTTATACCCTTGTGGGGACATTCTCAGAAATGCTGATGGGTATTTAGCCACCAAGTTTCTCACCTACAGTACTGTACAGGGGTGTTTTGAAAATTAATTAATGTTAGTACAGCACTTCAAAAGTGTAAAATGATATGTAAATACTAAAGGCATTCAGTTAATGTTAATAAGAATAGTTTAGCTAAATCCCCATTCCCCATACTGAATGTAAGCATTTTATATTTTTAAAGTTCACAGACTGTCTATAAAAAGCCTGACAAACACTTAATAGGCACTGAATAGCACACTAAAAGCACGGACAGCCTCAACTTGTTGTTTCTGTAATCGATTTTGAATGAAGTCAACTCAGAGCAATCATCTCACAGGAACAGGAAGCCCACATGAAATCACTGTTCCCAAATGAAAGGGCAAGGAGTCTGAGTGCCTTTGCTGCTGCCATGACTCAAAACGCCATAGCGTGCAATGAGATTGCTTTAACTCCTGTGGACTTTGAATCATGTTGCAAAGGTCAACAATTATTAGCTGAGTAACAAAAAAAAGCTAGCATTTTCATTACCTGAAAAATTTATTGCAGTAGAAAAAGCAGTTCCTTATCCTCCTCGATATCTTCTCCTTCATCCCTAGCCCCGATCTCTGTACAACATGATGTTTTGTTTTCATACTGCACTGTAAAAATTTCTAGGTTCTAAAGTGTGAAAGCCCACCTGGAATAAGCACATGTGGTGTTGCACCTACCCTGCTATACGCAACCTACATAACCATTACCAATGTGAAAAATAGATTCCTTTATCCGTAATCAAATCAAGAACAGAATTAAGTTTATCAATCTTGCATTAAATGGTAGAGTTAGAGAAGAACATCACTTTTGGACAGCAGTGCCAATTCTTCAACAGAAAAAATGGGTCTGGCCAAAAGGACCAATGCTGGGTGTTCTACACACTTTCCCTCCTTCTCGTCAATGGCCCTCCACCTGGCCATGCTTCCCAACAGAGACAGGTTAAAAACCAACACTCCACTCTACACTATATACATAAGCGGTTTTTTTAACCCTCTAGCAGGATAGCTTATTCCATTCCAATATTAAATAGTCTCCATTAAAATTTACATGGTCTACTAAAACCAGGTGAACTTAGATATCTGAATGTAACTACTTTGCTGAAGCAACAAGGGGAAGATTCATGCTAATACCTGTGTAACCAAAAAGGCCTGAAAATATTTCTTTTGTTCTATGTATATATACAGAAGACAGAGATATTACTGATCTTTGCCATTGTATTTCCTGCAGAGAGATCAGTAAATGTACTGGTAGTCTGCACAGAAACGTACCTAAATTTAAACCTCTCACAGCTGTATAATAATGAGCTTCACTGAACAAGCTGGTCTGAAGCTAAACTAAACAGTTCACCTTTTCAAATCATACCTTGTATATGCATTCATAAGATCAGTAGGAAATCAGCACAATTCTCTGCTACCACTTCCAGACTACACAAATAGGCCCTTTTACACCCTGCAGAAGTTGATACATTTCAGAGTTCAAAGGTCTGGTACTACAGCAATGTCAAAGTTTGACGCAACGTGCATGAGAAAAGGGTTCCTGGCATTCACATTTCACTTAAATCTCTAGTTCCAGATGCTTGGCTTCAACAGTAACATTAAGAGTCATGACTTCATTTCAGAACATCATTTCTGTTCTTAAGACTTTAGTAGCAGCTTTCACCACTAGTGAGTTTTATATTCATAAGAGGCAATAGCAGTCAGTCAGATGTTGGTTTAGTGGCCTATACCTAAAAAGACATCTGAATACACACTGGAGTCCTGCCATCATTACCCAGACAAGCCATGCACACCACTACCTGTTCCCAATAGCAAGGCTATGCACCTGATTTCTACAGCCCAAATAAGTCCGCTGCTTCTGATGGGTCCCATTTTATTGGCACTTCCAGGTCACCAGGGTCTTCTCACATTTATGTCTAAATCATAGTCTGTCAAAAGGAACGCTGTTAACTATAGCCAGGATAGAGGGACAAAAATGGCAAATAACGGCACTGAATATAGCCAGATTCATTTTCAGAGTAATAGTTCCCTTAAAAAAGGATTAATAAAGTAGGTTGCTAATCCAAGCAATTTGAGAATACAGAGTGATTACCGTATTCTAATGGCAATTAGATTACTCCTAGAACACTATATAGCTAGAATACTCCCCACAATACTACATTACTCAATTGCTTCGTACTGTCATTCCACACCCGTACGATTAAAAAAAAGGGAAAATACTTGAAAAATTGAAGATACTTGAACCCAAAGAGCTAGCTGTTCACTGATAAGGCTTTTCTTTTATGTTATTAAGCTAAAAATAAGTCCATGTTACAATGTCATTTTAAAAAAGTCATATTTTAAAATCTCTACGGAGTCCCTGCATTTTAATGCAAATATTTTATTTTCATTAAAGTTGAATGAGTAATGCTACTGTTCTGACCACACAACAGTACAGTATTTCTTCCTTCCTCTGTAAATTTTCAGACTTCCAGGATTCTTGAAAGCAAGAATGAAATCCCAGGACCAAAAATATAGTAATTATAACAACAACAACAACAACTGAAAACAGTTACCATGGTTGTTTCAAATATCTAATCACAATGACGTGCCTAGGGCAGACTCGCTCACTTCGAGTCAGATTTTATTAATTAAGGTTCTGTGATGAACAGTACAACTATTTAATTTGTTGCCGGTTCACTGCTTAAATAATGAATGCTGTACATTTTGTTAGAGATGGGTAATAAGGTTGTCTCTTAAGATCAGCTGATTGCAGCAGCTCCAGGTCACATTGAACCATCTGGAAAAGCAGGAAATTATGCCTCCATGTCCCAAAGACCAACAGAAGCCTCACAAGTTGGAGGAGCTTTCGGAGCTGGCTTTGCCAAACATGTTATCTCTGGTCTTACGAAACAGCTTAGTGGATTGGTCCCGATCAGCACTGTTTGCCACGCTCACCTCAAGCAAAGGGGATGCAGCTCTAGCCTTGGTACTGTCACATAACTCAGATTACCAGAATTTTAACACCCACTGAAATCACTGAAATACACAGAGAAATTCTTTAGGGATCTAACTTTAAAAGACTTCTTGACCCATAATTCCTTGTCCACAGAAGAGCAGTAAAAAAAGTTATTTACTTTGCTGTAAGGATGAATAATACAAAGACTGTGAGGAGCTCAAATACCATAGTGATGCGGGTACACACACACTGTTAATGGAGAAGTCAGTTTCAAGCACAAGAAGTAAAATAAAGGCAGAACAGGCACTAACTTGCTTGACAAATGAAAATAATTATAAATAGTCCTACCTTCTCCCTTTTTCCTTTATATATTTTCTTTGGAAGACATTAGTTTGATGGAATGGAGAGGGATTACATCACTAGTGGGAAGCGTACGAGTAATATCGCTAAGACATTATACATTTTTCTCCAGTTGAAAAGAAAAATAGCAGCTCAGTGTTTGGGCCTCCACTTGAGCTCTGCACTGAAGGCACTCTCACGACATAGGATCTCATTTGGGAATTTTCTTTCTTCTGTTGTGGGTGGAGGGGAATAAAATTCTGCTTATTACCTAAGCAAACATAATAGTTCTGGAAGAAAAATATTAGGTGCTAATATCTTCATTGAGCAAGCTTCAGGTCAGAAAATCTGAAAAGATATGTAAAAGCTTTTAAGATTTAAGTGGAAGTGCATATCAGGATCTTGCTTCACTGATGGAAATGGGATTTTGACAACTAATTAGCTTCAGAAAGATCTGTATTTCTCTGAATAGCCTAGCAGTATGAAAAAATGAAAGATCAGCAATGAATCAGTTAGCTTTGCAAACAACCACGTTTCATGCCAAATCCTCCTTTCAAAGACTCTTCGTGTCCTCGTAGCACATGAAGTAGGTTATAGGCTTTAAAAATACCATATATAATGCCAGAGTTGCTGCTCTGTGCTTATTATTATGACCAAGACAACAACAAAATATCAGTCACTCTGTTACCCATGAATTTCTTCAAAGTCTGGTTTACTTGATAGAAGTTTGGAAGTGGTTGCTACTGAGCAAATATGTCCAGTGCCTGCCTGTATGTTCACAAGCCCTGTAGGTACAGAACAAGTCTTTATTCACACATACACACCTTATTTGTAAATATTGGACTGTACATTACTTAAATACCAAAATGACACCTTTATTATTAGAAAAAAAAATCTTGTTTGCTCCTTTCCATGCCAACTATCTGAAATGTTCACGTTTCATCACTTACTTGAAATAACTTGAAATCTGCAATTATCAAGCCACTAACATTTTTATGGCAGCCCAAGTGAGACGGCACGCGAAAATCTTTTTAAGCATGAAACAAGACGCCTGCATTTTCTACGACTTTTAAAGACTGTCCGTAAAAAGCAGCAGGTTGAGGAATGCAAAAGCTTTCCAGTCATCAAAATTAAATGTACTGAAAGCAATACAGAGTGTGTGCAGACAACGACTTATCCTAAGGATCTGCACTGGTAAGCAGAAGCTATCAGTACTAGCTCCTTTAATTTCTCACAATGTTTTGAGCTAATTAGCTTGAATTATGCCTGTAACTCTTCTAAAAATTTCTGCTTTGTTTTCTCAAACTTTCTCTTAAGTTATTCCCTACTTCTCTATTCAAACTGTGAAACAAGTTGCAGCTCAGTACTTTCTGAATAAGCAGCAGATATCTCTGTTCAATTCCTTCCTAGATTAGCTCTAAAGGACTTTTACCCAAATGATTTTATACAAAAGCAAATGTCTCTAGTTCTTAGAAGTCCAACATAAAAGTCTAACACATCATTCCATGGAAGCAGCATCCAGGGAAAAAGGCATCTATTCACATGACAAACATGCACTTATGCATGGGTTCACAACACAACCCGTGCAGAGAGTTGTGAGGCTGTTCTGCCAAAGGCAAATTAGACCCTATGAAAGGGAATGCCTGTTTTATAAAGCTGGTATTGAGAATCTGTTTCTTATAACACATTTTCCAAAGCATAACAGAGCTCCTCTGTCCCTCCCACTTTTCTGGACTGTACACCAGCAGAGCAGTGAAAGGTCACAGATCTGTGGATCAGCCATGTTTGATACGAGGTGGAAGCAAGGCTGTGTAGCCAGCGTATGAAACATTTGGACCACAGCAGGAGAGCATACAGCGAAGGCCAAAAGAGTAAGCTTATGCTGAGCACATAAGACATAACAGGTCTGTAAAAGTAATGACTTCCAGCCTTCAAGAAATACTCTGTGGCATTCCAAATCAATATAGCAGCAGCTCTTTTCCTGCACTGACCTATAAGATGTCATCCTCTAACAAATGACCCAGAGGACTATATGCTTTTTTTTTTATTTTACTATGAGAATGCAGAACTACTTTTTGGCCAGAAAGATGGGATGACTTAGGTGTGAATGAGCATATCCTATTGAGAACTTTCAGCAGAAACAAAAGTATAAAGCAAATTATACAGCAAGTGAATAATAGCAGACAAAGGCTTTGCAGAAAGCCTGCCCATCCTGGAAGCTCTTAACAGCTGAACAAATGAAGTGCTGTGCCACCCCCGAACACACACGCACATCCCTCCCCAGCTCAAGATAAGTCATCCCTCGCTTGGAGTCACATGTGCTCAATTATCTTCCTTCAACAAGCACTGCCCGGACAATTGGAAAGACCTGCATGGCCACCTTTCCTTGCTACCATGAAGCCACAAAAAGTGAGGGAGGAAAAAGAGCAGCAACCATGAACTAAGTCTTAAGTAAAGGAAGAAAGTGAGAGAAATTGATTTGTAACTGTGATGAAGGAAGAAGAGGAGCTAAAATCACTTTCAGGTCTTAAGCAGTGTGAATGTGCCTGTCCAGAGGGACATGGTGACCCAGGCTGATCATTCACATGTTGCAGCTCAGTGTCTGCAGGCCCACAGGGATTGTCAACCCTACTGTTAGAATCCCACCACAATGGGAAAGAAAATCTCTCATCACCCTCCTCTAGCTTGCGTCTTCTGAAGGAGCATCTGAAAGCATCAATGCTTACACATAACACTCACATCTTCCATGCATACGTACCTAACTGAACAACCTCCTCAAGCACCAGCTCTACTACAAGCTGAGCCCCCTTCCTGACTGCCCTCACAGGATGAAGACGGTAGTCTGTCATCTCCAAATAATGAGGAATAGCATTATGTTCCAGAAAAAAAGGAAGGAATTTGGTTTGCGCTAATCTATCCCTTTGTCTATTTGGACAAATCGCTTGAGCACAAGGTCTTTCTCTCCTTTGTGATCACCCTAGATGCTACACAACACAGCCTGCTCTCAACTGGAACCCCTCAACTCCAGAGCAAATACAAGTGACAGAAGACTCACCACTTCTCTATTTTCTTCTTAATTAGTGATAAGGTTGGATGTTTTCACCTGGAACATGGTACCTTGCCTGGGAGGAGGCAAGGGAGGGTGACAAGGAACAGCTTCAAGCTTTAAGAAACTAGTTCTTGTGTAAAAGAACAGCTATGTATCTCTGCCCATCTCACTGCTCAAGTTGCAGATCAAGATGAAAAGCAGCAGCACTCATTATCAATCAAAGCAGTCTGCTATGAATCGCTTACTTTGTTACCTCCAACACTCTAAATAAATTGTATTACCTAATTATTTCCCAAAGGAACAGTTTCTATGAAGAATTAAGCAAATGAAGCCAAAAGACAAGGTCTTCAGCTTCCCAGCAGCCTTCTGACATTGAAATTTATTATCAGGTTATTAACAGAACTAGACACCCCCCTCTTCAAAGCTATTTTCCCCCCACACTCTTCAGGGAGGAATCCATAATAATATTTAGTATACTATCATTTTTCTTCTGCTTTTAAAGTAGTTTTCTAAATAAAAGCAAGCTTTGAGAGATGCACACACTTGTATCCTCATATATACCCATGTAATTAGTGCAACAATGCATTTAAATACTGAAACACAAGGATATATTCGAGTACACCAGCACATGATCTTTTTGCAGCTAATCTTCCTTTCATCCACATTAATTTTCTCTTACTTCAAAAAGTTTATAATCTAAACAACATCAGTTGAGAAAATAAAGTATGTAACACATGCATCATGCTTTAAAATACCTATGGCCTTCCCCAAAAAATGGTAACATTTAGTCTATGCATACACATAAATCTTGTGATAGCAGAGCTCTTGTCCATGATCTCTGAAGTACCAACGTGGCAGATGTCATTGCAATTTTTTTTTTTGAAACGAAGTTTACATTAAATTAGAATAGACCGAAGACAGAATTTTGATGGTTTTGAATTTAAAATGACAGTAGCAACACCCTGAAATGTTTTAGACAAAGATTAACCCAGCGTTGCTTTTCTACACATCAGCTACGGAAGTTAATACATCTATGCTTGCTGCTAAACAAAAAGCTTTTCTTTGTATAAATTGCAACTCAGCTAAAACAAGCAAACAGCCTACTTAGCTCTCACATTTGAGAGAATCAGGAGCAAGTGTGAAATGGCGCAATGAACCCAAAATAAAAAATAGCAACTATGTTAACTGTTGAAAGAAGTGAAAAGAAGCGAAGGTAAATTGGAAGCCAAATGGATGATACCACGCAAGAGAAATACTACATAAAAGAAACACTGTAATAACATCAAATTAAAAAATAAACTATTTTACAGATTCTAATATGCTGAATTAATTATGGGATATAGGAAGAAGGAGGCTCCTTTATTCAGTAAGAATAAAATCCTATAAATTACCTTCAGGGTGCAATTTCAGTCTTATTTCAAGTAACCAAATATATAAGCTTTACAAAAAAGGTAACTGAAAAAAAAACCTTTAACCTATGTAGATATAATGTCACTTTCTTTGCTAGCAGGCATCAGAATAAAGGGACACCAGTGCTACACATTCACTGGAAAACATCTAGCTGCATCATTCATTACCACACATCATCTATTTGAATTATGATTTTCTGCTTACCCTCTTTTATTGAAGGGTAAGATGTAGCATACTTAAAAGTGAAAAATAACTGGATGTTGAGGACCATAAGGTTGAATATACATGGAGATATAAACCATTTTGATGAGCATTACAGGGATGAAAAGAAGTACAGCTCTTACAAGTGAAATATTGCCTCTCTCTGCTGTTAGAACTCTTTGGGAGAGTTAAGAAAACAGTGGATAAGGAAGAAGCACTGAATGTAGGTTACATGTCCTACATCAGAGGCTGTTTAAAAAAAAAAAAACACGCAAAACACAACCTTGGTAACCGCAGAGTGAGTAGTAAAGTCCTGTCATGGCCTGAAAGCTGGCCAACAGGTAGGAAGCAAAGGAGTATTAATAAATGGCGAACTCTCAGCACAGAAAGAAGTTAACAGCGGTGTGCCCTGGGGAGCTGTGCGGAGACTAACCCTGTTCCATGTATCTATTAATGACCTAGAGGAGACAGAAAAAATGCTGATGGCAGGAAATTATGTAGGTTAGCCAAGATGAAACAGCACTGTGTTGTTCCCAAGCAACCTAGCAAAACTAAGTTGGAGGTAAATCTTCCTGCATATTTAAATAAAGCACATGTACCTTCATGAAGGACAAACTGCCTTTACATTCCTAGGCTTACAGTTTATCTCTCAAACATCTGTTCGCTACCATGTCTAGTGCAAGTAAGATGGTGAGTCTTCTCATTTGAATTTGTATAAAGTGGGAGTAACCATTAATGTTGGTGAAAATTCTGATATAAAAATTCAACAAAAGGAGAATCAGATCTTCTAATAAATACTTTCAAATGGAGCTAAATGCAACAGAAGATTAAAATAGAAAAATACATGGATAATAGTGCTACTAAGTAAATCAAAGGTTTGTTTTCATCCTAACAGATTCAACTTTGGTGATTTCTCCTAAAAAGACAGGAAATTTCCACTACCTTTCACTGGTTTTGGCAAAAAGCTCAAGAGTTCAATGCTAACATGTAAGGATGGAATTGAAAGAAAATGGTATTTTTATTTAAAATATGGCAGCTAGAAAAAACACATAAACCTTGGAAAGGCTCAGAATAAATTCTTAACGCCTATTGCAAGGTCTTTAGAAAGATCCAGAAAGCACCTCTGCTGTTCCTCTTATAAATAAATTATTGGAAAATGGGAGTAGAGGAAGAAGGGAGTAACAGTGAAAATGAAATTACTAAGTTTGCTGTTTAATCCAATAGTAAAAATGAATGCCAGCTTTAAAAAGCTGCAGAAAACCTTCATGATATTTTACAATCAAGCAATGAATCACATGACAAAATTCAGTATTAGTAAATCCTAGTATATTCTATAGATGTGTATATAGTTAAGCAGAACATAGCCTGAGTATACCTATGTAGAAAGTAATGGACTTTGACCTAGCTATTGCCCATGAAGAAAAAAATCTCAGGAGTTACAAGATATTCTTAAACCTGAGTTTTAATGTTCATTTATTTTAATATTCAAGTAGAATAGAAGAATATTTTTTCAAAAAAAATAATTATCTCATGGTATATACTTATGGGTGCACCCTTCATTCATTTATTATTTATTTATTTTGAGGCCCCATGTTCAGTTTTGTTTTCCTTTTCTTAAAAAGGGAACTAGAAATCATACAGATAGGAAAAAGATTAACATATTCCATACAAGGAGCAGCGAAACAGACTGAGATCCTTCAAATTGGAAAAAAAGACCACAAAAAAGCCACAATACAGAGATGTGTAAACATTCAATAATATGTAGGTAATGAAATACAAAGTGAGGTTTTTGTTTTACTGCTTCTAACACATTCTCTAATGGGTATTCAGTGCAGATCAAAATGCAGATTTTTGGTATTAAGGTTCCTGGGAAGTATCACTTCATTTTCCTCTGCTCTTATACACACCTCTACTCATCTGCTCTTTACTCCTGTGAACAAAATAGTGAGCTAGATGGATAAGCAATTTGAACTAGTATGACCATTCGTACATTCTTATTAGAGAGGAAAAAGATTATGATCAAAGAATACTGGGAAAATTATTAAAGAAATGACAGCTTGGGGGTTAGAATTTGTATGAGCTACTATTAAAAAACTATAAACTGCCACATACAACAGCCTTTCTGTTTTTTAAGTGTTATAATATGAAAATCAGTATCAACATGGGAAATGTTTAAAAGTCAAATGTTGCTGATAATTATTATCACAGAACTGACTCTCCTTAACTTAAAAGGCTTACGCATAATTTTAAACACAGCCATACAAAAGGTGTCGCAAACAATGACTTGAAGACACGGGCACTGAGGCAAAAGATGCACATCTAGAAATTTAGTATTAAAGAAAAGGTTGTGTTACACCTAGAGTTTGACTCTTCTTTGCCTTGCATCATGCAGTCAATTATACCAAGAGCAGGAGTGTCGGTAGAAAAGCCAACAGAGAAATTCTAAAATACTGCCAAATTAGAATGTAGTGGTTTATACCTACTCTGCAATAGCCCGAATAGCTGCAGAGTAATTGAGCATTAAGACCTGATTTACTGTGAGAAAAAAAGGGATGGAAAATGCCCAATTATTTAATGACCTTTTCCAACCCCACTCCACTGGAGAAATACATAAATAAACAAAACATTCAGAATGCAGCAGGAATAATTGAACAATGCTCTTACACAAAACTAGTGGGGGAAGAGAGCTCTCTAATTTAGAAGGAAAAAAAAAGAATTTTCATAGTAGAAGCAAGAAAGTGGAGTAGGTGGAATTAACTCTTGGAGGATATTGACTCAAATAGTTTAGTAAGACTATAAAACATAAGCAACATAGATAAGAACAACATCCACAGTTGCAGTAAAATAAAATAAAATTACAAAGGCTATCAGTACTCAAGTTCCAGGGTTTTTTTTAAACAACCTCTAAGCAGTCTAACTTTATATTTAGAGCTCATAAACCCAGAGATTTTCACACCAGTCTTTACATAGTTTTGCTCACTTTTAGAGGAAAAATATTTCAGTACATTTCCCACATAAGTAGAATATAAAATTTTTAAACAAACTATTAAGCTAGCCCTTACATCAAATGGCATCAGCACACTAGTTTTGAAATTAACATTAAAAAGTATTTTATGTTTTATAAAAATGTTCAGGTAATAGAAAACAAAACCAAGTTCACAGAGTCACAGGTTCTAAGCAGAGAGGACTCTAGCTCTGCTTTTATCTTTAACAAAGTAAAAATGAAGCTGTTTGGAAGCAAAGTAACATTCAGGAAAATATCTGTAAACCAGAGAGTGATGAAGGGGTGAAAAGCTCCATGATGCTTTAGGAAGAGGAAAGCAGCACTGTGATTAAAAACACCTGAAAAGACCTTGTGTCATGACATTTTTCTATATTACAGTTTTCCTCTTGTTCACTTAATAATAAGATATCTTATAACTATAGTCACAGACAAGGTACATGCCAAATACATGCGCCAAAGCACTCTTTTTTAAAAACAATCAGACAAAGTTTCCTGTTTAAGAGCAATCTGGGGCTGTGATAGGATCACAGAAAGCTCAGCAGTAATCACTCACAGCAAAGATACTCGAAACAAAATGCGCACACACATGAAACCCACGTTCCTACATTACAAACCACAGATACATGCGCTAAAACGCTTTTACTCCTATAATTTTTCTTCTGTGTAGCAATTTTTCAATCTGATGAACAAACAAGATGACTCAAGACCAGGAGATGTTTTTTTCCATCCCATCGGCAATCTACTTCTTACAGTACTTCTCTAAAAGTTCAAACGTAGCAACAAACCTTTAACACAATAATAATCACCCTGAGCCTGCTGCATTCTATGTTGCTATTTGCAATTTTTAGAAATATTCAGCAAGAAACTAAGTTTTCTGTCTTAGCTGACTGGATCTTTTAGCGTTGACTAATCAGTTCCAAATAATAAGGCCCACAGCTCCCAATTAAAAAGGGACTGTGCACAGTCCTCTTTGCTCACAAACTTCACTCAAAAAAACACTGAGGTCTCACTAACAAAAATTTCTGAAAGTAAAACCTGAAACTTTTTTAAAGGTTTTGCAGACTATTTCCTTGACTAAGTAAACTTTACATACCTGTAACTATGCATATAAAACTTGGTTTCAGGTGGTTGTGAGTATAAGTATTCTGGAATTATTCATTTAATGAATACACAGTGCAACCTACAAGATAACAGAAACTAATTTTTGTGCCTTTCCTAACTGAAAAGTAGCTTGGATTTTAAAAATGGTTCTCAATTTATAATGGACTAACAAGCAAACTTTATCACATCGTTCCTAATACTGACCATGAACAATAAAATGAAAAACAAACAAAAAACCTACAGGAAAAAAACAAAGCATCTGCAGTTTCTGAATAACGCCACATTGACCTTCCTCAAATTATTATGAAATCGTGACACAATGAGAAAAAGCCAGAAAACTATAAACAGAAGTTTTAGTTCACATGATTTCCAAGCCATCCTAGCTGTCTCAGGACATACTTGTCAAGACTATACTTATCTTACTGAGATGGACCTGGCAAGTCTGTTTTCTGTCAAAGTATTTGACAATATATTTACGGGATAGTCTAGTGGATTGGTGCAATGTAACAACTTTCTAATAATTATTCAGAAACCGAAAATTCTGTCGCCAAGATTCATAGTTTTAACTGAGTCCTCCATGAACAAAGAAAGAATAGAAAAAGATATTTGAGGGTAATTTATACATTGTTTTTGGCTCTATTCATCCAGATGCTGCAAAATATTCAAGTTATTCTGTGAAGCTCTGACACCAAATGCCTATTAGTTCCTCTGTACTACTTCTAGGAGGAATGCAAAGGCAGCCCAGCAGACAAAAAGTCTTGCACTATTTGAATCTCCACTATAACAGTCTTTTATCTAGTGCTCTCGGTGTTTTGAATCAACAGCTACGTTTAAAAGAATTAAAACGGAATTTGACTGTGGAGAGGCAGGACACCAGCGTACTCCTTTATGAATGTATTATCTATCTAGTCGGAGAGCACGCCAACGCTACAGTGTTTGAGCACTTGGTATCTTAACCTCATCGCTTAATAACTACATAATGTCTCATATGGCAAATGCTCGGAGTGCAGGCAGTTAGGGCAACTGGGAAAACGTGTTGCATCACTCTGTTTGGGACCACCAATGTGGTCTTTAGACAAGATCCTGCTTTCAGGAGCTTTCAGGAGGACACGGCTGAAAACAGCTCTCTAATTAGCATCAGACAGGCACAAGCTTGAGCAGAAAGACAAGGGTCAACAGACTGAAGAGCGGGTCAAGGTACCAAAACTCTATGGGACAATACACATGCTACAGGGCAGTAAAGCTTCTCATCTGTGTAGACAATAAGCTGTGCTAAAATCTCTAAACCCTCCTCCTCCCTCTCACTCCCTCCCCCTTCCAAAGGAGAACAACAAAATTAAATGGCTCTGTTGTCAGCGTGACATGATCGCTAATTAGAAGTTACAATTTTCTGAATAAACACAAATAAACAGAGGCCAAGTCCACATCACTTGCACTCAGAAATGTTTATGTTGTATACAAGGGCCCAATTAGCCAAGCATTAAGACAGCACACACATTCCCTCACAAAATTTCACACTTCCCCTCATACAGAGGATGGCAAATATACAGAAACATTTCTGGAAGAGAATCAGTTGTATCTATTCAGCCACTCTGACTTATTTTATTGCAAGGATTGATGCTTAAAAAAAAGAAAAAAAAGGCAGTAATTAAAGATCAGAAGGTTTGTTTCTCAAAACCAAAATTACTATTGATTGCTGCTCCAGAGTAAATACTCCACACCCCTGAAGGGATTCTCCAGTGAGATTACACACTCCAAACTTTAGATGTC
Organism: Nyctibius grandis; assembly: GCF_013368605.1. Taxonomy (NCBI): domain Eukaryota; kingdom Metazoa; phylum Chordata; class Aves; order Nyctibiiformes; family Nyctibiidae; genus Nyctibius; species Nyctibius grandis. The sequence goes on along the minus strand of NC_090662.1, from coordinate 48,685,684 downwards.
TAAGCACTCATCTGATGACTCTAGACATCAGCTTCAAGTGAGTCATGCCCAAGGTACCTATTTTCCTCCACTGGCTTTGAAGGGAGCCCAGAACACTAGCTTAGATGTTAACATATATATTGGACCTCTGTTCTTGGTGGATTTCTTTTTCCTTTCCAGATTTAATCTAAGAGTGGGGTAAACACACCACTGTCTGGTTTTGCTAAACTGTTACAATCAGAAGTTTATACATTGTATAAACTTCACATCTTCCTTAAACTTTGATGAGATGTTTGTCCTTTTTCAAATAGGTCAAATTTCCCAATGGAAAAAAAGAGAAAAAAAAGGTTGCCCTCATCAGAGAACCAAATTTACCTGCAGCTGCTTTGCTCAGGAACGAGCTGTCAGCAGCCAGCGAGATCGTCAATTCTCATGGCTTCCCTGGCATCAGGTCAAACTACTCTAAGCCCAACGGGACAAACTTCAATATAATACATAGCACAGGCAGGAAATGACAATGGCAAGTGAGTGTATGGTGGGGAGATCTGGAGGGCAAGAACAAGGTTTACACCTAGGGAAGGAGAAGGGAGCTGAGGCAGTAGGAGACCAAGAGGAGAGGTGGACCAGTGAGAAGTGCAGAACGCAGGGCAGCCAAAAACAACGGTGGATGGGAAACTAAATGACATTCAAAAGGGATTATGAGTCCTGTCACACTTAGTGTTTTATCTTGATTATTATAAAATGTACCAGAATAAAAATCATCATCTATGGAGAAAACTGAGAAAGAAAACACTTCCCAGGACCCAAATCTTCCTAATGAGTTAAGGAACTTCGTTAAAATTCAATGACTAAATAGCAAACCACCACATAATTACTTTATTTAAGGAGGTATACATTGCACTGCTAATCCTGTAAGCCACGCATTTATAAACAAATGGCAAAACATGATTTTATGTTAAAACGAATAAAAAGGATGATTTTTAAAAATATTTCCACATTTTTTGAGGCTTCAGGAAGCATCACTCAGTATGTTTTTCAAAGTATCCAGTGGCTAAATGAAGAGACTCCTGAAAATAATGAGTGCACTAGTAAGAGTTAACAGGTGGTCACTGTTCCAAAGACAGTAGAAGGATACACATGAACGGAGCCACAGCTGAGTGACCAAGCGGAATGGGCCAAAACACTGACATAATTCTAAATCTCTGAATTCGCAAGGGGAGGGAGGAAATGGACTGAAACCTTCGGACAAAGAAAGATTTTTTTTTTTAAGAGTCAAAATCTGAAGTCATCATTCAAGCAAAATGAACATGAAAGAGGAATTTCAGACAACAAAGTCAACACAAGACCAGACTAAATGTTGTAGGCTTTAGACTACTTCAAAACCTAAAAATTTAGGGCAACAGATGTTCCAGAATAATATAGGTCAGGAACAGCAGTTCAGCATGTTAAAATAAATCAGTTCTTTCATATTTGAGTGTTGTTTACAGATAGATAAATAGGAAAGGGAATAACCTTGCCGAACAGAAAAATGCAATGGGGCCTCTTCTAAAACAACACCTGTATATTAACTGTTTATTAACTGACATATTTCATATATTACTCATTTTAACTTAACTACAACGAATGCTCTAGAGATTGTAACATTTAAATGCAGATCTATATTCCTATTGGGTAAAGTTAAGAATTTAAGAAATGCCTCATACTATGTCTGAGAGAGATTACTAATATAGTGCATTGAATCTTTTAGGAAATTTTCTCCCAAGAAGGAGAAAAAAAATACAACTTACTTTCACAGTACTATATGTGCCTAATACATGCCATATGTATAATACGTTAAACGTGCATTCAGTCCTCATCTCAGTCATAGAAAAGAATTAAGAAAAAAAATATAAATGTCACTAAAAGTTCAGATTTTGGAGCACATTCTTTTCTCTTGAAAAACAAAGTTGTTTTTTTAAATGCAATTTGTTTTTAATAGCTTCTCCTTAAGGAGCAGTTTTGAATGTAATGGAGCAAAAAGATCTGTTTTTTCTGGTGGCTTATGTGTAACATCATATTCTGCTGTAAAGGATGGAGGACAATTTAAACTTCAGGGAAAGCGCATCTAAGTCCCTTTCTCAAGGTCTACCATTAAAGTCAAAAGACCAATTATTTTGAAGCTTCAGAAGAGATTTATTTTCATTAATCTTTAGACCAGAAAGTTAAGCAAAGTTGAGGGAGAAGAAAAGACAGAGAATGGAGGTAGCAATTAATTGTAACATTATCTATGATAAGCAAGCAGTAAGTTGTGCTAAATATTCAAATCAAAGAAATTAAGGAGCAAACATTATAATAGCAGAATATTCACTCTGTGGTTTTAGCAATTCACCAGCACCTTTCAAAATAGTAGTTTGGGACTGATTGAAAATGTAGACCATAGATTTTAAAATTAACTTCAGAAATAAGCCTATCGATATAAAGGAAAACAACTTTTCTTCATTTTCTCTTTAATAGCTTTTCCTATTTTCTGTTACTTGACACAAGGAGTGACCTTCTTTATAATTAAGTGTAATTTACAAACCTACAAACTTGCTCTATTTTTGTTAGTGAATTCAGTCACTTTCACCACACTTCCATTGCAAAACATTGCAGTACATTCAAATTCTGATCTGCAGTTCCATCTTTAGAAGTTTTATGCATTTGGACAAGTTCAAGCAAATGCATTATTTTACGCTGAGCTAAAGTTTCACTACACAGCACCTGCATTTAACATATCTAATAACTCCACTTCTGTATTTTTGAAAAAAAAGGTATTTGTTGAAGAAACAGTTTTGAGATAACATATTCAAGACCTTAATACAATTCATTTGTCTGAGAGGGATTCATTTACGTCAGGTCTTCCAGCTAAGGTATTCCTCATCTAAAAACACTAAACAGAAACCAAAAAGATAGCATTTTAAGTTACATACAAAAACTTTTATTTGCAATATTACTGCACAGTTTGCAAGGGCACAGCTCGGATAAGAAGTCAGAATTTTGCTAAACCAGCTTTGACCATTTTGATTTTTCATACACAAAAATCACAGGCAGCGCCATACCCCAACTTGTCTAACAACAGCTTGATCCCATAAGGCCATTCCTCACTGACTTCAGTGTAGAAAAACTCTGAGGCACTAAGGAATAAGTGGCCAAAATTATTCCACACCTGTAGAGTTACAGGATTCCTGCCTTTTTAAGGAATGGCAAAATATGGATTTATTCATCTCCTTTTCCTTCCCCCTTCCCAAATGAGACAGTTTAATCGTGACCTGGCACATCACAACCAGCTGGAATTTGATGCTATTCCCAGTACTTATCAATCAGGACCTCGAAGTTAGATGCATGCATTAAGGCCCAGAAGATTTTAAAGTATAGGCTTCATTTCGTGCAGAGCTGGCAATGGTTTTGTTCCCCCCTATTGTTCAACAATCCACAGAGAGTTCTTACAGATGCTGAAAGTTATACTGCAGTGAAACCAAACCTTTAAAAGAGCAAAAACAGAATGTGATTGAATGAAGCTGCAAACCAGAGTGAAGACAGCCTTTAGCAAGATTCTCTAAAAAGGAAAAACAGGCTTAGTATTTTGCAATGACATCAAAAACCCTCCACAAGTTTGAGACTTTTCTTCCAAAAGACTTCATGAATCTGGATAAAAGCCTGCTTTGCACAAGCAAGCTGAGTATCAGAACACTGATCGTAGCACTTCTTTACCCCTCAACCTGACAGTTTGCTGATCACATATATCAGAAGTTCTTCTGAAATGTAGCTCTCGTTGCAAAATACAACAATTCAAATGACCATTTACTGCAAAGGTGGCCTTTACAAGGCTATTTCATTAGCATGTTGACATATTAAGGTAAGAGGAAAGGGATTCCTAGGTGCTTGATCAGAATATTTGCTTGACTATGTTTTTTAAGCTATCCTTACAGTATCTTCATCGGGGCATTCACATTGCACGTTAGGTGCTTACAGATTTCTCTCTGGACGTCACCAATGGTGTTCTGTAGCTGTATTTACAAGCACGATGCAATAATTACTCTTTTCTCCTTCACGCCAAGCAGATTGTGAATTTGGTTCCTATACTGCTATTGTGTCTAAGGGCCTGCACAGTAAAGGCAGGTGATGCATAAGCATGAGAAAGCTTTGCCAACATGCCTCACTCCTGATTCACGATTGCCCTTCGGTTCCAGCGCTGAGCCTCTGCAGAAGAAAGGTTGCCAATGCTGTCACAATGTGTGATGCTTCTCTGATGCGAACAAACATCCCTGAGGGAACAGGATGAATCCATGAACTCTATCTCACTTGCGAGTCACACCAGAATGCACATGTAAGAATAAATAAATAAATAAATAAATACAGTTAAAAACTGTAACAAGAATATTTCTTTTCCTTCTCCTCTGCACTGCTCCAGAAACCACAGAGAAGCCAAACTGGAGGGAGCAGAAAGGACTTCCCTCTTCTCACACTTTTTTTTAAACTACACAAACAGCTTCTAGCCAGTAAGCATACAAGAACTTAAACCACACATCGTCAAAAGTAAAAATAAAATCTACACTTCAAAGAAAACACAAGCCATTAATATAAAACAATAATAATAAAGCCCCTATACTTCAGAGAAAGGATTGTAATCTGGTCCCAGAGTCAGATATGTTTATGGATATTAAAAAGTTATTTCTCAGGTAATCACAAGGGGAGCAAACAAGCACTCTGACAGCTGTCAGTATTTCATATCTGCCCCCCCAAGAAGAGATGAGTGTTCAACAGAAAGTGTTGCATCCCACTATTTTCACCCACACCTGGGAGAAATACACGTTACCCCCCTCCTTTTCAATCCTGATCCCACAAGGCTTTCTACTTTAAGATACTGAGCAGTTCCAACATAAGCACTGTCTTAAGCACTTCAGTTGCTCAACAACTTCTGTTGGGTTTAAAAAGTAAATGAATATGAGGCAAAACTCTTGTTGAGGCTTTTGAGAAAAAGAAATTTTTTTTCATTTTGAGGAGGAATCATCAAAATACAAAAATTTTACTTGGAGTCTCGGATGCCAAGGTATACCAGGGAGACCATTGCTCGGCATCTTCATGACCAGATAAAAGATTTCCCTTTCTTCCTGCTTTACTTCTTGGTTCTCCCCAGGTACCTCAGTTTGAGCTCACAGTTTAACACAATAAAGAAGAGAAACAACAACATTATTCTTCAGCACCATGAATCTTCAAGGTGGTTATCATAACGCCATCTGCTCTGGCCTGGATGAGAACAGCTTCCAAAAGCAAGAGACTTTGGGAATGACGCTCATCCTTGCTCAAACTCCAGCATTTCCTCAGACAGGCAGGACAGGGCTGGTGCTGGCTACTGCAATGGCAGATCAGTGGGAAATGGTGACACTACTAGTGTACATTTAATGGGTATATTACACAGAGAAGGTTTTTTAGCTTCCTGGGAGATCCATGCCTCAAAACTGGAAACAGGGATACTAAAGACCTGTAAGGCCATTCTGGAAGGCTCTTCTACATCTGACAAGCTCTTTCCTTTCCAGCCTCTCTTAGGAGGCTCACATGCACCACCAGCACTTGAAGATCACTTACACGGGTAGTTCCAGGAGGAACTCTCCCATTTTACTCTATCTATCTCTGTCATCTTAGTGCACTGAGACAACTGATCATTTTCAACTTTCCCTTCTCTAAGTGAAGGCATAGCTTCAGTAAACTTGGGCAAACATTACTCTCTCCTTGCTCTCATAATCAAGTGGCACACAGTACCTATGGCAGTGCTATATATAGCTTCAGTTATATGTTGCTTTTTATACTGAGAAACATAATTTCTATGGATCAATCCAATAGAGAAGAAAAATCAGTAAGTATTCAGACATTAAAAAAGTCCCTACAAAGTTTTTTAGTATGCTAGCATCAGTTTTCCATAGCTCACATTCCCCAAAATGCCACTTCTGACAGCAAAAAAAATTGAGAACATTAGTGCTCATGACATCACTGAGCAACTAAGATGTAGTAACTATCAAAATAGAATGATAAATGTCTTCAGTAGTACATCACGAGACAGACACGTAATAAGACTACAGTTCTTTTATTTCTAGAATATGGATTTCTTGAGAAACTTTGGAGTTTGATTCATATTTTCCAAGCAAATTCTTACATTGTACATCACCTGAGCTAGGGAGAGCAAGCAAGCAAAATACAGCAAGGAACACGTCCAGTGATGCTGTGAAAGCTGGCAATATTGTAGGTAACTTAACACAGCTAAGAGACTATTGACTGCATAGAACTAATATGCATGTGAAGTCCCGCCAAAACACCGTCAAACTTTCAAGTGTTGAAGTGCCAGAGGAGGGGCAAAAAGCAAGAACAATCTATCAGTTGATTAAAAGTTAAAGCCATTGCTGAATAAGCTGCTCTGGAGAGAACGCAGGGGCTCAACTTCCATTGCTAAAGAAAAAAAAAATCAACAATTAGAATTTTGAAACACTTAATACCCCTGTGTAATTGGCAGATGGCATGTCATCTAGGGGGAAAAAGTATTTAATTTGTATTAACATGTTTCTCTTAGTTAAGTTAAATTTTCCCTAGAGGTCTACACAGTAAAAATAGCACACAACATTCAGCTAATGAAAAGCACTCAAAATTATGAGAGGCAAACAAGCTGGAGGTGAATCACATTTTGAGTGCTTCTCTTGAAAATATTTCCCCTAATCTTACTTAAGTAGTTAGTCCTCACCTTTCTTCCATTCAGCAGGCACAAGGAACAAGAATGAAATCTACAGCAATATTAGTGCTGCACAAGAAAGCAACAGTATTAACTCCGAAGCTGCACAGCTGCCTGGATCTGTTCTCGATGTCTATCGCAGTAACAGCACCAACACAAGGTGCCAGGGTTTGTTCTCTGGGGTAATTGGGTTTGAAGAGGGTTCTGGTTAAGGTTGAGACAAATCTGTTGGCCACTGCTCAGGCACTATAAAACAACACGTTCCACTCCACAAAACTACCAAGCATCTCTGCAAAAGCCAGCAGCGTACGAGACCCACCAGTACGAATCACACGGATGACAAATGTTAAGCCACTGGCACTCTTTTAGACACCAAGGTTACCTGTCATTTTGGGAGGGGAAGGTGCAGTGAAAGCATATAAATAAGGCAAGAGATGAGGGATACTGATGATCATGATGTGTAACGTTACCTTGAATGGCTTCTACTTTACATTATGAACTATCCTTACTCTTCAAGTACTCCTAGTAAATGAGACAGCTCTGCTGCTGGCACACGCACACAACCCCCACATGCAAGAGTTCATAGCACATCATGCTGCAAACATGCCTTGCAATGCATTGAAATCTCTCTGACAGCTTGTTAAATATTATGCACCTCTGCTCATTTCACCCAAATAGCTACTAAGAACAAAGTATGTCTGCATTTGCTATGTGTTTCTATAGCTGTTCATGCAATAAACATACACATCAAATCCATCACAAGTGAAAAAAAAAAACCACCAAAAACACTTTTAAATGAAAAAAAGGTCAATTTTGTATATTTTGTTGGAAATTCAACTTCACATGGTTCAAAAAGCTGAAACATTTCACTGCTTCGTAGAAGAACTCAAGTTAAGCTATAGCTGGACTTTAAGTGGGGAATTTGATTAACTGGTCAATTAACACAGTATTGTAAAATCCCTTTCTATTTTTTGAAGTGTTTTATACATATTAACAAAACAACTATGTCTTTATCTTGGCCCTAAGTTGTCTTGCTTTATTATGTAAGATCATGCATTCACTCCAATATGACAAGATTACTACCTAGGACCATAGGATATCATACTGGAGGAGTTATTTCCAGAGGTTCAATAATGCCTTTCCTTTCCACAGTACAAATACTATATTATTCCCACTCATTTTAATGGGAGAAAATGTAACGTTCATTTTTTTTCCAGAGTTCCAAGACTAAGAGTTGCGATGTGTAGAGGTTTGGTTGAGTGAGAAGGGGCACGATCCTGTGTCAGTCACTGAGCAGTCTGAGCAACCCAGGCTTTGAGCAAGGGTTAAGCCCAGAGCTAGCGACCTTGCACTCCCCTTGCACGGTGCAGAACAAAGAACCTCGTGGTGCCTGCTTCGCGGGAAGCAAAACTACATCCGGGAGGGGAGGGGGCGGTCACGGCTCTGAATATGTAAACCTATGGACCAATCACAAGTGCGATCGGGGCGCGCGATTAACATATGCATAGTCTATATAACCACTGCTTTCTTTGTTAATAAACGAGAAGCTTCCATACTCACATTGAGATTGTGAAGTTTACTCCAGACCGTTCCCCAGCACCCGCGAGCGCGCCTCCCCCGGTTTTCCCCGTACTACAACTGGTAGCAGAGAATGGTTCCCTTCGGCGTGCTCTCTCCGAGACTGCGGTAAGCAGCGAAAAGGAGGTGTTGGGAAAAAGACGGCTGGGAGCGGTGATGTTTGGGTCAAAAGGGCAGAACAGACACTGGAAGGGTTGGCCACCCAGCTCCCAGAGTTCAGGTGCTGTTCAGGTCAAAAGGGCAGAGCAGACACTGGAAAAAGGGCAGCCATGGAAATAGAGGCTGCAGTGGTGCTGATTGCATATATCTTCTCTAAGAGAAGGAGCAAGACAGTGGAGAAACAGCTAATTAAGCTGATAAAGTTGGGCCAGCGCTGGGGACATTTTAAAGACACAGCGCTTGTATTTTCTGTGGAGGAATGGAAAGAAGTGGGAGACATTATGTGGGAAAAGACTGTTGAGAGGGACCCCGAGGAAGAAGAAATTAAGGAGGTGCGTGAACTCTGGCAAAACGTGATAGAGACTTTAAAAACTATGAGGGCAGAAGGAGAGGTCGCCCGCGCAGCTGCTGAGATGCGGCCGGCGCCGCCGGAGCCCAACCCCCCAGCTAAAACAGAAAAACCTGGGGTTCTGGCTCGTTTCTTCGGGTTACCGGCAGTTAAGGGCATGTCGGCAAACATAAAGCCATCCGTGGCGGAGGTTCGTACGGCTGTAGAAGCGGCGAACTCCCGGGAGAAATGGCGCAGCAAGAATTTAGAGGAGGAGGTTGCGAACAAAGAACCACGTGGCGCTCCTGGGACCGCGTGGCAAAGGGAGCGGAAACAGGAGGGGGAGGGGTGGTCAGCCCCTCACCCTGCTCAGCCAGCGTCCGGAGAGGGGGGGCCAGTCCCTCCCCTCCGCGCCGCCGGAGTACCCGCCCCTCCCGCCTTCGCCCTGTCAATCAAGATCGCCAAGCGCCGTTGCGAAAGTGGTCTAACCGCTAGGTTTCTCGGTTTTCACCCCGGCGGCCCGGGTTCGATTCCCGGTGTGGGAATCACGTGATTGGAAAATTCTTTAACAAACAAAAGCTGCAGCTACACAGTATGGAGTAAAATCAGACGCTGTAGCAATACCAAATATACAGGTTTAGTACTTTTTTTGCCTGTTAGTGAATGTTTTACATGTGTAAGGTTTTGGTTGAGATGTTAAATGGTGGAGGAGTACTGTGGATGTGAATGTGGGAAGTAATTTTAGTCATGTGTAATTGGTTATAGGGCCTAAGTTGAAGTAATTAACTTGTTGCTGATTTATTCAACAATGCCTTGTTGCTTTGTATGCATTAATGTTTGGGTGTAAAGAGTGTGTATATCCAACAGGGAGCCACAGTATTTAAATTTACCAACCTAATGTTACAACTGCTTTGAGGTGGCCTATGACTGAAGAGCGACTGCAGATTACTAAGGGACTGGTAGAGGAACAGTTAAAAGCAGGACATATCAAACCCTCAGTTAGTCCTTGGAATACACCCATTTTTGTCATCCCTAAGAAAAGTGGAAAGTGGAGATTATTACATGATTTACGGAAAATTAATGAGCAAATGCAAGCAATGGGAGCATTGCAACCAGGACACCATGAGGTTTGCCTTTTCTGTTCCTGTTATCAACAAAGCGGAACCAGCTCAAAGGTATGAATGGGTAGTTCTACCACAGGGCATGAAAAATTCACCTACGTTATGTCAGCTTTATGTGGCATGGGCACTGAAACCATTGCGCCAGCTATGGCCACAGACTATCATCTATCATTATATGGATGATATTTTGTTATGTCAGGCCGATCCTTTTTCAGAAGAAAGTCTCCACAAACTAACAACAACGTTGGCGGAGAAAGGTCTCGTGATTGCACCAGAAAAGATTCAACGAACTGATCCCTGGAAATACTTAGGATGGACAATTTCGGATGCTCAAATCCGGCCTCAAAAGGTGGAGCTACATACAGATTTGAAGAACCTGAAGGATGTACAAACACTTCTCGGAGATATTCAGTGGGTCCGTAACTGTGTCGGTATCTCGAACACTGAGATTGCCCCCCTCACCGAACTGCTGCGACGATCACACCCTGCTGACACCATACAGCTGTCTGAGACTCAACAAAGCACGTTGCGGTCAATCATCGCCAAATTACAAACTGCATGCTCATCACGACGCATTCGTGAACTACCTGTGTCTCTGCTTGTAATTAACAGTGAAAATATGGTTTGTGGTGTCATTTGTCAGTGGCAAAACAAAAAGGGGGAACTCCCCCAGGGCTACAACCAATGCCACTACAAATGCCACAATAAAGATGAAGCTTTTTGGGTGTTGGAATAGCAGAAAATGAGGTAAAATCTGTTGTTCAGGCATGTCCAAGGTGTGGGGCTCAGGGACCAGGCATTGGTATTGGTGTAAACCCGAAGGGTTTGGCAGCACTTGAGCTATGGCAGATGGATGTAACACATATTCCAGAGTCTGGGAGACAAAAATATGTACATGTCACAGTAGATACCTTCTCGAGGTTAATCTGGGCATCTGCAATGTCCGGAGAAAAGGCACAACAGGTTTGTAAACATTTGTTGGCGTGTTTTGCCATTATGGGGGTGCCAGAACAGATCAAAACAGATAATGGGCCAGCATACACCAGCCAAAAGTTTCGTGTATTTTTAACACGCTGGGGAGTGAAACATGTTACTGGTATACCACACTCCCCGACAGGTCAAGGGATCATCGAACGCACCCATAGAACCATAAAGGAATATTTAAGGAGACAGAAGGAGGTAGATACTGATCCAACATTGCGGTTGCATAAAGTGTTGTTTACTTTGAATTTTCTGTGTTTAACAGGGGACCGAGAAGAACCACCGGTTGTTGTACATCACCAGCAGTTGAAATTTAATAATAACACCATTATACCTCAGTTACAGGTGATTTATCGGGAACCTGCTACAGGGGAGTGGAAAGGACCGGTGCCAGTGATCCTTAGTGGCCGGGGATATATGTGCGTGGCCACCGACCAGGGACCACTTTGGGTGCCGAGCCGATCAGTAAAACCACACCTCCCCGAGAAATCGGATGGGTGATGGAACTGGTAAAAATGGTTCTTACAGGAGTTCTTGTGATTGCAGTTATCTTGTTAATGTTACCATGTTTATTTTCTTGTTTGCAGAAAGCGTTAATGAAACTTGTGAATCAGGCCTGGCTTGCTCACAAACAAGAAGGGGGAATTGTAGAGGTTTGGTTGAGTGAGAAGGGGCACGATCCTGTGTCAGTCACCGAGCAGTCTGAGCAACCCAGGCTTTGAGCAAGGGTTAAGCCCAGAGCTAGCGACCTTGCACTCCCCTTGCACGGAGCAGAACAAAGAACCTCGTGGTGCCTGCTTCGCGGGAAGCAAAACTACATCCGGGAGGGGAGGGGGCGGTCACGGCTCTGAATATGTAAACCTATGGACCAATCACAAGTGCGATCGGGGCGCGCGATTAACATATGCATAGTCTATATAACCACTGCTTTCTTTGTTAATAAACGAGAAGCTTCCATACTCACATTGAGATTGTGAAGTTTACTCCAGACCGTTCCCCAGCACCCGCGAGCGCGCCTCCCCCGGTTTTCCCCGTACTACAGCGATGGACAACTTGTTGAGTGGTGAGAGATTTTCCTCGGAGAGGCAACACAACCCTGCTCTACCTCCACCTTACTTCCAAGGAAACGTTCTTCTCTATTTCTTTAAGATGACAAGTGATTTTGTTTGAAGTTGGTATAGCTTTCTCAAAACATTTCTTTCTTTAGGAAACTGGCTTACAAAAGAACATCCATAAACAGAATTTAATTAACTTATTTAACAAACTTGACATTGTGACTGCTCACACCCCACCCCCCTTTGCTGAACTCATATTTTGCATCTTATGGCCCAAAGACAGACTGAACACAGTCTAGTGTTTCGCTCATGTTTTTCTTCTGGACAGCATAGCATCCACTATTGAAATCACTTAATTTGCTTAAATTCCTGAGGCCTGACTTTGATTATTTAAAATCAGCCTCACTGTACAGGAGGTGTCTAGGAAGGAAGCAAATAGTTTCAATTCTTTGTCCTTGTAAATTCAATTCAGACTAGGTGAGTGTGATCACAAGGAAGTCTGAAAGACAGACTGCAACCCTGAGAAGGAAAATTAATTGGCAAGTTTCTTACGCATCCAGGTAGACCAGGTCCATAATAAAGCTGTAAGACAAGAAACGTTTGCGTGACCAGATTACAGAGCTTATCCAGAATTCCCAAGATACCTTGAAAAATAGACTGTATCAAGGGAAACCATAAGGAGTTTTTAGTTTCGTTTTTTTTATTTATTTTTTTGCAACTAGGCAAGTTAAAAATTTTATTTTCTTCCACTTAAGTCCTAAATGTATTTGCAGCTGCTTAAATTTCATTACACTATCCTCAAAGAGAGCAAAAACCTCTACACCAGTATATTCAGCATTAAGTCTTTTGATTTAACTGACAGCTCTTCTTCTGCACACAGGAAGAAGTTTGAATACATATTCTTTATGCAAAGCAGTTCCTCTGGAAAGCTGAATTTAGACTGGGAACACGAAGATGCTAATTGCTTTTATGTTCATTCCTTCTTATTAATTTAGTAAAAGCAAGGAGTGTAACATTTGCATTCAAAGTTTCAGATGCTCTGTATACAGATCAAAAGACATCCCTGTAACATGCAATATGCTTTGAAATTTAAATATCAGCATAAATTGTATTTATTTCCCTAAACAAGAGAGACTGTGCCAACTTGTAGGGAATCTGCATCATCAACATGAGGCTTCAAACTTTTTATTTCCTCTACCATCAGAATCATTGCCATAAACTTCTATTCCAGACATTACCAGTGTTTCTAACCCTTATCTCCTCTTCAAGGTCAGACCTTTCTTTTAAGCTTGCAAGCTCTAACGAGGTTGATCTGAGGAATTTACAGACCAACAAAGAGAAAAAAATGTGACCTGGTGAATAGAGCCAGGTCACAATACCTAATGGCACCTGCCCTTTTGTTTGTTTTGAGTTTTTTTAACAAAAAAAAAAAAACACAAATGAAAAAGGTTACCACTCAGTCTAGAAATATTGACAAGCCACTGAAATTCCTTCTCTATCTGCTTTACTCAAACTCAAGCCACAAGGAGGTAACAACATGAGTATACAAGAGACTTTCAAGCAGCCTGGCCCAACCTGGCCCGGAGAACATCCACCCCTCAGAAAGCCTGTTCATCGCTCACCCCTCTCTGCAAAGTGCACGTAATTAAGACTTAAATCCTTTGGACATGCACCCAAGCTCTGCTGAGATCCTCCCAGACAATATGATAGCACTCTTTATTTCATCCTATTATCGTAACATAATTGTTTTGATTTCTAATTGGTGCCCCTGCCAATGGCGAGGGGATTGGAACTAGATGATCTTTAAGGTCCCTTTCAACCCAAACCATTCTGTGAATCTATGATAATGAATAGCAGTTGGGATGCACTCCAGGTCGTTACTGCAACAAGCTTAAACCTGGAATGAGCTACCTCCGCTGGAGCAATCTTCCTCTGGAACTTGCTTGCTCCCTCTGTTTATAATACTTGAACATCAACTCTGAACCCTGCAAGATTTTTTTTCCCTGAAGCAAATTCAAAGTTTAACCCATTTTTTTCTGATATTTAATATAAGTCATTAAGTCAATAGGCATTTAACCTGTTTCTTTGACTTACACTAGAGTTTAGTCTGTTGTAATAAAGTACAATACAATACAGATTAGTATTGAATCACATGACAAGCAGCAAAGAAATGAGAACTCTTTTCTCTGTCTGAATGAGATTACAAAAAAGCAAATTTAGAATTTTTGAAGAAACTGTACCGTCCTCAGATGGAAAACATTCTGCAGTCTTTACAGACTGCACACTCACTGCATTATCTGTTCCCACCATACCTTTTTTCCATTACAATTCATTATATATACTTCTTTTAAAACCTACTGTACACAAGCACCTCATTATAGCATGCAAATTCTTTGGTTGCCAACTTCATTAGTGTGGGTGAGCTGTATTAAGTAATGCTGCTTTCTCCACTTTCTAAATGAAGAGTATTAAAATAATCCCTAGAAAGAGAGAAAGAAGCAGGAATTAGAAACTAAACAACTTGAACCTCCTTTTGCAATACATAAATTTAGCATCACCTCACTTAGCCATCTAGCTGCTAATAAGGCAGGTTTGTATACCTGGACGCAGCAATAAAACTAAAATTGCTCCAAATACTACATAGGTTTTAGCTGCGAAAAAGTCTTTGTAAATGTACACATAGGGGATGGTGAATATATGTGCGTCCATGTGTGTGTACATGCATTTTAATTATTCTGCCCTAATTTGCACACATGTAGTTTGAAAAAGAGGAGCATAAAGGGTTGCAAGGTTTGTAAAGGTTGTGCATAAACCACACATGTAAGACACCTGCACATGCACACTCCAGCGGTGTCTGCAAGAAGGATGAATTATTTCCCAGTCTCTTACTCCAGGATCCTAAATCCTGTTGAGAGCCTGTTTACAAAACACACACCAGAAGCTGACCAAACTAATTTTAAGACTCAAAAGTTCAGCATCTGCTTATTGGATATTTGCACAATAAATGCTGATACTGTTTTGCCAGAACTATTTTTTCCCATCCTAAATACAAAGCTAAAACTGCTACATGATTTAATACAGACAGCTGATGGGATGAAGACCTGTACATTCAACATCAACTTTCAATTTTAAATATATTGTTAACTTGGAGAAGATTGTATTTTCATATTTTTCATTTAACAGATTTTTCTTTCATTCTCAGATATGGCCATTATCTAGGGTGGGGTTTTTTTGTGGGGGAGGGGGTGTAGGAGGTTATAAGCATGCTTGCAGATCTTTCTTTAAAACAGAAAGGAACAGTTTAATCTGTGGCCTCTTGGCATCAGCAGGCCAACAGCTGTAGGAAACTAATTTCATTTGAAACCCTATAGGCAAATATTCTTGCAGTCTACAAAAGCTACATCAATCCATGCAAACTGTGAGCAAGCTGTTTCAGACAAAGGAAACCTGCTTATACTCACAAAAGCGCAACGCATGTTATTCAAGTCATGTGTCAAAGTGAAACAATCCATTTAATATTCCATTCAATATTTTCAGGAAGAATTAGTATACACAAATTTCTCAAGTAATTACTTCACAAAGATGTTTGTGTAAATCATGCAAAACGAAGAGGAACTGCAGAAATATTATTAGAAATATGTAATATTCTAATAATATATATTAGAATACATTACATGATAGCAAACCAGAAACTTTCAAGAAGTTAAGCACTGTAAGTATCAATGATTTGCTTCTATTTTTGCTATTAAAAAAAACAAAATACTACGGGTATATCACTGCAGGAACTTCCTGTAAGAAGTCATAGCAAAGTCTACCAGCTTAACCTGGAGGACGTCCATCAGTAGGCATATCATGGTTATCTACATGTTAGGAGATGATTGAACAGATTCTATGATCTCTAGAAATCGGAGACAGGGCATTTGAATTTTTTAAGCATTGAGATTAGCTGTTAGTCTGCTTACTAGAGCATATAAAAAATGAAAAGTTACTGAATTAGGAAGTCAACAATTTTTGTGCAGTTTCTACTAAATCAGTCAGTTATTTGGGAAGAAAATTCCCCTCAATGGGTAACCAAATCACCATCATCTTAATGGAAAAATAAAATTAATGACATTTTATGGGAATGGCAATTCTTTTAAATACTGTATGTCACCTCTGGCATAAAAATATCCTTTAGTATTCTGAGGTAAATAAAAATGTATATTCCTAAATTTCAGAAGACAAAGTATATACTAGGCACATTCTATGTTTGTGCCTGCAATTAAAAAAATCTTAAACTAAGACGGTAAGTCAAGTAGGGGGGAAAATGGGAGCATCCGTAAAATAGAACTGACTGCCAGGGTATCAGTGACAGCCTTGTACACCACACTGATGCTTTGTGTACTTATCCTCTGATAAAATACAAGAGGTTTTAACTGAAAAGTATCTAAATACAATACATTTCTTACCCAATTAAATAACAAATGATGTGGTACTGAAAAAATGCAGCTGCTTAGCAGGATCTGCATTAATAACAGTAGCTTTTGAGTAAGGCAGATGATTGTCAAAATTGCCTAAGACTTGCCAAGCTTCAATACCCTGAAGCTCAATGCTTCTATTCTGAAATGTTTTAATCTTCAAGCATCTTCAAAAAAAGGGTTTCCTCCTAGCCCACTTACTCTGATTAAGTATCTGGCAGTATAAAAGATTAATTCATAAAACACACAGCTGGAAATGGTCATTTTTATGGTCTGTTGTGCTATTATCTCACAGAACCTGATTCAACCAAAGCCTGCACAGCTCTTCACCAGCTACCCAACTCGGGCAATCCCCCAGCTTTCATCATTTCTTTCAGTTGAGATGATGCAGAAACACATTCTTTCCCAGCTTCTAGAAATCACATTAAAAACCAGCAACTGCTTCCAGAAGAGTTACGAATTTATTACTCGGGAGACAGCAGCTATCAACACCTGGTTACATATACTAGATACGATGCTCTCATGCATGGTTTCAGTTCTTTGAAATTTTAAAATTAAGCTGTGATTTTAGCATCCATTAAATGTAATTTGAGAAGTCCAAGTATTTTACTGTTTCAATGAACTTTAAGCTCTTGTCTCCACCCTTTCACTCTCCTTACTATCCATTTTAAGAACTATTTTCACAGGCTGGCTTCTTTTAAAACCTCTAGCCCAAGGAGTAGTACTGACCAGCATTCACACATGCTACTGTTTTCCATTGTCAATTTTTGGTCAAATTCTTCTTTTATTTTACAGAACACCAAGAACCAGTAGGCTTAGCTCACTACGGATATCAGATGGCAACATTAAATACGTCTAATATTTGTTTTCTGAAGTCATTCCACTCAGGTGGTTTTTCCTGGATTTATCTGATAGTCATTTACAAATCTTGCCATATATCAGTGATCGTGTTGACACAGCCTGACAATCACAATGGCATTACATTTTACGTAGAAGCAGGCTTTTCTTAAAAATCTCAAAATACGGAGATACTTTGATGATTATCTGAGTGCTTTTTTTTCCAGATTCATATGCACAATGCAGCACACACTATGCATGGAATAAAGTTAATATAGTCAAGAAATTGGCGGGAATTTAAGAATACAATCTTACATATAAGCCTCATTGCACCTATGAATCACGTTCTAAAATATTCAAATAGGTAAAGTTCCATCTGTTTTTACCTCTCCCACACAGACCAAGCTACTCTGCTGATCACCAGGAAGACTAAGGAACTTACCAAGAGAGGTTCAGAGCACTTCCTCTGAAAGGTGTCTCTTGCTGTATCTTTTGCTGTACAGGAAAGAAAAGTGCAGATTATCTGTCCCAGACTGATTAATAGGTTTATTAATGGTAACGGTGGAGGATTTTCAGGTATACACAGCACTATGAGCCACAAGAAGCCAGCATACAAGAGAGGGAAGAATTACAGGAGGGGCATATCAAAATGTAAAGGCAATGAAAACTACTACTGAAGACATTAAAGGAAAGTGGCAACCTTCCCTGCTCCACTATTCCTCTTATTAGAAGGCCAGGAAGATTAATTAATTTAGATTAATAGGGAGGGGGGAGATTCCATCTTCTTCCAAAGCATCAATAATCTACCACAACTATAGAGAGGATGCCTTAATGTTTCTACTTACATTAAATTTTCAGGTTGATGTACCCTGCTCAAACACTTAATATCTGATCAAATCACCACAGCTGAGTCATGATAAAACTCTTCCCAAGTCAGACTGGCAGAGAGCCATTGAGATTTATAGGGCCATATTTTTCCATATCCTTATTTAGCATGGTTATGTATGCTTACTAAGCAAAATCCCCTGATGAAACCAGCCATTGCAGAGACATTTCCCCCCCACCTCCGTCTCATTTTTTGAGGCTAACAATTCCTTCCCAACTCCCAAAATCCATAAAAGATACACTGAGCAGCTAGAAGCGTATGGTTTGTGGTTGCACACTGGTATGCGAAGCAGATGAATCCCTCTAGAGCAGCCATGTACCACACACTGTTGCAGTAAACATGATTCTAGCCCAACATTTCCAGCAAGAAAAAAGAGCCACGAATGGTGGAGGTCATTTCACTACAACTGCAAACTGAATAGCTCAGCTTTAAGACTCAGCTGCTCTGGCCTCTGCAGGCTTTAATCATCTCTGCTTCTTTCTCTTTTGGAGAATTCGGTGTCCAGTTTGTATTGAATCAGAGTGTTTCCATGCCAAAGTAAAACCGCACAGCATAAATCAGCTACAGACTAAAAGTTACCATCAACTAAAAAAGTAAAATCCATAACTAAAGCATTCTGAAGGTAGTCAGCAAGTTGCTGTAGCCAGTAGCCACACATTGATCCATCCAACAAAGTCAGAAAGCCAGAAGGAAACCTGACAGCAGCTACTTACTCACTGCCATTGAGAAAAAAAATTTTAAAAAATAATTAAATCACAGGATGAATTTAAGCACATTTTTTTAAGTAAGAATTAAAAATGGGAACTCATTTTAGAACTTCATTTTATAGAGTGCTACTCAGAGACCTTACACTATTTTCCAGTTTTCGTGGTGTCCAAAGATCAAGATATAAATTACGTGGTAGACCATTTAGGACAGCAAAATGGCCAAAAAGCCTTCAGTAACACTGCTAATATTGAAAATTATGCTTAATACTTGAATGGTATCTTACCCAGCCCTGTCAGCAAACCGCACAGTAAGTGGTAGCAAGCTATTCCATCACTATGACTTATAACAGTCCTTCAGTCCTGTTTGTTATCACTTCGACAATCTCTGAAATGAAGTAAATTAAAGAAGAGTTTAAAAGTTTTGCTACAATGTATTTTTTGAAGAATGAAATGTTTCCTATGCTTGTTTTCATCTCAGTCACTGAAGAACGTTTCTGTACCTAGACTACGGTTTCATGTTTAAGAGCAATATAGCATGAGTCCCGGGCTTTATCCTGTCATTCTCTAAGTGTTATCCTTCAGAGGGACACAGCTTCCAAGGCAACTCTTCTACACCACACTTCAAAGCAAAGCTCCTAAAGTAGCTCTGAGCAAGCATCCTCCACAATGAGAAGCAGCAAGGGGCAGTTCTAATTAGACCAATGAAACATCACACAATAAGGTAACCAGGAATTTCTGCCTAGTCTTGCAGTGACCACATACATGAACATACCCACAGAATACTGCAAATGCTCATAGCCTACGTCCCACTCCTTCAGTTTTATGAAGGTAATAAGGCTAGACATTCGCAAACTCAAAGACCCTGACCACTCTCTAAAACTGCTTGATTGATTCAGTCTCATCCACCCAAAGTGTCTCCATACCCTCCTGACTAGCAGCACAACACTCATTTTTCACGGTTCTTGTTGTCACAGAACTCATGTTAAGGTTACAAGAGTACAGCATAAAAACTTGAAACCAGTAAGTCCCAGGAACCAAATCCAGCAAGCACCATGAGTGCTTCAGGCAGGGCTGTTCTACAGCAAATCACTAATGAACAAAAAAGCTCTACAGCAGCTAAGCTCCCTCTAAACATACTGGCTGGAGTCATCTGCTGCAAAGAGCCGTATTTGCTTTTTCTTTTTTTCATCTGTTTAAACAAACAGTAGAAGCTCAGAAAGGAAATGATCAAATTGTGATTCCGTGCTAACTTGAAGGAGGAAAGGCTTTCAGTGCTAGAGAGAGAGAACTTCGATCAAAAAAGGGGAGTGGAGCAATAAAAAGCTTTTTCATGCTCAAATTTTTTTTTATAAAAAAGATTTTGTACCAAAAGTTTTGTTCCGTTCACATCATCTGAAGCATCACAGAGGTACAAACTTACTGAACTAAGAAGTGCCAAAGATATTTTTCAGGACATTAGACAAAACTTGTCTCAATGATCTCACAAATACCCAAGAAACCCATTCTTAAGTCTTTGCTTTTTCTTTTCTATTTACAGAAATATTTTCAGAGATTGGTTGCTATTAGCTGTCTTGAATTCCTTTCTTGGTATATGTATTTTAATGAAATATTTTTCATTCCATTCTGTACTAAATTGAAATACTAAAGTCAGATTAATTGAGCAGCTGTAAGTTCCTTGACCAGTCAAAACAGATTAAGAACTTGCTCTAAACTAGTGCTAACTTCAGACTCACTGACTTAAAACCACTGCAACCATTTGCATTATTTCCATCAGTGTAAGTGGAAAGATGATTTAAATACAGTCTTAATTGTATTTTGATCTATTCTTCCCAGTGATCTATCCTGGAGATTAAGAATACCATTTATGTTTACAACCAAGAAACCAAATGTCTGAAGTGATGAGCAGTACTACATAATGTGATTAGCTTCTACCTAAACATACTAAATAGTTTACACTGGACTCTAAAGGAACTTCAGAACACAGTTTGACATTGAATTCTATGAAAGGCCAAATTACCACATCATCTTTACAACTCAAAGTTTCCTGAAGTACACAAAACATTTAATTAAAAATTCTGATCTCACACTGCAGATATCTGGATCGCAGCTTGGCTACTGAGAGCTTCCACTTCAAAAATGAAATGCAAAGAATCAGAAGCATTTTTACCCACAATGAACAGAGATGAAAAGGTATTGCTCTGAGGTAACAGGATTTCTAATGCCACGAAAAATTCTGAAATATTTTATTTATTTTAAATCCTTCGTTACTGTAGGCACTTTTACACCTAGCTGTCATATACAACCAATACTTTAGCGTGTGCGTGTGAGTTTTGTTATTTAGGTTTAAACTAAGAATAGATTTTCAAGACAAGAAATGCCAAAGCTAAAGATTTGTACTTGATAAAATGCCAGAGCAAAAAATAGCAGTCCGTCCTCACTTCTTCCACAAGGAGCTTTACAAAAACACTTTCAAACTGAATTCTTTAACTGTTATCCTGTCTACTCTACCGCTGGAAATATTTATTACAAAAATTCTAGGCTGCATGATTGAATTTTTTTGAGTCAATTTTTTTCCCTTCTCTACATCCTGAAGGATGCCTCTCTCATCTAACAGCTATTCTGGTCTCTTCCTATCCTAAGGTCCCAAGTTAACACAGCTATAGGAAACTCACTTCCTTCCAACACTGGTTATTTTTCTTCCTAATAGACACAAAGGCTGATCTCTGATAAGACTTTAGTCATTGGGAATGGGAAGGGGGCAGAGGAGAGCAGAATCCCTTTAGTACACACTGAGAGATTAAAGGAAAATGCTGATTGAGGCCAGGCCAGCTGCCAAACAACTTTATGCACAGGATGTTTAACATTCATAACATCATCTCATTAGTACTCACTACAATCACTACACGTCCTCTTATAAGAGAAAGAAAATACCTGTTACATTCAGCTATTATCATGGAAAATACTCAAAAATCATCGATTCCACTGGCCAATATTAAGTACTTTATTAGCTTGGTATCTCCTCTGTATTTCATCAAGCCTACCTTTTAAGTGAGGCAACTGAACAT
This sequence comes from Nyctibius grandis, assembly GCF_013368605.1. NCBI lineage: Eukaryota > Metazoa > Chordata > Aves > Nyctibiiformes > Nyctibiidae > Nyctibius > Nyctibius grandis. The sequence continues at coordinate 48,663,795 of NC_090662.1, read as the reverse complement.
CTCTGTGAACATCATTCACAACATGGTACAGCTGAAAAATGCACTTTTGCACAGGTTTCTGAAAAGCCATCAGTTAAATGTGAACATCACCAGAGATTTGTTGCACCCAATAATATTGACCAACATATGACTGATACAAAATGCCAAAGGAGAAGCATTTCGCTGCGGGGCAGTTTGTCACACTGCACGAAGCCTTGGGACGCCTGCTCGATGCAGGTGTCACTTTTCCCTGTGCCAGGGGCAGGAGGAAAGAGCTACAGAGGCCAGAAGGTGCAGCCTGACTTCAAAGCCAGCTGTTATCCATGTGGTACCTACACACAATAACTCCAACCAACTACAAGCACCTTGGAAATTCTACATTAAAAGTGACTGGCCTTTCTCCATTTCTCATTACATTCCAAATGTTTCTGCAAAATCCCTACGTGTCCCTGTTCTGCAAGGTTACAGCAGAAAATTTAATCATTTTTAAGCTTTCAAGAGAGGAATTAATTTTATTTAGAGATGAAGAGCACCATGTATGGTTAAAGAAGGCTCACTGACTAATCTTTGAACTTATTTTGCCAGTTTTGCACCATCTCCGAACCATAAAAACAGTTTTAAAAAGCCTGTTTTACACGAGGCTGGAACGAAGCCAGATTTGCCATCCATTCATATTACGGAATATAATGAAACCTATTTAACCTCAGGGCTAAACAACAGCAACACATATTAAAAAGTAGTATTACCACTATTTCAGTTTCAGATTGAAGACAAAAGTACTGTTCACCACTTTTCCTTGAGGAAAATATTGAACACCACAGTATCAAAACCAAGTGAACTAAACAGCAGCTTCTCAATAATCTAAAATTAGCTACAAGTCGTATCAACACTCAGTAACTTCTTACGACTATTTCCAATGTCAGCATGTTGGAAAGGAAGTTTCACTTAAGAAGATCTGCTGTTGCACTGTCAACATTATTTCAAATGTGTTCAAGGTTTCCCTAAGCTTTTTAAGATAAACCAGTATGGCAGTCCAGTTCAGTTTTATCCTTCATTGCAAGAGGAAGTCACAGTATCCTTGGCTACAACCTTCGCTCCTGTAGGCTACGCAGAAGATTTCCTACAACAGATCTTATCTAACCTTCTTTGATGTAGCCAGAAGAAATATGTCATTAGATGATGCGCAGCATTTCTTGTTTCTACTAATCCAAGGTTACATAGTCCACAGCTTAAGGGATCAAAGAGACGAAAAGGTCACACGTTACAACAAAGGAAAACAATGTTAAGTTTCTAAAACTGCTATCTATAACCCTTTCTAATGATTGTATGCTACTGCATCAAGACTAATGTCTAAACTCACAGAGCAAAATGAAAAATACAGATTTTATTTCCTCTCCCCTTGTACAAACAGCAAACAGCCATAAAGAGCAGGGTAATTATGATGTGTGTGTGTGTGTGTGTGTGTGTTAATATGCAAATTCACAATAATGGTAATGAAAGCTATTGACAAGCCTTATATATGATCATCAGCTTAGGACAAAAAGCTCAGCAGTACTTATTAGGCAGTATAATAGGAGACCAGCAAAGACGATCAATACAAATCATCTCAAAACCACTACTCTGCATCTGGTGCCATCATTTTAGCCATTATGGGATAAAAACGCGCTTCGAATAAGCTAACATTTCCAACAGACTGCGTCTTTCTCAGTTGACCTTCAGCTACAATATTATCCCCCACCCCCATCAGCCCTGCATACAGAAAGAGGCTAACGATGGATCTACAGACAAATCTCACAGCACCAAAGCCGTGTCTGCCACCACTGCTGACCCCTAAAGCCAGAATTAAGGCCCGTGAATTTAACTTCATACCCCACAGACACCTGCAAAGGCCAATACCTTGATTCTGTCTAACCCATTTCTTGCTACAGAATAGCATCTGCTTGATTTCACTTGTAAAAGACTTACATTGAAGCATCTGAAATATGTAATTGTAGTTGCAATTATTCCCATTTTGTTGTGAAGCTATATACTGGAAAAATACTGCTATTACTAATGCATTAAATCAGTTATATGCTTTAGAAGCAATGCAATTTAGCTTATAAGCTTGTGGTCTGATCTGTCCCTGGAAATGCAGTTTATTTTTCTCCACAAGAAAAAAAAAAAGTACCATGAATATGTTTAAAACAAAACAGAACTCCATTCCTAATTATATGAAGAGGAAATAGAAAGGACAGATTGTCTGAGACAAAAAGCCGCTATGTAAGATCTTGCTAAAGCAGTGCTGGGTGAAATGGCAGGCCTGTCCTCTCCTTAAGATGTTTCATCCACAGTTAAGCTTTATTTTTTATCAGCAAAGAGCATTTATAGCCAACAGCATTGAATGAATCATTGAGCAGGACCAGAGGACAAAACGTGCTGCTGAAACAGTCTACAATATACGTGCGTATCTGGGAGGAGTGGGACCACACACATCAATACATAACCAAACCCTCCCCCTATATACCTTTCTCAACAGACTGTGAACCCTCAGGACATTCACAAAATAATTATTCAGAGGTTTCGTTTTGGGCTTTTAGTTTGTGATTTTGAGGGGGTGGGATTTGTTTGGTTGGTTGGTTTGTTGGTTTTTTTTGGAGTTGTTTTTCTTTGGTGTTTTTCCCCAATAAAGTACAGTAGCTGAGGACTATTCATGGCAATAGTATGACTAAAAGAAACAAGATGGGTCTTTATGATACTGCCCAGCATTCTTTATTCATGTTAAGACAGAAAGGAGTGATTCTATCATTATCACAATTCTAGGTACGCACAGATGCTTTCAAGACCCATCTCATAGTCCATGTAAGTAACCAGGACATGGAGGAGTGCTGTTTGCACCAGCTCCCCCCAGATTCAGTCCCTGAAACTCACAAGGTGCAAACAGAATAAGTAAGACACAGAAACCAATGAATACTGATTTCTGAGGAACTATTTCTCACTGTACATACCTCATAATTTCTACCACCCATGGAAATAGCACATGATGAGGAAAGGATGTTCAAGCCATAGTACATAGTTTGAGGTACACGTATAGTCTCTGATTAGCATTTTAGAGAAAGAGAATGATTCAGATCCAGGAGAAGTAGGAAGAAGGTGGAAGACTGGAATGAAAGGACACGAGCCCTGGTTTGGGTCAGTCAGAGAGACCAAGAAGGTTGCCAGGTAAGAGACAAGAGGAAAAGAATTGGCAAATGGCGACAATAGTAACATAATAAATAAGCATTTTTTTCCTCCAGTCCTATCCGTCACTTCCCCCCAGGCCCCTGCCAAAAAGTTCCGTTTCTTTCCTTAATACTCTATAGTCCTGCCAGGCAGTCGCTGTGGAAAGGCAAGATTTGGGACAGATGAAAACAATCCCAATTACAAACAGTTAATTTGAGCTGATGATCCACCCTATCAGTTTTAAAAGGTGATGTACTGCTGAGCAAATGTTGTCCAAGGACATTTCTCAGCTTTGTTTCCCTACATTTAGTTCACAGTCAACTGAAAAACAAAATGTGCTGAGGCACAACTTCGCTCAATCAACTTTGCTCATGGCACCCGTTTAAAACTTTCCCCCCACCTCAGCAAACATTCAAACCAAAAAGCAAAAAGCTACACAAACACTGGGGAAAATATAATAATAATAATAATAAAATCCAGCAATACAGCCTGAGTTAAGTAGTTTAAAGGCCTGATTAAACTAGCTGCTAGAAATTTTAAGAACAAAAATTCCTGTCTTTTTCAGCTCCTTTTCCTCTAAAGAATCCTCTTCACCCTTTTTATTCTTTATACATATTCTTTATAGTTTTATTCTATATACATAATGCACCTGGTATGCCCGGCAAAGAGAAAAGACCAAGACAGATGAATTTTTATGCATGCAAAAATGTACTAACACTCTCAAGAAAAACATTCTCTGTATGGTGATGTAAGAGCGCAAATTTTATTGTGAGCTCTTAAAAAACCCACATACTATGTTTGTCTGTCTAAGCACGTGTAGTTCATTAAGGAGATAAACCAGTTTTGACAGCTATAGCATGTTCTGTGAATACAGCAAGGCTATATATATATATTTTTTTTTATCTTGGTTCATGCAAATAGCTCCATTCAGTTACTAATTTATTCAAAACTGATGAACCCACAGGGAGTTGCAGGAACAGGAGAGCTTATTTTCCAGTCCATCAGTAAAATGAAAGTGTGATCTCTTCCAGTTCCATGAAGAAATCTGGAGGGACATGGGTAAGGAAAATCAATTACATCTAGTCCCTTCACTACGAATACTTCTTTCGGTAAGTAGACTTTAGGGGGCAAGTTCTTATAAATGTAATTTTTCTCAGTTATTCAGAATATGCAAGGCAACTGGAATACAAAAAAAAAATTATTCTATCATTCATATGGATATTCATCAAATCATCAAGTACTCCAGGCTGGAAGAGACCTTTGGGGGTCATCTTGTCCTAGCCCCTGCACCAAGAAGGGCTAATTTCAAAGAAAGACATTTTCTCCATACCTTGATCAGTCTAGTTATTAAAGGCTCCAAGAACAGAGAAACCTGGGAAACTTCTTCCAGTGCTTAACCACTCACACTGTGGATATTTAAGTTTTTACTTAATTAGAATTTCCCTGCTACAACATGTGACTGTTGTCTTTTGTGCTTTCACTACATACCTCCAAGATCCATCTCCTCTAAGGGCCTTCCTTTAGACAGCTGAAGACAGCAACCAGATACCCCTTAGTCCTCTCATCTTCCAGTTGAGCAAACCCAGCTTCCTCAGCCTCCTCCTGCACTTATGCCCTTGCCCCCAAACCATCTCAACATCCCTCTGCTGGAATGTTTTCTTTCTTCTTTCTTCTTCAGAAATCCTTCTCTTGCATTTGGAAGCCCCAAACTGGACGCAATTCCCCAGATGCAAGCTCCCAGGTGCCGAGTAGAAGGGGAGCCACGACTTCCCTTGACCTTCTGGCTTCACTTTTGCCAATACACAACAGTATGTCATTGGCCTTCATCGTCTCAAGAACACAACACAATAATATCCAAGATACTGCAACACAATGATATTTAACCAAACGTAGCCTCATGAAAGAGAGGCTGAAAAAAAATTTAGGAAAAAGTCTTGCACTTAGAAGTGTCATTCACTGTTTTCTAACAAAGTAAAAGTTAAGACTGTACATAAGTAAACACTGGAAGAACTACCATATTTAATAAAAAGTTAAATTTTGTACTAGATAGTTATATACTTAGTTACTATCCAATATACCATAATAGCTATAGGTCAAAAAGAATTAAACACTTTTTACAGTTAGTATTTCTTGATTTTTTTAAGTAATGATTTGAGCAATAAAAATTAACACCTTAGAATCATTCTCTTTGATGAATCTACTGTGTTTTAAAAAAAAAAATAAAATGGTGCTAATCCAGGTTGCCTTTTTATACTGTTTTTCTTCAGTTCATACTAGATGCACTAGATATATCCACATCCTCAAAACAGATAGAGGGCTAAGCTTTCGAAGAGATGGCCTGACCAGCCTGAGCAACGGCACCCAGGGAACATCACAAAAAAAGCTGAATATACTCTTAACAAATCCTCAGATCACAGCAAACTTAAATGTCATGAGACAAAATATTTCTGGCAAGTCATTTCCTTATGGACTCTTAGAGAAGACTGAGCCATCTGCTTACTCAAAAATCAATCCCGATGAGATTAAATGAAACAGGATAGTATTGCATGAGATCACAAGAATAGCACTTAGCTGTTGTAGAGCAGTGTTTTGCCAATGGCTGAGCTCGGCATGATGGGATTCACTATAAAAATTATGACTTTATCACCATCAATGACGAGTCGAGATCATAATGTAGAGTACTGTCCCAGGAGAGAAAGAAGATGAAAAGAAGTGGAAATATCCTTCAAAGATGCTTTTTAGCAAGTGTCAGAAAGCATTTCTGCCAGTTTCACAGAAAATTAGTATCTAGCAAGATAATAAAGCAGTCTGTTTACTCATCTGCAAATCATACGAGTATGTACCAGTGGACCAACCTGGGGTTTGACAGAGACAATGCAACACACCAGTGATTTTCTGGAATCTCAGCACATCACAACAAACATGTTTATCCACAATAAAACGTATATTCTAAGCATTATCAGTAAAATCCGTGTGTTGTAAAATCTGAGTGTTGTGCTGCAGCAACTTTTATTCAATAACTCACACAAAAAAGATTTACCATGTCTTTCTGACAACAAATGTTTTTAGCCATTTTTTGGTATCGCTCATTGTACAAAAAAAGTAACATTTCTATCCCTTAGATGTAAATTATTTTGGACATTTGGGAGGATAAGATGTTGGACTACGTGACAGTTGCAAATGCTCTCTTCCACAGTTTGAAAGATCTGTATTCTCTCATTCAATATATCTCATTTTTTTTTTCATGAAACATGAAGTATCAAGCACTGATTCTGCTCTGTGGCTGCTTCTGGCTGAAAGTCCTGCTAAAACAGATATTCTAGTTCTCGCCTAAAATTACAAGTGATTTTAACAGACTCTTGTTTCAAAATAGAGAGATGAGAGGCAATATCAGCTGAGTGTCTTTGACAACCTGCATTGTGAAAAACTAAAAACATATCTTGTAATAAAAAGCTCTACACAGAATTATACGGTAAAACAATACAGGAAGCTCCTTCCTTCGCATATATCATGTCTTCAGCATTAGTTCTTCTATTTTATTCTCCCTTTTCTATTGCCATAGTATTTGATGTGCCCTTATTCCTGCGTGATTAAAGCGAAGGCTAGTCAGCAACCACAGAGAAATGCAGTCTACTCATAAAAACAAGCAAAAAAAAAAAACCCCAGTGCAGTGCCTGCTTATGCAGCAATGCTGAATCTCATCTCTAAGAGATTCCCTTCATCTTCTAAAAAGACATACTGATCTTAAAACCCAGTTAAAAAACAAAAAAAAAAAAAAAGAAAATGAGCTAGAAATCAGCTCAGCTGATAACACCTACCTTTGATTTCCTCCAGCAATTTGTGTAGTTCAACACACATCCACTTTCCCAGTCCTCCAAAGGCTCCTCTTACCCTTACTCCCAAGAAACACCCTAGTGAGGAAGCTGACCCGAGGTCTCCTGACCAGCCTCACGCGGAGCCCATGTACCCTGAGTGCCAGGGGCACTAGGGGATGCCCCCAGGCACACACTCACTGCTCTGCCCTCCAGCAGCAAAAGCTGACAGGGACCCGGGCAGGTGGTCACGTATGCTATTCTCTATCACCGACCTGGAAGCACCCTTCAGAGCAGCGCTGATGAAGGTCACTAAGCTTCCCACTCTACGGCTGTATGTTAACAAAAGAAAAAAAATAGGAAGTAAATGCAAATAAAATGCTACATTTTTCCTTCTCAGGATTCAGCAAGATTACTGCATTGTGCATCACCACAGAAGTCTGGAAATAGTCTGAAGTCAAAACCTCCTAGGACACCAAGACACTGCACAGGTGCAGAGGCAACAAAACTACATAAGCACTGCTTTGAGTCTGACACTCCTCTATGGAAACCAGACTTATGGCTGGATTTATGTTTTGGCCAGAAATAAACTGCAAATATCATTAGGACTTTTAATAACCTCATGCGGTGTGTGATTGGTTTGTTACCTGATATACTAGTTCTCCCCCATAGAGTCAGATTGTGAAAACTGCCTTCTAATTGTATTGTTTGGTTTCAATTATTATTGTTAATTAATTACTTGTGCTATACATACTGGAACTCTAACGTCAACTAAATAGAAACTTGCTGTACTTATAAGGCAATCTAACTCCCCTGCTCCCTCTCCCCTGAGGAAGCTGAAGTGAACACTGAGGAGAAGTTCAAGAGAAGTGGAGGAAAGACAATTTGGCTCTTCAACTTTTCCCATGGCACAAACTGGTCCTTCTCTCTGGAACAAAGTCTGGAACAAAATTTTACCTTCCTCTGGAAAAGAGAATGGCAGGGAGAGCCCTCATAAGCACAACTCACCTCCTAAACTCACTTCATACCTGCCAAGACACCTCCCTAACACAAATGTCCTTTAGCGTGGATGAAGAGCTCATCCAAAACCCGAAGACTAGATTTTAACAGAAAAATGATCAAGAAACCAGCTCACCTCTTTTACTCTCTATAGGGAGAAAGATGAAAAGTGAGGTGGGTGGAAATGATCATAACTGCAGAAATTATGCATTAGGTGATGTGGTGAATATATCTGTCTTCAGCTTTCTAGGAGCCACAGATACACAGACTGCAAGTCTGGATTAAAAACAAAAACTGAAAAAAACAGCAAAGTACTCAAGCAGCAGTGTTGTATAAACCTCGATTATATTTTTGTCCAGTAATTCAATGTCTTACAATAGGGATAACTGAATGAAAGTTAGTAGTGTCTAATATACTTCAGATCATAGAATGTCCTAACATTCCTTTCTGGCCTTATACTGTGAATTTATGTGAAAACATATTCCTATTCTGATTTTACTCAGATAGTCCTTCTTGGCTTTTGAAAGTGCTTCAGTTTAATATTTTGCAGGCAGAACATGCAGGCAACAGCATACTTGCCTTCCCTTTTCTTTATACACTAGATATCCATAACATTTTTTTGACACACAAACCTTTTGCAGCTGGTACTCCAAGAACAGTTCTCTTGCATCTGTATATTATCGTCTTCCAGAAAATAGCATCTGGGGACTTACAGAATGACAGAACCTTTTTCGCCCCGGGGGCTAGATTTTGGCATTAAAAAGCAAATGCGGAGCCAGAAGTTTCCCTCACTAACACAAGTGCAAATTCAACCCTGCCATCCTTCGAAATAAACGTAATTTACAGCAGTAGAACTCAACGTCAGAATCAGACCCTCTATCACCAGCTAACTAGCGACCCTGTGTTTAAATGTAGTCAGCATCCCTACACGCTCAAATGCAGGAAGGTGACCTTTTCCATCTCAAATACACAAATTTCTGGCTGCTCCACACACTCCCATTTTTATGCAGCTCTGAAAGCGATGCCACTGTGAAAGCATAAACCAGCCTTATACTCTCCTTTATTTGACTTACATTGCTACAGAAACATCTGCCTCTTTCTCTCTGTGTAGGTTAGGATAAGATTTTGGTTTACTTTTAAGGAAATAATAGCACAGCTATTTTGAAGGCTATTTGAAGTATAGCTACTAGTTCAAAGCCATGTATCAAACCGCAGAGTGTCTCAGCTAGTCATCTTAATTGAGTGTGGGTTCAAACCTATTTCAAAACAGTGTTTCAGAAAGACTTTAATTATTAATATTACTCTCATATTAGTGTCCATTTTTGTATGAAAGAATGTATTTTAAGTGTTAGTTGCCATGCTACGGGACTATTGTGTTACCTGCACAGGTTTCCCTGTACAGATAAATCAATGAAATGTCACTTTGACATGTTCAGAGTTGAAGAGGAAGAAGCAGGGGAACCAACACACACAAATACACATGATTATGTGAAATACAGGGTAGAAGTGGAATCATCTCATGCACACTCCTGAACAGAGAATGCTTTCTCAGTGAAAGGTCTTTGCGAGTCATTTTATTTCTAAATATTTACCTGACCTGTTTCTTGTTTCCACTCTGTGCAAGAGACTTCAAGGTATCAGAAGGCTGAGAGAAATTACAAGTGTACCACTGCTATCAACAACTTGAAAAGCCTGTTATTTCAAAGGTGGATGAAAGGATGGGACGGAGGCACCTCAAGTTCAATGGCAGAGCCATACTGAAAGTGAAGAACAGATTATTTTTTTCCCCCCTCCAATTTTACTCTAGGACAGCGTAAACTGGATTCCTCCTTCACACTTTTGATAAATGTAAATTGGGGGCTAAATAAAATACTGTGTCTCGCTCCTTCAGTTCAGGCAAAAAGCAATCCTTTCAGAGAACCACCAGTGGCTGCCTAGCATGCAGAGGCCCGAGGATGCGAGGGAGGACGCAAGGGAGGACGTGGTGCCACAGGGCTGCCAGCGCTCCCTTCCCAAATGGCAGCTGGGCCCCAACCTCCTTTTTTTTCCAATTTCGAAACGCGATCTCTTACTTTTCAAGCAAAGCACCCCAAAACTACCAGCTTTGAAGGCTTTCCAGGGGTCACCAGGGGACAGCGTTCTTTCCTTTGAAAACTATTGCCAAAACGTACTAAACGTGCAGAGTCAGAGGAGGGGAAGAAAAGGAGGGAAGAGAGCTGGGAGGGCTGTCTGGGAGAGCCGTGTGCCTGAGGAACAGGGTGCTCACCCACAGGACGGGAATCTTGGCTCTGGCCTGATGCTTAGTGAATATATAAATAACTTTGCTAATCATTTTAGGTAGCTTTATTTCCAAGTAGCACTGCAGAACTAAAATCTGCAGCCCAGAGCTGCAAATCCCATTATTGTTAAAATCACGTTATATTACAACTGCACAAACATTAATAAGGCTAATGCAATCGCATAGCTGAGTTTCTGAAATTAAATACATCTTTCACAACGAAAATTCCCATTAAAAGAGTTCAAAAGGGTTTAAAACATGAAACATGTAAGAAGTCAGAGCCAAAGACACAGTAAACAGTACACTTTTATATCTTACTACCAGCCTTCCCCATAGCCCCAGAGTCTCACATCTGCACACAAAAGAAACAACATGTCAACAGACCTCTTCAGGAAGAATATAAGCAGCAACACTGGACCCTAAACTCTTGTTACCTGAGTTACAAATACCATTATTTTCTGCTGGATTTCACTGTGGATGAGATGCCTTGGGATGCTGAAGCCTATCTGACAGGCTCCAGCTTTCTCTGGTGTCTCCCAGGGTCAGTTATTCTCACATCCTCCACACTGCTTTGCCTAAAGCCTGGAGGCATTACCCCTGTGAACAGTCATGCTTAGTAACTATTCCAAAGACAACAATGTACTTCTACCCTTCAAAATGCACTCTGGTTTCCTATCAGGTGTAAATCCCTACAAGATAAGGCTCAGAGCCCTGTTTCTGCCTGCTAGCATAAGAGCGCAGGAAAAAAAAAAGCCCATCAAAGCCGCCTTTTATATTTTTTGTTCTTCTACATGTTTGTTTTTTTAAACACACAACAAATTATTTGATACTGTTCTGTGAACATTACAAAGAAAAAAATTGCTACTTCTACTTTTTGTATTTATAAGAAAAACAATCCTCTTCTCAACACAATGTTTTAAACCACTTAACCACTTCAGGGAACTCCACAAAAAATACCATGTTTGCAGAGAGCTACTTCCATCCCAACACTATTTATTTCAAAGACATAGTAGAAAGTTAGGCGATAGGTGAGCATGGAGTTATCCCAGTCAAGAAATCAGGGGCATGATTTACAAGAACTACCGATCTGCTAAAAACTGACTTTGAAAAGCACAAAACAAAGATAAACATGTCTATTTTGAAAGACTGCCAAACTACTAAAATGTTTTCCAATACTCAGCACGTTAGAACTTCAGAGCTATAAATGATGACCTGAATAACGATTACAAATTCATTTTCAAAGACGTATCATTAAGTACATGAATTCACTTTTTTTTTATGGTAATAGCAAGCTAAAAAAATCCGATGAACTGTGTCAGACCATGAAAAAGCAGGGAAAGGTTTTGTTTTTCTTATCTGAACAGGCTGCAAGACCACCACCAAAGGTTTCTCAATGAGTAGAGCAGGAGTGGGCCAGGAATAACGTCATCATGTAAAATAATGTATATTTCATTTACATAGTCTTGTCATGTGATTGACCCTCATAACCTTTATATGGGCAATACTTACTGACTCAAGTAATTGCCACCACTTCAAAGCCCCCAAAATGTATCCAGAAATAGCCTTTGACCTTCACTCGAGCAAAACCAGCCAAGAAATGCAGGTTTGTATCACCCACAGCAAATTCTATAATCTCTCCCTCCCACTTTCCAGGCACAGGTGGCTGACATTTAGCAAATCTTTCTGACTTCTTGTAAATGTTGCCCTCCCTTGTCAGAAACTCAACTGTTTATTTAAAACACAATCAGGACACTGCTGTAGCCACATCTGCATCTCCCACCCACCCCAGAAGGAGGAAGCAAGCTAGGTAGGATTACCTATAGACATAAGATGACAGCCAAGTGCTGATAGCTGGGACAAGGAGTGATCAGGGTGGAATCACAGCATTTTAGGAGATATCAGCCCCAGCTGCTAGCTGCATATTCGTGTTAGCTGCACCAGAACCTACAAACCCGCTCTTTCTACTGGAGAAACATGGCTCGTGCAAGCTCTACGCCTCTGTTCCCCTCCTGCTGTAGTCACAGGTTCAGACACGAAAAATATCCTCCCAAGGAGGAAAACACCTTTTACTAGCATCCCTCCTCTCTTCCTCCACCAACCCTAAAAACCAATATAGCAACAAAAAAGTCATAGTTCCTGCTCCAGTTATCATCTCTGGTGTAGATATGCTCTCCATAACCTTAAATGTCAGAGGACTGTGGGAACAAAGGGCTCCTTCCGGAGCTCCTCCTCTCATCCTGCCCTCAACCCACAGACAGTAAACATCGCCGAGGTGGCCACAAGCCATCATCTCCTACACGTCAGAACAAAACCAGATACCTTTCAAATCTCACCCTTCAGTGATCACCACCCTCCCACTTCTAGCATTGCCATAAGGCTGTGCTAGCTAATATTTTTGATGTTTTTAACAGTGACTATGGCACTAATCCCTTTTTTTAGGGCTGGGAAGGATCTGCTTTTTCACAAGACATGGAAGATGTCTCCACCTTCCAGGTAGGAGTTCAACAACTGCTGGAGAAGACTCAGGTTATGCTGTGCTAGAAAATGTCAAGCGCTCAGTGCAAATACCATTTTAAAGACAGTTTCATGACAAATATGGTGTGCCAACCACTAAAAACAAATACATGCAAGAGAATGATATAGCAAAGACATACATTTCTTTCTCATCTTTATTTGATCAGATTTGAACGGAGGCCAAATGGGACTCCTGACAAAATCTGGAGCCAGCTCTTCAAAGAAGTGAACGCCAGTGATGGGGAGGGGGGAAACCAGAGTGATTGGCAAACAGCTCCTCAGCTCAGGTTGCATCTGCATCTCCATCCATCCATCCATCCATCCATCCCATCCACTACCACCTGCAGCTGAGAAGACTGCTGCTTTAGGAGGGGAGCTTAGCTACACCCGGATAACCTTTGTTACTAAGGAATCTGAGCTGCATAACCAGGAGGGAAGAACATGACATGACTTTTTTTTTTTCCTTTGATTGTTACGAAAAGCTAAAATCTACTAGCTCAAATGCTTTCAGCTGGGGCATTTCTTCTGACTCTACGTGGATCAACACTTCCTAATTCAACCTCGGTTGTAGGCGGACCCTCATTATGTTGTCATTGCAAGCTCCAAAGGAAAGCACTTTAACTCGAAACAGCCTGAAAGAGCTGGAAGTGCCACTAAATTAAAAAGTATTTTGGAAATCATAATAGGAATAAAAAAAAAGCAGTTTCCATAAGTTTTTTAGATACATTTTTAGCAAACTTTTAAAGCCAGACATGTTCAATTTCCTTCTGTTTTTTATTAACTACCTGTGTTAAGAAGCTGCAAAAGCAGAATTTTCAGCTGTTGTATAACACAGAAACAACAACAATTATCCTAAGTATTTTTTAATTCACTGTTTTAAGTACAAATTTTGAACAGAAGACTCCTTTAAACCAAGACAAGCTTTTTATTTTCTTAACTACATATTGTAGAAGGGAAAACGTCTTTTTTTTTTAAACTTACTCCTTCATGGACAATTTACTGCAAGAAATAGCTGACAATCCTAAAGAAAAAAGGGGTAGATAGGGTCAAATTTAATTGTGGGTATTTTCTCACAAATTGTATTGTTTACTATGCCTCTCAAATTTTATTGCAAAAATCAGCACTCATACTTACATCTTTGTCAAGAAGAAAACACCATACTCTCCTATTCAAGGTCAGGAAACACTTTATTAGCCCCAGACTTATATTCCCAGCAGAAGAAAAGAAAAATGCAGGCATGCATTAAACCAGATTGTAAGCACCTCCATATTATCAAAATATCAGCGCAGTCACAGACGCCTCTTAACCAAGTTTATAATAATTGAAACACAGAACCTGATTACAGAGGAAGTATTAGAGACTTGATCAGTCCTCATTTCTCTTGTTTAACTGAAACAGGAAAAAATGATGGTACAAGAGGAAATGGTTTAAGTCTTACACAACCCACAGCCCCATGTCATGCTAATGCTTATATCTTAAAATCAGAGGCAGAAGAACTCAGGAAGAACACCACTCCTCTTGATTAATTTTTTATTTCATTTGACAGTTTAAAAGTTCTACATTCTTTTTGCTTGAATATAATTCACTCTTTATTATCATCAAACCAGATTCAGTGCATAGTAAGATTTTTCTTTTTTCCACGGTAATTTTCAGACAGACATTGCCCCAGGTAGGATAAAGTACAGGGATATATATTTACACACAGCCAGAGGCTCAGCATTTCATGAAAAAGGTTACTGGCTAAATAAATTCTCTTCCATAAGGTGTGCTGCTTGCCAGAAACTGATAGGATACACTGACCATGGATGAGAACAGAGGGTAAGGAGAATAAAGTCAACATAACTGTCTCTTCCTAAAGCCTAGGAAAACAGAAGGGCTTCACAGCCCGCTTCAGAGCTAATCCTAGTTTGGACTATTTCACACCAGTCAAAGTGAAAAAGAAACTAAATAAATTCCAAAGTGAAGAAAACCTCAGAATCAAACAGCCCAGTCCCCTTACAAGCAGATTGATTTTTGGGTGCTTCTCCTGAAGACACGTTCAATGTAACGGTTAGCAGAAGTCACCTGCTTCTCAGAACCAATTTGCAGATTCTCTTGCAGACTTTGCAGACAAATACAAACTATTTTTTGCACTCTTACATAATGGGAGGGACCACCTAGCAATGGTAAGGAGTACCATTAACAAATAAATCACTCTATCCTTGTAGTTAACTTTATTCTTTAAAGACTGGCTCAGTAGAGCAGTACAGGAACATTGAAATCAAGACCAAAATCTAGATCTTGATTAAACTTGATGACCAAAACATGAAGCGCGACTGAAAAGTCACCACTCAAAAATAAAGGTCATAGCTCCCTAATCCAAAGTGAAGGATATGAAAACACATTACTATAGCTACTTCTCTTCATTGTTCTCAGTGTGACCTGGAACACGAGTTAACCATTCATCCATACTTTTAATGTGCTTTCTCTTATTTCCAAACTCTACCAGAGAAGTGTCTTAATTGGTTGTGTTCCAAGCATACACCAGACAAATTAATCAGATCTTTTCTTACTCAGTACAAAATTAAAAGAAAAAAAAGAAGAAAAATATCAATATAGAGACAGCACTGTAGAGACTCTTCATAACTATTTTTACGCACTCACCATTAACAGATAAAAGTCCACATTATTCTGATATAATAATTCCAAATTTGGACAATAAACAAAGTGTTATAAACAAACACATAGGATTTGAAGCCTGAAGATTCAGCACGGGACCTATGCAAACTGAAGGGGTAGCCATATAACCCTCCAGGGAAGCATGCTGTTATCCTTTGCAGATTAGCCACTAAGGGGTGCCGCATACTTCACTTCTGCTTTACATACTGCTTATCCGTATGATTTATACATACGATAGCTATTCATTCTTTTAATGCCTTTGATAAAAGCCTAACCTAAGAATGTTAAACCCTACATGAACCATGATGCAGTTATTCATTATGTACTTAAATGCAGTGTGTACCGGAGCAGTCAGATAAATGAATCTACAATCATTTTTGTACATTTTTAAGTACAGCCTTATCTCCTCATTTGCTGGCTTCCTTGATAGGAGCTTCTAACTGTGACTAACATGTAGAGTGCACACTATCTGAAGTACCATATCCACCAGAGGTGAGATCTTACATTCACCAGTTGACAGTCAACAGCAACAGTCTTTTTTTTTTTTTTTACAAAATGGGACAAAACATTTAACAATTTTTGAGAATCAAAGTGTTTCTTTTCCCTCTTGGAGGGGAAAAAAAAAAAAAACACAAAACAAACTGTTTGGACCTTTACAGTCTTAAATGGAAACATTCCTAAATTTTCCTGCCAAGAATTTGTCTCCCCCTACAATTTGTATATGGCATACTATACACTTTTCTTCAGTTATTTCCTGATAGCTTGTTATTTCTCCTCACCAAGAACACTATTGTACTTAGTAAGCACAATTTCCAAAGGATCACTGAGACACTACACCATACCAACTAATTCCTAGCGAGGCATTTGCCAATACTTCCTCATTGAACAGTGGCAATGCGATGCACTGGCAAGGATTTGGCTTGCATATTAATGCAAAAATGCTGATAAGGGTTAACTTTTTAATCACTTGCAAGGACTTATCCTCAAACATCAGAGTTTAGCAATGCCAAGATTCCTTAAGCACATAAACTTTTGATGTACCTTCCTTAACTAAATCTTACCACCTCATTTGCAAGCTACCTTCGAAGCAATTGTGAAACTATCCATTTCCAAAGCTGATCCCTGTGCTTGCAGCTCAGAACAATCCATGGAAGCCTAGCTTGATGGACAGTGTGATGCAAATATTTTTGCTCAAGAACTATGCAAAGCTTCCTGTATCAAGGAGGTTAACACATTTTTTCCTGATTAAATCTGCATAATTATTAAGCTGTGTTCATGCAGCTCTGCAAGGTATTTTAAAGGTAATTAACATTCTAGTAGATCAGGTCTTCTTTCAGAAAAGGCTGTATTTTCCCTGAGTTCAGAACAAAAATGGATTAGCTCCTCATGTTCAAATTGGATGCACTACGCACCGGCATAGTACAGATGCTATTTCAAATCAATGTTACGTTACTGGTGGCAACAATACTGTCAAAATAGCAGAAGCCAATAAAAACATAATATGCAACCAATCTATGCCTAGCATTTCACAAAGCATGAATACATCAATTAACAGTCTTGCAAAACAAAACAAAACTGGAAGAAAATGCTATTTACTGAGTATCAAGGACACTCAGTCTTAAGTGACACAGATTAAATTATTGTCAGGTAACTAAGCTGGGAACACAGTCCGTCTAGAAATGCTCTTTGTCTTTGGTCTTTAAGCACTCTCTTCTATACTGACAATAAGATCAGAAACATACCTGGAGGTCACCTGGAAGTATGAATTAGTATTTACAGGTAGGATTTTCAATTAAGCAGTACTCTTACTGAAGAAGGAATGATTCTTTAACACTAGAAACTGCTTTCACTGAGAAGGCAGTTCTGATGTCAGGTAAAATAAAGGTTTTACCTCTAAAGTGCTAAGAGTACTCAAGAGAGCACAGAAAATTGAAGATTTATGTGGAACAAGAAACACAGATGAAAATCACTTTTAACTCATTTATCCATGAATCAAACTCAATTACATGCTCTAAAAAAATTCTTTCACTATCAAATATTAAACAAAAATTTCACTGAATATTTAAGCCCCTCTCACTGTGAGGCAAGAAATATGTTTGATTTACACTTGTTAATGTAATTATGCAAATGTTGAAAACTTCATCATGTCCTGCAAATAGTTTCATTCTTTCAGGAGTTTTATTGACTTAGTTTATTTTAAAAAGTGCTTTTCATCTCTTAATTGATTCTCTTCTATTCCACCTCACCTCCAGGAGGCAGCAAGTAGGAATCAGGCTGCTACCTTCCCTGATACCCAAGCACACCTCTTCTGACAGCAGAGAGCACAGACTGCAGCTGTAATCAAGGATGCCTTCAGCCATCAAAAGCAAAGGCAAGGCAGGAGGAGAAGCCAGAAAGCCTGGCTGGCCTCCTGATCTCTAGTTCGTTTTCCTGATGCTGTCATGAAGATGCAGAGAGCAGAGTCACCAACATTTCTGACAACCTGGGCATCCACCCAACACATGTAACACAGATGCTAAAGACAAGCTGAAGCCCAGCCGTGAAGTTTGAAACAGGCTATGTTTGTAAGAGCATTCTTCAGGCTGCCACTCACTATTAGTGCTCAATGATAAATCAAGGATACAAGTCACAATTACATTCTCTGATAATTAATTAAGCTGCCACATGCAGCTTCCTCCCCTTCCCACCAACTGTGAAACTTAAAGGTTCAAGAGAAAGATGCTTACATCAAAAATGGCATGTTTGCCTTTCTCTGTAACAACATGAGCATCATTAAGGTCAAGTGCCCTCCTCATGCTATACACTGCAACCTTTCCTTTCCTTCACTACAGAACATTAACACTTAAAGGACTTTGCCTATCCCCATCTCTTCTGCAGCACACATCCTCGCCCCACCTTCCCACAGTATAAAGGCAGAGGCCTCGTCACAAAAACTATTCCTTCATTACATCTTTGCCCTCCAGGAGAGGACAACAATGATTTTACCTAAGAAACACAAGGCCACCATCTTTCCAAGAAAGTTTTTTTCTCCAGGGAAAAAAAAAAAAAAAAAAAGCAAAGACCATATGGCCATAAGGCCATATGACTTTATTGAAATTCCATTACAGTAAACCATTTCTTAGCACTCTCAGAGAATGCTGGAGCAGTTGTACATCCATCTCAGTTGCTAAAACCACTCTGTTTCCATGCCACTGTCAATAAGGATTTATGGTAAGACTTCTTATCTGAATGAATAATCAAATTGCTTTAGGAGTCACAGTTTCACGTTATCATACACAATTATATGAGAGTAATGGCAAAATAGATGTTATCTAATTGGTAGAGGGACTCCCAAATCCTTTGAAGAGAGATTGTCCATAAACCACAAAATTAAGTAGGCCATGCAACTGCACAGCTACACACAACAGCAATGAAGTGGAAACAAAAAGATCACATTTATGGAGGAGATTGGTTAAATTGCTAACCAAGAATATTAGATATGGAAGTATGGTTTTAGAAAAATTAATGGAGGCAATAGTATCACAATACAGAAATGCATGCACAGCATGGCAACGCATTTGAAGAGATGATTGCTCTGCTGCTAGCAGGGCTCACTTGTTCATGGAGGGATCAAACCAAGGGCTGTTGAAATTAAGGAAACTGATGTACTGCAGGTGAAGTATTATCATCGTTTAAAATGAAACATTTTAGATAGTGCTCAAATGTACGTTTCCAAAGCATTTTAATGTTTCCCTTATCTTTTAGCTTAGCCAACACATCTTTTAAATAGCAATGATGATATCTTTAAAAATTATTAAATTATCTCTGATTGTTCAAACATAAAATGTCACTAGGAGTGTTTTAGTTACCATTACAGCACACTGACAAAGCTACTTCCAGCTTTGATACTAAGTATCAATCAAGCGATTACAACAGCAGCTGTGGATTTAGAACTGCATTAAACTTCTGGAAGTCAGTTTATATATGCATGAGCACAAACACATGCCAAGGCATACTGATTGCATCTGCATAGAACAGACTATCTAGTCTACTAAAACCCATCTTTGAAAGTGGTCTTTGCATATTTAATAGTTTTTTCCTCAGGCAATCTATGCTGCAGAATGAAAAAAAACTAATACACCCAAAAGGCAGTAAGTGCAAGACAAGCTGTACTTCAGCTTCTTTGAAGATGGGTGCTCACTTGGATTTTACTCCTCTTTCGAATAGTGATTCACTGATACTTCTTTCTTTCCCATGCAGCATTACTGAGGCTTGTAGCTGTTGTGATAACATATGCTTGAGAAACAGCTGTGTCTCAGGCAAAGAGACTTCAGTAACAACCCACTTCACAGTGTCTGATTGTTCCAATGCAATTTGATTTCTGACGCTGTGGTGGAAGAGATATGCCAGGCCTCTTATACTGTACACAGAAAGCCAAGCCCAATGAGATACGAGCATATGACTGAAAACTCTCAAGATGGGAACCTTGTCAATTAAAAACAAACTGCTAAGGGCAATATGCAGCTGCTAATCACTTCCATAAACTGGAAACAGAAATTACATTGTCCCACAGAGCTCCTTGCACACTTTCCACCCTACCTCCCCACCACCAAAAATGCCTGTACTGCTATTTCAGATTTAAGGTATTTTTTTCTGTCAGTCTTGAACTCTGTCATTTACAAATCCATAACTTTCCCAACAACATTAACTGTATGGCACAAACTCCTTTTTCGTTATAGCTCAAGATTCAGCTTCCTACTCTGCTACTTGATATAAAGAGAAAAGTACTGCAACTTTAGAGCTTACTTGGCACTACTTACTCTCCAATTTCCTTTTTTTTTCATCTGGCAAGCATTTCAAAATTTAGCATGCGAGTTACACGGGCTCAATTCAATTCCTAGATTAGATCATGAACCTGAGACATATGGAGCACTTTCAATCCAGGCTCCAATAGGAGGGATTTATGCACCTTGCAAGATTTTGTTCCTTAAACCAAGATGATTTCAAGAAAGGCACGGTCAAATCTGAAAAAGTATAATCTTATTCTTCTGTCAAAAGGCCACTGTCCCTCCTCCTTTCTACCCACCGATCCTTCATGTTATCTCCTCTGGGGCACCCTCAGAGTTGTCTCAGAATAGCCCCAAGGAGGCAGAGGAAGGGTCTGAGGAAGCCATAAATGGCCATGAAAAAAGCTTTGGAAGAAGCGTATCCATTCTCTCCAGCTGATTATATAGTAGTATCACTGGGTAATTGTTGCAAAAGGTTTTCTGGGTCCACTACAATCATGCAAGTTCAGTTCAGAATGATTCACAAAGGAGTTACTAAATCAGCACTGACAGTCCCGTTTGCTAGATTTCATCCAAGCATCTTTCTCCCAATCTTACAAGTATGATAATTGCCAAAGCCTCTGGTATTTCCCCATGAAAAACAAATTAGGCTTTAATGAAAAATGCAATCTCATTCCAACATACTGAGGCAGATTTGCCCCTTCTTAATATTCCACAACTAATATCAAGCATCTCCTGGAAGCCAGAGGAGCCCAGGCAGATGATGTTTCCCCAGCGGTACGCATTCGTCTTCTGCTTCACGTCAGGGATGGAACGTGTACAAGCAAATGCACGTGTTCAATTGTGACAAAGCCATTTGTCCAACACAAGCAATGGTCTGTCAGTAACCGACGTGATTGCATTTATTAATACGTCCAGAGAGCCGAAAGTCTCATTGCTGGTATGTTTTTAATAGCTGTAATTTAATTTTGAATTTTTGATTCCCAAGCCCATCAACAAATATAACAAACTATTAATTAGGCTACAGTACCAATAATTTCAGAGAAATTAAATGAGACTGTGAAACTACAATAGGTGTAAACAGGCAGTCTGCAGTAATCCTATATACTTGCCTCAAAACACCACATTTCAGTTGATTCCTGATGAAAACTTATCACATTTCACTTCTTCCAAGTCCTCCAGACTCTGAAGGCAGAAATCAAGTACACTTCTAAAAAGGCATAGATTATAAAAGGAAGGACTTTCATATTCTAGCCTTCAGCTACCAAAACTGGACTGAATTTCTGAGTAATTCCACAGCTGCATTAGATGAGACAAGCCGATTTCCAAAGAGTGAGCCCTAGCATTAGAATTCATTATGATCTTTTTCAAGATAGGGCAGTGATACCACTTCACATGCATGCCCTCTCCTCTCTCTTTTTTTTTGTGTTAGGCAAGGCAAATGCACAAAATTAATGTATTCATCTCCTTCCTAGTAGCTAAATTGAGAGTATAAGGACGGACTCTACTCTATTTGTCTTCTATTAAGGCAGCGTGCTCCTAAACAACTTTTGGGTGCATTTTTCTAAAAGAAGTCACGGTGCTTTAAAAGGTTGATGTAATGCTTCCCATTTTTATACTCATCTTTTAAACCATGCTATGGTTCTTGCAATAGCAGAAGCAGCGACACAAAAACAAAAACCCAGGAAAACAGTCTCCCAAGTGAGACCGCAGTGGGAAAGCATGTATTCCTAACGGAGAATGCTGCTCTATCACATTTCCGAACAGCTTTGTAAAACGAAGCCAGACAGAATTAGCTATTATCTAAACACTACTTCCTTGCAATGCGCTGTATATTTCTCATTCAAAGTGCTGCTCGAAGGTGCAGAGAGGTTGCCGGTCTGACAATAGCCTGCTACCAGGTGGAAACAATTAAGGAAGGAAGCTCTCCTCCACCGTGCAAATTATTTACTAGCAATCCCCACCAAAGCTCATGCCATGACCTAATTTAACCACATCACTAGCATCATGTGTCTCTCTTCCTGCATGTCTAGGACAAGACAGCGCCATGAATTCTCCATGTTTCTACAAAATATTTTGATTTCTCTAATTTGTCATAATTGTAGCTGGTTTTAAAAATCAGTCTGTCTTCTTCCTGAATCTGAAAGATGAAATAAGGAACAACTTTCTTCGCTGTGAGTCAGCCTAATTCTGTTTACTAGCTATATATTAACTTATATCAGCTGAAATTCTAGCTCAGAGCTAATAGCACTGGGTTTTTTGGTTTTGTTTTTTTTAAATATGGGGGAAGGGAAGGAGAATACGAGATGTGCCACTGATTTTGTAATGGTATTTCTTCTAGTAATCCTGGTTTAAAAAGACTAGTATTTGTATATACAGCAGATCAGCAACAATGCTAGTCCCTCTACCTTATAATCTTTCTACATGATAGTCTTCTAATGAAGTATTACAGGCAAAGGAAGTTTTTTTTAAAACAAAGGTTAACTTGATACATTCTGCATATTTTAGCTACGCTATTTGGTCATCTTTGATATCTTGGTCATATAAACCAAGAAGACAGTATTCACTTCTTACCACAAGATGATTTTCAAAGATTATTAATAAACAACTATGCTCAAGTTAAAGGAGAGAATCCTATCATACATGTAGGAGAAGTAAACATTTTAGACATTTGATTTAAAATACTTAACCATTATGAATGGAGACAGAGAAGGGGAGAAGTCTCTCTCATAAGGAAATTCGTAAGGAAATGAGCCTGCAGGAGCTGCCCATCTTTGTTCCCTCTGAGCAATGTTCTCGCCCCCATAACTACCTTCAACTAGACCTAAATATTTTAAGAAGACAAAGTTAGGCAAAATAAATCTTGTTTATACTACTAGCATGTCATCCAGGCTCAAGTTTTTAAATCAGAAGTGGGCTACACAGCAAGACAGTGCAGTTGCTGATATGTTCAAAAGCAGCACTATGGTGTAGCTTGGCATCATTCATAATGAATAGAAAGTTCCTTCTTGCCTCACACAGCCACAGGTAACATGCTCTGTTGAGACAGTTTTGAACTGAGACATTTGAATGTTTTCCATTAATCTCAGAGGCTCCTGGTATTTGATACTACTGAGGACCACCTGCCCAAACATGCACCAAGAACACGCATAGCAAGAAAAAACTAGAATTCAGACTGCCTCCCCTTGGGTTTCCTCTTTATTCGATAAAACAGCCATCACAAGGTTGCCATCTTCAAAAGTAAGGAAAAATATCACTTCCTCTCTCTTGCTCAGAAAGAGCTGGGGGAAGAGGATGAAGATGCAGCATCATGGTTTCACTGGAGATTGCTCACTCCTGAGTCTTACGCTGATGTTCTGAATTAGAAGAGGGAGGAAAAGTCACCAATATTTGAGTCAACATCATTTTACCATGACCGCAGATATCCGTTTGCTTCCTCCGTCTTCACAGTGCACGTAGTAAAACTGTAAGTCCAATGTCCTTAAACAGGCACCAGTAACTGCAGAGAGAGCAACCAGAGTCTCTGTATCTTATTCCCTAAATACATGGACCAAAGGAAAAAAGAGAGGGATGAAAATAACACCTCTCACTATGAAGAGATAAAGCAGGAACAAGACAGTTATGAATGGGGCACGAGTAACAGCTCCTTCTCCTCGCAGCAAAGGCCTACAAAAATGAAGGAGCAGTAAAAAGTAGCAGCAGGAAATGCAGCAGGGAGAACCCCAACGCACTTAATCCTCTGTAAAGGCAGCCGAGCTTAGAGAGTCTGTGGAGCTCTTTACATCACCAGAGGGGGAGAGAGAGCCTAATTACTTGCTACAATTACCAAAATCCATAAAATAGGAGGTCGTTTCCTCTATCCTCTTGAGAAAGGGGCTGGGGAGGGTAGATTTATATTTTAGTCCCATCAAACACTTTGGTAAGAGTCCTTGAATTTTACATCATCCTCAACAGTTTAACAAGGTTAGCCTCGTTCTGGGAATACGGATCATCAGCAAAACTGTCAGCCCTATGCAATAATTATTGCTTTACTTCCTTGGCCACAAAGGAAGCTTTAATGGAAAGAGATTTAAAGGAGAGAGTGGACATTCCTCTCCAGACTGTAACCTTTTCCAATAGCGTCTAGTTACAATACATCTGCTGAACATCTCTTCTAGAAGGGATTTGAAAGAGCAAACAGGCCATACGCAATTTAAGAGCTTACAACACCACTCAGTTAAAAGCACAACATTCCTCTGAAACCAGTAGTCCACCTCCTGGCTCTTCTACCCACCCATTTAGGAGAGAAACACCTCAGAGATGGAGAGAAGGACCTTAAACAGAAGCAGAACTTGAAACACAGCTCAAACTAAGCAAATGCAAATGTGACTTCTGCTTACACACATCTGTACTGGGGGAACACCCACCCTAAAGCACAGGCACACAATAGGTTTTCTCCATCTGTGCATTCCACCGGCACTGGTTTAAAGCTGACAGTGTGCTTAGGCTGTTGTCTTCATAGCTAAAACAAATAAATAAATAAATGGAGACACTCAGCAAAAAGCTGATCTTGCAAATATATAGTCAACTATTAACAAAATTACTTTAAAAACTAAAAGGATCTCTTCAGGCATCGTGTTGTCAGTAATATTGCTCAGCAATCCAAAATTAAAACCACTACAGAGAATAAATATCTGAGTAGAATCTGAGTACATATCAAAAGTAGAAAACACCTGGAGACGAGAAAAAAAAAAAAATGTACTGCCCTTGAAGCATTTGCAAGTAGATTTGCCTCCGTTACAGCCAGCAGTGCCCGGCTGCATCAATGCAAAGACTGGGGCAAAGCCGCCTGACCAACAGCACTTTTGTATCATTTGTGTCATTTGTTCCAGTGTCATTTTCAAAACTGCCATAGAAAAGGGGGAATTGCCAGTTAGTTTATCCACAGTAAAAGGAGAAAAATCTGAGGAAGATACAAAAAGAAAAACACAATGCCACACAATTGAAAAATCTGGATAAACTCAACACCCACATCAGGAAAACAAAACTAAACAAAACAATAACCAAACACCAAAAAGTATGGTATATAAGACCTGTAATTTAGAGGGCCTGTAAATCTGGAAGACCTGCAGAGACCCACTGGCACAGCAGCATGAAGCTTGATCAGGCTGAATTGTTAAAGGAGGATTTGATTTTAGCCCCCACTCAACACTCCCACAGTCACTGTAAGTCACACTGGATGTTACACAGACGTCATTTGTCAAAGCCCAAACCGAAGTCAATAGATGAGAAAAGTCCTTTTCAAAAACAGGGAAAAATTAATTTAAACACTGCATATTTTCGTCTTTCCTAACACTATTTGGAGATGAAAAGGGAAAGGGATAAAAGTTGGACTCCCCTTTCCAATACATAAATCCACATTTCCGGCTGCTTTAAAAGAAGGGAATAGAACAGACAAATTAGGTTGTTCTTTTTTATTAGGAAGCCATGAGACACACAAAGGAGAAAACAATCATGAAGGGCTCTGCTTCACTCTGCTTTTTAAGCACTGATACGATGGTATTCATAACACTTCATGCGAAAAGCACTTACGTACTAATTCTTACAGGGTGCACCATCAGCTCAGGCGCCTCTAAGCAGGTTCCCACGCCCACACCTGGGTTTTGGATTCGCTCTCGGGCATCCAGAAGAGAGTGGAGCTGCCCGAGGTCCCCAGCCGCACTGCCGACGGGGACCTACCGGCTGCTACCTTCACCCGCAGCTTGTCAGGTCAGCACCGCCAGCGTCAGGATGATGAGAAACACTTCAAGACTTAAGCGACTTCAGAGCCTGAAGCGTTTTCAGAAAGGAATTTCTGACACCTTGCAGAAGGGTCAAAGCCAAGCTCACACCGCCCACGTAGTAACAAAGCCACGATCTTGACATTTTGATAACAGCAAAAACCAAGGGAGGAATATACATCTTTAATCTCATGACATCACAAGTCTGTGCAGAAATACATTTGTAAGTCGTTTACATGTACCCTTCAGCAGTTATCTGGGATTAACATTGCACGTTAGCAGGTTAGAGGGACTGTAGGTTGGGCGGGGTTATTGCAAAGTTCAGCTCCTCAAAGAAGAGTGTTTGTAGGTTGAAATAATAAGGGATAACCTTTGTACCATCCCTCTACATTTCTAGGCATTAAAAAACATTATTAAACAGAGTAACATGGAAGCTCTAGAAAGGCAAATCAGCCAGGCCTATACACTTTAACAGGTCTCACATGCCAGGTTCAAATGCTAAAACTATTGAATCTACCTAGCAGAGTTGAACATGATGTCAAAATGAAAAGAGAAAGTAAACTGTGCTAATAAAAGTTAATCCAGATTAATTAGAATTAGAGCATTAATTTTTTACCTGTAGGAAAACAAATTATTTTAACAGATAACCAGATACATTTATAAAGTGGAGGCAGTTAATCCAAGCAGTGTATGTTCAGAGTGCCTATCAGGATTTAGATAATGATTTAATCACCTGAAATGACCCCTACCCTTCTCACTGCCAGACTACTCACACTGCAGATTATACATTAAACCATTTCCAAATCAGTTCATTGCTGGTGCTTTGTAGGAGAAGAACTGAATGAACTGCAGAGCGCTCTTCCTAAGCATAGATAGTTCACAAATCCATGCTGAACCTAAAAATAATAAGAGGAAAACTTTTAAGAGAGATGTTTACTTCAGGGACAGTGAGGCATCATCTAAAACAAGGGATGTTTGTTCCACTGAGCCTGGCAAACAGCCCCAAATAACACAGGACCAACTTGGCAGCTCCGTATTTTTGATCTCGTTGCTGACTAGCCCCCAGCTTCCCCACAGACATCCACTGATGAGACTTTTTGCAGTAGATCCAACACCACAGACACCAGGTCCCAATCAAATTTGAGCATAACCTGATCTACAAACACCCACTTTCTCCTTCCAGCTCTCCCAAGCAGGAATGCAATCACAGGGAACTGGGGACAGCACATCACTAATCCACACCCCAGCCACGGGGGCACTGGGGACACGGTACACGCAGCTGGCATCACTGGGAGCAGCGATGGGGAGGAGGAGCGCCTATCGCTCATCCTTGGAAAACAAATTCCTAGTGTCCACTTAGCTGAAATAGGGCAATGACACATAGGTTTCATTGGGGATGATGTTGCTCTTATCTCTGCCAGCTCAGCAGGGGTCAGGGCCAGGTTTCTAGTGCCCTTGCAGCTTTGCTAAAGCCAGAGAAATCAAAGGGAAACTCCAACAGCTGCTGCAGGATTATCTGAGCAAAGCAGGCAGCAGGGAGAAGCCAAGGGCCTTCATCAAGGCCATCGTGCCGATCCTGCACCAATCGATCTTGGGAAACCAGCGTATGTATCCTTGGACTGCCGTGACAATCCTCCAAATCTAAAGGTGGCCCCAATCCCTGACAATGGGAAGACTCTCTCACAGATTTGCCCTGCTGGTAAAGGTGTCCTGGAAGGTGTACTGCAGCTCATGAGCAAAATTCATGAACAGCATGTATTTTAAATAAGTACCATTATTTCCTATTATTTTTCTATTTTATGCTCTCTTAGTGTTCAAGAACATCATGTAATATAGAAGAGACACCGTTACTGGTATTCACCAATGTAAAATCCTGACACTCGTCCTTACCAAATACTTACATAAGCGAGAGGCAGCAGGTTACATGAATTATAAGAATCAACAAAACAAAGATCAGGTTCAGAGAACAGACTAACATCATTTAAACAAACCAGCCCACCAGTGAAGACACCTCCCTGCAAGACGCTGTACAAGCTCCAAACAGGTTTGCCATCAGCTGGCAGGAGGTGCACTAAGGGAGAGGTAGGAAAGAACAAGCAGATAGGGACAAAGCAAACAACAAAAAAACAGGAGACAGAACAAATTTAGTATTGACATGCAAGAAGATTAGCTGGGCTTGCATCGTTTTCACAGTTCATGGTCTATGATGATATGAAACTGCTTTTGTTCCCAACAATTTTCTCTGGCAGGGTTTAGATTTTGTTTGATATTGAAAACAACAGTTTTCCTAATACTAGAGGATTACGACTGGAAGAAAAAAAATGAAAAAAGAAAAAAAAAACCCAAAAAAAAAAACCACACAGAAGAAAGTAATGTTAAAGCAATTAAAAGGAAAAAGACTTTGTAAAACACCACTTCAAAAAATGCATGAAATTATATACCTAGCTGAGGCTATAGGCAGGTTTTTGTTAAAGGTGCAAATTTTATTCAGTAAATCAACGGATGAGCACAACTTCAAATACATCACTCTGAAGACTCACACCACCACCTCAGGCAAATCCACAGACTACCTTGTGGCACTGCTGATCACCCCAAGCTTAAAAACAAAGTAAATATTTATTAACATCAACCATTGCATTTCGGCTCAGTGATTTAAGAAATATAACTACCTTAAGAAAGTAATGAATGCCCTTTTCTCCTAGAGCTAGGTACACTGAAGAAGCAAAATATAATTTTCCAATAGCTTTCTGAAACATGAGGGGGAAATTATGAGAGTATGATTCAGATACATTACAACAAAAAAAAAAAGAAAGCAATCCTTTATTAACTGCAATTAATTTTGATTGTAATAGTCATTCCTTTAATTACGGTTGATGAAAAACATTACACGTAATTTGTTTTCCCCACACGAGCGTTCCAGATACAGATTTCCATTACCTCATCAATACCCACAGCATGAAGTAATCAGAAATAAAACATGAGCAAAATCTCTAAGATTTTTATGTTCTTAAAAAAATAAGACAGCCATACCAATGTTTAGGTTTATATAAGCAATCCTACTAAGCAAATTATAAAATGGGCAGGGGTAGATATGAAGTATGTTGGTTTTGGGTGGGTTTTTTTGTTCCAGAATAAGGGCCTGAATGACAAGCACTTTAGGACCAGGACAGTTTATACTCATATAGTCTCTCAGATAGTGAGAGTCCAACTCTAGAAAGATCTAACTGCTTCAAAACTCATGTTGTGATAATAAATTAGAAAGGATGTAGTTTATACTTTTGAACCACCCACATCGCAGATAAACCATTTACTAAGTCTGGTACTAGTCTCCATCTGAGCTTTCTGGCTACATCTGCTCTGAAGACAGAGCCGCAACTCTAGCATATGCCAGAAATATCTAAACCCAAATAACTCAGGTTAACGTTGAGGCAAAAATACAATGCTGTTTCAGCTCAGACTCTGCAAGTATATTTAGACCTCAGAGGAACTCCATACTATGCATTGCTCATATGTCAGTCCTTACCCTGGATGATTTCCTGCTTTTAGTCCTCTATTAGGTTGGACAGAGATTGCAGTTGTCCCTCATATTTGCAGGGTCTCCAAAACACCAATTCAATCCCTTGAAAACCAAATATTATTGCCACATGGACTTAAGACACCAAAGCGAGTTATGAAATCACGCTATGAAAAGCATTAGCATTCCTGAATGCCCACAATATTTTTTTACTTTCATGTATAATAGTTCTTATTATTGCCTTCTGAATATTGCCATTATATGCCTACCACTTGAATATGCGTCATAATACCACCTTGACCAATAGCTGTGGTGAGAGCAGCACTACTAAAGCGCAAGGCAACTTTCTCTGTAGTTGTTACTGGCTCATCTGTGCGAGCAGGCTGCTCCCACGCCGTTTGCAGACCAGTTCTGCCACTATGCACAAAGCCCAGATCTCACGATGCACAGAATATCGACATATTATAAGAAATGCCCTATCAGCTACAGGTGAACACAGGCCATGGCCATTAGCACTTCTAAAGCATTCTTTCCATCTAACAAAACGGTATATTTAAAAAAAAATGCTAACATGAAAATCTCAGAGTATTTTCCTCCTGTTTGAGGATCAGAAAGGGAGATACATGCAGCAGCAAGTGGGGAACTGGCAAGGGGAACTACCACTATTCTGTTTTTCATGACAAACTGATAGCAGTCTAATTACATAGTGCATTTCTACCAAGCTCGTGCCAGCATCAAAAGTCAGGCAATACATAAGGAAAGGCAGGAAATCTTTTAATAGCTTCATTCAACATTCTTGAGAGCATCCACTGAACATTTCAATAAAACTCCACATTGAGCTGGTCTCAGAATACATAAGTTGTGGCTACATTTCCAGTTTCAGACCACAAGTCTTGGAGGCCTGGGAGTATAATGTGTTTTCACGTATCTTTTCTTCCTTAATGTAAAAATTAAGTTTTCCTTTGTCCTTTAAGGTAGACATGGTAGAAAAGAAAATGAAGTCCAAAAAGAAAGAGAAGAGCCTGTTTACCTGGTATTAAAGATGTATGTTTGTCTTCTATAACAATAACCTAAGCAAACACAGGGAAAAGAATACTTGTTTAATTCATAACATTTAATCTAATAATGGGATAATAAATGAATGCCACATGCTGTGCAATGCTATGTTTGAAATTCACAGTCAATTCTCATGCTGAGAGCGATTGGAAAACTTCTTCAGAGTATAATATTCAAAGCACAAGGCACCGTGCCCCTTTCCAAGAGTTTCTATAGCTTTGTATCATCAACTATTTCTTCATATACATAGCCTTAAAAATAACATTGTCTCTGCTGATAGTTCAGCTTGGCCTTCCATCCAAACCGCTATTGCCAAAACTAGGTTAAAATCTAGTGCTTCATTAGGCACACAGCAGCCTTGGCAAAGGCCAGCTGAAAGCAGCAGTGCTTCGCATTGTCGCCGCCTGTCCCAAACTAGGACTTAGCGTAAGGAATAGCCAAACAAGGCAGCCACAAAACCGTAGCTTCTGCATCCATCTAGTTTTTGCACAGCAACAGCTAAGCCCATCTTCAGCCACATTGTTTGATCCATTTTCCTTTCCCAAACAATTTATCTCTTTTTTAGTCCACATTGTCTTTCTCCTTGAATGGGGCTAACTCTATTAATGAAGTCATTGCTCGTTTTTCCTACTTTGGTTCCAGCATCTGTTTTCTGTATATGTCTTACTAGCTTTCCATTGCAGGAAACGTGAGAGGAGAAAACCACCCAGGAAGAGAGAGAAAGAACAGGTTAGAAGAGCAAGCTGAAAACTCTTGAAAGGCAGGAGTGAAATCCATGGCGACCTCTCCAGACAGGCTTCCCTGGTACCCTCTGACCAGATTATCAGAACCGATTGCTCATCCCAGTACCACAGTTAGCAGTTACCCATTCCAGACCTGCTGGCCATGCTGATGGCGTGGTCAGTCTCAGGTTTGTTTCAGTGAGGCAAGCATCCTTGGCTCAAGCAGTTTGACCCAGCCTGGCTCACTACAACAGGAACAGTTGAGACTGCCAAAATCTAGGGCTAACGTCTCGTTCAGCAAATGCACTAGCAGCATTCACATACTGAGAGCAATTTTTCTCCCAGTTTGTGTATTGTGTTTGGATCCTCTGCATCCACACGCCTAACAGCTACCAATGGCTATATGTCATTTCACCCTTCTCTCATGTCTTCTGTCTTGCCTTCCCCTTTCTCCAGGCCTTCCCTCACTTTCACCAAAACGTCTAGATCGCTCTCGTACCTGCAAACACACGCAGTCCAACACGCAGGACCACTACGCATACACTGCGCCTCTTTTCCATGCGTTGCTGCTCTTATAGCTTTCAGTCTGAAGATCCTCGGGGCAGAAAATCTCTTCTCAAGTGCTCCTGAAAGCACCCTAAGGTACCACTCCCTACCCAGTGCGATAACCTAACTGAAGTGAATGGAACTAAATCAGCATCTTATCAGACTGAAACAAAAACACCTCAAACCTTAAGAACTACAAACACTGAGAAGTGAGAAAGTATTTGCCCCAGACACTTGTGCACACAACAGCTGAAGAGCTCTGTACCAGTGCTGAACCTCCTATTGCCTTGCTCCTTTACTTTTTGTCCTACTTGCCCACTACACCAAGTCTTCCCTGTCTATTCCCCAACAACAACCGGACTGCACAATCAGCAGGACAGTGGAGCTGGTATGTTCTCCTCCATTTACCAAACACACAGGCAATATCAGTGTCCAACCTGGAGAAGAGACAAGGTTCTGCACCTACATGTAAGGAGAGAGAGCAAAGACAAAGGAAAGGTTGCAGCCTGAATCTGACCTCATGGGCCAGAGGGGTTCATGTTCTTCCCATTTAAAGCCAAGCACAGTAAAAAAATAGCCACTAGGCATGCCAAAATGAGGTAATTTAAAAGAATGAACAGTAGCTATTATTTTCTTAAGACCTCAATGTTTCTCTCTTTACGCAAGTTCATCGTATAATAGAGCAGGTTGAGTTTAAATGAGAATTAGGCTGCAGCTTTTTAGTATGCTCCAGGTAAAACGGGTGAGCACGCACAAAGGGCACCCGATAACATTATTTGCACATGCACTATTGTGTAACTGTTTCCATAGGTACAAAGGACTGTCAGGCTGCCGTAAGACTTCATGCTAATTGCTTCGTGTTGTGTGTGTTATGAAATGTAAATTAGGACTTCCTCAAAAACTGGCAAATTGCGCTTATCTAAATCTCACAGGATTAAGGGGGCAGTCGTTCAAATAATATTTCTCACCAAGAAATGTGAAACTAGGCTCTGCAAAGATGTTCTGAACAAAGACAGAGACAGAGATCTGTTAGTGTATGTGACAGTTGTTTTGCTGCACAAGCAGCTCCAAATCAAATTTGCAAACCGGTGAAACATCTGAAGGGGAGAGCCTCAGATGGTGAGAACCATCACAGTTATGATAATACCCACAGTGCTTCTTTACCAAGTGTGATATGAAATTAAGTAGTTAATGTACCTGATGATTACAAATAGTTGACATAATTATCTAATATTGCATGATTCCTATGATTGAGTAGTAGACTGGGGAGGGACAGGGGGCTCGCCTTTAACTTCTGGTTCACATCCTTCCCCTTCCAAAAGAAAGTGACTCCCACTACTCTGTTTATGCCCAAAAGGTTCACCTGCTTCCTCACGGTGGCTCTCCATCATGCAACAGCAAGACGAGTCACACTTCAAACTGTGTAGCAAGGGTCTTATTCTCATATCCTTGCAGGCCCTCTACCCTGCAAACACTTAGCCATGTGTTTAACTTTATGTATACAAGTAGTCTCACTGAACTCATTCATGAAATTCTAGCCTTATTTAAATTGCCACAGGTTTTACCATTGACTCCAGTTGGACCCAGATTTCATCTAATGGGACTATTTACATCTGAAAAGCTGTACACGTGTCCAAGTGTTTGTAAAACTGAAGTCTTAGCAGCAAAGCCGAGGCATACACTGCCATTTGATCTCTTACTGGCATGTAGGACCTACAAAATGATTTGCTTTTATCTTGACCTTAACTAAGTTAGGACACAATAAACAGATCATCACTAAGGCAGATTCCTAGGTCATATTTTTCCTCATTCTTGGATATTACTGAGCAGGTTATTAATTCTCTCCAATCTGCTAATTTTTTCCATCCCAATAAGCATGAAATAGTTAATGCATAATCATCTAGGCACAAACACTGATTTTCCTTAGCTGGAGAGTTCACTTGTTCATTTGTACTTCAAAAACAAATAAATTTCAAGCAGGTACAAGAGACCTACAGAAAAACAGATTAGTTAGCTGCAGTTTTCTTTCTTTAATTACAACAGCAGCAATATTCAACCAATCTAAACAGACTTCAATTAAATCAAGGTTTAGTCAGTTCCCTAAGCAATAGCTGAATTATAATCTCTGTACTTGCTTCCTCATTTAGTTTTATTTAGCATGGCTAGTGTAAGGTAACCCAAGCACCTACCTTCTAATCTTCAGCAGAAAAAAAAAAAAAAAGAGGAAACCCAAAAATCGCAAAGTCAACAGAGATCCTTTGCTGCAGAAAGTGAAACCGTAGAAGCTACTGCTGTACAAAGAGTTCCTGCTGAAAGTCAGAACAATGACTAAAGAAACAAAGACCCTTTGAATACAAAAAACAACTTGCTTTTTCTGATTACCATACCTGCTTACTATATTTACAAGCTTATAAATTCCCGAGGGCACAATTTGATACCGATTTAATCACTCTGTTGGAAGATTCACTGATTGGAGGGTGCATCCCTTCACTCCCTCCGTGACCTGCATTGCTGGTGCAGACATAAGATAGCACTGCAAGTACAGGTAAGATGAAAAACTGTCTGTTATTATGTGTGCAATTAAATATGCATATTAAATGAACTGTCCTTTTACAAACAGGGTTCTTTTTGCATTTTACCATACAAAATACAGCCACCTTCTTTCAGCAGCTTATTCTGCAAGTGTGCTCACTTACTCTTGGCAAAGGACTAAGTGGTACAATTTCAGGTTCAAGCTAAGAATTATCACAATATCTGCTCTTCCTTAACAGGCCTGTGTTCTGCTACCTCACACATTTTAGACAGGATTTCAGTCCATGAAAAGTTTAAGGATGGAAAACAAATATTCTCCACTCACTAGTATCTTTTCAGCCACATATGCAGCATATAAAGTATAACGTTGTGCATTTTCATACTCTACACACAGATCTTTCCCCGCGATTTCTTATCTTGAAAGAGGTATGCAAAGTAAAGTGCTCTCAGTGCCCTTGTTCAAGCAAAAACATTCAGCCATCACTCCCACTGTGCTACACAATGAACAGATGTCCCTGCACCCCTGCCCACACTAAGATCCAGTGCAATTTATACTTTTAAGTAGAATTGTTTAAATTACATTAGACCAGAAGGAAATAAAATTTCAATAAACTGATTTTAATCCCACCCATTACTGAAAATTCTCATCCATATCATTTAGATTTTTCCTTAAATATTTACAGAAGAATGAGGCATAGGCATTAATAAAACACTGTTTATTCTGGAATCCTGTAATCTTTTCTTTGTCTTAGTTCTTTATTTTCATGCTTTAGAGTCGTTTTACTTATTCAGAATACAGTACCATAAAGTTAGGATTCAGGAGTAAGAAACTGAGTTTTAATCCTTTTGCTGTAAAATAAGCTCATACACTTTTTCACATCATTAACAATCAGCATAGTGCAAACAAACTTAAATTCCTTGCCTATAATAACCTACAATACAGGGAGCCTCAACAAAAATCTACAAATTTCATTCTGCAAGACGTTCAGAACAAGCCAAGCACAGAGGCAAGTTGGTAGATTTAAATATCACACACAGCATGTGATTTTTGGAAACTGTGCATAATAGGGTGGTACCTTGCTTCAAGCTACCGCATCAGAGCCTTTCAAGATATGTACATCATACTCATCACCATGGTACGTGCAGACCTGTGCTATCCAATTTTCCTGCTTAGACAAGACTCCTCCAACACTATCCCCAAGGAGCACTGAGATCTAGAGCTGCGTAAAAAGCAGCAAACCCTCTCTTTGCCTGCAAAACTAGCTAAATTCCATACGCATCAAGTTAACAGCTCAGAATTACAGTAGGTTGAGCACGTACCTTAGTGTCAGATGGATGAAACGCTACAGGTATTCCTATACAGTCGGTGTTTTTATCATTTTTCAAAAGAGTAAAATACCAAATATTAACAGTTATTAGTATTAAAAGCTAGCAGATCATGCATGTGGCACACAACCAGGTGAAAGCCAATATCCTTAAGGCCTTTCTTCTTTGTGGGATCCTTTCCTCACCTCACCAGACACTCTCAAGCCCCTAAATGAGGTGGCCTTTAACTGTTTTTGGAAAGGATTGCACATACTGATTGAAATTGGAACATCTAGGGGAAAAAAATGAAAGAAAGAGCTGACTGACCCCCAGAGGGGAAGAGTTTCCTGCAAAATTTCTCACAGGTTTATTGTACATCAGCAAATCAGTTTTGTTTGCTTATAAACATTAACTTTTTTCTTAATATCCTTATGTTATTTTTTTCATCAAGTGCTAAAAGCAGGCTCTAAATTCCAGAGGACCAACTAGCTTCCTGTTCCCTGCGCATTCAATCCTTCTTTTTGGTTTTAACCCTGTATCAGCCAGGCAAATACCTAAGTCCACCATAAATCAGGGTAATTCAGGGTTCTCTTTTGAATGCATACAAACCTACTCACTCAACATTAATCAAAACAGGGTCAGTGAGACTTTTTTTTAACTAAAAACGAGTACAATGTTACAGCAGATCACACTCAAGAGAAACCATGACCAAGCTGCTCTGGCTAAAGAGCAACTAGACATCTAGCAATTCTACGGAAAGAGGAAAGTATATAAAGGAACTTCCATTAAACTTCCCTCCTTTAAGCCCAAGCCATCATTTAAAAATAGCCAGATGCCCACAGCCAGATGCCCTTATCAAGGCTCAAGCCACGCTGAATCAACCAATGCAACAGCCCTACTAAAGATGAGGTTTCGGCTGCCAAGAGCTTGCAATCACATTACCAGCAGGAAAAGGAAGAGAGGAAGCAGAAGCAGTATGAGATGTAACGACTTGCACAGTAGCTTGGGGCACATCCAGACACACAGCCCCAGGCCCGTTCGGGTGGAGAAGGCTTTCATCTCAGGCTCCACCTGCCAGCGATACTCTGCAAGCCATACCACCACAACCACCTCCGTAATGTCAACTGAAGCTATGCAGCTCTGGTGCAGAGCTGATTTCACCAATCATTTCAATGCCCAGGAAGAGCATGAACGTGTCTGGCAGCAAACAACAGCGTAGACGGTTCTCTGGAGTGATCCAGCTTGGGTTTTGCTTTTTTTAGTATGAGGCCAACAACGTGAAGAACCATTTTTGTTGTGGCCTTTCCCTGTACTTAA
This sequence comes from Nyctibius grandis, assembly GCF_013368605.1. NCBI lineage: Eukaryota > Metazoa > Chordata > Aves > Nyctibiiformes > Nyctibiidae > Nyctibius > Nyctibius grandis. The sequence goes on along the minus strand of NC_090662.1, from coordinate 48,626,840 downwards.
GTCTTTTGTCTTCTAAAAAAGTGCATCTTGAGAACTCTCCAGAAGCATGATGTTTATGAAAGAGAAATACTACCATTTTTAACAAGCCAAGTGATTTACATACAAGAGACGAGTAATGTACTGTGAAATGGAACAGAACATACAGCTATGTCTTTGCACACAAATAGAAAATTTATTCAAGTATACTGGTGTTACAAAGAAGCTATGGAGAACTGTTTGTGCTACAAAATTAAAGCTGCTACACATAAAAATGCCATTTTATTTGATTAAATGTTTTCATCATTCTCTTAGTACTTTTTTTTTCAGCAAGCTTTATTTATACAGCCATGCAGCACTTAAATTATTTTTTTGGCACTAGAACCTTGATTCAGATCAAAGTGCTTTTAAAAAGCCTGTTTTCCTCTGCTTTAATTATAAAAATGTAAAAGATCCGAAGTTTAATTACAAATAATTAATTAAAAAAGCAACCTTTGTTCTGCAACTAACATTAATTTCTCAAGACCAATCCTTCTTTTCCTCCTGAAAAAAAAAAAAAAAAAGGCAAAAACTTTAAAAGTTTCCTCAAGTACAACTGAAATTGCTTGAAGAAAATGAGGCATATGCACTGAAGCTTCACGGAATTTATTGCAAGGAAGTTGTTATAATTCAAGATTTTGCAGCAAGGAAATACACAGCTAGATGTATACCATACCTAGAAGTATCTTCCCAGGAACTGTATGGTGTTTCTTTTTGACATGGGAGTTGGGAGGAGGTATGGAAGGCCAAAGAAAGGCTGGCAGAACAAGAGTGACTTTGCTAGAGACCCACAAGCCAAACTTCCAAACAAAGCTTCACAAATTATTTCAGAGAGTTGCTCAAGATTATTCACCAGTGAAATTCTGGCATCAACAAGGACAGAGGCTTAATCGAAGACACAAATATTTTTCTTATTTGAGTGGTATCTAGAGGGCTGATATATAAAACATAAAATAAGGCTTAAGATACTGTCTCACTTTTGAGCCTATGCCTCACTTCTGAGCCTAATTTCTTCTTCACCTTATTATTAAAATAATTAAAACAATCAACACTGTTGCCACACTAAGCAGTCAAATCAAATAAATACCGTATCAAGTATGAGAGAAGGCATGATATCACCTTCACCTTCATATAACTGTTGGAAACTAGAGGATATGACAAGGCACAGTGTTGTTTCAAATATATTTTTATTTTAAAATAAAAAGATCTATTTTTATAAAGCATATGAAGCATGAAAAAGTGTATACAGCAGAAGGCTCATAACCTACAGAACAACAGCTACAAGTGCATTTTTACACCCACAGAGTCACACTCAAAGCAGTGTGGGCTCCTTCCACTTTGGTAAGAAAAAGCCTCAGCGTTATTTGGGGTTAGGAAAGCTACTCTAATGGCCAGAGGTGACTGCGAGCATCTCACATGAATTTCTAACTGGACCTTATCCCCATCTCAAAGTAGCCCAGTACAAGTCCACTCAAACGAAGGACTCAGCCAAATATAACTGATCCCAGCCCAGGGACATTGTCAGGCTGTAAAATGAAACCAAGAACATTCCTATGTTACCATAGTGCTACAATATCACACAAAGGCTAAACGCACCAACAGCAGCAGCCTGTGGAAAAGAAACGACACAGTACTGAACAGCCTATAAAGGCACAGGCACCGTGTGCTTCAAAAAGCAGACTTTGAAGTCTATCACTTAATGTGCTGCTTTGCACATTGGTCAGCGAGATCCTCCTGTGGCCTCTCAAAGGCCTGCCATCAAAAACACACTCTGAAAATGATGGAACCAAACCACACACACACAAGACTCAAGACACCAAAGTCCCAGAAGTGGCTGATTTTTGGAATGAACTCCCACTTCAAGGTTTCATGTTAGAGACGTGGAACAAATCAGCTATTTGCAGAAAATAAAATTATTCTGGATTAGGATTTCTAGCTCTCCTCATGCTGCCTCCAAGATGTTAACCTATTACTTTGTAATCCTCTGAACCACATATTTCATTTCAAACTGACTACTAAAAGCCTGTCAAATGTATAAACATGAATACATAAAGAACTTCAATTCAATTGGACAACTCACGTCCTCACTTACAGCAGCTTGAACTTCTGAATGGGCCTAAAAACACACCTCAGAGAAACACCCCAGGCTGGAAGGCAGGCACAGGAATCACCGCAAGACACATGGGTCCAAAACAGAGACCAGACACACACTGAATATTTAGACCTTAAATGATGACAGGTACAGACCACCTCTGCCTACCTTTTAGAGGCAACTTCTGCACAGCAATCCTTTTTTTACACAGGTGCTTGGGTCCTCATGAAGTCTTTCATCTCCTATTAGAATCTGGATGAAGTCATATCAAGGGGCTCTTTGATAAAACCAAACAGTTTGGTGCTGGTTGGGTGTATTTTGGGGCTTGGTTTTAACTGTGCTACTCCACAATAAGGGGCCTGGCTGACACCCATGTACAGACAGGTTTATTTTCCTGGTACCAGTGTTAATTCTTGAAGATATTTATAATGGACAACATCTACTGCCTTGCTTTTTTTCCCCCCCCACTAAGCAATTCCATCACTTGAAACCACTTCAAACATCAGCTTAAGGAGACTATTTTCAGTGGAAGAGTATTTCTTAGTGCTTTACTCATACACTGCAACTTGTACATGCTGGGTTTTTTTTAATACCAAAGTAAATAACCATTACCAGCTTCAACGGTTACTGAGAGAAACCTAAGAGCTATTTTAAACAGCATCAACTGCAAAACATTCCCACACAGAAGCTGGAGGCTGGATGCTCTAAAGGCACTCCTGATGCACCATGATGCTGGGAGCCTACGCACTTATCAGCCAGCCACTGCCTCCTAAAGGGAAGTATCTGACTCATAGAGAGCCATCCAACTCCGAGCCACGTTCCCCTGCATCAGAGGGAGAGAAAATTCTCAGAAAAACTAAAGTTGCACTTACTCAGAGCAGGTAGCCAAGCAAGCGGAAACCCTAAGTACAAAAATAAAATGCTATGTCTAAGCTGGGACGGCAGATAAACACTTGCAGTGTATCTATCTTTTATTTAGGGACTTCAGAGGGTTCAGAGACTGGTTTCCCTAAGCATAGGGTGCAGGTTGTTCTACAGCGATGATGGGAAGTGAGTGGTTAGGAGAAAGGCACGCTGGAGCCTGGTTCCTGGGCCCAGCACTAGTTATTAATTATTATATGCAAAAAGCCATGGGGGTGCAAAGGGAAGACAGGACAGAGATCTAGGAATGGTTCAGACTGCTGCTGAGTGGGTTTGTTTCCATGACAATTTTGGTCACCGAATCGTGACCCTGTTTCAAGAGTTCAAGTCCTTTTTTAGGATTTAAGTACGCAAATTACCAAGCTGCATGAAAATAGCATCTAGGCACTGGCAGAGACTTTACTGCGATAGTTCTGCTACCAATTACTGTGTTGTTCTTCTGAACTAATACTGGACTAGCTGACTAAAACCATAGGAGCTAAAATCACACAATCCTCTCATTAGCAAAACAGCCTAGAGTAATGCCAACTTTAGAAAAACCCATCCTGGAAACAGGATGCTAAATTCAGAAAATCCTGTCCTCCCTTGAACCACAGGTCAGAGGTCAGGGTGAGGTTTTTTTGGTCTACTGACAGGTCAGTGAATAATGGGCGATGCCACAGATCAGTCCAGTCATCTAGCAGTAATGGTCTGTACCATCATGTGGAAAATCCTCATTCAATTACCTGTCAGTCTCTGACTTCCTGGGCCAGCTGGGACCGGCAGCGCTGCTGAGGCCAATGTGCTTCACTCCTGGAGAGAACGAAGTGCTCTGAGGCAATCAACAGTGACCACCACAAATAAATTAAGGAGCCTTTGTGGCAGACTAACGGGAAGCATGTCCAGCTCTCTGCTGGAAGACTGATGCCAAAAAAGGCTTGGTTTCAAGTTTTAGGCATATACAACAAACTCTGCTATTCTATTTACTATAGTGATGGTATATAGGTGTTTTTAGAGGTTACCCTGATTTTTAACAGTTTTTGAAGCATGAATATGGGCCATTTGAATAAGCCACTGGAAAAAAAAAAAGTATCAAAGAATTAAGAGATAAAAAACAAAACAGCTTATGCTGAAAGCACAATATTTCCAATAAAACAAAGAGCAATTAAAAGATGAAGGAAACGAAGGAACGAAGGGATATGAAGACAGTAAATGAGCATTATTTACCTCCAATTGAAACCTCCACTATTCTTGAAAAATCTCCTCATGAAGCCAGTAGGACAACGAAGGCTAACAGAGTAATTCACAGTGTCCTAGGGAACACAAGGATTAGTATTCAAGGAAGCCACTTTTACTTTTTTGCCCCTCTTGAAGCTTAACACAGCCAGGAATGGCTGGGGTGGCCAGAGCATAAGAGCACATCGACTAGCCATCCCCAGCTACGAAGGCTGGGTGGCCAAGTTTCATCAGCTCCAAACAGTCCTGATTTACTGGTTTTCTTTTTCCTTGAAGTGAAATAGAGAGTGACAGATTATTTGATCCTTAGCTGCTGCCCCAGTGATCCAGCATGTTTCTTTGTTTTACAATAAGCTGTCATATATTGTATACTGCCAGTCGGCAACAGCGGCAGCAGTGGCAGCAGCGGCAGCGGCGGCAGCGACTGAGGTGAGTGCAGGGAGAGATCGGGCCGTAGCGGGCGAGCGGTTTCCGTGCGGTTTCCGTGCTCCGGGCCCCCCCGAGCAGCAGCCCGAGACCCACCTGGACCCAGAAGTTCCCGGCAAAACGAATCAGGAGAGGAGGGGGCGTAGCACCACCCCCTGTGATCGGTGATAAAAGAGCCTCTGGTGAGGACAGGGACTAGTCCGCTGCCCAGAGGGGAGAGGGGGAGTCAACAGTGACTGGGTGAGTCAGCAGTGACTGTGTGTGTCCCGGGGTGGGGGGAAGGGCACAGCCCCAGGGGCGTGGCAGTTTGCGCAGCAGTTCTCGAAGGCAGGGCGGGCGAGCAGAGTAGGCCGGGCAGGAAGATAGGGTTTCCACTCGGCGGGGCCCTAAGTCCCTTGCGGGTGCCAGAAAAGACATGGCAACCCAAACAGACCTGCCGCGGAAAGTATGCGGAGGTTGCAGGTGGCAGGCTGCAGGGAGTGCCAGAGCCTGGCCCTGGCACTCGAGGGTAACAGAGACCTCACCTGTGTGAGGTGCGAACAGGTCGACGACCTGATCTCCTTGGTGGCCCAGCTCAAGGAGGAGGTGGAAAGGTTAAGGAGTACAAGAGCATCCCAGGAAGAGGATGGCAGGCAGTGCTGTTCCCTGCCTGTCCTGGGGAAAACGGACGGGCCTAATGCTCCCCGGGTAGCAGAGGATCCTCTTCCTCCTCCACAAGGAACAGGAGGAGACCTAGGGGATGGGGGGGAATGGAGACAGGTCCCTGCTCGGGGTGGCAGGCAAATCCCATCCCGACCTTCCTTCCCTCCCCACGTCCCCCTGCAGAGTAGGTATGAGGCGCTGGAGCCTGAGCGTCTTCCTGAGTGTCGGGAAGACACGAATCAAGGTGAAAGACCCTCTACGGGACTACATGAACAGAAGCAACAAAGTAAGAGGGTTGCAACCAGCTCCAAAAAGGAGAAAAGAAAAGTAATTGTTATAGGCGACTCCCTGCTAAGGGGAATGGAGGGCCCCATATGCAGGCCAGACCCGACTCACAGGGAAGTCTGCTGCCTCCCTGGGGCTCGGGTAAAGGATGTTGCCAGGAGGATTCCTCAACTGGTGAGGCCCTCTGACTACTACCCACTATTAGTATTCCAGGTGGGTAGGGAAGAGATTGAAGAGAGAAGTCCCAGGGCAATCAAAAGGGACTTCAGGGCCCTGGGGCGTTTGGTAAAGGGGGTAGGTGCACAGGTGATATTCTCTTCAATTCCTTTGGTATTTGGTGAAAATAGGGAAAAGACTATGAAAGTACAACAGATTAGTATGTGGCTAAGAGACTGGTGCCGTAGGTGGGATTTTGGGTTTGTTGACCATGGGGAGGCTTTCATGGCACTGGGCCTGCTTATGATGTGATGGGGAAACAGCTGAGTCAGAAGGGAAAAGGGTATGGCCCAGAAGTTGGCAGGGCTTGTTAAAAGGTCTTTAAACTAAGTTCGGTGGGGGAGGGGGATAAGACCAGGGCAACCACAAATGAACCTAGGGGTGACAGGCCTGTGTCGGGGGCAAGGCCGCTAGCCCAGCTGAAGTGCGTTTACACCAATGCACACAGTATGGGCAACAAACAGGAAGAGCTAGAAGCCACTGTACAGCAGGAAGGTTATTATGTGGTTGCCATCACAGAAACGTGGTGGGATGACTCTCATGACTGGAGTGCAACTATGGATGGCTATAAGCTCTTTAAGAGGGACAGGCGAAGCAGGAGAGGCGGTGGGGTAGCGCTGTATGTTAGGGAGTGCTTGGACTGTGTCGAAATTGAGGAAGATGGTGAGGATGACAAGGTTGAATGTTATGGGTGAAGATCAGGGGGAAGGCAGCAGGGCGGACGTTACGGTGGGAGTCTGTTATAGACCACCCAACCAGGATGAGCAGGCAGGACGAGGCGTTTTACAAGCGGCTGTCAGAAGCCGCCCCGGTCGCCGGCCCTTGTACTCGTAGGGCGACTTCAACTTGCCAGATGTCCTGCTGGAAATACAACATGGCACAGAGGAAGCAATCTAGGAGGTTCCTCGAATGTGTGGAGGACAACTTCTCATGCAAGTGGTAAATGAGCCCACTAGAGGAGGGGCCCTGCTTGACCTGTTGTTTGTGAACAGAGAAGGACCTAGTGGGAGATGTGAGGGTTGGTGGCCGTCTTGGGAGTAGCGACCACGAAATGTTAGAGTTTTCGATAGTGGGGGAAGTAAGGAGGGGCAAGAGTAGAACTTCTGCCTTAGATTTCTTGGCGGGCTGACTTTAGCCTGTTTAAGAGGCTGGTGGACCGAGTCCCCTGGCAATCGGTCCTTCGGAATTCCCAAGGGACTCGGTCCTGGAGGGCAAAGGAGTCCAGGAAGGCTGGACATGCTTCAAAAGAGAATTGCTAAATATTCAGGAGCAGGCTGTCCCAGTCTGTAGGAAGGCAAGCCGTCGAGGAAAAAGACCGGCCTGGTTAAACAGAGAACTTAGACTAGAACTTAAGGAAAAAAAGAGAGCCTACTTGCTCTGGAAGAAGGGTCGGGTAACTTGGGAGGTCTATAGGGACGTGGCCAGGTCATGTAGGGAGAAGATTAGAAGGGCCAAAGCTCAATTAGAGCTTGATTTGGCTGCTACAGTCAAAGATAACAAAAAAAGCTTTTACAAATACATCAACAGCAAAAGGAGGATCAAGGAGAGCCTCCACCACTTGCTGAATGAGGAGAGTAGTATAGTGTCAGGGGATGAGGAAAAGGCAGAGGTGCTCAATGCCTTCTTTGCCTTGGTCTTTAATGTCAAGAACGGTTGTCCTCAGGAGACTCAGCCACCAGAGCCTGAAGTTAGGGACGGGGGGCTGTGTGAACCTCCCACGATCCAAGAGGAGACGGTTAGTGACCTGCTGTGCCAGTTGGACACCCACAAGGCTATGGGCCCGGATGGGATTCACCCCAGAGTAATGAAGGAACTGGCAAATGAACTTGCCAAACCACTCTCGATTATCTACCGGCAGTCCTGGTTAACTGGAGAAGTTCCAGCTGACTGGAAATTAGCAAATGTAACGCCCATCTACAAGAAGGGTCGGAAGGACGATCCAGGGAACTATAGGCCTGTCAGCCTGACCTCGGTGCCAGGCAAGGTGATGGAACAGATCATCCTGAATGCCATTACACAGCACATGCAGGACAATCGGGGCATCGGGACCAGCCAACATGGATTCATGAAAGGCAGGTCCTGCTCGACCAACCTGGTCTCCTTCTATGACAAAGTGACCCGCTTAGTAGATGAGGGCAGGGCTGTGGATGTAGTCTATCTAGACTTCAGTGAGGCATTCGACACTGTCTCCCACAGCATCCTCCTGGACAAACTGGCTGCCCAGGGCCTTGGATGGGTGGACTCTTAAATGGGTTAAAAACTGGCTGGATGGCCGAGCCCAGAGAGTGGTGGTGAATGGGGCAAAGTCCAACTGGCGGCCAGTCACTAGCGGTGTTCCCCAGGGCTCAGTTCTGGGTCCGGTGCTGTTCAATATCTTTATAGATGATCTAGACATAGGGATTGAGTGCACCCTCAGTAAATTTGCAGATGACACCAAGCTGGGTGGGAGTGTCAATCTGCTGGAGGGTAGGAAGGCCCTACAGAGGGATTTGGACAGTTTAGATAGATAGGCCAAGACCAACGGCATGAGGTTCAACAAGAACAAGTGCCAGGTCTTGCACTTCGGCCACAACAACCCCATGCAGCTCTACAGGCTGGGGGAAGAGTGGTTAGAAAGCGGCCCGGTGGAAAGAGACCTGGGGGTGCTGATCGACAGCCGGCTAAACATGAGCCAGCAGTGTGCCCAGGTGGCCAAGAAGGCCAATGGCATCCTGGCCTCTATTAGGAATAGTGTAGCCAGCCGGTCTAGGGAAGTGATCGTCCCTCTCTACTCAGCACTGGTGAGGCCGCATCTTGAGTACTGTGTCCAGTTCTGGGCCCCGCACTTCAAGAAAGATGTTGAGGTGTTGGAGCGAGTCCAGAGGAGGGCGACCAAGCTGGTGAAGGGTCTGGAGGGTCTGACCTACGAGGAACGGCTGAGGGAGCTAGGGTTGTTTAGCCTGGAGAAGAGGAGGCTCAGAGGTGACCTTATTGCAGTCTACAACTACCTGAAGGGAGGTTGTAGTGAAGTGGGAGTCGGCCTCTTCTCCCGGGAAACTAGCGATAGGACAAGAGGACACAGCCTCAGGCTTCGCCAGGGGAGGTTCAGGTTGGACATCAGGAAGAATTTCTTTACAGAAAGGGTTATTAGACATTGGAATGTGCTGCCCAGGGAGGTGGTGGAGTCACCATCTCTGGATGTGTTTAAGAGAAGACTGGACATGGCACTTAGTGCCATGGTCTAGTTGACAGGGTGGTGTCAGGGCAACGGTTGGACTCGATGATCCCTGAGGTCTCTTCCAACCTGGTTGATTCTGTGTGATTCTGTGTGTGAAAAACAGCAACTCTCTGCTAGGCTGAAGCATCCTCCGAAGACGGATCCAAAGTGCACACTGCTGTCTTTGGAGATGCCCGTTATGAGCCATTCACAGGTCCGCCAGATATTTCAAGTGTCCTGACGTAGCAAGCCCACAATAGAGTCAACATGTTAAGTAATATTTAGGGTGCAATTCCAAAAAACAATTTCCTCTGTCTCTTCAAGTTTCATTCAGCAACGGGCTGGCCTTAAGGGAAAATGGTTTAGTATGGAGTTCTGCAGAGGGTGAAACTGGGAAAGAAATTACAGGATTTACACCTTCTCCCTCTTCCTGGGGAGGGACCGCCTGTGCAAGCAGTAACACAAATACTTCAAGTCCAGAGTACTATCCTGAGATTGCAGGAATACAACCTAAGAACCTGCTCTAGAAGAAGTGAAATGAAAACCTGCTGCCATCCTGACTTAAATAACCTGCTCACAGAACAAGCTCCCACTTCAAAGGAAGATAAGGAGAGTTTATATGATCAGTCACCCCAAGCAGGAAAGCACAGGGAGTTCAAAGGTTGCCAAGCCTCAAAGGCCAACAATAGGCTTCCGCAATCAAGAGAAATTCCAAAATTAATCTAAAAACCTGAGGGCCAAAGTGTCAGAGAATAAAGAACTTTCAGCCTAAGGTTTGGGTCTCCAGATAAAATGCTTCCATCTTTCAAACAACCATTTCAGACAAAAATTGGGGATTAAAAACACTGAGGAAAATGGACAGTTTAAAAAGATTTCTTTTAAAAAAAAAAAAAAACAAACTGTTAACCCAAAAGCTGTGTAAAGCCTATAAAATATTTAGAAATAAAAACTAAGAAATCTAACCTAAAACATTGGCTCAATGAACAGATTCACTTTTACATAAGTAACAGTAAGAATAAGCATCTCTCTGTTCAGATTTAGTCTGTTTCCCCAACTGTATATTTGGATTAACTTTCACCACAGGTTGCCAGCAGGCTTGCATCTACAGCTTCAGCATCAAATATTTCAGCTAAAGAAAGAAATTCCATAAACAAACAGCAAAGTCTGCTTCAGTCAACTTCACAGGAAAGAAGAAAAAAAAAAATCCTAGCAGACAACAATGAGGGAAGGGCAAACTTCCAGATGAGGGAGGCAAAGGAGCTCTAATTCAGCACTCTTGCAGCTATCAGATGGTTAACAAATTGAGATGAGAGACTTCTGAGCCTTTTGAGCAACTTTCACTCTGGCAAACTTAAAGGATTCAGAAGTGCAGCTGGAATACATATGGGAGATGCTGGAGAAAGTGGATCGTTTGAATTTGTAACTCCATTGTGTGCTGGAGGAACTTCCTGCAGATGAGGCGCATCCCGTCAGTGACTCAGGGAGACTCTCCATCTGCTAACAGTCATGAATTTATCCTCTGAACCAGCTACCAGAAGTGACTCGGTTTACGTGTTATATATGCAACAAGAATCATAAAATAAAGCCTGCGGGGACATAATTTCTTCTTTTGCTTCCAAAGACCTCTACACTACAGCATCTCCGCTGCAAAAAAAAACCTCCACTATTTTGATGAAACTAAGATTTCACATTTTGATCAAAGTGTTTCATTCAACACAAATTTTTATGCAGAAAAGCTTTTTAAATCAAAAGCCAAATATATTTTCAGATGATGTTCAGCATTTAAAAATGGAACTGGTATCATATTAATAGAATATTATCATGCCAGATTCATCACATTAGATAACCAGTTACTGGTTCGCTTGGTTGATACTCAGCTATAGTACCTGAAAACTACATAGCCTTGGTTACTCAGGCATCTTCTCTGGGTTACATTGTTCCTTATCAACGTCCCTGTTTCATTTACAAATTATCCTTACGGTGCTTTGAAATTAGCAAGCAGAAGATGCAACAGGAGGGACAAAAGGGAAAACACTACAGAGAAAGCGTACAAGCCCCTTCTGCCCACTTTTCCCCAGTCTCACTGCTGGAATTCAGAAGATTGTGGCCACCTGCAAACTGGAGCTACTGGAGAGGTGCACTTGGAGCTGAAAAATTGAGAGCAGATGACAAAAAGGGGCCATAAAAATCACAGATGTAAATTAATAATCAAATATACACACACAACAAGGAGACAGATGGCAAGCAATTTTCCCCAGTGTACTTATACTTGTTCTTCTAGTGCACGTATTTGGGTCACTTGCTAGATTAAATCTCATGTGGCAGACCCAACAGAGGTACTGTTGAATGTGGATGGGCTTGGCCTATTTTTAAAATTATGCAAGTCTGACACTACAGGGTGAAGGCATTTATCAGGATTTCTCCAACGCAGTTGGCAATATTGCCCTGTGACTTTGAAACAAGGCTGTTTGATATCTTCTACCATCGGCAAGGCTGTTCCATTCAGGCCTGCTAAATAAAATTCAGCACAAGCTAGAGAAAGTTGGTCAGTGCTACCAAATCTCGCGGAAGAATCCTACACGAAGATAGAAAAATCTGTACGTTTTTTCCAGAGCACCAGTTCTGTCAATGTGCCACAGAGGAAATACATCACTCAAGGTTAAAGTTTCCTACTAATACTCTCCTTAAAATATGCCTTTCTTCTGACATTTGGGAGAAGAAAGGAACACCTCAATGGATGAGTTGCTTTTGACGTGTTTGCTGTAGCAATGCATGACCTCAGATACACAGAGCACTAAATCTTCCACACCCCGCCTATAAACTGACAATGACCTGTCTTATTTAGCACAGGTCACATGAAGGACTACAGCTTCAATGCAAGGCACCTACAGGTCAAATTGCCTACTTTTGACGGGGCTTATATGGCAGGAAAAAATAATTACACGGATGTGTAAGCCTAATTGCAGCAATGGGTTTCCCTCCTCTAATACTGGTAGATATTAGCATGAAACATGAACTGCATGTGCAGAGGTTACACCCTCAATCTGGCAAGAAGCTGGATTTTACACAGTGCAACAAGCAAGACCTTCAATACACCCGCAGGAATGGAAATTGCATTTCTCCTTACCCCTCTTTATCAGTTCCAAGATGATTTTGTACAGCAATAAATAAACTTTTAACAAGCAATGTGAGCTCACTATGGCATTAGACCCACATCTAAATATTCCCCCCCCTCTTCCCGCATTCACCTCTTCTTTTGGTTTAGTGCATGCTGCATCCATCCAACTTCAAACAAAACAAATAAGTAAAAAGAGGGAAAAAAAATATTTATTTTTTCCTAGATGGACAAGGAGGCTTTGAGTTGCGGAGGAGAATTTCCCCCTAATAATCTACACATGTAACTAGGAAATATCACAGCTGTCAGTGAGAATTACAGTAGCAGGGAAGATGGTGGCAAAAGCTTGTGTTTTCTAGGTCTACATTAAAAAAAAAAATAAAGCAGTGTTTCTTCTTTACACTGGCTCTTGGGTTTAGAGGCTGTCACTTTCATTCAAAGTAATCAATAAGTCAATTGATCAAAAAGATCACATGTTTGCACTGATTATATGCATGCCACATCTCTGTCTAGCCTGAAAGAAACAACAAGTTAGGCAGACTAATGATGAAAAGTAAGAATGCATACATTTGCTTACTCAACTTCCTCAGGCTTTAAATTCATTCAATTTCACTTTAACTGGGTGAAGGGAGGGAAATAAAATATTGAATCCTTTGATATAGAGTCATAAAGCCCAGATTACAAGCAAGTATGTTATATCACTGTCCATACAGTCTTTGGTTTGGTGCCGGGCTGCTGCTAAAATATTAAGTTTTACCATTGGGAAATTGATTTTGCTATAAGTTTTTACGATGCCACTTAATCTTACCCAACCTACATAAAAAAAATACAGAAAGCAATTACAGACACCCTTTATATAGTAAGCTTGATCACTACATTAAAAAAAGAACAGTCTGATGTAATTTCAATATAATGGCAAGAGAAGTAGAAAAAGCTATGGCAATATCTTGCTCTCCTGAAACAAAACATTGCAGGTTCCCAGCTTAAATGCACAATCTTGATTCACTTAAAGTTAGTAGCATGATCCATCTCCCACATGGAGGGCCGTGTCCTGCAGCTCCAGCATCGACCTCCTTTTCTAGTGTTACGTTTCAAGCCGGCTCCTGCGGGGCAGCAAGATTCTGTGATTACAGTTAAAAGAATACTTTGGGTCTGAGAGCCTGCCTCTGTGAATAGATAACCCTTTCTAGTTCAACAATTACTAGCATGCAACAGCCATTTCTGCCTTGCCCCTTCTAGTGCTGCAGTTGAAAAACATCCAAATTAGATGACCCTGCGTACAGAAACGCCATTAACTGGCTTTTGGAGCACTCCAGTGAATGTCTAAATCATAGCTACAGTGATGAGAAGTACTTTATTTAGTTAGGAGGTAAACACAAACAAAGCAGTATTTTAGAACACCTTTTAAATAGCCTGGGATTACTACTAGCAAAGACAGGGTGTGATTAACTTTTCCACCTTTTCCAAGATGACACTCCAGTATCACTATTTTCTAACTGCATTAAAGCACACTCAGGCAAGATCAAGAGTAACCCTGACCTCCACATCAGTCACACCAGGTAGTACTTCAAATTGCTTTCTATGCCTAGGCAATTTGAACCGGCCTGCAGGACAGGCTTATGAGCATGTCCTTAAAACAAACCAATTTTGCCTAAATACTGCAAGATATGCTACTTAGGGTTACATATATATTCCACAACTCCTGCAGTTCTTAACTACAACAAGCAGGTTTAAAATAGTGTCGGTGTGTCAAAATATTCACTACTTGCTATTGATCCAATTCAGACTTTGCATTTCAGAATAACAGCAGATTTTTTTTTCTTTTGCTGTCCATGAATGAAGTTTTGAAATGTTAAAACAGGTTTAAGAAAAATCACTGTAGATAACCGGAAGGCTCGCGGAAACCTAAAAACACCTAACTGCTTCACAAGGCTTCAAGTGCATGTAAATGACCTGAAGGACTGAAGCCTGAACATTCTGCGGCCGACACTGTTCCCAGCCGGAGACCTGGACCAGGGCTAACACTTGGCATTTACTTCGAGTATATCAGGTTTAAAAGTAGCAACCCTTGAAAATGGAGGCGGGGGGGGGGCGTATACTGGAAGTGGTGACAGATCCTTAAACACAGCAGGTGCACCGTAATACAGCTTAAGGGAGGAAAATTCCAAGTTTAGTAACTAATTGACTCCAGGACAGGCAGGTTATTTCCCAAGGTAAGTGCCTAATCAAAGACATAACTGGCCCTTTCACATCCCATCAGCGCGCCGGGAAGTTCAGCTCATCCAGCAACACTTCTCCGCTCAGGCGCATCCCTCATCCCACCCCACCGCGTTTCCTCGAGTTCCTCCTCTCGCACAAACCCCCTCCAAGGCACTAACCCTGCTTGACAGCTGCTCGGGGAGTTCGCTGATACCGTGAACCTGAGCCACGAAGCTGGGACCCACCATTCACACACACACACACACACACACACTCATGCGGCCGGGAGGGCCGGTCGCTGCCACCCACCCCGGAGGGATCAAACCGCGCTGCCTCGGCAGCCGCGGGCGCCGGCCCGCCCGCGCCCGGGGGTGACGGTCGCTCGCCACAGAGGATAGAGGCTGCTGAGAAGCTGTCAAAGTCAATCCGTGCTCGCTTTTTGGATGGTTTAATTCCAACGGAGCATGAAACACCCCAGGACGGTTAATAAGTTCAGCCAGGCGTGCTGTTCTCCCTAATACGTTTTAATTATGCATCCGTTTTAATTGTGAACAGATTAAGTCACCGGAAAAGGCGCAAATTGGAATTTTCCCCGACTGCTAACAGCGCCTTTCAGCAGCTTCTCAAGGTAGGGAGCAGGTAGGGAGCCCAGCCCAGTCCCGTCGGCGGGGCTCCAGTCCCCGCGGCCGCCCGGAGCAGCCCGACAGCGCGCGGCAACTTCCCGCGCGGGGTCGGTCCGGCGGAGCGGGGGGCCGGGAGGCGGCCGGGCACCCCGCCGCCCGGTGACACCGCGCATGTGGGATCAGCCCAGGACAAGCGAAGATGAAGCAGCGGGTCCCTTACCACTGAGAAGGGCTGGAGGGGAGCGAGCCCGCTTGGGAGCTGTCAAAGCCCCGGGAGCGGCGGGCGTCGCCGCGGCCACCCGGAGCCGAGGGGCGGCCGGGACCCTCCCGCGCCGCCCCGGGCACCACGAGGTGGGCGGCCACCGCCCCGCTCCCGGCAGGTGGGCAGCCCCCGCCCGCCCGGCCCCGCCGCTCCCCGCCCTACCTGTCATCGTAGCAGAAGTCGGCGCCCAGGGTGTTGAGGTACAGGGCGAGCCCCAGGGCGCTGCTCAACAACTCCGCGATCATCTCTCCGCCTGCCGCCGCCGCCGCGCTCGCACCGGGGCAGCCCCCTCTGCCCGGCCTCCCGCGCCAGCCCCGCCGCGGCTGCCCGTCACGCCCCCCGGCACCGCGGCGCGCCGCTCCGCGCTCCGCCGGCGGCCACAGCCTGACGGCGTCCCCCCCGCGCCTCCGCCGCCACCCCCTACCCCATGGCAGCAGGGCGAAGAGAGCGCGGCTGAGCGGGGCGGGGCGGGGCAGGGCGCGGCGGCTGCCGCCCTCCTCCTTCAGCGCTGCTGCTGCCGCCGCCGCTCCGGCCCCTGCCCGCGCCCCCCTCGCTGCCGAGCCGGGCGCCGCCGCCGAGGCTCTGGGAGCGCCCGCGTGGGGCGCCGCGGGCTCCCACCGCGCCTGCGTGCGGGCCCGCCCCGTGCCCGCCCCGCCCCGCGCCCCCGCCCCGCCCCCCCCACTCCCCGGCCGCCCCTCCCGCGCCCGGGCGGCGCTGCGCCGGCACCGCACCCGCGCCCGCACCGGCTGGTTCGTGCGCTGGGCAGGGCGCGCCCCGCTGCTGCCGCTAGCTTGGCACAACGTTCTTTTTCAGGGTTGTTCTTCTTTTCCCTTTTCCCTTTTCCCTTTTTCCTTTTTCCGTTTTCCTTTTTCCTCTCTTTTTTCTTTCTGACCTCTTTCTTTCCTTCTTCTTTCTGTCGTTATTTTTAGTTTCTTTTTCTTTCTTTTAAAAGGGGATGTTCCTCTTTTCTTCCCTTTCCTATCTTTCTTTTCCTTCTCTCCTGTTCCCTTTTCCCCCCCTTTTCTTCTTTTTACACCCCCCCCCCCCCCCCCAGCATAGGTCAGATGGAAACTCATCAGTAGGAAAGAGGGGTCCCGTACCATTGGGGGTGGGGTGCCGGAACAGGGGCCTTCATGCCCCCACTTGCCCCGAGCCCGGTATTCCCCTCGCTGTCAGAGTGGACATCCACAGGGAGCTCTTCGCTCAGCTTCCAGTTAAGCAAAACCAAAGTAAACCACTGAAACCTGGCAGAGGAGGGCTGGAAACAAACACACCCCAAGGCAAAGAGCACCACAAACCAGGGCTCGCTCGGGGCAGCCTCGCAATGGGGTGCTGCCTGCAAGGGGTGAGGTGGGCACAGCCTGAGCCATGCAGTGTGAGTGGGACAAATAAATGGCCCGGGCAGGAAACACAGCTGTGGGAAATAACGCACTCAATCCATCTTCAATAATTCAAGGGATATAGAGGCATGAAGTTACAGAAAGGGTTTGAGTCCATCAAGCTGATTGTTTCCTTTTTTAAGAGAATTTTCAAGATGTTGCCTCCTTTTTCTGCTAGACAGCCCTTTATATAACTGTTTCCCCATGATTTCCATCAAGTGGCACATCATGCTGTCCCAGAAGAATGGGAGTCTGTACATCAAGCTGTGTCTAATAAATTGGGGAGCTTTTAACAAATTTTCTGTCTCCCCTATGTGATTATTTAATGCTGTTCTTTGCAGCCTCAAAATATATTAAGTTCATTAAGACCTCTTTCAAGCAATGCTTAAAGTGCTCCTGTGAAGTCTGCCCCAAGTGTCACAAACATCTCAGCTGCTTTTAGTTAGATTCAGGGGGTGTGTTATCACCATCAGTGGCAGTAATTGCAGACATGGGGGGAGGGTGGATTTTGTTCAGAATATTAAAGCTTTGAGGGGCCTTATTGAAGCCATTAGCAGATCACATTGATCTGGCATTAAGCTTTTCAGCCTGAAGCACAGAACACAATAACCTAGATTTTAAAGGGTTGGTATGCTTTGTCAGAAGAACTGTGATCCCTACTTTTGAACGCCGATTCTCAATGCATTTCTGGACCTACTGCCAAGATCCCAATCATCATGACTTAGTCCTTCTTGTTGCAGTGGGATTGCTGAGCTTACGCATTAGGTTCGCACAGTTCCTTCTCTGGAACACCCTAATAAACTCTGCATAAATAGCAGGGTGATTGCTACTGAGTCACGGTGGCAGAAGTCTCTTGTTCTCCATCAAAAGCATACGGATTTTTTCTTCAAAGAGGCAGGACTACTGACTGCGGTAGATGAGGGCTGGCAGAAAAGCTTTAGAAACAAAACAAATCCTCCAAGGAAAAAGTTTAACAAAGCCTGATTCTGGCTAATAAAACCAAATGTCAAGAAAGGGTGGGATTAAATGTGTAGACTGTGCAGAAAAGTGCCTGCTCGGCTGGAAGTGCCCAGTGCTCCAGGGTGGCTGGAGGTAGCATTAGGGCTCCACCAGCCTGTGCAAGTGTAGGCTCACAAGTCTACAAAGTCTGCAACTTGCAGAAACATTTCTCTGTATAAACAAAGGATAAGCGTCCTCCCAATGGCAAGAGCTCTCTCTGATGGAGAAACCTGTTTTGTAGAAAGAAATGGATAGCAACACTGCATGTACCGCCTTGCCTGTCAGCTCTGGGACCCTGCACGCCAGGCCAAGCTGGGGGCAGCAGGTGGAAAGAGCCAGTGCAGAAAGCTGGAGACAAGTTCAATGTAAAAATTATTGGCCTTGTTAAGCAAACCCTGCAGAAGAAAACAAGAGGGTAGAAATCAAAGTGTGCTAGAGGACTTCCTTCTGTTTCTCAGTTAGTTAAAAGTAATAAATGCACTGGAGTTATGAAAAACATTATATTTTACTATATGATCCAGAGATGTCAGTTAACATTCTGACTCATAGCAGTTTTACAGTGTGACATACAGTAATCACAAGGTATCAAAAGGGGTAATTTAGAAGTTCAGATGTGTCACTAAGCAGCCATTTCCAAAATAACCTTCGCTTCCAGAAAGTCGTTGTCACAGACTCTGGTATCAGAGAAAAGGAAAGAGGTGGAGGGTTGTAACCACACATAATAATAACAGCAATTGTAAAGATAACTGGCATTACGCACTCAGCTGATCTATTGTGTATAGCTTAGTAGACAAATTCACATGCTTTATTGCAAATATGGCAATCAAAAGTGATCTGTTTTAATACCAATCTGGAAATTCCTTCATTAAAGACATTATAGACTCTGAGCCACTCTGCTACAATATACTTCATCTAAACTGTGACTGAAAGATTAAGTTGTGGTACAGCATGTAGAAATACATGTCTGTCACAGTGACAGATTTGGTTAACCGGTCACTGACTATGAGACCTTAAATGTCAGGGTAATGCATGTGGTGCAGATCCCTCAATAGATTAGATTAGACACTTCAATTTCTATACACTGGGTTCATTTGCTGGCGCTTGTAGAAAATATTTGTGCCAACTTCCTCAAAGCATCTCAGAAGAGAAAGGCTAACCCCCTGAAAGCTGCTGGGATTTTTTATTAGAATGAGGTTAACTGGATATTAAATGTTACTATAGGAAAAATCAAGTGGGATTTATTAATTTTTTGCCAATTCTTATGCTCAGATACCACCAAATAAATGTCATAAAATATTGTGCATGATTTTGAACAACCTAAATTACATCCAAAGATGTGACTTAATGAGCCTCAGAAATATAAACTGTGGTGCATTTTTAAAACACCCACACTGTTGCTGTTGTTAGCGGTCCAGCATAAACTGGTGTTATCTAAGGAAGGAAATCAAGTTAGTTGAATACTTACATGAACAAGTGACCTTACTTTATCAAAAGTAGAGAAAGTAGGGTAGAGAAGAAAGTTTTAGCCAAGTGCCTCCTTCAGAATTACTCACTGATTCATAGAGGTAAAGTTGTTTGATTTTGTGGACTAGGATCTAAGCTGTTGTTTTCTTGTCATGCTGACAAGATCATATTAATTCTCAAAGAGACCAGCATTTCTGCTTTCTCTAAGAAATGCCTTTTTTTTCTCTTTTGCTAGTGCTATGACAATAATAACATCAGCAATGACAACCAAAGTAAAAATAAGTTGCAACTGCAAAACTGTGAAATCTCATGGAAATCTGCATGAAATAGGACCGTAAAAACTAAACACATGCAGAAAAAAACAAGCACATGCAGGACTTGCATCAGTACTTGGAAGAGATTTTAACTGAACACATTTCCTAAGGAAGTACGTTTCCAGGAGGCACCAGTTCCTACTTTAGATCAGTCAGTGGAGCTAGAGTATTGCTGCAGAGCTGGAGAGAGACAGAGGGGGAGAAAACCAATGCATTTTTTTGTTTGACCTAATCTAATTATGCAGACTCTCTCTAGGAAGAAAAAAGATAGTTACAGTGAAGTTTCTGATATGCACATAACTTGCAAGAGCTTTTGTGTAACTCACAGGTGAGCGTATCTCAAGGAAGATGACTACTCCAAATGGCTGTGATTAAAAATCATAACACATTTTATGGAAAATTTTAGGACTAAAACATAAATCCGTGAAGGGACTTGGATATGTCGTTCTTGAGAGAATTCTTCTATGCCTTAGATGTAGTGCCAGTGTGGTTTTTGTGTTCAGCTGACATCAGACAACCTGAAATTTTAAAGTACCTAATTCTACACAGTTACAAGTTCCTTATGCATCTAGATTGTCACTTGATGCTTTCAGAACCACCTAAAAAAAAAGACACTGTCGTGCTGCTTAAAGCTTTAGCATATCCTGAAGCTGTATCACAGTTATCAAAACAAGCCTTTTTTTTGCCTCTCAGTGCCTGTGAGACATGAGACAGGACTGTGCAAAACACCAGACAGATGATTCTCTTTCAACTGGAGCCTCAACCAAGGACACAGGAGACACGAGGTATCTTTGCCTAATGGATTTCAGCTGTAATGTCATAACTCTGAAGTTGCTGTGCCAACATCGGGCAGTCTGTGACAGGACACTTTCCCATCCAAACTGTTCCATTTTAATACAATATTCATTTATGCATTGTGTGCAACAGTAATTGCTTCTACATTGGCAATTAGGACATTCATGTAGTGTTCGTGCAATCTGGAATCAGACGGCTACTCCAAATCAGGAAGAAAAGGGCAGATTGTGAACCCTGACAGCTCTGTTAAAGAAAGGCCATTAAATCATAAAACATTTGTCATGAGGGCTAAGGGAGCTCCCTCCTAGCTGATTATTTTTATGAAAGCAAACTTTAGTCACCTACCTCCAAAACATGTTCACTGATCATAAGGAAAAGGGTGTAGTTCCTTGCAGCTAAATTCTTGAATGAGATCTAACATATATCTCCACCATTTTTGTGAAGTTTTTGGTTTAATGTCCTGTTATAGTCAAGAAGAAAATGGTCAGATTAGGTTCTGCTCCCCTGTGATTAAAAAACTCCAGACATTTAATGGGAAAACTGGGATTTTTTTCCTACCCAGTACTCCAGGTGTCTCCATACTAGACTTGTTGTCCTCTGCCAATTCCGTCTTCAGATGCCTGAGCCTTCCCATTTAGGAATATCTACTAAAATGACTAAGTGTGTTTTCTTTGATCATGTGCAGCAGGAAACAACGATGCATCTCACATCTCGGAAGGATGCTCCAGTTTTCCATACTGTACCAATTGTCAATTAATTTGCTGCAGGTTACTGTTGACTCATTTACTGATTTCTGGTGGTATGCTCATTACTGCTTGAAGTAAAAGCAATGGCATAGCAAAAGGTAGTTTTCATTCTCTTCTGATGTTTCAAGGATGATTTTCTTAATGTTACTCCATTCTAGACTAATCCTAGCCTGCTTTACATGTTTATCTCCCTTGTCCTTTGAGATAGCTCAAAGTGAGATCAAAAAGAGTTTTTAATCCTTCTTGTTCAGAGTAAGTTGACAGTGTAAACTTACTAATTGTAGATATGTCAACTTGTCATCTCCCAGAACATGAGCCTCTTTTCTGTTTGTTTTTTCATACTTTATAAAAATATCAAGATACCAGTTTTCTTTTTTTGTAGTTCCTTTTATCAAAACAGCTCAAAGAAGTACACAACCTTAAAAAAAATGGCTCTGGAAGTAAATTAAAAATAATCTCATTTTACACAGGTGGAAATTGAGGCAGCTGGCGTTTGTGTCCATTTATCCAGATCATATGGGAACTCTATAGCAGAAGAGGAATCTATCTGAGATCGCAGCCATGACTCCCAGTCATTTGTTCATTTGCTTTCATCATGGGATCATCCTTCCGTTCACAATAATTGATATTTCCTTAGACAAAACACAATGGAATTATCTCAGGGATTAATTTGGCCTAAGACATCAATTCTGAGAAAAGTCCTTCTTGACAGATGGATGCCTGCAACATAACTAAGAAGTCTGTGGTGTACAGCCTGGATTTTGTGCAGGTGGAGGATAGGGAGTGTGAGTGGTATATCATATCCTGCCTCTCATCATTTCTTGGCAGATGTATTGCCCAGTAGATGGAAAAGCTTCATCAACAGCTGAAAATCTGTTTCTTGTCATCTTCCTTCCCATAGAAAGAAGTGAGTCATCGTGCTGTCCATCAGTCCTCTACTTTTCAGGGTACTGACATTTCCCCTGTGATGCAGATGTTGAAAGACAGTTTAATTTTAGTCTAGATCTGTCTACTTCTACTTCATTTGTCCTTCAAATGTACAACCTGGGATATAGGCTGTGAAAATTGGACAAAAAATGATACGTCTCTATGGCAGCAACATCAGACCTTCGTCCCACGGCAGAGCAAAACCAGCCAAAGATGCAAGTGTAATTTCCACCTCAATCCCTGCAGATTTTCTATGGAATAACTTAATTTACTTCTTTACTTCAGTACAATCTTGGCTTCCTGCTGTATAAGCATGAAGTAAAGCCAGGAAAACCATGATTACTCTCCTTTCAAGAGAACATGTCAACATTACCGAAACATATCTAGCACCAGCACAAGCACAATTCTCAAGAGTTAAATAAACAAGGGAAAATTATTATAAGGAATAAACCTTTGAATCTCTCTAAACAGAGTCAGTTTGATTTTTCATAATAATACTATTGGAACTAAATGACGTTTTGTACTGTAATGTAGACAAGTCCAGAGAGGATAGTCAAGGAGTTTGAGGTTCTTAATGAACAATGAAGAAGAATCAGCAACTAAATTAGCAGGAACTAAATTGTTTCTTCTCCTCTGCTTGCTCAGTTTGATAAATACCTTCTCTGTGTACATGAAATCCTGCGTGGAAATCTCAGATGGCCTCTGTCTCCATACTTTAAAACATAATGAACACATGCCAGCAATAAAGTAACATTACATTTAATTTTTAGTGGATTAAAGATATTACTACTTTTTTAGTGGATTAAAGACTTTGCTGCTTTGATTTAGAGCTAAGGCAATTGCTTCTTTTATTTGCAAGTATGGAAAAACACAAAACATGAACTGTTTGAGAGGTTTTTTTGTACACAAGGTTTGTAGCAGAAGTTTAAACAGTTCAGTGGAGTATTTGCAGCTTTTAACTGACTGCAGTGACTCGGGATATGCAGGTGACCCAGATTTCTCCACTGCTATGTCACACAAACAGATAGACATAGAACTGCATATTTCCTGTGATCAGTGAGTGAATTGGTTGGCTACAAGCTATTACATATAGGTGCTGAATTCCAGTTACATTGGTGTGTGCCATAGGATCCAATGAAGTGAAGGTTATAACCTCCAATGTACACACCAAAAATAAAATTCTTTGGAGACCCTACTCAGGCACTTTTTTCTCCCATGTACATTGGCACAGGGGAGAGAATTCCCTGTGTTTTGCCAAACAGCAGCATTCTAATTTATTTAATCTTCCCTTAGTTTTTTTCTAGTAATGTTTGCTTACTTTGTTTGCTTGGGAAAATATACCTAGCTCCAGCTCCCATAAACTTTACCATCACCAAACTGGCCCATTTATACCAAGGTCTTTGTGCACTGGTAACAGCAAACTTGGACTTTAATCAGTGTCTAGTGACCTTTAGGAGAATTTAGCATTGTGAGATTGTTTTTCATTATAATTTATAGATAAGGTTGGTAAAAAACAATGTTGTGCTTTCCATTTCCATTAAGAATTTTTGGAAAACAAAAATATCCTGCTGAATATATCTCATGGAAAATACCAGCTTTCTGTGTTAAAGCTTTCATTTCATTTCCTGAATCTGCTAACAAGTGAAAGATGCAACCTGCTCTGTCAACAAAAGAATTTTCCCAAATGCCAGCTACCATGTGGTTAAAACCATATTTTCTGGTGTAGGTTCATTGTCAGAGATTTTGGATCATATTTGCAGCTGGAATAACTTGTCATAGCTTCAGCAGAACTGTCACAGTTTCTATCATCTAGTGTCTATTCCTTAATATTTAATACAGAGGGAAGCATCAAAAGAGATAAACAGGTCTAGGGAATGTTGACATTTTAAATTCCTTCCTACCCTATTTTGCACAAGAAAGAGCATTACATTTGGCTATGTAAATAGATCCCAGATTTTAAAATAGCCAGGTTCTTTTCTGCCTCAAGGAGAAAGAAAGATATAAACCAGAATTATTGGCTTTCTGTAATATTTTATATTCAATTTTCTCTTGTTACATTCATGCCATGTAATTGTGTGCACATGTGTACATGCGTGGTCCTTGTTGTACAAGGTTACAGCCAGATTCTTGTCCAAATGCCAGAGCTCTACCAGGGGTTCAGGGAGTTGTTGCGTGCTCTCCTTTATTCGGTGTACAACAATGAATACTCTTTCCTATATCTGCCAAACGCATGGTTTGATCCCATTGATATCCATTTGGCATCAGGCTGTTATTCAATAACCCTTCACCACAGCTATTAATCACATGCACATGCGAAGTGCTGTTTGCAAGGGGTGGGTTCCCACGTCTGCTTTGTTGTCTTGTGTTATTAAAGGCTCTAATACCCCTGTTCTGGCCTAGTATTTCTCACCAGTCCACTGCTGAAATACATATCCCTGAGTGATTCCTGGCTCTCCACCCCATTCCCAGCACCCACAACATATAGATCCATCCAAAGCATAGAGCATATTTCAACTGTTTCCAGGAAACTGCCTTTTCCATTATCTGGGAGTTATCCCTCTTTCTCTGGGCTCATCCTCAACACTGCACTGTTGTATATTGCGGCATATTTTAGCAGGGGGCTTTGGAGAAAACCACCTGGTTTAGAATGCCATTTTGAACATTTAAATTACTGCAAATTCTTCATTCTTCATCCGGTTTGGTCTCAGCAACTTGCCTAATTTGGGCTGATTTGGATAGTTTCCATTAGAAGCAGCAGATGGTAGTTGGCTGAAACGTTCCTGTGACACAATCTTTATGTGTACAAATAACCCACAAACAACCCGCAAAGTACTTTTTTTCCCCCTGGTCACAGCTGAAATCAGATAAGAAAATTTTCTTTAGCTGCAATTCCAACCCTCCTTATATAAAAAATTCTCTTTAACTTTGAAAGAGTCCTGACAAAAGTTAGTCATGGATACTGCCAGATAAGGCCTGCCCCAGGGCCACAGAGCAGCACCAGCCAGGCAAAAGAGCCACCAAACAAGACTCCAAAAATGTTGATAGTAACCCAGAGCTTTACCAGCAAAAAGGAACTGAGTCATGAGCCTGATTTTGTGAACACCTTAGTCCACTTAAGTCAGCATTGCTTTGGCACAAAGACACAATTGGGCTGGCTGAATGTCTCACATATAGGATGTTTGTAAATGTATCTCTTTCCACCCTCGCCATACACTGTGTGGGGAAACTGTTGTAACACTATTTACACAAAAAAAAAGGAAATGTCTTATTTTTGCTTATATTTGAACTAGGCTTCGGAGAAAATTTCTGATAGTCTCTATAACGTCCATTCTAAAAGCAAACCTTCAGTGTCAAAACATATGGAATAATAGATTATTTTTCAGTAGAAAAAATAAGCTCTTGACAAAAAGACACATTTATCTGATTCATATTCTCCAGTGATCACTTTTATTGCAGCTTTTTAAGCCAAATGGTTTAGTTTGAGTTTATAAGTTTTCTGATGCTCAAAGTTTGGCAATGGGTAGACAAAAACATGCACATAGCAGAGGACGTGATGGAAAAGAAAAAGGAGCACAGCGATAGAGTGGGCTTCCCGAGATGCTGAGCTCAGGGTCCTCCAGCTGCAGGCAGCTGTGGTTGGGGCCTGTTCCCATTGTACCCAGTACCCAGTTTCCCGGTTATACTCCTCTTGGGGTACTTCTGGTGTTCCTATCACAGAACCCCGTGCTTCTGAATGTTTTTTAGAGCATTTATGGAGCTCAGAATTACAGAAACAAATGTCAAATGTCCCTAATTTGCTGCATAGCTATTAGAAATCATGTTTTCTTAATCCAGTTGTCAAATGGAGCCAGGAAGATCTTTGCCACGACTCATGCCAAGCATTTTCTCCAGCCTACTTTCCTTATGAGGCGAAGTGGTGAAGTGAAGTGTTTGAGAAGGCCTACAAAGCTGAACAGCAAGCTCAGCTGTTCATCCTAAAACAGCTATGCACTCACTACTGCCAGAAAAAGGAGCTACTTGCTGCTGTACTTTTAGAAGTTCTTAAATGCCCAGAGCGCTGCACTGCAGCAACAACCTTTTTCTCCATCAGGAATAAATATGTGTGGCTGCACAACTTGAGAAAGGAGGAAAACTTACCTAGGTTTGTTTGAAAGAGTTTGGGGAACTTAAAAATATCACAGAAAAATAATAATATTAAAAAAAAAGTTCATATTTCTGTCAAAACTAACCTTTATTCTAAATTAAGAGAAGTGACTACATAGAGGTGAGGGCACGGCTGCCTACCCTTTGCATTAATCATTTCTGCTGGAAAGGTACAGAGGGGAGCATACAGTGATTAATCCAAAAGCAGTGAGAGGATGGCATTCTAGGAAGGGCACAAAAGTTTAGGTCCAGAAGTCCCTGGTATACAATGCAGGTTGATATCTCTTCAGTAGAGAGTTACTGTTCAATGCCACACTGTTGAATTTTATTCTGTAAGTATACAATACAACAGATCAAGAGAGAAGCATGTTATTCTTTCTAAATCACAGGGATTGAAAGGTAATCATTTCCTCTGTCTGTCTTCCTTTCTTTCTTTCTGACTGCAGCATTCTCTCTACTCAAATCCTAAATAAAGCCACAATAAAGCCAATGGTTTAGAGAGATTTCCAAAATGCCTTTGAAGACTTCATGATGAATTGATGAAGGAGTTTACTTTCAGGCGGTATTTTAAGTTAGAGACATTTCATAACAAAAAGGGACTGTGTTTGTTAGCAGGTGCAGAGGATAACAGTCTCTTTTCGCTTAGACACACCGCATCTATTTTCAATAGGCTTTCAAGTTTGTTTGAGATTATTTTACCAGTGCAGACTCAGGAGGCTTTAGAAAGTGTGTGTTCCTGCAGTTTAGAATATATACTCCTGTTTTGGGGTTTGGGTCCAGGGAAATTTGCAGTCATATTTCTTCCCTTTTGCTGTTTATCCTGTTCTTAATCCGCATTGATTTTCCCACTATAAAGCAGAAAAAAAATCAATTTTCCATTATGTTTTTTAATCAGTCATAGTAAGAGTTAAACAGTCCTGGGTATTGCAGGTAAAACAGCTGATAATCAGTTGGGGAGTTCTCTCATTTATTACTCTGAGTTGACAGGGGTTAAATTCTTCACTTACCATCATGGCTAAAGCAAGGGGAGCAGTGGTGTCTCGCATCCAGGTACAGTGCTTGCCAGAGCAAAGCAGAAGCTGTGCCAGGTGATGTTAGAGACAGTTCTGCCATCCTGGGGGTACCTGGGGTAGCTCGTACTGATGACTATAACATCTAGAAAGAAAGAAACAGCTAGAAAGAGGCAGCGTCCTGCTGTCAGCAGACTTAAGGGTCGGGAAGTGATTCTCTGATCTAAGCATTTGTTAGTTACTGGCTGGGAGACCTTGGTCTGCTGCCACATTACAGAGGCAAGACAAGAAGTGCTGAGACCAGAGCTGCCCGGGCAGTGACTCACCGAGGGCCCAATCCAGCTTTCCTTAGAATCAATGGGAGCCTTTCTATTGGTTTTACAGCGGGAGTTTGTTCAACAGTCACCATCGTGTGCTGGGAGTTATTTGTCCGGTGGAAAGCGCAATGAAAAAAAATTCCCATATTCATCATTCTCAACTGACAAGAAATGAAAGGACCCTGGTCAAATAATGCAGCTTCAACCTGCAAAAAATACAATTCAGGAGTCTGAAGACTGGGGTAAACAGATCTTTCTCTTCCCTGTTTATTAAAGTACCGGGTCGGGAGACTGCTCTATGTAATAACTGTCTGTGGTCACAGCTTTGGTTTCACTACTATGACTCACCCTTGATTGCTCTTAGGTAAGTGCCAGATCCCTTCTTATTGCTCTCAAGCTTCAGTTCAGCAAAACATATAAGCACACGCCTAAACACTTTTCTGAATAACAATGGTCTTCGCACATAATTAAAATTCAGCACACACTTAAACGCATTGCTGAATCAGGGCCTTAATGCTCAATATGGGTGATTAAAGGATCATAATCTAATAGTTTTTGCTGACAACGTGGCATAATTTTTCACTGTACCTCTGTCAAATTGAGATAAAAGCTCAAAATGAAATTAAGGGGTACTTTTAAACTAGCTAAACATTATGGTACTGAAAAAAAAACACAAAATGCAGGTTCAGGTCTCTGCTGGAAGCAAGGAAATTTAATTGCCCCATTAATCACACTTTTACACTTCATCACATTTAAGTATAAAATATTGATCAATGGTACTCTCCATTGCTCGAATTTCACAGTGTTAGTTGGGGCACTTTACATATCTTCTCCAAGCTCTGTGACCTCTCCACTGTGTCCTACGCCTAAAGAAGTGCTGAACACTCCCATCTTGACTAGCATCTCTCAGGGCCATTGTCACAACTGTCACATTACTTTCATTTATCTGAACAGTGATGTAGGGATGGTAGGGCAGCAGTTCTTGCTCCAGGAGAGGTTTAGTTTGGATATTAGGAAAAATATATTCACCGAAAGAGTTGTCAAACATTGGAACAGGCTGTCCAGGGAAGTGGCTGAGTCGCCATCCATGGAGGTGTTTAAAAGACAAGTAGATGTGGTGCTTAGAGATATGGTTTAGTGGTGGACTTGGCAGTGCTAGGTTAAAACTTGAACTTGGTGATCTTAAAGGTCCTTTCCAACCAAAACGATTCTATGATTCAATGATTCTAAACAACGTAACAAAACTATTAGGAAAATGCTGCCCCTTGGTGGTCACTCCTTCCTTATCACTGCTGGCTGGCACAGGACTGGGTACTAGTGCCTGTTTCCATTTCCACCCTGTTTTTTCAGCCAAATTCATCCAGCTTCCACCACTTTTCAGTGTCAGTGTCCTCTCTGACTCGCATACAGATTTTGCTTTCGCCTCCATGGCACTCTGGGTACATTGTAGAGGTATGCATGAAACACAAAGAGAGGTAAATTCTTCCAAGCAGTCTGGGTATGACACCCATTCCTTTTTGGTTTGGCAAAATATCAAATGCTTCTGCTGCACATAGTTTCAGGAAAGACTAAGTTGCTAGTGGCAATCAAAAAAGGCAATGCTTTTCTGTAGGGATGTTCTGACAGATCCCACACAGCAGCCTTCCAGCCACTCATCCTGCTCAGAGAAGACTAGAAGTTATACCACTAGATTAACCGTACATACTGGGAACAGCAGGACTACCTAAGACTTGTACAACAAGGTTACATTTTTTATGTTTTCCTCAATTTTGCAATATGACAGTTTTTACCAAAAAAGCATGCACCACTCATATGTGCTATAAGTTTATCTTATGCTGGTCCACCTAGTGATTCCTTCCATTAAGCGCCCTTGCAGCTGTTAGACTGCTCCAGTCTGTGGACATCTCAGGGAAGGGTTGCTCTTTCCTCATGCGTTGGGTCATCAGGCTCACCTGAAGTCATGCGCAGTGGGACTACTCTGGCCCACGGCCAGCACGACCCTCAGATTTTCCTCTTCATCACTGGGTGAAGGTGCTCCAGGGGTGAGCACCTACAGACTCCAATTGCTTTCTGTCATAACCCCAAGGACTCCTGTTTTCCTTAACTGACAGAGAGCCCTTAGCCAGCTGCTCTCCCTCATAAGGTCATTTGCAGGACAAGCTGTTTTCAGTCCCCAATTAATCTTACAGACCATTCTGTGTGATGGGAGCTGCAGAATGGATATTTGTGTTTCGCTCCGACTTTCCCTCCTGCCACTCTGCTTTTCCCCCCCCTCGCATACACTTCCCCGGGGATGCTGCTTTCACTGCTGGCATCTCTCCTGATCCACCCTTCAGCACACAGAGCCAGGGTCGCCCACACAATTCCTGGTGCTATATGAGGAAGTGTCTGGGTCCCTCCTGGACATCGCTTGGCTGTCACAGCGAGTTTCCACTCTCAGGCACTTCTTCCTCTCTGCCAACTTCTGCTCGAGCAAGCAAACATTGTGGTTTCTTATATTTGGCCATTGGTCTAGACCACATGAACTCTTGCTATTGTTTTGTTGCCTGTTTTAAGACCTTCTGCTAGGATGCACTTTTACCACACCCAGATTTTCTTGACACTCTTTCAAGTCTTCTCATGTGATCCTAAACCATAACAAATCATCTCCCCAGACTTTGTTCATGGCTCTTACCTCATGCTTCCTGCTCTTGTATTGCTCTCCCTTCATCAGGAAGCTAAAATGACCAGCCATGAAAGTGTCTTTATTTCTATCAATCACTTGAATCCAGCTTTGTGACCTCTCAGCTCAGCACCTGCTACTAGGTAGGCTGAGGGTGCCACAGACACATGCTAGACTGTCTCTGTGAGATAGAAATCCAAACTGTCAGAACTTCATTTTTCAGGCCAAAATTAATCTCACTGTTCCACGGGCAGTTTTCCCAAGCAGAGCCATATGATTTGTGGTTGCCTTCCAGCATAGTTCAGAGAATACCCATAGTCTCAGACAGTCCAGTGAAACACAGTCATTCTTAATTGTATCCTGTCTGACTTGCAGACTAAATGGCTTCTTCAGCTACATTAGATGGAGGGATCTTATCTTCTTGAAACCACTCTAGGAGCTGATAGACAGAGGTACTCCAGCTTCCAGTCTTCCCTGGTGGGGTGGGTAAATCATGGAGGCTTCTTGCTCCTGGCCCCCGCACAGTAGATTTTCACCTACTGTGACACCTCACCTCCCACTGCACACTGGTCCCGTCCTACACAGTTTGGGATGTCCTTGCCCAGGACTGCAAGAACTATTCTCAGATCATCACATCAGCACTGTAAAATGGTTAGGGGAAGTGGGGAGAATATGATGGTGATGTAGGCAGAGAAAAATTACACACTCCGGTGCCAGATGTAAACTGTCACAGGTCAGTGCTTCCACTGGGATACGCCTAGGCATCCCTTACTGCTCGGCACAGTGCAGCATTGTTCCCTTTTATCTCCTCCAGGCCTTTTAGCTGATCCATCCAAGTATCACTGTCTTCCAGAGTGAGCTGCTCATATAAAAGTTATAGTCACTTTAATATTAATTTAGTTACACACACTCACACAAAAGCCTCTGCCATCTCTCCTGGATTGAATTCCCTGAACGCTCTTCATTCCCCCATAAATGGTAATGCAGCAAAAAATACATGTATTTTTAAAATGTATTTTACTTGAGCTCAGCTTAAGGTGATTTTTTCGACAGCCAAAAAAAACCAAACACCAGCTCCCAGGTCTGCTCTTCCACAGGGAGGTCTGACAGACAGCAGCCCTCTTGTTGTTCAGCTATCAATTAGAGGCAAGAAGTTTAACACAGATCTGCTTCTCTCCATGTTCAGATTTCAGATGGGTAAGTGTAAGTATGGGCAAAATGGCTAATTAAAAGTGGCTCTTGCAAGATGTGGACATTGTGAGAGCTGGGCTCTCCTTTTTTTGGGAAGGGGCATTAATTCTTTTCTTATGTATATGGCATGTGCACATCTCCCTTACACCTAAAACATCACAGAACTAATATCTGTGCATTTAGTATGTGAGGATTGACAAAATCCAACCCAGAACAACTGTCTAGGGTGGATCTTTCCATGGTGATTATCAAGGTGAGAACCAAGAAAGAAGGAGCTGAACAAGCTGGAGAGGGACTTTTCACAAGAGCATGTAGTGATAGGACGAGGCATAACGGTTTTAAACTGAAAGAGGGTAGATTTAGATTAGACATGAGGAAGAAATTCTGTACTGTGAGGGTAGTGAGACACTGGAACAGGTTGCCCAGAGAAGTTGTGGATGCCCCCTCCCTGGAACTGTTCAAGGCCAGGTTGGATGGGGCTTTGAGCAACCTGGTCTAGTGGAAAGGTGTCCCTGCCCGTGGCAGGGGGATTAGAACTAGATGATCTTTAAGGTCTCTTCCAACCCAAACCATTCTATGATCCTATGGTTGGAATATTGTTGTAGAGGCTTTATGGACTTTTGTAGCATGACGGAAGTATGTGTCCAGTTCTGCATTTCCTGGAGTTAGTCCATACCTAGCAAAATTTTACTGACAAGCGTCCTGCTTGGCAACTCATTTTCTCTATTAAAAAGCAAGTAGCTGGAGTATCTTCTCTTGTACACCCAGATTTACTGGCAGTAATGAAAGGCACCATGTTTTCCAAGGATTTTTGTGCATTTATGCATAGTATTATTATTATTATTATTAGATATTTTATATAGTGTCTACTATGTATTATATTTAATATACATTATATATCATTATTTGTACTTACATATCACTTTTCATCTAATATCTTCAAGATTTTTATGATCCTAACTCCATTTTACTGCACTGGTTCAAAGGCGGTTATTAGTTATACACTATTTTATAGACTGACAAGTGGAAGAACAGACAAGTTAAATGACTTGTGCAAGAATTCCCAGAATTCCTCAGTCTTAACTCTAATATTGATTTAACTTAACAGAACAAACCACATGCTGTGCAGTATTAAAATCTTTTAAACTTAGTTGCACTGTGAGAGGGGAAGACAACACTTGCTAAAAGCTTAGGTGTTGTCTACTTAGCATCAAACGCCCACATTCCAAAGGTAATAAAATGCACATCAAAGCCCTATCATCTGTGTTTATCAGAAAATCTATAGCTTTATAATTTACACAAAAATAAAATACAGTTTATTAAGCTATAATATCTGTAGTACTGCTTATATTCTTATATGATACACTTTATCTCAATTGTTTTCTTGTGGGAATGGTTTAACCTATTCTAAAAAAGGTTGAATGTTACTCTTGTAGTATCATTCTGAAAGTGGTGAGGAAATGTAAGAATATGGTGATTTACCAGATTTACATAACATAAATTCCAGGTGCTTGTCATACGAACAGTCTTTTATGTCGAACACACACATATGACATTTTCCCTGATTCACACAGAGATTCCACACTCTAGCTTGCATTTTTGATTTTAAAATCAAAGAAACAATTTGATGTGACCACAAATCTTTTCTATGATGAATCCAATTAATAATTATTACCAGAACTGTTAAATGAGCAAATGTGTTAATAATAAATCTGCTGTGCACAAACGTATGTCATTTACTCAGATATTGTAAGAGTTATTTATGGTAAAATGAAATCCAATTCCTGCTAAAAGATTTGACAAGTTTGCTGATTAAGTGCACACAAAAGAAAAGCACAGAAAAAGCTCTCTACTGCATATTTCCCAATAGAAAATTTCCTTTCCTTTGGACTTGACTGCCGGTTAAACTTTCCTACCAGTTTGGTTCTGCCATAGGAAACCTCATCTCCATCCATTGTATGAGAAACAACTCTATTCTTATGCTACAGAATCGCATTTTTATGATCATGGAGTCAAATCTTAAGTTGGCGTTAATGGAAGTTTTGTCTAAGTAGGACCTGAGTGAGGCCAGGACTTTGGATATGGCCAAGTCTTTTAGTAATTAATAAATTACTCTAGCTACAGTACTTATTTACAAAAAAGTCATCAGGCGTCAACAGGCAGCTGTGTGGAAAGGAGGATAGGGGAGAGTCAGTACTGGCAGTACTCACTTTCCTTCCCTCTGGCCCTGATTCAGCAAAGCATTTAACCACATGTTTAATTTTAGGTGCATGAGTAATCCCATCTCTGCAGAGCAAAGTGTGTGTTTCGTTCTCATTGACTTTAATGGGGCTACTCACAGACCTGTCAAATCTTGTGTGCTCTGCGTGACACTTTCATGACTGCTTCCACCTCGCTTGCTCCTGCCGCGCACGGCCTTTGGTCTGAATCTTCGCAAAACGTGAGAGCCTCTCTTGGTCTGTGAGCCCATGAGCCTTATGACCTTGCTCCACCTAATCATGTTCCAGTAGCTGTATCTGGCATTGGGAAAATGGGCTGGGAGTAACTGGGAACCATGTTATTTATTCAGAGCATTCCCAGGCCAACACCAACCTCATTTTGTTATCCAGCTTGGGGAGTCATGCTCAAGTACTCTGCTGAATCAGGCTCTATCATCCTAATCAGCTGAGAAGATTTCTAGTAAGGATATTCCCTGATCCATTAACTATCCCAAGGCTGGATAAATATACCATATGTATTGCTGATGGACAGGACATCCCCTACCCAGGAAGGATGCTTTGAGCAAAATAGGTGAACACCTAAGGCCCCAATCCACTGTTCTGTGAGTCCTATTTAAGAGTCTAACTCTGCAGTCATGGAAGTTAGTGGATGTTTCCAATAAAAATGGGATCAAGGTAGTAGGCCCTCATTCAGCTAAACATCTAAGCAGACGCTTACTTTAAGAACAAGATTAAGTATGTTTGAACTCACTGGGAATGAAACACATGCTTAAGTACTTCAGTGAATCAAGGACCTATTCCAGCTTTGGATCCACAGCATGGAAGGTATCTACAGAGGCAGTCCAGTAGTTTCCTCTTGCTGCCTATGTCTCTGGCTGCAGCTATGCTCTGGTTATTTTGATAAATATGATATTCTTCCCACTTCAGTAATTATTTTTTTCTTAATATGCAGGGCACTATAAGTGTGTAATTGTCACTGAACTGATCATGTTTTGAATTGATTGTATGCATGGAACCTGAAGCTGTTTTATTCTACTGCAGCCTTTCTTTAGATTTTTGCTCTGGTCCATTGATTGAATCATGACAAATGATTTCTTGAGCATGCTGACTGCAGTCAGCTCTGGTGACATTTCCAAAAGCCTGCTTGTGATGGCTGATTTCATTTTCAAAACTTGCAGGGGTTATTTATGGGAAAACAAAAGCCCTTTAACAGTTACCTAACAATGCATTTGGCTAGTTAGTTCATTTACTGTGCAAAAGGGGAAAACACTCAGCAGCTCTTCCTGCAAATGTTCTCTTATGAAATACTACATTTGGTTTTGAGTCTTCTGCTTATCAATCTTTCATGCCAAATTGGTTTTAGAGGTAAAGACTAAAATCTTTACCACAGCTATTATGCAGTGCCAGTCAGGAAAGAGCCAGCATGGGATGCATAATTTGGCAGTCTGCTGCCATAGAAGGAAGCACTTTTCTCCCATCAGAATCAAAAGTAGACTTTTTGACTAGAGCCTGGGGGGCCCTTGAAATGTCCAGGATCAACAGTCACAAAAGCCACTCTCTGTTGGATCAAGCCCAGTGTGCATTATTCTAATGTCAGATGTATAGGAGTGCAAAACTCTACATAGTACACTGAGAAATTTTTTCCTTCACTTGTGCACAGTTGGAGAATAGCTTGACATTGAAATTAGATCTCTTGATCAACATAAAAAATACTTGACATTTTGTTTGGAAAGTTATTGTGTATGGACATACACAAGAGGCAATTGCTTAAAGTAAATACAAGTGACTTAAAGTCGATAAGCAGTATTTTCAAGGCTGACAAGGACTCAAGTTTTATAAAAGTAAAGCTGTCCACTAGGCATAGAAAAGGCACTAAAAATTAGGGATGGATGAGATCATTCTCTTTCATTTCGAGCACTGCATTTTTGGTTTGAAAGTTCCAGCCTTCACAGGATTTCTCTTTCAGCTTATTAAAGTTTGTGGGTATAAAAGGATCAGAGACTGGGAGACATTAAGAAAATTACAAAAAAAAAAGTACACTGTGTACTGTATGTGCTGCCATACACTCGTTCATGCCAGCCTAGCCAGGGCACATGGCCTCCTTCTGACAAAACAGAAGTACATTTTGTATAAAGGAAGGGAGTTTTTCAGCAGAAGCTTCCCTTTCCCCTCAAAAAATGTTTCAGCTGTGAGAAATAAGATTTATAAATGTAAACAAATTCTGCAAGCCTAATAATCCATCTGTGAGATTAGTTACACTGAGGACAAACAAAACTATTCAAAATGCATAAACATAAAAAAAAGCTAACTGGTGGACAAACTTTTGGTAAAGACAGGCAGCCTGTGAATAAAAGTTCACAACAAAACCACAAGCCAAAGCTCTATTTTCAGAGCTAATATAAATTTGAGACCTTATGCACAAATTGCAGAGATATTTGTGTACCTCATAGTCTGTGATATTAAAGAGAATTAGGTACCTGCATGCTTCTAAAATATCATACAAGACTCAAAGTGTTAGTGATATTTAAATAGCATTTAAATTATATTATATGGACACTTCCAAATAAAAATTTCAGGTTCCTCTATTATGCATTTAGGTGCCTTTAAAACAATGTCTGATCAGTCATTTTTTCCAAGGTGTGTATTCTCACATAGATTTTATTCACATTAACCGATTCATCTCTTAAAAAAAATACAGGTTTTATCCATTCTAAAGATCATAGAATCATAGAATCATAAAATCATTTTGGTTGGAAAAGACCTTTAAGATCACCAAGTCCAACTGTTAGCACTGCCAAGTCCACCACTAAACCATGTCCCTAAGCACCACATCTACCTGTCTTTTAAATACCTCCAGGGACGGTGACTCCACCACTTCCCTGGGCAGCCTGTTCCAATGTTTGACAACCCTTTCGGTAAAGAAATTTTTCCTAATATCCAATCTAAACTTCCCCTGGTGCAACTTCAGGCCATTTCCTCTTGTCCTGTCGCTTGTTACTTGGGAGAGGAGACCAACACCTACCTCACTACAACCTCCTTTCAGGTAGCTGTAGAGAGTGATAAGGTCTCCCCTGAGCCTCCTTTTCTCCAGACTAAACAACCCCAGTTCCCTCAGCCGCTTCTCACAAGACTTGTGCTCTAGACCCTTCACCAGCTTTGTTGCCCTTCTTTGGACTCTCTCCAGTACCTCAATGTCTTTCTTGTAGTGAGGGGCCCAAAACTGAACATAGTATTTGAGGTGCAGCCTCACCAGTGCCCAGTACAGAGGTACGATCACTTCCCTAGTCCTGCTGGCCACACTGATGTGAGAATGTCACATTTGTCCTTATCAGGTTCAGGACCAGCTTTGGGTATAAACAAAAAAGGCAGCTCCCTACTGCATCAGAACCCCTATTGTACCTTTGCTAAAGGGCATGCATT
The DNA here is from genome assembly GCF_013368605.1 of Nyctibius grandis. NCBI lineage: Eukaryota > Metazoa > Chordata > Aves > Nyctibiiformes > Nyctibiidae > Nyctibius > Nyctibius grandis. Next base: position 48,590,047 of record NC_090662.1, on the reverse strand, counting down.
AGCTGTTCCAGAGGCAGATGCAGCAAACCAACACCTCAGGGAGAATCAATTTCTGCTTTTGCCTCCTTGCCCCAATTCTCTGTGATAGCAGCAGAAATAGGAAACCTTGCTGTCCAGGTATTTTGTTTCAGTGTTTTATTTGGGGTCTCTGATGGCTGATCGTATGAGGGTGAAAGTACATTATTGAAATGAATGGAGATGGAAGAAAGATCCCTGAAGGAAGGCCAGCTGGAAGACAGGGAGAGATCCACAGTCCTCCCCAAAGTGTTCTAGGATATCCCAAATTACCCTAACTGCTCCCCTCTCATTGGCATGTCTGTGCCAATACACATCATGCATATACTGAGCTCATTCTCAACTCACAGACTTTATTTAGAGAAAGCTGGCAGGACTGGGAATATCTTATTTTAAGTTGTCTTGTGGTGGAGGATGATACAGTGTGAATACCAGAGGAGAGGGCTTTCCAAAAGTGCACTGAGTCAAGAGACACAGACGTTGTCAAATGCAAAGTTTTTTACTGTCTCCTTACAAAAAAAGCTGTTGGCAATATGCAGGCCCTGAAAGCTGGACCAAAAATAACAATAATACATAGAACCTCTGGCCACAGAATACTCTGTGAAATACAGAGAATATAAATACTAGCATTCCTGCTTAGGCTAGGCAAAATGCTGAAAGGTATACAGGGAACATAAAGACAGCCCCTTTTGTCTTAATCTTTAAAGTAATATGACAAATAAAAAGTGTGCTTAAAGCACTAGGATTTATTTGTAAACAAAATAAGACTTAGTAAGTTACTTTAGTCCACTGTGTCCTCCAGGGCAGGAACGAAGATTCAGGAATGAGGACACCCTCTAAAATTTAACCTTCAAAATCTAGGGCTTCAGCTTGAGATCTTCAAGCAATAGATACTTCCACACTTACCCCATCACTGTGGTATGGCCCCGCTCAGTTTGAACATGCTTACAGCAGTGCAATATGTATGGCTGCTCACTTACAGTCTGTAGGTGTAGGATAGTGAGAATCTAGGAAGACAAGAAGACAGATGAGGGGTACCCCATGAGCACGTGGAGGAGGTATTGCAGGCACTATAGGAAGGACAGAAAAATGCGGTTGTAAAGATGCAAAGATTTTAACTTTTAGTTGTTTGCTCTTGTGACAGGAACACCTGATCATTCTCAGTATACAGTACACCAACCAAGCACCTCCATCACAAAGAGGGCCTGTGTGCCCCAGTGAAAGCTCTCAGGGCTCTCCCTCACTGCAGAACCTGGTATTTTCTATCCTTCTTCATGGTCCTCTGTCTGAGGCACGCAGATAGGTCCAGAGTAAGCCTAAGAGGAGATCCCATGTGGAGCAGATTCTAAGCAGAAAATAAATAACAAAAGTCTACATTTGTAAACACTTTGGACCTCTTAGTCTTTATAGAATATAGTCTGCTTATCTGTTTTGCTTGAAGTCCTTCCTCTGGACAAGACCTGTGAATTGATATCCCTATTCTGAATGCATTTATCCAAGAAGAAGCATCTGAAGGAAAACTTTGATTTCTGTGCTGATCTCTGCTTATGTTGACTAGGCAAGAAGAGGAGAGTGATCAGTTCTGACAAGACGAGCATGAACTTGTATCACAGTGAATGATCTGTAAACTTTAGTAGCTCATTTGATGAAGGTGATGGTGGGGATTGATGGAAGGGTGAGAAGAAAGAAATATTGGGCTTTGTGCATAAGGAGGGGACAGCCAGGCTGTCTCATTGGCGTACTACTGCCTGCTCATGGCCTCCATCATACTTCTCTCTTTCCAGAGTGTGCAGCCAAGTAGGGCTTTGCCAGGCTTCTTAATTGTTGTAGTGCCAGAATGATTATGTGACCTGGTTTTCTAGACCAGGCTTGGTGTATCCTCCTCATTCATAGTAAAGATGCTCTGGCATTTTATGCCCTCACTTCAGCTCCCATGGTGTGAGAGCTGGGTGTGTTTTAATGGGTCTCAGCCTCATTAAAAGCTTTCAGGAATGTGCAGGAACCACTAAAGTTCCTGCTACATGAAACATTTTCCTATGTCCCTGCCCAGGAGTGGGCGAATATCTGGATAGCGAGACAGTCTATTCAATCAGGGTGTTAGGCTCTTGGGCCCTCTCATGGAGGGTGGAGAAAAAGGACCCTTCCAGCTTTGGCATGGAGCAATGATGGGAACTGATGTTTCAGGAAATTTGGATATTCAGTAAGGACTCTCACGGTCTGTTTTAGGCAGCTCCTTGTCAGGATTTTGGCCTTAGCTGTGCTGTTAGCTTCTCACAGAAGATGCTAACCTTTGTGTATCATTCTGCCATGGGAGCAACCTTCCTATGGAATAAGAGTCATGGAAAAAAGCAGTTAGGAGAGGCCCATGAGGTAACTAAGCAGGTGGACAGGTATGAGAGTCTGTCCTGGAGCCTGAGGAAGGACATCTGCAGGTCCAAGTCCTGTTAGAGCTGACGGAAGAGCACAGGACTGCTACTGGTGCTGAGGGTTCCATTACAGACTGAAAGTGTGTGAGCAGCTGCCTCAACACATCACTTCTGCTTTGCCACGGCGGCCACTCACAGAATCACACAACGGTTGGTGTTGGAAGAGACCTGTAGAGACCATCTAGTCCAACCTCCTGCCAAAGCAGGTTCCCCTAGAGCATGTTGCACAGGGTCGTGTTCAGGTGGTTTTTGAATATCTCCAGAGAAGGAGACTCCACAACCTCCCTGGGCAGCCTGTTCCAGTGCTCTGTCACCCTCAAACTTGGCACTAGCAAGGACAGTGAAGACAAACTAGAGCTTTGAAGACAAGGAGCCCTACAGCAGTTTGGTCAGAGATTGTTCTAAAAACATGCTTTAAACAAATTCTACAATAAACTAAAAACCTTACCAGATATTCCTATACTGACAGTTCTGACTGGTAAGAGAAAAGTGTCACTGGTTCTTCCAGTGGGATTCTTGCAGAGCTGGGAAAGGTGATGAATCTGGTAGCCCTAACAGAATGGCTGTAGGTGATGACAGAGAAAGAAAATCCCTCTTTGCTGCAGCTGGAGAAGGACAATGATCTAATGGGTCAGGGACATTCCAGATTCTTTTACAAGTGGTTACTGGGCAGATATTTTGCATCCAATAAATACAAATGATTGCTCAGAAGGTGAATCCACCTCAGGATCTCACAGAAAGAGGGGAGGAAAGTCTGTGACTGTGTAAAAATTAGGCTAAGACCTAATCACTGAAAGACACCTCAGTCTGTACCCTTGCCCAAAGAGGTCCTCAATGAAGACCTCCCAGTAGAAATACCTGTAAAACTAATGGTGGGTATCAGGGGTAGGGACAATGAATTAATTGGAAGCATTTTATTGCTAGATTAAGCTTTTATATGATGATAACCAAGAGAGTTGTCCATCAAATAAGGATGTTATTCATTTATTATGTTTCATGATATAATGCATAAGGTGTTATTGGTGTGGCTTCAGAAGGCTGCAAGTGAGAAACTGAGCCTAAAACTAGTAATGTGCAAACTAAGGTATATAAAGGCATACATTCAAAATGCTACTCAGAGACCTTTGGGAATTGGGGATGAGGAAGAAAAGACATATGGACAAGAAACAGGATAAGCCTCTGCAATCTCATGGTGTGCCCTAGAGACTAGTTATAAGAAATAAAAAAAGAAAAGTCTTAGAGAAGTATCAAGGCTAAGGCGTACCTGCCAGGTACAGAAACAGCAAAGAGCTGCAAGTCATCTGGAAGAGAGCTTTACAAAGTTTTCTATCCTCCTAGAGTGAAACTGCTGAAACAGCTCCTTACTAATCCACAGAGGGTCTACAGTGGTCACAGGTGGTCACATAGTGGTTTTTTGTCCAAGCTGGTTTTGAGCCAGTTTTGATGGCAGCACCAACACCCCTGAGCAGTAAGCCTGGAGGCATGGTCCATAAACCCCTGTTAGGCTTTCAGTACACCGTTGGTTTCCTGATGATCAAAGTCAGTAGGTGCACAAAGCCAGTGCTTAACAGCAGTACAATTGGACACCTGCCCTCCCCTTCCCCCCAGCCAAAGTTGTTCAAGGCACTGAAAAAGGAAGGAGGGCAGAAGTCACCCAAGAGCAAAAAGACTGTAAGCTGGAGCAGAAGCAGGTCTACAGCTACTAATATACCTAGAAAACATACAGGTAATGGGTCTTGATATGCTTAAATCCATTCTCAAGTTCTGAGGTTTCGATACAGATATGATTCTGGGCCTGTGTCCTTCCTGAATAGCCTGGACAGGTATGCAGTGAATAATAAGAAGGTTTCCTGGCAGAGGTGTAACTGTGGCTTTGCAAGACCTGGATAATGGGGAGTTTTGCAATGCCTGTGTGAAGCACGGACTTTCTGATTCTCTCTGAGGTTACAGAGCTCTCCTACCTCTCACTGAAATTCTTTTCTCAATAGAATAGTATTATTCTGTAGTGTGCGAATTGCCTGCGGCTATGCAGGCTGAAAATACAAGACTGCCCTTTGTGCAAGGAAAAACAGAAATGAATGAAGAAATTTTTAAGACAGTTCTTTCACTGTGGATTCTCTTATAACAGTTCCTTGACAAACCATAACTGACCATGAATGTTGGAAACCTGAGATGTATACATCTACACTGGCATGAGAGATGAGACTGCAATGTAATGTTGAGATAGGCAAGCTAACTTTAAATTAAATATCTCAGATACTGGAGTAGCATTGAGAGCAAAGCATGACCAGATTCCAAACAAATCCTTAGTCAAGAACCACCAGACTCTGAGGAGGTTAGAATAAAATTAGTGTAAGGGACCAGTTTTGCATCTCAGTTGCTTTCCTTTATTATTTCTTCACACGTTGCAGTCTTATGTATATAAAACAACATGCTCACTTTTACTCTTCTTTATTCAAAAACTCCACATAAATAAGAATACTCATTTACATTCATTAGAGATGCAGCCTAGTTTTCTAACCTTTATTTTTCAACAGTCAGTGGAGCTACTTCAGTGTACCTGAAAGACTGATTTTCAGGGGGAATAATGGGGCTATCCCCCCGTCTCTGAAGCCCCGTTTCCTGCTTCTTTGACATGGCATTCTCACTGGCCCCTTACAGCTGCTTTCCGTAGTCCCAGCAAGACACCATGCCAGCCCTGTGCCAAGGGAAACCTTGTGCTCTGCAGTTGGCATAGCCCAGCCATGGCTAGTGATGAAGTGCAGAGTCACAGTATCAAGTTGTACCATCCATGTCAGATCAGCCTGCATTGTCCACAGCAGTGTCAGGTCTTCCTGCTTCGTGGTTACTCCCATAACTAAGGCTTTTAATTGAGAACACAGAACAGGCTTGAACACTGAGAACAAAGCACATTTGTTTCATTATATATAAATAGTGTCATGTGCAATAATCAGATAATGGGTATAACAATAACATGAATATCATTTGAGAAACTAATTTTTCAGCCCAGCTGTGCACTTTATACTAGGTCAGTTGCTTTACTAAATTTTGCTAGGATTATTATTAATTTGTCATTTCTTAAGACGACTGCAATGAGACAGAAGCGGATATCTAGGCCTGACCCAGGTCAAAAGAAACTCATTCTCTAGAGACTATGAGAAAGTGACTGCAGAGTCATGCTTGGCAACTAGTGCAGCCCATGGCTTCCACAGACTGTAGTATAACTTCAGTGCAGAAGATGTGGATTCATGCCTCAGACAACTCTCAGCATGTTCAGAAGAGGATCACAGAATCACAGAATCACAGAATGTTAGGGATTGGAAGGGACCTCAAAAGATCATCTAGTCCAATCCCCCTGCCGGGGCAGGATTGCCTAGACCATATCACACAGGAATGCGTCCAGGCGGGTTTTGAATGTCTCCAGAGAAGGAGACTCGACAACCTCTCTGGGCAGCCTGTTCCAGTGTTCGGTCACCCTCACCGTAAAGAAGTTTTTCCTCATATTTAAGTGGAACCTCCTGTGTTCCAGCTTGCACCCATTGCCCCTTGTCCTGTCAAGGGATGTCACTGAGAAGAGCCTGGCTCCATCCTCATGACACTTGCCCTTTACATATTTATAAACATTAATGAGGTCACCCCTCAGTCTCCTCTTCTCCAAGCTAAAGAGACCCAGCTCCCTCAGCCTCTCCTCATAAGGGAGATGTTCCACTCCCTTAATCATCTTCGTGGCTCTGCGCTGGACTCTCTCTAGCAGTTCCCTGTCCTTCTTGAACTGAGGGGCCCAGAACTGGACACAATACTCCAGATGCGGCCTCACCAGGGCAGAGTAGAAGGGGAGGAGAACCTCTCTCGACCTGCTGACCACACCTCTTCTAATACACCCCAGGATGCCATTGGCCTTCTTGGCCACAAGGGCACACTGCTGGCTCATGGTCATCCTGCTGTCCACTAGGACCCCCAGGTCCCTTTCCCCTATGCTGGTCTCCAACAGCTCTGCCCCCAACCTGTACTGGTACATGGGGTTGTTCTTGCCCAGATGCAGGACTCTACACTTGCCCTTGTTATATTTCATTAAATTTCTCCCCACCCAACTCTCCAGCCTGTCCAGGTCTCTCTGAATGGCTGCGCAGCCTTCCGGTGCGTCTGCCACTCCTCCCAGTTTTGTGTCATCAGCGAACTTGCTGACAGTGCACTCTAATCCCTCATCCAAGTCATTAATGAATATATTGAATAGAACCGGTCCCAGTATCGACCCTTGCGGGACTCCGCTAGACACAGACCTCCAACTGGACTCTGTCCCATTGACCACCACTCTCTGGCTTCTTTCCTTCAGCCAGTTCACAATCCACCTCACTACCCGATCATCCAGACCACACTTCCCCAGTTTAGCTGCGAGGATGCTGTGGGAGACCGTGTCAAACGCTTTACTGAAATCGAGATAGACCACATCCACAGCTTTACCATCATCTATCCACCGGGTAACATCCTCATAAAAGGCTATCAAGTTGGTTGAGCATGACTTCCCCTTGGTGAAGCCATGCTGAGTGCCCCTAATGATCCCCCTATCCTTGATGTGCCTAGAGACAGCACCAAGAACAAGTTGCTCCATCACCTTTCCGGGGATGGAGGTGAGGCTGACCGGTCTATAGTTACCCGGGTCCTCCTTCTTGCCCTTTTTGAAGACTGGAGTGACATTCGCTTTCCTCCAGTCCTCAGGCACCTCTCCCGTTGCCCACGACTTAGCAAAGATGATGGAGAGTGGCCTAGCAATGACTTCCGCCAGCTCCCTCAGCACCCGCGGGTGCATCCCTTCAGGACCCATGGATTTATGGACGTCCAGATTGCTTAATTGGTCCCTGACCCAGCCCTCATCAACCAAGACAGATTCCTCCTCTATCCTGACTTCTTCTGGGGCCTCAGGGGTCCGGGGCTCCTCAGGACAGCCTCCAACAGTATAGACAGAGGCAAAGAAGGCATTCAGTAACTCCGCCTTCTTTTTATCCTCTGTCTCCAGGGCCCCCACCTCATTCATCAGTGGGCTTACATTGCCTCTAGTGTTGGCTTTACCTGCAATGTATTTGAAGAAGCCCTTTCTGTTGTCCTTGACCTCTCTTGCAAGGTTTAATTCCAAGGAGGCCTTAGCTTTCCTAGTTGCCTCCCTACATCCTCTGACAACAGACTTATATTCCTCCCAAGTGGCCAGCCCCTCCTTCCATGATCTGTACACCCTCCTCTTCCACTTGAGTTTGCCCAGCAGTTCCCTGTTTAACCATGCAGGTCTCCTGGTACCCTTCCTTGACTTCCTACTTGTTGGGATGCTCTGATCTTGAGCTCGGAAGAAGCAGTCCTTGGATGCTAACCAACTATCTTGGGCCCCCTTACCTTCTAGTACCCTGTCCCATGGGATATCCCCTAGCAATTGCTTGAAAAGGCCAAAGTTGGCCCTCCTGAAGTCCAGGGTTGTGATTCTGCTAGCTATTCTGTTCCTGCCACATGAGATCCTGAACTATACCATCTCATGGTCACTACAACCAAGGCTGCCCTCAACCTTCATCTCTTCAACCAGACCCTCCTTGTTAGTGAGGATAAGATCCAGCAGCGCTCCTCTCCTACTTGGCTCATCCACCATTTGCATCAGAAAGTTATCATCAATGCACTGGAGGAACCTCCTGGACTGAGGATGGCTGGCTGAGTAGGCCTCCCAGCAAATATCAGGGTAGTTGAAATCCCCCACAACAACCAGGCCCTGTAATTGAGAGACTGCTCTCAGCTGCCTGTAGAAGGCCTCATCACCCTCCTCATCCTGATCCGGTGGCCTGTAATAGACACCCACAACAGTATCACCCCTGCCAGCCTGCCCCTTAATTCGCACCCACAAACTCTCAACTCGCTCCTGATCCGCCTCTGGACAGAACTCAATACATTCTAGCTGCACACTCACATAAAGAGCAACTCCACCACCTCTCCTTAGCGGCCTGTCTTTCCTGAACAAGACATAGCCATCCATGACCACATTCCAGTCATGTGAGTGCGTCCCACCAAGTCTCTGTAATTGCCACTAGATCATAGCCCCCCGACCGAACACGGATTTTCCAACTCCTCCTGTTTATTCCCCATGCTGCGTGCATTGGTTGTACAGGCATTTCAGGGAGCGAGCTGAGCACACCGATTTCACACCCAGGGGGATGGGAGGCCTCCTGGTCTACCTCAACACTAGAGTGTTGCCCCAGTGGTGCAAGCCCAGCTACTACCCCATCCCCCTTCGAATCTAGTTTAAAGCTCTCTGAATGAGCCCTGCTAATTCCTGTCCCAGAACCCTTTTGCCCCTACGACATAAACCTTTCCCATGTATTACCGTCACACCTGTTGTCTTATAAAACCAGCCATTATCAAAGAACCCAAAGCCCTGCCTGTAGCACCAGTCTCGTAGCCAGGCATTAATAGAGAGAATCCCACTATTCCATTCCGCGTCATCACCTGAAAATGGAAGGAGGGAGGAGAAAACAACTTGTGCCCCAGACTCTTTCACCAACCGTCCTAGGGCCTTGTAGTCTTTCTTCATCCCCCTCAGACTACGGGATGGTTCATGCAGCTTATCTAAGTTTGGCTCCTTGCCCTCCAGGATCACTGTTCCACGTGGAAAGGGACACACGGTCATAATGCAGTTCCCCGTATACTTTCTTTTTCCTGCCATTGTTCAATATACCTGTGCTGTGTTCTGCTCCTCAGCTGGAAAAGGCTTGCCTCAGGAAATGTCTGAATACAGCCAAATAGAAACAAAATGGGGGTGGAAATCAGGTCTATGTCAAGGATCTTTCCTGTAGCTCATCAGCCTGACAATGAAAAATTAGAATAAAGACCAAGTAACATAATCACAGAAATTTTATAAGGTCTATTAACACAGCAACTCAGTCAGGTCTGCTGACGTGAAACAGCTGGAGGTGCTAAAGCCCTTAATAAATGGACCCTCCTGATGAGATTTACAAGAGCTCTTGATCTGTCATCATGCTGGTTCCATCTGTCATTTGCACCTGGTATGAATATCTTAGTTAGCTATAACAATCACTTTCATGTGGTCCAGCAGGACAGCTGGAATTACTTCACCTTTGTGTTGAGGCCTTTAATAGTAAAACGTGTTTTATAAGATTCACTTGTGCCCATTGCTAACATTGTTCAGTGCTGGATTCTCCTAAAACAGCAGTAGGTCCACAGCGGTCCCATGCATTGGCGATGCTCAGCTCACAACCAGCATCGTAAAACTGATCTGTGTTTTTTTCCCTGCTTTTATAGACCGTCACATTCAGAATTGGTTCTAGGAAAGGGGATCCGCTGGGGACCTATTTCAGCCATTATCTGAAGCTTGTATTTTGATTTAAGTATTTTATATGGATCCTCTTTGTGGGCCACCGGCATTTTACAGTGTTAGGCTAGGTCACCATATGACCTAAGATTTCCATTATATGTTATCTCTTTCTTTATTCTGATGCTACTGTCACTACAAGTGCATGATTGCTAAGGTGCGTCTATCACATATCACTACTTTGAAGCAACAAAACTGCTTTGTTTCAAAATCATAGCTCAGCCTGTGTCAGCTTGGTCCCCTTCCTCAGCAACAACTTTGTCTCCTAAAGGCTATCAATATCCGTGTGAAAGTCAGGATGACTGAGGAAGTGTCTCTCACTCATATTTGATCCAAAGGAGAACAGTACAGGACACTACTCTCATGCAGATCCTCAAAAAAGCAACTTTTACACATTTTTATCAAGCCTCCCAGTCTGTGATTTTGGGGGAGTTACCCATTACCATGATTCTGTCTCCAAATTTGTGAAGTACTTACAGTTTAACAACAAAATACCAGGCATGTCACTTGCAACCCAGTAATCAGTGCGATTATCTACAAGCACAAATGGTGGATCTAAATCACTTGCACATTTCTTCACTTCCCTTTGAAAATTATATTTCAGACATAATATTTACATCTTGCAGAAACGCTATTGAAACTCTTTATCTAGAAATATTCTCAGACAAATAATTTTTCTGTAACGTGTTACATGCTAGGTCAGAGTCTAATGGCAAAAGATTAAAGGCATTATTCTTCCAGGTGAATAATGCCCTTACTATGTTCCATTTTCTAATATTCATATACCCTTAATAATATTCCTTTAAATTTATGTTCCCTCAGCATAAATTCCTGATTCAGTCCTCCATGCAGTACTATACACCAGTCCGTGACAATGAAGTGCTGAATTTTTCCCCTCATATTGAGGTTTTTCTCCTATTGCTTCCCAGTTTGAATTATTTCAGTGTCTTCTGTCTTCCTGCACACTAGCTTAGTGAATTCAGAAAAGGGATTTAAGGGTTATTTTTGCTTCTGTCATGCCTTGTTCTAGCTTTCCTTGTTCTTTGCTTGTCTTTTTCTCCCCTCACTGTCTCTCATGTACACACATTCAGGTATTCATTTTTATTCACACAGTGAATCCTTTGTTTTGCCAGGGGAAAAGTAAATAAGAGTTTGTGTCAATGAGAATAAAATCTTTGGTGAGAATGAAGCCCAGGGCAAACAGAATGGAAGGAATGGAAAACTGAAGAAAGGGGAGCCTGAAGCAAAGGGTGGGCTATGAAGGGAGGCAGCGCTCCACGGAGGTGACGGTGCACATGGACCAAGGCAGAGCGAGGGCAACCAGAGGGGGCAAACACAGCTAAGGCTTGCTGGCTTCTGCTGATCAGGAAAAAAGTGGCAGTGGCTGGAAAGAGCCCAAGGAAAAAGGCAGGATAGCTGGCGGAGGCGGGGAGAGGGAAGAGTGATGACATTGGGCACAAAAATCTCCTGCTAAAGCTCTTGGCTGTGGAAGGGCCTGACTAACCCCTTCCATCTTCCCACTCGCATGGGCTGATCCTGGCCTTCTCTTCCAGCTGGCCTTTTGCATTGGCCAGAAGTTTTACTGAGATGAGTAGTCTGCAGCTTAAGCCTTTTCATGAGTAATTTAAATTTAATTTTCAAGACATCTCCCCCTTATCTCTCTCCAAAGAACATCCATGAAAGAGTGAACAAACTCTTTGATGTACGTTTCACTAGGGCATCTACTCACCTCACAGTCAACATCAAAGGAAAACATCCATAAAAATACAAATGTCAGTGTAATGAGGCCCAACAAAAGTGCATTGAATAAGACAGCTTGGGCCACAGGTGAACTAAAGGAGGAAAAAGGAAGAGAGGGAGATGTAATAAAGCACTTCAAGCATCCATAGAAAATGTGTGCAGCTCGAGAACCTGCATGCAATAAGTCTTCAAAAAAGGGATGTTGTGCAGCTTTACTGAGTGCTTCCAAAGCATTTGGAAATGATACATGATGAAATAGAAAGGAGGAAGAGGCATCCATGCTCAAAATGGTTATAAAGCTGACAATGTCAGATCACTCTAGTGTTGAGAACAGGAGGAAAAGAAGTCAAAGAAAGAAGAAATTTTTCAAAGAAGATACACTGACTACTCTTAAACTACCCATGCACAGTTTGCAAAAGTGGAGAAAAAGAATGAACTAGGAGCATTTTCACATCCGGGACCCAAGCAAGATATTGTGGTAACACACAAGTTTTCTTGTGACTAAAATTGTAGGAAAAGAGGAAACACATGACCCCAGAAAACATAAAAAACCTTAACAATGAAAAGTTAAAAGAAATTAGCATAACATACTTAATTTGAATAAAGTAAGAGATATTCATGTACTGGAAACCCTAATAAAAGATTGTTCAACAGAGAGCCAGCTGAGGGGTTATTCTTTCCACAGTCACCTGTCTTCTTGGCATGTCATACTGAACTTTATACATATAGCAATTTTAACATTGTCTTATTAAAAAGATGAAAAGTAGATAACAGAGTCACTTCTAAAATGTAGCTTTATGATATTTGTTTGTGGGAATCAAGCAAATGAAACAGCAGCACAGTTACTGACAAATTTGAATATTTTTAATAAGACTGTATTTGAAAAATATGCAAAAACTGTTGTTATGTGAGCAAATTAACCCTTAAATCGTATTGATTGCATAAATCTGAAAGAGTGTATAGGTCTCCTTTCCTTTGACCATGCTTGTATGTCACACCTCTTCTTCCACCTCTTCATCATTGAAAGTACAGTAGGTATCTCAAATGACAGCAGTTTTCCACACTATAAACCTCAATAGCATATAAGATCTCTATGTAACCAGTGTAAATAATAGTCACAATATGCAGCAGTAATAATTATTATGAATTAATTAGTCTTAAAATAGGATAGAATTTTGCATTTCGGAGATAAAAGGAAAAATGATGACTCTTTTTTTACTGAGCTGAGCAGGAGTGGTCACTTATTAAAGCAACATGTTCAACAGCTCTTGTTGAACTAGTAAGCCTGGCAAACTTTAAGAAAAGCATATTTTCCCAAACTCTCACAGCTCTAGCTAACTTGTTAAAAATGCTTTCTATAAAACACATACAGCTCCTTATCAAAATAATTTCAAAGTGAACACATTCTCTGGAGCTTTCCTCTGTATCTAAGTAAAAAATACTTATAGTCTAAGAGATTCCAAATTAAGCCCCTTTATCCATGATTTCAGATAGAGGATAAGAGCTCTTCTGCATGCAGTTTTCCTGCCACAGAAACTCAATGATGAAATGTGATGGCAGGGAGGGTGGTTCTGTTGTGTCAGAAAAGATTAAAATGTGAAAAGCATAACTGTACTGAAGTCTTTTGAAATCTGGGTCTTTCTTAGATTTCTTTTTATTATTGCCAGGAGATAGTTCCTCACTGAGTAGCTGGCTTTGACATGGGATACAAATGGTACTTTGGCTCATGCTTTTTAGGGCTCACACTAAAAGCAGTGTACCTTCTCTTAGGGTGATATGGTTGGGAAATTAGCATAAAAATACGACTTCTGGAAAGTACTGCATTCCAGCATTAGAACACTGCTGCCAGGTTTGTTTACTATTTACAAGGAAAATATTTTTTACCAAATGCTGGCCGTATGGATAGCCAGGCTTCCTGATGGTGGAGTCACCTTTTATCAGCCACACCATGTGGGCTGCTAAAAGGAAATAGGCACCTTCCATGCCCAGTGAAGAGGTTTGTTCTTTTTAATGCCCTGTCTCCAAAGCACCGTGAAGGGACTTGGTTTCATAGTATTTCAGGCCAAAAAGGAAACTCCAGAACTATCTACACAAGTCTCCTTTGGATCTTACATTTCATGTTCTTATACCTGAGTCAAACCAAGTAACTGCAGCTTAACACAAGCCTAACTTCCAGACACCAGTTTCTCTTGTGTTTACTACTTCTGTTTTCCTGTGGCTTGCTTCGGATCAAAAGAACCACAGAGTAAGAGTAGATTTCCGTATGTCTCTTGCCTCCCTTTACTAACTAGAAGAAAATGTCATAAGGTGACAGTCATGTTGAAAACCACAGATGAATAGATGATAATTTTTTAAGCACAGTTTAAGGAAGTATCTCTCTCCTAATTCTACTCACAGACTTGCCTAGCGCTAAAACTACCTATGTGGATCTGAATTAAAGCAGACTAAGTCCAGGGACGTCATGGAGTTCTTCCATAATACAAGGGATTTGGTTTATATTTCATTTTGCAGAAGTGTTTTATAGTACAAATTGAAAGAGAGTAAGTGTGAAAGAGAGGAACACGGTAGTGCATGCAAGCTTAGCACAAACATAGCAAACACAAATGATTATCTTTGTGATTCTATTCCTCTGTATAGGACTGAAGAGATGACCTAAGTATGTCCCATAGAAAGGGACATGAAAGAAATCTCCAACAAAACCAAAATCTGTTGACAACAAGGGTGCAATTAAAAGGCACAATCAATAAATAGTTTAATAAATAGCCGCTGTTTTTTAACAAGTGAACACATAGATATATAAGCCCCTTTCCTGTCTAATGCACATATTTAGCGTTGGCAAGAATACAGATTTTTTTTCCAAGATCTAATGAACTGTAAGGGTTACAAGACTAGGTTCACACTGTTGTTCTGCTTGCCTTTTCACTAGGAAAACAAACTCATGATGGATACAGGTATTTCTTTATAAACAATAGCCAGTAGCAAGGAGCATGCTGTCACCCAGGTTTGCTCAAAAGGTTGTTTTTCTCTCCTGCAGTTTGTCTGTAGAGCTCTGTACTTGAGCCTATTTCATCTTCAGATTTGACCTTCAACTGATTCTTTGGTATTCCTTATGCTTCTTTCTTCCCTTTTTCTTTCTCTCATCACAAAGATACAGGCAAACACGTGACAAACACATACACAGAGCTGTAATCTGTCTTGTGTCTCTCCCTTCTCTCCCTTCCCTTCCCACACTTAAATTCAGGCTCTCCTGGACCTGCCCCAAATAGTTTTCCATTGTTTCTTCTTCTGTTAGAGGAAAAAAGAGGCAGCTGTTGTGCCTCTTATTTACTTAGAAGAGGTCGTAGTTGTCCTTCCTGAAGGTCTTGGCATGGCAATGTGCTGCCCAGCATCCCTCAGTACTGAATGCATTGCTTCACTTCTGCAAGTTAGCTGTAACTTCAAGAATCTTAACTGCACTGTGGTTTCTGTCTGATGCTAATTTATTAAAATGATTAAGAAATTGTGTTATTAAAATAAGCCTTGTTATGTCTTCAAAACAAATACATTTACTCTTACAGAAAAGCTGATTTAAGATAAAGATAACATGATAATACTAAGATGAAGGTATTCCAGTTAAGAAGAGCCAGAAACCGCTATGTCCTTATCTTATGTAAATGCTACACTGTGAAAATCCTCTCAGGCTTAGTCTGACTTAGCCTGTGTAACATTTCAGCTGTTATATTTCAACTGTAATAACAAGCAAAACGTAATCTTAACAGATCTTATCAAATCACCACAATCCTTCCACACTCAAGGACTAAATAACTCCTCATCAATGTTATGTACTCTGTAAGAGGTTCTTTTGGGGTTTGGGACTTCTGTCTTCCCTTTCCTTCCCTTTCTGAAGGAACAAGAAGAGTATTTGCTAAAAAATAGACCAGTCTATGTTCCTAGGAGCCTAAGAACGCTGTCTCCTTGTGGATTACAGCTGGCAGCTGTAAGGTGTAAAGTTTTACAATTTACAGTGCTGGGATTTCTTCTTTTTAATCTCTGCTACTTAAAAACCTTTCGTTTTCTTGGCGAGCTGTGAAACTTTAGATTGCTAGTTAAACAGAATGTTCTGCCTGCAAATATTATAATGTGTATATATATAGGCTAAAGGAAGTGTATAGTAAATGAAAGCGGAATGCATTAATATTATCTAGTTTGGGGAGAAAGGGTGAAACTATAGGAAGTTTTAAGCAGCTACAAGAACTGTCATAAGGCTAAAGGATCATTTAAGATGTGAATTAACTTTTTTCTCTGTTTATAGAAAAGTCCTGTTACAGTCAGTGTAGAATTAGCACACATGTTTTAGGCAGAATGGGGCGTATTTCTCCATTAAATTCTTTAGATTGATTTTGGATATCTTTAGAAATGAGTTCTATAATCTTATAAAATACTAATTTTGTCAAAAAGAGTAATTCAATTTCCCTGGCATTCCACTGCATTTGTCCCATTGAATTCATTAGCATTATTTTTTAAAACCATGTTTTACAACAGCTGGACCACATTATCCCCTTCTGTGCTACAATTCTCAGAAGAGACTTCTAGAAGACTTGATGAGGACCTCTTTGTAGAGACACATGCTGTCCCACTGGAGGGACATACTGGCCCAGGTTTTCCTCCATCCAAAAAAGGGCATTGCACTATTAATTTGTTCAAATTCTTAAGCAGCTGACTTTGTCTATTACTGCTTGCTTTGGCCTCAGGCAAGCCTTCTGGCTTATTGGCAATGTTGCTGTATTGTACCTGTGCTGTATGGGATTTCCTCTGGCTCTGCCTGACACTAATAAAAGCCCAAAGAGGCAGAGCAGAAATAATACCAGAGCCCTGAAGCAATTGTAGCTAGAATGGATGCTTGCCATTTCCCTAAGCCCCATCCAATTCACTTCTCCTTTAGCCTGTCCTATCTTTCTTTAATCCCCATCTAGGAACCATGTCTCCTCCTGTCAACCCTGTCAGCAAATGAGCGTGTAGGACAACTTATCACTTAAGAAGTAAACCTCTGTGTGAAGATCCCATGTGCATATGGTAGGTATCCAATCAGAGTTTTCCAGTGGAAAAATAGACATGTTCCCCCTCTTTCTTTTTTTAGGACAGAGATCCCACTAGCTAATTTCTACAATCTAAACTGATTGTTAACAGACTTTGCGCTGATCCCAGCTTTACTTCTATTTAAAGGAATGTTTCAGTGGTGTGCAATCTGGGGTTACTGCAGTGGCCAAACAAAAAACACTGGAGACAGGAGTTCAGAGGGGCTGGAACCAAACTGTTACCAGCCATTAGGTTTTGCATCCTTCTGCTCTCAGCCACAAAATAGATATGAAGCAGTCACTGACTTTGTTAAAATGCATCACACACAAACTCTTTTTTAAAATAACTTCTGTAAGTTAGCTGTGGCTAGAAATCTCAGCATTCATCTATGTGTCTCTGCAGCCACTCCCTCACAAGGCTCCTCACTGACCCGTGCTTGGTCACTCCCTCTTCTTCAGCCTGATTGCCGTGCTTCTGCGCCAGAGTCAAAACACAACATAACCTCAGGACAGAGTTTCAGCTGTACTTGCAATTTCCTCATCTTTATGTGATGAGGCCACACCTTGACTTCAGTTTAAATCTAGATCTTCTTTCATCTTATGCTTGTTTAAAAAACAAATAAAGACACCTATTCAATTTAGAGAATTAGAAGAGATTACATACAAAATGCTTCACTCCAGTATTTTCAGACAACGTATCACTTGGATAACACAGTGTTAACAACATTTTCATGGCTGTTGCATTTAAAGTATTGAATTCCCCCCCTTAAACAAAACATAATGAAAACAGTATATTGGACATTATATTGACATGATATATGACGTTATATTGGCATGAGTACCTGAAGGGGGCCTACAGGAAAGCTGGAGAAGGACTTTTTACAAGGGCATGTAGTGATAGGACGAGGGGGAATGGTTTTAAACTGAAAGAGGGTAGATTTAGATTAGATATTAGGAAGAAATTCTTTACTGTGAGGGTAGTGAGACACTGGCACAGGTTGCCCAGAGAAGTTGTGGATGCCCCCTCCCTGGCAGTGTTTAAGGCCAGATTGGACAAGGCTTTGAGCAACCTGGTCTAGTGGAAAGGTGTCCCTGCCTGTGGCAGGGGGGTTGGAACTAGATGATCTTTAAGGTCCCTTCCAACTGAAATCATTCTATGATTCTATATATGACATTATATTGACATGATATTATGCCATTAACAACTGGCATAATATAAAAATCAGGAATTATTACATAACATAAGACTAAAGGAAATAAAGTGCAGCTACTATGATATAACTTCCTTTTCCATTTACTGTTTCTTAAAATTGCCAAACTCACTTTACCTAATTTGAGGGTGTCACGGTTTAAAGCTGGGCCGGCTATTAAACCTGTGGCAGACGCTCTCTGTTAACCCTCCCCCCCACCCGAAGGGAAAGGGAAAGGGAAAGGGAGAGAGACTTACGGGTTGGAAAGTTAAAACAGTTTTAATAAACTATAATAATGAAAAAGAGTATAATAATAATATTGGAATAATCAAATATACACAAATATATACAAAACCAAGATCGAGTTCCCCCAATGTCGGCCACGTCACCACCGACACTGCAGGGCAGGCTCCAGGAAGGCCCAGGCTGGGCCCAGCGACAGTCGAGAGCTGGATTCAGGGATGCACGGATCAGGATCGGGGGCAGCAGGAAAACAGAGAGTCCTCCTTGGACACTGGCCAAAGGCTCAAGCCACAGAAGCAGCCCGAAGCAGCAGAAACACCCAAACACAGCAGAAGCAGCAAGGGAAGGGTGCAGCAGGAAGGGGCAAGAGAGAAGAGGGGCGAGACCCTCGTGATCCCCCAGCTTTATACTGAGAATGACGTGTACGGGATGGAATACCTTCGTTGGTCAATTTTGGGTCACCTGCCCTGTCTGCTCCTCCCTGCAGGTGCAACCCCCCTTCGGCTCTTCACTCATAAGCAGTGAGGAATTTAGCAGTGACCTTGGTTTCTCTAAGAACAAGTACAGCAAGAGCCTTTCTACATAACATCCCTGCCAGTGCCTCAGTGATAACTACAAACTTGAGCGTTATCAGTCCTAGAAGCAGACACTGTCTGCAAAACATGCAGTTAGTTTCAGAAAGTGCAGTTACTTAGAAGAGACTTAGCTGAAAGTAAAAATCACTGAAAGGAAAATTGGCCTGGTTTAGGCCAAACCAGGGCAGAGGGGAAAAATTCTTTCTGTGCTCAAATTTGCTCAGTGTTACTCAAAACTGTTATGTGTTTCAGTCCATTTACATGGTACCACAAAAAAATGTTCTAATGTTGAAATAATGACCCTGAAAGGAGAATAATAAAGGTTTAATACAAATGTATCATCCATGCAAAGAATAAGGTTGAAATTGCAGTTCTGCTAAGGCAATAAAGCTTCTGTTAACTTCAGAGTTTCTCAAGATGCCATCCTAATCATTTTATAAATAAACCTACATGTTTTTCCCATTGTTACAGATGTGACAGCATCAAAGTACAATTTACAATGGAAGGTATGAAGGCATGAATTTTCCCTATAATTGCCTATATAATGAAGTCCTATGGTTACTGTTGTCCTTACCCTAAGGACATTTCTTCTACAGACTATCCATGGAAATATCCAAACACAGCTGAGTGCCTCATGGTATCAGCAGGAAGTTGCACACTGTTCAGAAGGCAAGATACAATAAGAGAAGTCATGCGTTTTAAATTTTGCAAGCGTATGTGCTAGTAAATATAGTTTACCCTTTTATTCACCAGCTGGACATCTGTACTTAGCATCATGCTAATTCATATATTATTTCTAATTGTGCTCAGCATGGAGCTTGAGCTTTACTTCAGAGCTAAAATGAACACATTTGGATTTCACTTTATTATTAATGAGTTTTAAAGGGCATGGATCACTCATTTTACGATTTCTTTCAGAGGCACTGGACAAATGACAGGACTAGCACAGGATGATTAGCTAAGCAGGGTAGTTTTCAAAAAAGTATCAAATTCATGGCAAGCATCTTGAAGTGATTATTAATTACAATTACTTTAATGTTTGTATTCTTTTTCCTGAAGTCAGTTATTGCTGCAGGACTTATAATGTTCCTCCACCATATGCAGCCATTTGGCTGTCTGGAACTCTTTGAGTTTGAGATCAATTTGAGCCAGAGTTAGGGTAATTAGTGCCCAGCCCGGTTCCCAGCTGAAGCGTTGGAGGCTGGTGGAGCTTGGTGCGTGGTGACCTCTGCTGCTTCTGCAGTGCTATAGTCGTGGAAGACTCAACAAAAAGCAGAGCACTGCAACAACTATATGTGTTTCATTGTCGAAACATGGAATACTTTTTCTGCGATGCTAGCTTGGACTACTTTGGGACAGCCTCGGATAACCAGCTGCACAATAAGCCACTTGAGTCTAGAAAAAAAAACGCGTATATCAAAGGGTGTGTGTCTCTTTCACAGACTTATAATGACGCTATGTAATTTCAGCTGAAATGCTATTTATTGTAACTCCAGATGTTTGGCTGCATCTACTGTCTACCAGGATGAACATTGTGCACATTAATTGAAATATACTATCTGTAATTTTATTTTGTGCAAAAAATTTACATTTATTGTTAATTTCTAAATTAAGATGCCAAGATTTAGCATGCAATAAGATATAGAAGCATGCTAGAAAGTATTTTCTCTGTGCTAAATGCCATCAACACCTTAACAGCAACCCGCAGATCTTCCATACAACCCTCACTCTCACTTCACAGTATTACTATGGAAAGAAAACTGTATCAGTACAAAATTAGGACACAAAGGACTAATACAAAGTCTGACACAAAGTAAGGCGACACTTGCCAGATCCATGACTTGCACTCACATATGTTCTGTTGCCACTTTCAGATTTTTTTTTTTAAACCTGACATGACAGCTAGATTAGAAGATGGAAGTACCCTAGTCAATATAAACTGTTGCTACCATTTTCACCCTCTTCCTGGAACAAAAGATTTTTCCCAGGCTACCTTTCTTTTTTTCTTGTCCAGTCAGTAAAGTTATTTATATCATTTCCCAGAAGGCATGACACCACCCAATATTGAGCCAGATTCAGTAGCTGGGACTGTGACATTTGTCTAGGACTCTGACAGATTCAAGATTAAAAACATCTTCTTACATGTTGTATCTCTTCCAGGCACATTTTATGTCATGCAAGGCCTGGACAATGTCATTTGGTATTTGGTAGATCTGCAGAAATTAAAAGAATTAGATAAAATTTGGTTCAAATCAAAATACTGTGAAGAATTGATGTTGCCTTTAAATTCCCAGCTTTGACATTTGCCAGCTTTCTCCTTCTGCCTGTTCCTTTTCCCCTTTTTAAGGGACAAAACAGAAAATAAAGAGAGCCAGGGAAAGAATTGGAAAAAAGATGAGAACATTTCTAAATCCTGAAACTCCCAGCCTGGCTAAGAGCTTGAGGTGCATGAACATTTCCACAGCTTGGTTGCAGGTTAGTCCTTCATCTGTGCTTTAACTCCAGCTTCGCTTCATCCAGTATAAAATGATGCTCAAGGTTTACAACAAGAGCATTTCAAGATTCTTGTAAGACCGCAAAGGAGATTTCAATCGTGCAGCACTTCTAAAGAGCTAATAAAGGGTGTCTGGGACAAAGTTGCATCCCACAAATGATTCCAGACTGCATGATGGTTCATGA
Organism: Nyctibius grandis; assembly: GCF_013368605.1. Lineage (NCBI taxonomy): Eukaryota > Metazoa > Chordata > Aves > Nyctibiiformes > Nyctibiidae > Nyctibius > Nyctibius grandis. Next base: position 48,568,765 of record NC_090662.1, on the reverse strand, counting down.
GAAAGACCTGCCCAGGAGCCCTGGTGCTGTGTGTGCTATGGCATAGCCTGCGCCAACTGTGTGCGCTATGGCATAACTGAGCGACACAGGGTTGAGAGCACATAAAGACAAAATTTCAAGGTAAGTACTGTGCCCAGAGTTTGCTTGTCCTTTTTTTTTTTTTTCATTTGGTTGGTTGGTTTGGGTTTTTTGTTTCATTTTGTTTTGTGTTTTTTTGTTTTTAAAAAAGAGAACATTCACAGTAGGGGAGAGATAAGGAAATATTTCCTTTAGAGAACCAGTAAGGAGGCTTTAGTGGAAGAAAGGAGTGTTTTGCAGCACTTCTTTCAGCCCACAGATTGGGTATGCACAGGGTATATCACATTGTGAGAGGTATTGGGGAAAAAAGGGTACGTTGCACTGGTACTGAGGTATAACTGTGAAGAAACTGCTCATATCAAGATACCCTCTGAGCGACAACTGTAAATGAAACCTGACCAGGTAAACTTGTTTTATTCAAACCTATTAAAAACGAACAGTATCACTACTACAGGATAGATAAATGGTTTAACCAGGATACTAAGCAAAATTGTGTATGATTGTTACTGCTTTTGTCTTTCAGAATACAAGTCAAAATTCTTTAGGGCTTTCCATGAAACGTTGTACAAGTCAGTGAAAAAGCACTGCTCTAAAACACTGCAGTTTGATTAATAGTCTGAACTTAAATCAGGAAAAAAAAACAATTTTGGGAACATACAGTTATAATACAAGTGCTCATAGTTAAACTCAAGAAAGAGATTTTCTTAAAGAGAATTTGAAGTCACTTTTAAAATAAAATCACTTTTAAAATAATAAATAAAAAAAAGGATAGCAAGACTGTTCCTGTTAAGCTTGCCATTCAGATTTTCTCATGCCTGCTACTGTTTAGGCAATGAATATTCATGAACATAAACATGTTTTGTAACATCTGTATACCAGTGGTAGAGTGTTAGCAAGACATTTACACTCCTTTGTTTGGGATATATGCATGTATACAAAAAGAGAAACTTTCCCTTGTGATCTTCTCCAGAGATGATTTCACAGTTGAAGTCTGGCCTTAAAAAAAATATAATGTGCATCATATGATTCTGCAGCAACAGAAATGGAAGCCGAGTGTCTCTCAGCCCACAGCCAAATCTTTCTACCTTGCCAGAAAACAGAAATAAAAGTTTAGTCTGTGAATCCCTTTAGCAGCCTTCACTCCTCTTAAAAACACAAGAAGTAGACTGCATCTGGGTTTGTCAGTAGATACAAAGCCCCATTTTCTGAGTTAAAATTCCCCTTCTAGATGTCATTTCTGTATTCCAGCTAGCCCAGCTGAGTTAGATGAGGGGGTGGGGCTTGTCATGTGAGAAAGTCACACTGATTTACTCAATCATTCTTTAACAATGATGAAGTTGAAGTCTATTGTTTCAGCTTTCCAGTCCTTGTTTTGGTTCCTCTTAAATTAACTCAAAACTGTAAACTTAATTCACCAATTTAAATTAACTCCTATCCTTTTTTTGACAGGTCCCACAGGTTTAAATTTGGACTTGCAGTTAAACTAAGAGCTTATCTAAATGAAAAGTTATTCGAGGTAGAAATCTAATTTAAACCAATTAGTTAACAACAGCTAGAAAGGGTGGTGCAATACTTCACAGTGTGAGGTGTGTTCTGTGATGAACACTTCTAATAAAGACTAAAAAAACAACCACCTGTGACCTGACTGCAGTATCTTTCTGGGCATCTGGTTCTAAACTTCTTAGAAAGTTTTATCAGCTAGATAATACCTTTCTGAAATGTAGGTGTGCATACACATACCTGAACATCTCATCTGCTGATGAGTTATCTAAAGCTACCCATCCAGAACAGCAGAACAGCAGAACAGCATCTTGCTCAGTGGCTTCAACACACTTTCTTACCTCCTGGTCCTTTGTTCCTCTGCACTGTTTGCATGTAAGAGCATAAACAATTTTGATAATTATTTTCCTCCAACTTACTACTTCCCAATTTTTCTTTTCCAGGCTATGATAGAAAGCAAAGAATTGCATATTCATGCAACACCCAAGTTTCATAAATGGGAGTTAAACTGGTCCTGAGGAAGCTGCGTGTCTCAGGTTCCTACCCTATATAGAATTCTTTACATGTAGGTCTCCCAGCAGTTCAAAAGAAGCTCTAATTTGTCTATTGACTTTTAGCAGTTCAGTTCCTAATGTGAAGTAAGTCAGTAGTGAAAGGTCAATCACTTAGTTGGTAATCTTTCCTGACTCAGAAGTGAGAGAGAACTCACAAATTCAGGATTCATGGAAACTGAAATGTACGGAGATATAAAATACTGATGGCAGAAGGCACAGGATTACAGACAGTGAAATGCTTTTTATCACTTGCCTGCATAGAATGAAATATAGTCTGTGATGCACCAAAAGGCTTCCATAAGCGATTTGAAGTTTTACTGCAAATGTATGTCCATGAGATAAAAAGCAGGCTTCCTGTGGTTGTTTTGTTTGATTTTTTTAAACCAAACTGCGCCTTGTGTTATTGTGGTCTACCATGTGATTCTGCAGTCAGCATAGCTAATAGTCTATCCAATTTCCTTGGAAGAAAAATTCTTTACTGAGTGTTAATCTTAATTGGTATCTGAAGGATTCCTCTTCTGGGGTGAGGGCTGTTGCCAGTGTGCTGAAAAATGCCACTAAAAATTTCATCTGTCATATTCCGAAATCTTAATCCAAGAAATTGTCACATTCAGACTTCTCAGTCAGCATGAAAACAGTTCATCTCAGTCTCTGTATAGATAAGAGAGGTAGGCTTGAGTGGAACATTACATCTTTTTCTGGTCCTTAAGTGTTGCTACATACAAAATACAAATTCTTTGCAAGAAAGAAGTACATGCTATGAACACTTAAATGGCTCCAGTTATCCTACTGTGTCCACATTTCAGATTGACTCAAACCTCCTCTTCTGAAAAGCCCGTAAAAGAAAGATTAATGGCAAATAGGATGCTTTAGAAAACACAGACATCTGGAAGCAAAGATATCATAGTGGTGTAAGCCACAGTGGAATAAAACATTTGTTTAATTCAACCTTTAGACTCAAAAGCCAGTCAATAGGGAAAGAGAGCCAACAATCTAATGGCACACATTTCTTTATGCAAGGTCTGCTGTGCAGAAGAGCATCCAATTTAGTTTGCAAACTCTCCAAAACAGCAGGTGCTGGGTGTGCTGAGCTGTCAGAGCACCCAGTTCCTGGAGGTAAATACACGTCATCACTCACATACATAATCCTTGAACCTCTTCTGTCTGGCTGATGATCTTTTTCACCTGCATAAGCCCTTTCTTGCTCAGCCTCTTGAAGCAATGCAGGGCCAGAGAGGGACAGGGAGGAAACCAGCAGCACCGATTCCATAGGGATGGCCCACATGCCAGCACAAATCCTACAGGCATCTGTCATCTCAATGTGCAGCTGCTGCGCTATGGCAATAGCTGGCATAGGTTGCTGCAAAAATTCAGTGTGGATATGCATAGTGTTAATATAAAAAGTTAGCAGTTTTGAATATTGTGAGCTATTTTGCTGGTGATATTTACATTGTGCTGACTTTAATTTCCCACTCAGCAGGTTGAAATATTTTCTTCCAGACTGTGTTTCTCCTTAATCATGTAAGTCTGTTTCTAATTGAAGCTGATATTAAAAGAACGTGATTTTTTTCCTTAATGTGATTTCATGCAGTGCATTAGTATTCTCAAACATCCTTGCTTGTACAGTAGCATTGTCAATAGGTAACAGAACAGCTATAAGGACAGTATTTCTTAGCATCCTGGTTTGAAAACAACATTGCACCATGAGAAGAATCTCCAAACTCATTTGCACTGTGTGATCCTTTAATGAAGAACAGAGGTTCAGCTCAGAATTTTGCAGACTTTCTAAAAATGAAAGGACTTTATCTAGTAGATTACTTGGTAATAGAAAGTACATTAAAACATCAGTAAATCACACTGATGGATGGAACCTTGTCAGCTACTGAATTTAATTTGTGCTAAAGTTAAAATCAATTTAAGTCTGCGTATAGGCAAGGTTTGAGAGACCAACGGTGAACTACCAAATATTGGTCAGAATTCTGTAATGCAGTGGGTCACCTCCATTTTCATTCAAGTCAATGTAAGTTAAGTGTATTTAGCTTTTTGCAGAACTGAATGATAAGATGAAGGATTATTCTATGAGGAAAGAAAATTAACTGTTGCATAAGAAACAGATATAGGAGTTTCAGGGGTTTACAACTCATGAGTCTTTTCAAGAAGATTCAAGACCACCTTGCACCTTCACTATAACCTTTTTCATTAGGACATATTCCTATTAAAAAATCTTTAGTTACTGTCAGAGGAATAGAAACACCCCTTTCTTAAATTCAAATCAAGGGTGAGGAATAGCAACTCTTCCAGCCATTGCTACTGAGTACTATAAGATTATGGATCAAAAGATTACGGCCGTTGTGGCATCCTTATATAAAGAAACAGAGAAGCAACTGCAGAGCATGGTGTGATAAATGAGCAAAAATATCTCTTTGCAAGACATCTTTATGTATGTGAAAGAACCACACCAGAGTCTACATCTTTTTGAGATGAAGACTGAAGAATAAGAATCATCCAAGGCTTCCTCTTGCAAAAGATGTCTGTCACACAAACAAGCATTTGTATTTTTATGAAATCCTACAGCAGTCAGAGAGTGTCAGCTCCAGTCTCATAAATCCAATTGCAAGCTTATGATTAACTAAGCTAAACTGTAATGTGTATATCCATGTCGGAAGGGAGAGAGGGTACAAATACGCAAAAAGAGGAAGGATGCAACAAAATTGCATGGAGGGAATACTGAATGGGCAGCAAATTTGTAGCCTGAAGTTTACAACAGAAGTTAGCAAATTTCCAGTGTAAGCATAAGAGTGTAAGGTAGACATAAAATCCCATTTCCTTTGTTCAAAATCCTCCCAGCTGATTTGAAATTTTTCCTCTTATTAATTTAATTAAAATGAAAAAAATAGACTACCAATAGCAATTAAACAGTTTAGCATCCTAAACAAGTTCTACTTTATCTGTGAGAATGAGATTTTTTGTGTTTGAGAATATTTCATTCCAGAATATAACAGAAGATGCAAGTGGCAAGAAATAACAAGTTTCAAAATGTATTAGGATGGACTGTAAAAGATTAGTTGTTTTACACTGAGCAATGACAGGTTTCTCAACAGCATTCAGAAATTCCCAGCAGACGAAAGACAAGTATCATGCACACTGAAACAAATATATCATAACTTACTCCTCTTGGTCAGCACATATTTCAAACCATGGAAGGAGCCAATTTAGTAGAATTTCTGAAAGACTGAAAGAACTTCTTCGTGAGACTTTATGTACACTACACATTTCTAGGGTAGCACATGGCTAAATTATAAAATGTCTCGGTGTTACCCATCTCTTTGAGAAACAGTGCTAGAAGGAATGTGATACATTTCCATTTTAAAGGATTGAGAATCTCTAGTTTTTTACTTTGCTGAAAGGACAGTCCCACAGGGAACAGAAAGGGACTGTGACACCCAGCCTACTAGGAATGAGTTGCTGCCTCTTCTGGTGTCAAGCAGTTAAAAGTCTTCTCTTGGAAGGAAGTCAAAAGTGCAATGAATAAATCAGATAATTTCATGATATAAGCAGGATCTCAGTAGAAATGTTATTGCCAACCTTCTCTGCTGAGTAAAAAGTCCAGTTTTATCTCCTTACAGAATGATATAGTAAGTAGATTCTCCCACTAACACGTTTCTCACACAAGTCCAGCTGAGACTGCTGTAAACTAGAAAAAGTAGTGAATACATTTAGAAATTATTTTTAAACTTCCTCTTGCTTCATTCCCTTTCCCTTCTGTTACATTTCTGTTTTCGCGAAAGTCTTCCACCATCTCTTGAGAGCTATTCTTGGGCTTTATCTTTCCAGAAGTGCTTATATCACATGCTAATTGGCTTAATTAACTACAAGTCATAGCTCCAACAAAGGCATTTCCTATCTACTCAATGTGACCATTAAAAAGTGATTTGCATTACATTTGGAACAGCAGACACTTAGCTTGTGAAAGGGGCTAATGAAGCATGTGTTCTGGGCACACAAATCAGGTGTTAGAGGTGTAGAAAGCAATACACAATTCCTTTGCAGAAGAAATTTAAAAGGTTTTAACTAGTGGTTTTCCAATACTGACATAATTTTTTGCAATCATAAAATAATGAAGAGAAATGGAGAACTTCTTCCTCAAGCAATTTGACAATTATAAGAAAAAATGCAGTCTTTATTTTTAGTAATTCACAGAAGTGATTAAGTATGTACTATGTCAGAAAGATATTCTGTAAGTTATATTTTGAAAACAGAATTTGGAAAGGCAAGTGCAGCATTCAAGTGTTGCTAATGACCTGCAGAGACAAACCTGCACAAACACAGGGCTCTGCTCTTACATGTAGTAACAATGCAGCACTGCAAGCTCCAAAAAAGGGCACCATTTCAAGTGAAATTTAGGTTACATACAAGTGCCAATACACAAAAATATATTCCTGTAAATCTCCGCACAGCTGCTAACAGACCTTGGACTTGCTTAAGCTCTGTAGGCACTCTTGTTTTCAACACAGATTTCCGTTGATATCTGTAGCTCTTATTCTTGGTATGTGCGTGTGTATTTCACGTTGGCAGGGCTGAGCAGCATTGCCTGTGCCTGGTGCTAGATCTAAATTAGGATTAGAGGGATGGGATTTGGAGCCCCTGCACCAGGCTCCAGCACTGGTCTGGGAGATGTTCTCAGAGCACATCTGAAATGCCTGCACTCCGCACAGCACACAAGTGAAGCAGGAAACACCTTCAGAATATGGGCAGGAGAAATAAGTGTTTGATTGTCTCCCCCTCCTCCTTTTGCTGTTGTTTGGCAGTTGTGGCAGCCCCACAGATGTGAGGAAGGCTAGACTGAATTCCCGCCACCTCCTGCAGAACACAAGCTTTCTGGACACACACTCACATTATAAATGGAGACTGCTGTGTCTTATTCATCTCAGCTTTTATCTGACTTTGGCATTAGCCCTGACTTGGGGGCAGATCTCCAGAGGCCCCTTCCAGCCTAAATTATTATGTGATTATATTATCTGCTATTCGCATTTTGAAAAACAGCAGTAGCCTTTGCTAATTTTCTGCAAGAAAAACTGTACACCTGTTTTGTGAGGTGTATCCATAATGAATCGGGGTAAGTATGAATAAAGAATAAGAAAGAATAGGGAAAGTAAAACCTGTCCATGGAGTTTTCACACTGGTGAGTTGTAGATGGATCACTGTGCATATGGGTGTACGATTCAGGCATCCCTGAACTTTCTCATGTACTGCTTAGGCACCCAGGCATCCTAAATTCACTCATGAGCAAAAATTTCAGACCCTAAAATTCAGACGTGACACCAACAGGATTGCCTCTGGGGAAAGGGAACTCCAACTCCAGCTGCCCTGGTACCAGCTAATGCAGCTCAGTTTCTCACAGAGATCCATTATTCAGCAAGTCCTTTTCTGATTTTGCAGAGGAGAAGTCTGGCAGAAAGCTCTTTCACTCCTCCCTCATTTTGAGCTGAGCAGCAAGCCATGAACCAAGTTCCCATGCCCAGAGGTCATGGTTCTGGTCATGAAAGAGTTAATTGAAATTTTAATTCCTCACTTCTCTTCTTCCCTAGTTGAACGTAATCTGAAAATCAACAACTGAAAATCATGTTAAAGCAGCAGCAAATTTCAAATTATTGTCCAGCTTATCTGTAAGCTATCAGCAGAGTGCAACTAGACTTGAGAGCATGTCTGTATTAGTAGGCTGCAGTAAGAGGACATAGGTTCAAGCTAAACTCTTAATGAAGCAGCCCTGGAGCGGTGTTGGACTGTGCCAACTGTCATGGTTTCACGAGCTGTTCAGGGTGCAGGGGCGCAGTGGGATGCCCGGGCTCCCAGGGGCGACAGGGCAGGGCCTGGCACCAGACCCCATCCCTCTGCCCCAGCCAGGAGGGGGCAGCTGGGGGGCACCAGGGCAGCCCCAGCCCTGGGCATCAGGCACCTCTCTGGGGACAGGGCTGAGGCTGGGACATAGGCCCATGGGTGGGGCTGGCTCAGCAGGGCCCATGGCCGGGCAGGGCAGGGTTGAGCTCTTCCTTTTCACTAGAATGAACAATAAACTGACATAGTTTGAGATATCATGCGGACACGTCCCATGACAACAGCTGTTGCTGTTATAAGTTTATCCTCTCATATGTATGAACGAATGATCTTCTCTTAATCATCTTTGGCCAATCCAAAGGTTTTTGCCCTTAGTCTCAGAGAACCTTAGGCTGGGGTCTTTAACAGTTTTTCTAACTCATTATTCAGATGTGCTTCTTACATAGCCACCTCAAACATCACGCTTTTAATCTCTACTGCTGTAGAGATCAGATTCCCATTTGGCCATTGGGTAGTGCAGCATAGCTGCACCCTCGGGTTGTGGCTTTGAGTGGCTGAGCGGGCACAGACTCCTCCTCTGATCCCCACACGCCTCAGGGAGTTACAGGAGACTGATGGTGCCTCGCAAGGCCCTGCAAGGGGCTACCTCTGTGCTTTGCTGTGTTCGTTCCTTGCTTCTGGAGCATCTGGAGGACTGGAACATCTCTCTTATGAGGAGATGCTAAGGGAGCTGGGTCTGTTTAGCCTGGAGAAGAGAAGACGGAGAGAGGATCTTATCAACACTTACAAATACCCTAGGGGCGGGTGTCAAGAGGATGGGGCCAGACTCTTCTCAGTGGTGCGCAATGACAGGACAAGGGGCAATGGGCACAAACTGAAACATGGGAAGTTCTATCTGAATATGAGGAAAAGCTTCTTTACTTTGAGAGTGACAGAGCACTGGAACAGGCTGCCCAGGGAGGCTGTGGAGTCCTCTGAAGATATTCGAAACCCACCTGGACACGACCCTGTTCAACATGCTCCAGGGGAATCTACTTTGGCACGGGGTTGGACTAGATAATCTCCAGAGGTCCCTTCCAACCCTAACCATTGTGTGATTCTGTGATTCTGTGATTCTGTTGCTTATGCCCAATTTAAATTGGGAGGTTTTAGATCTATATCATTGCTACTGTCTGGAACAACACAAAGCTTCTGGTCTTGCTTACATGTTTACTTCTTCTGGCTAAAATGTCTTGTGTGGATCCCTAATACTAAGCAGAACTTTACTGGAGGTGTGAACTGTCAGTTCTGTCAGGCCTGGCATGTGCTCCTTCAAGAAATATGTTATCTCCTGGAAAGCATCCTTAAACTCATTCTCAATGTTTTGTTTCTCTGAACAATCAATCTTCTCAAGAAGATCATTTTAAAAAAGGAAGAACTTTTTTTTTTTCCAGAAATTGTGAAGTTTCCAAGTTATTTTTACCCACATACTCAGTTTTCTTCCTTTCTTAATAGCGGAAAGATCACTCCTATAAAACCCTGAATCTAACCATTTACCTTCTCCTAACTGTGGCTTTTCTTTCAGTGATAATATCATGGTTTCTGGCAGCACACAGACTTGTGCACCTGTGTCCAACTTAAAATGAATAAATGTTTCATTTGCTTTTGGACTAGTGGTTAATTCATCTTCTGTTGCAATGATGTCCAAAAATTCCTGTTTCTTCATTCTCTCTTCAGACTCTCCCGGCACCAGTAAACTCTTAGAAAGTGATGTAATTACTTACAGTTTCTGCATTTTCTTCTGAAGGCCAGGCATGGTGTTATTTATCGCAATGCATGGACCTGTTTTGTGTATGCTGATTTGAATCTCCACATGCTTTCCTTCTCCCTTTTTGAAGTAATTCATCTTCTTTTGCATCTTCTGTGTCAAAATTTCCTTCACTTCTTTGAAGTAAAAATCTAAGTAAATTTTTAAAGAGTTGAAACTGGATCTCCTATTAATTACTGTCTTCTAATTCAGATTTCAAACATGATTTGCTATACAGAAACTTAGTCTCCAAGATTTGAGGTGTTTCAGCCCTCTGTAAGTCAGCAAGTTTTGTATCTTCTCTTTTCATCCTGTGATTAAGAGTACCTCTCAATTCATGTAACAGAGAGCAGAGCATTCCTTCATTTCTGTGAGAGTTTCAGAGCCTGCCTTCTCTGTCCCAGTGTTTGCGAAGACAGTCAAGTTCTGCTCAAATTACTCCACATCTCTCTAGGATTTCAGATATTTTCAAATCATTCTATTTATTATTCAAGCATTTTCTTCGGTTTGCTTCCCTCCTGGCATCCTGCATCAATTAGGAATCATAAGAATCAAAGTGCTTGACTAATGTCTGGTTTGGGCTGTAGTATCTCAGTCATTAACATTTGATCGATGTATTTCCAGATCACCCAGTAATATATTTTTGATCCAGATCAGGTGTGGTCATGCAAACACTGTTTCATAAAATTAAGAGCATGCAACATGGTGTTAATGCTGTCTTTACACTGTGGGATTTTTGATCTTGCACTATAGGCTCTAAACTTGACACTAATGTGTAGTCAGAGCATGCCCTCAGTGCCTGAGTTGTAAGCTAACACAGCACAGCGTAATGTGAGCCTCAGAAGAACACAATGTATTCCCTCTGTTTTTTGCAGGGGTATCTGAAGTGTGTAACTCCCCACTAGTTTAGGTGAGTTAGACAAAGGAACCATGGTCAAAGGTGAAGATGTGTAACAGTGTATTTTTGTCCATACACAATGCTATAGGACTTCTTGATACCAAATCTAAACCTTTTTTTTTTAATTTTTGCATTTTCTGCTATGTTTCTCATTAGTCTGTCATTTTTTCCCTGCCATTTTTTCCCTCCCATGTTTCAGAGTCCAGAACTGCATCATCACATAAGCTTTAGGTCTGAATGCCAATCTAGATATACATTTAATGAGTGTCAATATATACTTAAATTGACTTTCAAACCCAAATAATTAAAATGCTCTTTAAATATTACCTATTTACTCTTTCCCGTGAGGTACGCCTTTAACTTATATTGTCGTTTTAATCTATTAAGTCATTGTTGTAGATGGGGAGAAGTTTGCAGGTTAACCAAAGAACATTTTACTTCAGAAATCCTGTCATGTAAAGGTGAACATAATTGTTCTCAAAGTGAGGAAGCTGACATGTAGGAGGAGAGCATCTATTTCTACTTTGTCGCTTCTGAAGAACACAGTTTATTATATTTGTCTTCATTCTCTCATTTTCAAAATAGGTGTGGAAATGTTTTTGAACATGCTTAGGGTCAGAAACTGGGAAGAAACACCTATGAACATATACTTTATGTCACTACAAATTCCAGTACTAACCTGATTTCATAATTTGCAAAAGTCCTCAGTGGTTGACTAAAGGATTGGGAAGATTTGAAACCTGACATTGTGAAAATTGCTGTTTCCAGCTTCGACAAGGGAAGGAAAGCTTTTGGAAGACGATACACTGGCATAGACACACAAATATATGAGTCTGGAAAGGCTGTCAAGCCATCATTTAGCCCATTTGTTTCTAGTGGGTGAAGGTCACCTATTAGATTGGATATCAAGCTTCCCCAGAGTTGTATTGGCTCTGTGCCAATTTATCACCTTCTGTGCCATCATTTTTGCACAAAAGCATCCTAATGCAGTGAAGCCTTGGATGCGTAGGCAACGGATTCAGTGAGGGATGAGGATGCAGGGTGGCAGCCTCATGAGTGGAGGTAAAGTGGCAAGCAGGATGCAGAGACAATGCTGAACTGGAATAGGCTGAAGTGAGCCCTCATCCCATATTAATGCTCCTCTTTCGACTGGCTTTGTGCTCATTACTGTATGCATTGAAAGGCTGTATGCTGTGAGTTACTGTGGACAGGGCTGGAAGACAATCTTACAAAATACGGAATGGGAGGTGTAGAACCCTGTCCCTTTGGAGCCAGAGTGTACATAGAGACATGGGAGGCCGGGGGTGGGGGGTAGGACAGATTATCTATAATGATCAATGATCTACTGCACACAACACTATAAAAATCATTCTTTCCATCGCTTGTCAGATGGTCCTGTAACATCTCCCTTCCTTACTCTCAGAGGAGAGCTCTGCAGATTTTCTCTGAACCTTCACAGGTATTCAGCCTGGATTTGGGGGAGAGAATTTGTGGATTTTGAACAGGAAACTTTCAGTTGTGAACTAAACCCATGTGCAAATGCTCAAATTTATATTCTGTGGGGAGTTAAATGGATTTCCGAGGTCTGCAAGCTTAGAAGACTGGAGAATTGCCAGAAACCCAGCAAGGTGACATTGTCACCATTCTGCAATTACTGTGGTATAACACAACCTAAGTTTCCTTGGGGGGAAAACAATCCATATCGAGCTTGAACAATAGGCCTTTGTTAAGCACTTCCATTTTCAGGAAGCTACAGTGTAGACAGCATTTTGAACTGGAGTAAGCCACGAGGTTAACAGAGGGCTTCATGGAACCTGAGACCATAGCTGAACAAATTCCAGTTGACCAAGAGCAACCTTTAGTTCAACACTTTGAGTTCATAGTTTTCTTTTCCAGTAAGACTTTTAAAGCCCAGGTAGGACTTTAAAAATATATAATAATACCACACATGGTTACACACACACAGGCACAAATATGAAGACTGAAAGAAGGGAAACCTAGCAGACAGAATCTAAGTTCTTTTCTTGGCAGATGTAGGGATTTTACTTTTAAGATAACTGTAACATTCCTTAGTTAATGTAGGGAGGTGACTTTAAAAGTTGATGCCTTGAAGGCTTGATACTCTGACATTCAGAATTTGTTTTATATGGTGAAAAAGATATTTTGCCAACGGGTTGATTTTCTACTTCTTTTTACTTATTACTACAAAAGGAGCATTTGTATCAAAAAAAATCCTTAATTTAACTTCCTGGGAAAAATGTATGAGAACCAGCTTAGATTGTTGATACTTGTTTGTAATAGAAAATGTACTGCTGTCCTTGCTACATGCTATATAAAAGGTATTAAGCTCAGGAAAATTCCTTGTGTTTTCCAGTGAGTAAAGGAGTTTATAGATCACACAGAGAAGAACTATGTCCTCATCAATTCACTTTTTCCTTTTGTGTAGGCTGTACAGAAAATCCTGGACTGGTAGGAATACAGGTAAGAATGCTGATTATTTGGCTGGTGGTGAATTTTCATACTAACAAAGGAAAATCAGTGACAGAAATTCATCATTCTGTGCTGATCAAAGCACCAAGCTGTAAGGTATATATTTATACACCATGACAGTACAAGCACAAAAATTTTTGTAAACCAAATAGTTCTATTCAAGCAGATTTGAGTCAAACATGTTGCCTCACATCTTTAACGCCCACTGAGTTGGCTAAGTTTTCCCATTAGAGATAATTATTTATAAAACTTTGTGTGTGTTGAGCATACAACGTGTAAAAATAGATACACTAACTGGAAACAATTCTCCTTTCCATTCTGTTCAATTACATTGGTTTACATTTGCTATGTTCCAAATGGTCAACATCTTTTTTTCATTAATTAATTAAATTGGTCTTGATTTTGTTTTCTGTTCTAGCTAAACAAAGTCTAAAAAGTTTCCATTGTTGCTGTTGCTGTGTTTCCAAAACATCCTGTGGTATGTCCAATTCAGTATATATTTGGCTGTTTTTCGTGTGCTTGCTTTGAATGTTCAGTCTGCATATAATGCAATGATATTCTTTCTGGCATCAAACGTCTGAATTTCCTTCCTAGCCTCTCTGTTATTGGTTCATGGCACGCTAATTTGATCATGATATGAATATAAATATTAAATGTGTATATTAAGCATACTAAATTTATCTTGCAGAGAAGTCTGGGGTAAATATGTTTCAGAAATATTTACTTTAGCTATAGATTTAATTTTTAAAACATATTTCTTTGTCTTTGTGCCTATTTTGTGTACATGTTCCATAAATACTTTTGTAAATCATCTTCATTAAATGAGTAGTTACAACTGCTAATTTTGATAAGATGCACTAATAGTTGCCAGAAATATAGTTCATAATTCATATTCTGTCATTAATCCCCCCCTTCAATTTACCATTCTTGCTGTTCTAGCTCATGATCCTCTAAGATATTCCCCACTTATTTTTACTACAATTAAATGCCTCATGACCTAAACAGGACTAGAGTAGTGAGGTTAAGCAGATGAGCCAATGTCTGCAGGAACAGATCTTGCTTTGCTCCAGAAATTATCCATTCAGAAAACAAAGCAGTGGAAAATGTAAATAATAATTCCATGCCATTTGTGAACCATCTGCAGGCTGACAGTTATTCCCTGAAGAAATTAATGTGTATTTCAAGACAACAAATATGAGAGATAAATATGATTTGCTAATGCAATTCATTTAAGGGGGAATTCAGCAGCAAGCAATGACACAGAATCAGGTAGGCATCTTGCAGGCTGATTTTTAGCTCTTCAAAAAAGGTTTAAATTAGACATAAGTCATTCCTGTATTTTACACCTAAGAGCGGAATTCACATAAATCAAGCAAAAAGTTAAATTAACCAATTAATGTGCCATGATATTTTTCTGTTCTTCTGCATAGCACATCATACACACTCAAAGACAGATGAATTCAGTCCAGAAAATGGGAATGCTTTGTAGCATTCTTCTGATCGTGTTAACTGAAGGATGTCGTTTTGCTACAGGAAGTAATTTATTACCTGTGTACATTTTAGGGCATCTTCTTAGCAACAAATTGCAGAGCTAAAAAGACCCTGTCATTTTAAGACCACAGCCAAACACAGAAGTTTCAGGAACTGAATGTAAACACTTTTAAGATAACTTTCAACAGAAGATACATTGATTAGAGACAAAAAGAATGAAGAACTTTAAAATATTAATAAGGCTGTAGCTAACTTTCATAACAAACATTAGGGATTTCAGGTTTTCTTTGATAGCTTATGTCTTACATAAAACTGCCTATCTAGAATAATTTTCCTTGTTTTTTGGGAGAGTGGACCACTGGAATTCATGTTGCTCAGTACATCACTGTTTTGTTTTCATAGACCATACAAACTGAAGGAAGTGACTGCGAATATTGGCATTGGAACTTTGTAAGTCTAAAACTGTAATAGGCACAGACATTCTCAGCATCTACAAAACAAAATCCAGATTTCTTTGGCATATGAAAGCTTATCTAGATTACTTGAAAATATATATTGCAAACTTTTACTTCAACTGGAAAATGGTGTTTCTCTCCAATACTCCAATATCACACAACTGAAGAAAACAAACCAAAAAGAACAGGTGAAAAGTCCATGGAAGTTAAATATTAAAGATAAAAATGACATTTCTAATACAAAAGGATAGTTTCCTTGAGGAGAGGTTTCAAGAGTGAAGGTCAGTTTTTGAAAAGCACTTTAAAGAACATTTAGTTTTGAAAAGGACTGTCAGAATGTAAATGTAGTGATAATGTAGATAGTGTACGTCCAAGGTGCTTTTCTGCCAGCAAAGAGAGATGTTTATGATTTATCACACATAATAATACTCACCTGTCTAAACAGAAATTGGGTTTATTTATATATTTTTTTGTTCTTTTTAATAATGTCCTCTAGGCAACCTGAGAATGATAATATATATAGCAATGTTCAGTGGCAAGCCTGTGAATTCCCCCCTGTGTTCAAGGGAAGCAATCTAGTTCAACAAAAAAACACTTAGAACAACCTGGAGTAGTATGCCTCACCATATTGCAAAGCACAATGTCACTTCTTCTAGAAGACAAGGCAAGTCCTGCAACACTATTCTTGGGAAAGAAAAAGACAATTAGAGAAAATGGAAAATCTTCCATTCTTTGCACTGAAAACTTAGTAGATTTTAGACAGTATTTTAATTTAGCTCCTAGAAGAGGTCCATGCATGTACTTCAGTTTTGATAATACAGGACACATGTGTCTTTCCAGAAAAAGTAATTGTATTTTGCATACTGAGCTCCAGCTGTCACTGTTGCTATACAGTAGTGCTCATATCCTTCCCTAGCCTTCCATGAGAAGAGTAAGTAGAAGAAATATGAAGGAAGCAAGAAGAGGAGAATTAATGAGAAACAATCTCCAAAATGAAAACTGGAGTAATGTTTCTTAGACGCATATTTTCCAATGGATATACCAAAGCATGTGTATTTAGTCTGAATCCCACCCACTTGTTCCAACAAGAGAATTGGTTTCTGACATAACACTTTGTTTTAGTTTTAGTGACGAGAAAGAGATCTGATACTCAGACCTGGAAAGTGTTCTAACTGAAGATATTTGAGTAAGACAGGGAGCCTTTAGATGACCAGATTTTTTTATTACAGTGTATTTGTGTTTCTGTCTACAGTGTTTAACTATTCTCTCACCAGCTGGACCCAACCACCTGCAGGCATATAGAGAAAGTATAGAAAAAAAATATCGGCATGTGAGTATATGAGGTGCTCAATTTTCAGGACCTTAACAACTGCATGCCCAAAATTTCCTGGAGCTGAGATACACAAAAACCAAACCATCCTCAACATGAACTGAGGACAGGCATAGCTTGGAGAAGTTCACAGTGGAAGATGAGAACAGTTCCCTAAATGACTGACCACTCCACTGCATTAATAAGGCTACTCGCTGCAATGACTAGACACATCAGGTACAAATCAAGCTGACTTCCACAACTGGAATTACTCAGCATTTGGTAGCAGCGTGTCCCAGGCACTACTTACATGAAACAGCTCTACAGGAGTCATGCTTGACCTGCTCATCAGCCACAAACTTCGTGTGAGCTGTTCATTGGTACCCTTAGTCAATAAAAGAAAGCTCTTAGCTCAAAGTGCTTCAAGACAGAACACAAGCAATGGGTGGGAGAACAGAAGTAATAAAGCTCTTCCTTCTTTATTCCTCTAGACCATGCTCCTGTTTCAAAAACTCAAACTTGATGCTCAGAGGATACACGTGCTCCTCCCCTGGGCTATGCAGGAGTACAGTCGTATCAGGGCAGCACTTCACCTGTCAGCCGGCGATGCTACAAAGCATAGAATTAATTTGGGGTAATACCATACTAACAGGCTTATGTGGCCTCTGGGACCCAAGGTAATAATATTGCAATTTTACATGGTGTAAAGCGAATCTATCTTTCCTTTTCTGAGCTGGAGAATCAGAACCTAAAGCTGGTCTCAAACCTTAACTGACTAAAAAGCAGTGAATTGAGCTGACATTAACTTCTGATGTCAAACTGGTAAAGAAACTAAGCGCTTACTGTGAACCGTAATCTTCTCTTGCATGTATTCAGATCTGTTTTGGCAGATGTTTTAATGGAGAAACACTACACTATTTACCATACCACAACAGTCTTATTTCATTCAATAAAGTTGTACAACACTAAGAACATGAATGTTCCTAGATTTGCTCTTCCAGAAACTTAGGTACAGCTTGCCAAGGGAAAATAAATTAGCAACATATGAAACTGCAATGTTTCAATAATACACTAGAAGTGAATGAAAAATTGTGACACATTTTACACTTAATTAATTTATGTTGACTTAAAGCTAAATGCTAAATCACAACAAACAAGAAAATTTTAAAAAATTGTTCCCACTGACAACCTGAAATATTATTTTCATTCTTCACTGAGATCCTACCTCCAGTTACATAAGTTTCAAGTCCTGCTGGAAAATATTTTCAATAAAATCACATTTAAAAAATGTTTTCCATAGAAATCCATTCTGAAAATACATCTTCAATGGAGTTGTAAAAATCAATCAAAATTTATGTCTGCATTTATAGGTTCTGTATTGAATTCATGGGCTGTGCAGAAAGAGTTATTAATTAGCATTACTTTCTGTAACACACAGTTCATGAATAGGGATGTGCTGCCTGTAAAGTGCGGATAGAGGTGGCTATTGGGGAAACATACCATTTATATAAAATCAATTCCTTGTTTTATAACGTTCTATAAAATTTCGTGCACAGAGGAAGGGAAGGAAGGGAAACACAGGTTTACAGTGAAATCTTGCTATGAAGATATTCTCTTAAAGTACTGTAACAAATGCTGCTTTTTGAAGAATTAAGGCTAAATCTTACTTTCCTTATTCATAAAAAGAGTTATAATAGGAGTTCATGGGAATTTAGCATTGGGCTTCAGTGAGAGCACAGGCTGTGACACTTGAGTTATTCTTAGGAACAATAAGTGTCATTTAACTCTGTATTACAGTAATCAGTGCTCTCATTGTTAAAGGACCGGTGAGTGAAGAAAATCCTGAGAGTTTTGATGCATTAAAAACATATTATCTGAAATAAAAAATAAACAAAAGCCATTTGAACTTTCTCTTACTATATGTCAGGAAGATTTCAGTAATGAACATGAGTTCACAATAATTTCTATACTGTTTGATACGTATAGATAAAGGAAGTGTACACAATCTCTTTGCCTTCACAAATGTACATCTGGAACTGTTTTTGTACAAAAGATATTTGATCACCCACACTGTTTGTCTTCAGCAGATGCTTTTGTATCCAAGCCTGCTCCCATGGAAATCAACAGAAATTTGCCAGTGACTCAAATGAAGACGACCCAGGTCTTCACTATGCAAGTGTATGTAACAGATCATTTCATATTATAATCTGTTAATGTTTTATCTAGGAACTTTTTATTCTGAATGCTTGGAATTGTCCTTCTTTTCTACATAGACAAATTACAATTATTCAAAGGATGTGGATGTCCAGAAAAGTGATGATTTCAATTTCAATGCTATTTGAATGTCTGATTTAGGAAATGATCTCTTCTCCATAATTCATTATTTCAATAACTGGTGTTTAGATAGGTGACATTAAACTTGATTCATGTGATTAACTAGTGCAAATGCAACAGTTATCCAAAAAATCACCTCTTAGATACACTTGTTACATGTTCTCTCACTGCTGCAATACTGTTTAAGGATGAGCACATGAACAAAGTGGCACTTCTCAATGATTTTTCTTTAATACCTTCTTTCTAAACAACTAAATTGAATTCTGTTTACTAAAAAACAAAAAGATTCAACATCACTACAGAAGTGTGACTTGAAAAAGAACTGTGACTTTTTAAAAAGCAATGAGTAATTCTCTAAAGCTCTTGTTGGCCAGAGATTTTTTACTTAAACCAAGAACTGTCTAGAGGTAATCTTAATGATACGCATTTTCACTACATGACTCTGTACCATTATTCATATTCTGAAACCAAAACTGTGCCATTTGTTAACCTTTTTATACTCTAAGGCACATTTATCCAAGTAATGTACAGTTCCTTCTACACTTTTTAACATCTGTGTGTCCTTCTGATGACTTCAAGCCTTTCTAAGACTAACAAGTGAATTTAGGATTTATGTCTGAGAAACAGCATGGCTGCATCTGCTGTCAGTCTTTATTCACTACTCTAATAATAGGAGGTGTAATAAACAACACAGATTTACAACTGTACATTTTAATTATTGTTTCTGAAGGTTACATAATCAGGAGAGGTGATCACTGCTCCTTCTTATTTGAAATTTTCCCTTTTGGTGCCAGACACTACCGAGTTATTCAGTAAGCAGACTGCTTTGCTCTTTTCATCAGTGATTCATGAAAGAGTTGACAGTTTTTGTGTTAAGGCAATCTAAGCTTCCGTCTAACAATCTGATTTGTTGGCTCAGTAGATTTACTGCATCTTGATTTTCTTGATAAATTCCACGTGAAACCCAATACCAGCTGCCCTGACAACATCTTTATCTATGTGAATAAGTTCATATTGGTCCAGATGAAAAGGAGAAGAGACTTACATAAACTGAGAATTTGTAATGAAAAATCAAAAGTTTGCAGAGGTTTCACATGCAAAATTTTTTAATCCACAGATAAAACTATAATTAAATTTAGAAGTGATACTTTGCTTGTGGACAGTCGTTAATTTAAACAAAGATATTAAATAATTGTATCTTGTTAGCATGTGTTACATACAAAAGGAAATGGATAGTCCTTGCTTATTATATATAGCCACTGTGACCGTAATTGCAAAAGAATGAAAAGAGATAATTCAATGACAAAGTACTAAAAAAAAAAAAAAAGAGCAAGCATAGACCAAAACTATGGGTTATACAACAGGTACAAAATAAATGTTGTGTAGAAAAGAGCTTGACTTCCTGGGGTGAACAGTATATCAGATTGTTGCCCTGAAAAAATTTTACACTTTTGCTGCTAGTTCCTAGATTGTTAGGCAAGTTTAAAATCTAAATCTTCTGTTCACTTGCTGAAAGTTCATGCTTTCCTGTATTTCCATTGAATAAGATAATTAAATTTCTTCCTACAGTTTATAAAGAATAGTTACATACTTTACAGTAACTGCAAATCTTTGAGATATTTTGTCCATATAATCTTGCCTATGTGTTTTGTATTCGTGAGTTTAACAAATTCTGGCCAACAGTATGCCTCGTGATGTAACCTGTACATACACTGTGCTTTCCTACCCAAGAACACACTTCTGCAGTACAATTTCAATTTCTTCTAAATTTCATTGGTAATCTAGAAACTGTTTTCTGATTGCCTTCGAATACACAGTTCTGAGGAAATGATGGTATATAGTAGGATTCCACTTGGATAAAACAACCTAAAATTACTGTAAAATCAAAAAATAAAGACATCTAGAAGTAGCTCCCACTCATAGCAATTAGTTGAAGTCATTTACTGTTTTGATAGGTAAAAAAAACCTGTATGATGAGAAAAGTCTACCTGTGGAACATAAACACAGGACAAATTTTGTAGACCTATTAATGCTAGTCAGGATTGACTGAATTAATTAACAGACTGAACTGACTGAAAAAGACAGTTAAATGGATTTCAGTAATGATATCTGGAGAAATCTTTGGATGTTGGACATACCCATTCTAAGAGTTCTGTTGCCTTTTAACACAAAGCAGAGAACAGAGTGTCATTCTCTTGCAGATTTCATGAACAGCATCACTGGGATGGTGAGACAAGTGTCTACTCCTCTCCAGTTTGATACAGACATTGCAGACAGTCTTGAGGAGGATGCAGGTATATACTGGGAAGATCAGTGTACAACAGTGTGTTTTAACAGTTTGAGGCAAATCTTCATTATGTTGGTGGGTTTCCTTGGATGTTTAATGATAATGTGCACTGGAATTTCTGTGAAGAAAATGCCTCAGAGCTCTTGAATCGAAAAAGACTCCTGAAGAGAAGATAATGTACATAATATTTTTTAATAACCTATGCCTCTCAGGCTGTCTGGTGCTTATTAATCCGTTTGATCATCAGGAATTAATTTCAAGGCTTTAAGGGAGAAAGCCACAAGAAGCATAACTGCGGTGCAACTTCACTGAGGCTTCCTAAATCTCAGAAGGGTTTTACTTCTTTTCTTAGAGTACTCTGAAATAGAACATTGACAAAGATAACAACCAGGGATAAGCAAATTCAAAGAAAGCAAATTATTCAGCAGTTCCTTGGAGATAAAGAATATAGAGCCACCAAACTGAGTTGGTTATTTCAGGTGAACATGGTGAGGGAACTGCAGCTGGATCCCAGCGAATTAGGCCATGCTCCCACCTGGCAGGAAATATAGAAATCTTGGAAACTGCAAAATTTCAGTGGATTTAAGGAAGCGAAAGTCACAGTTCTAAGGGTTAGGTGACCAATTTAAATGTCTGGGCAACGATACTTCGGTTCTGATTTGATTACGGACAGTGAAAATCCTTCGTGGCTCACAGCCTAGCATGGATTCCTCTCCTTTCGGAGCACTAGGATATATATCAGCAAGAAGGAGGACATATATCAGTAACAATGATAAGATGCATAGGACAAAGAAATTTAAAGATGCTAACAAAGACTGAGTATTCAGCTACTTCCCAGAGAAAAGGAAGTCTGAAGCACCACACTAAGTTGGCTATTTCACACGTAAGCAGGGAAGACTTTCTTGGTGCTGGTCCTATTTTACTACTTGCCATTAGCATCAGTGATCTCTGGCAATATAATGACACACTTAGCATGTTTTTTTAGGAAAAAAGTAAATCTGAACCAATAAGTGCTGATAGGAAAGAATACTCCCAAACATCAAAAAGACATAGAGCTGTTGCTAAGACAAATACATTTAGCATGCTTTCCCTGTGCAGATTTTAAGCCATCATAGCACATACGGATTTTGAGGCTCAAGATTTTTAACTCCTTCAAGACATAGCAAAAGCATTTTAACTCCAAGCAGGTAGTTATTGTTTTAACAGTAAATTAACGAATAATGTCAATGAAGAAGATAATCTGTAATAAAAAATACTTAATACTTAATCAGAAATACTTAACACTTAATCAGAAAAAATCTTGAAACTAAAATCCCAGAAACTAAAAGAGCCCAAATTTTTTTTTGTGGTGTGATATTCTAAGGCATGAATTAGAACCGCAGAATTAAAGTTTATCATCACAAAAGCAGGCTTGGAGATCTTAGGGCTACAACATACTCTTCAATATTAAGGTTGCACACATACCCTGCATATACTCTTGTTCCTCCATCCAAGAACAGGTTTCAGCCCTAAGAAAAATAAATAGAACACTCCAAATCTGCTACAGAATGCATAGGTGTGCCATGAACAGAATCAGGGACCTGAGGGAAAGCAGGTATATCCACTATTCCTTAGGGAGCATATCAAGAGAGATAGCTCTCTGTCACACTGAAAGAAAATGAAGATTCTTTTCTATCAAAAGACTTCATCATATATAGGATACGGTTTACATTATGGAAGAACTTATGGCAATAATCATGAAGAAAAATCGTTTTATTCATCTTGATTACTGACAGGGATTTTTCCATTATGTAAACAATAGTTCATAGGTATTCGGGCATCCAAAGCTTCAAAACAGCTTTGAGAGCAGACAGCAACTGACTTTGCTGACTGCAAACCTGTCATTCAAATCTCTTCATAGTTATTATTCTAAGCAGCACATCGCCTCTGTCTTTGCCTGCATAGACTACAAAGTGCGTGAAAAGTACTGAAAAAGCCTGAGAAGTTGCGGGGGGTGGGGGATGGAAATTTATTCAGACCTTTTTGAATCAGTGAAAAAGCACTTGGGCTAATCCTAGAGATGTGCTTGTTATTCTAAACTGTTGCAAATGTCATCTTAAGATAGTAAGAAGAATTTAACTTTGAATTCAGGTAGCATTACACACATTAAAATATCACACAAAATTAGCAATAGTCTGTATACCCTATGCAATTTCGACTGTGTTCAAATTAAAGCAGGTGGGGCTTGCTGAAACGAATGTTTTTGGGACATAACAGGGTACTTTTAAGCACTTATTTTTAGTGAGAATCTGTTCTTTGTTTGGACATCATATAAGCCCAGGTTTTAGTATTTGATCTGAAAAAGCAGATGAATCAATTCATAACACAAAAAAGGCAATTTCACCCCCAAGTAAATTTTCCAACAGTAAGATTGGATGACAACACTCTAACACTTCATTAATAATTAGACAACATGTCTTAACAAAACATAAAACAACAAAACCTATTTTTCTAACATTTTATTCATCTTTTTTCTTTCTAACATCATGTACTTTAGATTGGCTCTTTATATCAGATATTATTGGGTTTTTTCCTTCCAGATGCTTAGAGGTTAGGAAAGGATTTTATTTCTTTAATTTCCTTGGGTATTGCAGGTGTTCAGCAGCTCTAAGGATTGAACATACCAGGACCAAATGTGAGAAGCTCATACTGGATCCATGGATCTAATAAGGACCGAGAGTCCTAAAATAGACAGCAGTGAACTTACACCACCAAAAAAAAGGATTTCTTCCAAATGAACACATCAAGAAAGATGTGACTTGTTAGAAAAATACATTACTTCTCTTTCCTTGAATGGCCATGTTCACAAGCTCTCATTATATTTTGCAGACTGTTCCTACTCACATTTGAATCTCAGTCTGAGTCCCATGACTATTACTGTCACTATACAATTAACATAAAAATATTTTCTGTTATTCTCATCTTCTGCCCACCAAAGTTTCATTCTCCTCTTTTCTTCTTTAATGCTGTATTTTATTACTTATTTGTTGTCCTTTTTTCTGTGCACTGGTAGTTAATTATGTTTTATATATGCTGGAAAATTCTAATAAAAGCACTAGGAGTTAAAATAGAAACTTTTCTCTTTTTTATTTGATGGAAAATCTGCAAGTTTAATTAGGCAACCCATTGAGATAAATGCACCAACAAATAAATTTCCCGCTTATGAATGCAGTATAGCCAATGAGAAACGGCCTAGCAAGTTTCAATTCACTTGGGTACCACAGTATTTATACCCTACACATTTGGGCCAGATGATAATAGCTTTCTGATAAAACCCAAGGATTACAGAGTGAACTCAAGCAGGGCAGCTGATTCTTAAGCACTGGGAAATCTCCCACTGGATTAGAGCACACACATTTTTTTATTTCAGAGTGACAGGCGAACAAGTGCATGCCAGGAACATGCCTGAAGTAAGAAGGGGTTAATACAAAACTGCTCTTTGCAGGTAGTTACTATCTAGGCTCTTCTAGGTTGCTCTATAAATAAGCTGGTCCTGATGACCTGCAGAACAGGGAAGTACAAAGATCCTATTTAGTCTATGAACCTCTTGTTTACAGTGCAGGTTATTTTTCTGTTTATACTATGCACCATCTGAAACCAGAAAAGAAAAAGACGAGATTAGCCTGAGGCTGCTGATGCCAGACACTAGTAAAAGTTGAGAAGGTACAATCTCGTGATTAGAAATATCAAGAGAAGGAATATTGATACATAGTATAATGCCTTAAAAGAAGAAACATAAAAATTATTTAAAAAATAATCACATAATATGGGTCATAACTTTTATAATAAAGCCAGATGTTCAACATTGTTGAATAACTGACATAAGGAAGCAATGGTACTTATAAAGGAGATATTTATTTCTCATGATTCAAAGAGGCATTGCGCTTTTTAGTTCTGCAGCTGAAAAGCATACAGTCAGTGTACTTGAGGAATCAATTAAAAATAACAGAATAAAAGTGAGGAAACAGCAGTATCAGTTCAGAGCTTTCAACCTATCTGCAATTTGCTTCCACTTAAAAACATGACTGTTTCTTCAGAGCAATAACTGCATAGCATCTGGGGGATTTCACAGGATCAAATAACTTCACAAGTCCAGACCAGGCAATGTTGTCCTGTAAAATGATATGTGATTGAAGTACATAAAAATGTGTCTGACTTAAAAGCTATGATATGGTAATAGATCCACATTTTGAAATACAAAATTGCAAAAAAAGTACTAAAAATTATCCTTAATGAAAAGCAGAAAAAACACTGACCTAACAAGGAAATCATGGAAAGTTTGTTGAGAAAAAAGGATACTCAAAACAGGATGTATTTTAAAGACATTAAATTATTTCTGGCACTATCAAATGACAGCTTACCACCCCTTTCATCAACAAAGCTTTTTTTCGGTTGAACTACAGCAAAGAAATTAAGGATCAAGTCCTACTCATTTTATGCAGCACATTCTACTACTCAAGCTAATTAACTGACTTTTCAAATGAATAAGGCCAGCTGGATCTGGTCTTTATGTTGCATATGGCTTTTATCATTTCTATTTTTCCTTCCTAAACACATTTTGTGAATCAACCAGTACAAGATTAAATCAATGCGTCTATTACATTTAGAAAAGGTAAATTAGTGCTAAATGCAGCAAGTCTGATCTCCTGTCTTGGAAACCATACAGATTTCTATGTGATTTATAACTGGTTGCATTTGGGAAAATACATCATTATTTAAATATTTCAAACTGCCTTTTCTGTAAAAATACCA
This sequence comes from Nyctibius grandis, assembly GCF_013368605.1. NCBI lineage: Eukaryota > Metazoa > Chordata > Aves > Nyctibiiformes > Nyctibiidae > Nyctibius > Nyctibius grandis. The sequence goes on along the minus strand of NC_090662.1, from coordinate 48,542,957 downwards.
TTTAGAACAAAAGCATACATTTACTACAACTCAGTTGTTCCAAGTACACTGTGGCAGAGAATAAAGTGAATTTTTACTTATGATAAAATGGAGCTGTTAAAATGAAAGGTTTATGGTGGAAAAACAGAGCTATTCACACGAATGGGTTCAAATTTTATTTTAAAATTTTATTTTGACTGTGGCCCAGAGCAGAAGCTGGAAGATGCGACCATTTCCTCCTAGCAAATTATTACTTGTCCAAAAAATGTTTACTGGTGCAGAGAAAGTATGACTGCTGTTTCTGAGTTAATCAGGCCGAGCTCAAAATTAGTGTTAGAAGAAAACACTGTTAATATAAATCATTATGGAGTAAATGTAGTAGCATTTGCTTATTATATCCCAGGTCTACATTTGTAAAATACATCCAGGCTGTATGTTAGTCAAATGTACCTCAGTTGACCCATACAGTTGGAAAAAGTGCACCCTCTCTCATCACTGATCTTAATTAAGAAACAATAAAAGGAAATCATAAACATTTTGGACCTAATTCAAAATTTATTGAATTATATGTTCTAAAACATATTCTTTGGAAGCTCTAGCATATACAGCATGATGTTTGTTTAGCATTTACAATATTCTTTTTAATTATGAAATATCTCAATATGTTATATAAAATGAGATTTGTTGCAGATTTAATTAATTTATTTTTTACTGTCTATTGACTAGTAATTACCATACAATTAAAAGAACATAAACTCTACTGTTGCTGCTTTGCTGAAAATAAAAACATCTGCTGGGCATATGTTTATACTAAATGGAATGAATGCTTATACTTTTGCAAATATGATAGAATAATAATTCTGCAGCAGAGACTTCTGGTCTGCACAGTAATAAATTGGCTGAAATAGTCTCATTTCACTGATGTAGCCTTTAGGTATCATAAAACATAATGCAAAAATACCTGCTCCTTGAGGTAACAAAGACGATCCAGAAGTATTAAAACTTCTACGCAGGGAGCCAGAACAACCTTCAGCTGAAAGAAAGATTAGATACCATAATGATTTTGGGAAAGACAGCCAATACGCTTCCGAATGGTTACACTTCCACAGAACAATTCCAGGAAGGTCAGTCATTTTCTAGGGGTTCTGTTGTACAAATGTCACCTTGCCAATTTTCCCTGTGGGATGGACATCTTCAAAACAGATTATATTAAAGATCAAAATACATGGAATGCCATAAAACCAGGAAAGTATGTTATTTAGTTGGTTTTGAAACATTGTGCAACAAGAAAATTATATTATATGAAGCAGAACAATTTTAAAGAGGGAAATAATGAATTTTAATAAAAAGAATTTTTATGAAATAACTGCATGGAGACTAGTCTGGGTTTAAAAGGAGACTGACATTTTGTTTTCCAGGGTAATAGTCCCTCTTGAAAAAGAATCTTCCATGTGTTTGCTTTGTTATTTTACTGACGCCTAATATAGTTTTGGAATAGGATATGCTCCAAAGTTCGGAAGGGGGAGCTGCTTTGTTTTTGAGATTGCATACTACAGTGCAAGACAGTCCACCTCCACATAAAACTTAACAGGGCTTTGTTCTAGACTGGCACATATATACAAGGTAATAGTATTAATCCTATAACTTTTACCATATTAAATGCTTCAAGTTCATTCATTCTGTGCTTGTATTTTTCATAGTAATCCATTATACAGCTGTCTGGGAGCTGCAAGGGATTAAAAAAAAAAAATATCAGAGTTATTCTAGTTACTTTTTCAAGAGAATTTTAAAACAACATATTTTTTTCCTAATTGAAAGTAACACTACAAAAGAAATCTGTGTTTTGTTTTTGAAATTAGCACTTTCCTTAGGTTTATAATAATTTTCTAATAGCAGTTTATTGGTTCTCATTTACAATAACAGTTCTTCAGACAGCATTTTGCACTGCCATGAAATACTGAAATACCTTCATTATTCAGAAGGCTCTAGCTATTCTTAAATGAGTATTCCACAGTAAAGTGGATATAACATTCTCATTTGTGTTCCCAGATATCTTATCTCCTCCTCACCCCCATCCCCAAGAGATTTATTTAAATACCTGAGGAGTGGATTCTGGTGTGAGAGTAACATGCTTCAGTCAGGACTCCTGAATGGTATTTCATATTACAAAACCTACTATCAGATTCTGGAAATAATACTTGTTTCTCTGTGCCTCAAGTTACCCATCTTTAAAATAAAACTTTCTCTGTTTACTTTGAACTACTACATGTTCCCCTCTTCTTTTCCCCAATCACCTGATGAAACGCTGCCAGCACTGCCACTATGACTGTAAATGCTGTGATTTGGGGATGATTTTGATACAAAGGAAGCTCAAGAACTCGACTAAGCCAAATCCCTTTTCAGCCCTTAGCGGCCACTGCACCACCGCAGGTAGCTAGAGCTATGACCATAACTGCTCTTCACAAAGCATGTTCTCTACAGGGCAGCCAGACCACAACATTTTCCAGGTTTTAAAGGTCATGAAGTCTCTACTCTTCTGCTGTCCACAGTCCTGAATGCTAAAGCAGACAGCTGAGCTGGCCACTTAAAGAACCTGTCAGAGGAGTGGGAAGTAGGTTTGCAATGTTACTGATGACAGAGGCTGATGGCAAGTGTGGAGCTAAAAGAGCGGAGCTGAAAGAGCAGCGCTGAAAGAACCTGATGTACTTCTTCAGTATTGGGAGCTTGCAGGACGGCTACTCTGTTGTGGCTATGGAAAGAGCTAGTCCACAACTTAGCAGAAAAGTAACGGTACTGACAAAAGACTATGAAAGATGGAGTGTTTAATACATTTTTGCATGCTTTTATTAGAAGAGTCATCTGAGAGCATGTGGCTAATCCAGTTGCAAAGAGGTAAAATCTCACAGCCTAAAACAGGGAACCAAACTAGAGAACATTTCCACAAATTATAAGTTTTCAGATCACCTATGTATTATGAACTTCATCATAGGACAGCCTGGAAGGGAATGAAGTGACCTCAGAACTATTACTCATTGTCACTGAGAAGTTCTCAAAGATGGTATGTCAGACAGCTAGTAAATGTATGTCTTATTATAGAGCCATCAGTTCAAATTCAGTGCACTGAAAAAAATGGAACAAATAAAGAATGTAAAAACATTGAAAGATAAGCAGATGAGTAATAGTCAACATGAATTTGTCAAGAACAATTCACAGGTCAGTCCACTTTGTTTACAAGGAGGGTGAAAGGATTCACGACGGCGAAAAACAACTGTCATATATTTTGATTTCAGCAAGATTTTTGATGCCACTTTCACATAACAATTTCATAAGTAATTTAAGAAACAAGGTTTAGATTAAAGTATTATACAGCAAGTGAAAACTGTTTGAATGACCATAATCAGAAAGTAGTTATTAATGACTCTTTGAACAACTGAAAAGACCTGCTGGCTGGAGCTCCATTAGAAAATGCAATGTTTTCATTAAGAACTCAGATGACAGAACAGAAATCACATTAACTAACTCTGCAAACGTGCAACAGGAAGGCATTGCAAGAACTTAAAATACTTTTCAGAAATTGGAGCATTGCTTAGAAAACAAGTTTGAAATGCTGTACAGAAAAGCAGAAGAGACTACACTCAGGCAGAAATAATCAGCTGTTCAGGATGGGGAACACCAAATGACAATCTGTGAGATACAGCAGATCACAAGCTGAGCGAGACTCACAGTTGTGCTACTGCAAAAAAAAGCCATCACCATTCTGCGACATGTATGGGAGAGCAGCCTGCAAAGTGTAGGAAGTAATCCTTCAACTCTGCTTGGCAGTGGCAAAGCTCTAGCTGGAATACTGCATCCATTTTTGGGCATCAGATTTCAAAGAAAGAAATGAACTGTCTGAAAAAGCCCTGAGAGAGGAAAGAGATCAGAGATCTAGAAAACATGACCTATGATGACGAAAGACTGAGAGAACTGGAACTGATCAGGTTAAATCAGAGAAAATTGAGAGTGGGCATAATAACAGTTTTTACAAGGCTATCATGAAGAAGCAGGGAACAGGTTGTTCACTCTTGTCTACAGTGGGTAAGATAAGAACTAATGGGAATGCATTGCAGCAAAAAAAATCTGCCAAAAGCTTGAAGAAATTTTCTCTCTTTGAGGTTAATTAAGGATTAGGGAGGTTGTCAGTCTCCTTCACAGGAAGCTTTAAGAAGATTAGACAAATATTTTTCAGGAATGACACAAAATTCTAACTCTGGCTTAAAACAAGGGGATGGGTTAGAAGAACTTCTGTGGTCTTTCAGTCTCATTTTTTTAATTTAGAAAGTACTTTTTCCCAACTACAGAGGCAAGGTTGAGTAGCTGATCTGGCAGTACTAATGTGGACTAACAGGACTTTTTTGGTCTTGTTGCTATTTTGTTTTCAGTAAAGCTGTGCAAATATCTGAGGGTTTGTTTTTCTCGTCCCCTCTAAAGAGCCAAACCAACTGAAATATATCAGTCATGAGATAAACAAAACAGTTTATTTAACCTCTGCCCTATAAGCTTTTCATTTCAACTGAGAATTAAAAGAGTTTTAGTATAATGGATTTTTGAAATTACAGGCTATTTGGAATTAAAGTACAAAGATCTGTACTTGTAAAAACGTGATCATGAAAACTTTTCTGCTTTTGCTTCCTTCTCCATTTTTCAACATGAAGCATTCAAATTAAAAGAAAACAAGCTGTGAAATGTTTGGCAAATAAAAAGCTGGGTCAAAAATGTCTCTTGGATGTTGCCATACTCAAGTACTGAGCCCAAGTGCTTTTCCACTCCCTCCTTGCTTACTACACATTCCAACTGAATTCATCTTGCTGTCACAAATTGATTAGGTACTATTCCAAACTGTACCTCAATTAAAAGTTTGGTGGGTGAACCAATTCAATGCAATAGTCCAGTTGTAAGAGAGAGAAAATGTCCACCATAGAGCACTGATAGAAAAGGGCATGAAAAGGGTACCTGATAGCTTAGGTATGTGGTCAATTTATTGAAAGATGACCAAAACCCAGGTAACACTGGCTTTGCAACAGCTTGCCACCTGGCTTCAGCTCTTAAAAGGTACTCAACACAATCTTCAGCTATCCTTTCAAGGTGAAGCAGGAGTAAATTATTGTTTGCATTTTCAGGAACAGAATTGTATTTACTAGCACCCATAGTACAAGCTCCATTTAGCCACCGGAGTTGTGCATGCAACTGTTCTCTATGCAGGGTTGCCACAGGTTTGTGTATCCAAAAAAAAAAAAATCTTTAAATCCATGCACTGAACTTTTTTCTTACATTATGATGTTGATACTATGGAATTTGTGGCCTGAGTGAAAATGCATAAAAAAACCCAAATACATATATCATGCACTTGTCTTAATAATGATTCTGCACTCAAAGATCTAGCTTACGCTACTGATATTCAAGTAAGCTTCAATACATACAGAGAGGTTTTGGCCAGTATTTCTTTGCTGATTTAGCTACAATGTCTCTTGGTCTTTATGAGGTTGTGAATAAGAGCACCTTGTCTCTTTGCACTGTGATGGTGGTGCATGCTTTCTTTTAAACTAATTTCTTTGTGGATTGGTGTGGTGGCTCCAATAGCCGAAATAACCAAGAGGAACTAGAGAGCAGCAAGGTCTCCACTGACATAGTCGTAACTGTACCATATGCTGGAAGTGGTACTAAAACTATACCATAGGCCAGCCTCATCAGTTGTGAACACTAGGAGACTGTCAACAGAGCCCTGAGAGCACGTGAGATACCACACGCCTGAGCACACCCGAGTTAGACTACAATCCCATAGACATGCTGATTGAGCACAGGCTGAGAAGAAAACATTCAAGCACAAGGTGGGTGACAATTAGTGATACCATACTTAAAACTTCTCCTGAGAGTGTTTTTTTCAGAGTTGTGTCTTTCCCTAGACTAAGAGTATTTTGACAAAATGAAAGCCTCTTTTACTGTCCAATGTTACACATGTGCTACAGAAGAGAGCTGGAGCCTAAGTATGCTGTTCCAGAGCCTGTTTAAACAGATATAATTCCCCTTTGCTGCCTCAAAGAGACTGCTTTCCCCTGCACTGACTGCACATTTCCATATTTCCTCTCTTTTCTTGTACCAGCACTATCATGAACACTAGCATGAGTATAAGAAAGCAGGAAGGGACCCTTTAAGCAGAGCAGTGTCTTAGATCAGTTCAAAACACTTGGGAGACCATACCATACAGCAACTTTTTACAATTTGCCCATGACTAAGGTAGTTAAAAAATAATGTAATGTAATGTAATGTAATGCAATGTAATGTAGTGTAATGTAAAATAATGTAAACCAGATAATGTAATTAGTGAGAAACTTAAGTTTATTTAGAACTTCATTTAAAATACATTTCAAACAAATGCAATCTATATTATTTAGAATTATATCTAACTGAAGTAAAAGTCACATCTATAAAGATTCCTTGTCAGACTAAAATGTTATGCTACCATAATTTGGATAGTATTTTGTCCGTTTGAAAAACAATTATACTTGAAAAGAGCATTATGTGCATCCACTTTATAGGCTGCAATACAAGTGTTACCTGAGCCTTCATTCAGTATTTCCCTAACTAATAACTGAACCAGGAAATCTGTAAGCTGAAATTCCTTCTGTCCAAGAAAACATTTGAGAAAGTCAATTCTTCAACATTAAATGTGTAAATTCATTTAGTGCCTTCATTTTTTGACTGTTTAGACTCCGTTAATTGCCGTGTTAGAATTCATGGAAAAACAGAGAGTATTGTTTTGGCTTTGGCTGCATGTTTGCTCAGTGGCTGTTCACAATAAAAAACATCAAAATTAGAAATAATCCTAGCAAAGATCAGACCAGTTTGAGGTATTCAGTGTCATTTAAAGATATCAACACTGAATTTGGTGTGGGGTAGATAAGAAATCTCAGGTTAAAAGGCCCTCTCTTTCCCAATTTATGCAAAAATTCTCCTTTTTAGTTCCCAGTATAGTTGTATTTATTCAGCTTAGTTAATGTCTTAATGTATTATACAATTCCACTACTGATAGTTACCCAGTCTTAAGTATGTGCTTTTTCAACAGTTTTTAAAACAACAGTAAAATTAAGCCACACAACTATATTCTTCCTCTTACCTCCCTTTCATTTGCCAGCTGCATTTTATGATATTCCACTAGTCATTGCTGAGAAGATATTACAAGGCAAGGGATGCTCTATGGTAAGCTAAGAGAAGCACATCACCTCTATTCACCCAATGTCCTCTTCTCTGTCTTACTGAAATAAGTTGTCCTAAATAATTGTCCTGTAGGAAACACTGACTGAAATTATGGCTGCATTTTTTCTCATTCAGCACATTGATCATTGGTTCACATTATATCAATACTCAAATCTTCAGGCAAGCATGGAAACAGGATGCAGTACGTGATCTACAGAAGCTCAGAAAGATACAGCGCAATCCCACAGGATAGGTGGCACAATTTTGTTGTATCACCGGTTACAAGATGTACCTTTATCTCTTTCTGTATCGCCCCTGTCTGACTTCATATAAAGTGATGAGGGTTGTTAACATATTAAGTCAAGGTGGGCATTTTATTAACTTCATAACAGAACACAGTGCAATGGTGTTTTTAAGACACTGACAAACGCCAAAGAACGGAGGAAGATGCTCTTAAATGTTTTGTCACAGCAAAAGAGCTAGTCACACTCTTTTCACAGTAGCAAGTGTCATTCGCTTCTAAGAAAGTAGCTTCTTTCAACGCAATTTAGCTGAGAGAAATGGGGAAAAAAAAAAGAGACCATCACAAAACCCACCAAGTTCCTAGAAAACGTTGTGATGGCATTTAGCATTCTTCCAAGAAATCTATTTGAAAAAAATTGGTTTAGCCCATTGGTATCTCAAATAGCACACCACACTAAAATTTAAATTATGAATTTTCCACTGGTAATTCTGTAGTTAAGACTCAATTTTCAGCAACTGAGAAACATTACAGATGAGAAATGAATAACATAGTCAGCCATTTGAATTTAGGAAGTGTAAGAAATCTGTTTGGTTAAAGAGTTCATACTGGTGCTGAATTTAAACTTAGAAATTCTTCACTCAACTAGCCCTTTGGCATAGGTCTAGAGAATGCCATGCTCCTTTGGTCAAAATCTTGTAAAGACAGTAAATCAGAAATTCATACGAAAAACTACTTTTGCCTGAAAAAATTTGAACATATGTATGTTAAAGGTGGAAGAAGTAAAGATCAGTCTATTACTTTAGAGTGTTCTCACATGGCTATGGAAACCTTATTAAGCATTTTCTAGGAAGGATGGAACTTTCCAAACAAATAGTTTTTTAAAAATGCAGCTTTCTAAATACTGCAAAGCAACTTATCCTGACAAGTTCCATAAGGACAGAGGCTTTTTATGTTGTCCCAGGCTCACCTGTTCATTTAAGTACAACATTGCTTGTCAATGATGTGTACAGATCACAGTGTCTCTTAATTATATGGTTTAAAATTATGAAAAAACATGCAAAACATTCTATTCAACATATTTTGACATAGTTGTGTTCAAGTTCAATGTATCAGAAGATCATTAGAACATCTGAAGCACAGCTGATTTAGGAGCAAGCTAGGAAATATATGTGATAAATTGCCAATGGTATTGTACGAGAAGCACAGATGTGGAAATGGGAAGGAATATCCTCAAAGTCTACTCACCATTACATGAGTAAGAATATGATTAGGGACTAAAACCAGGACAACTCATGATACATGTTGGACTGAGAGCCAACATGGGGGGGACAGAGCTTCCACCTGCATGTTCTTCAGAGGGACTACAAAGTTTGCAAAGGCTTGTCAGATGCCTCCTGGTTTGGTCTGGAAAGGGGGAATATATGAATTTAGGGATGGATCCCAGGAAACTCAAGAGGTGTTTCCAAACATTTTCACAGACACTCCCCGTGAAGATATGTGCAAGGTACATTTACCACTGCATGTTCACAAAGCATTTATGTGATCAGGACACCTAAGTCTCTTAGCAGGAGTCTTTGAAAGTCCCATCATCAAGTTCTCGGCTTTGCAGTGCTTTAAGTAAAGTGTTTCCATCTAATACTATAGGAATCTGAACACAGCAAATTGGAACTATTTTTTGTATTAATTTTTTAAAAGAGCACTATTATCATATAAATAAATGCAAGCAAGCACAGCATAATTTATGTCTGCTGAAAATTTATTCAGGACAGAGCCCAGTACATTAAATATAGAATTAGCTAACATGAATAACTGCCTCAACTTATAATAAGAGAAGACACCTCCTTAATCCATGTCCACTCTGCCATCTGAGCAATTATAAAAAGGAAATATATATTAAAACTGCAGTTCAAAACCAGTGGTAAATCACTGAAACCTGTAATACAACCATATTTATGCTCCAAGGGTAAACCTAGTTATTTTTAAAATTAACATATCTTTATTTTTTTTTTTTAAATCAACAGAATCAGTTTTTTTATTATAATTGTAAAAACCTCAGATTTTTGACTTTATATTTTACTTGACAGTTATAGCACTGAGAGATCACTCAGCTTAGCGACTTAGTTTTCAGGCTTTGTATGCTAATGTTATTGTTAGGTGTTTGCTTCATCAAAATGAAAGCAAAAAGTCACATATGCATGCTCTTGTGTTTTCTTAAAAAGTATCACTGTTTTAAAAAAAATTACTACTATATGAAACATATATCAACTATTCACACTAACTATATAAAAAGTGTCCAAAGCCACAAGAAAAAAAATTTCTCCAAAAAAGATGACCATTTAGTGAAAAAAAAATATTTTCACATAAATTCTGATTTCAGTATCATCTACCAGTTTTAGCACTCAAAATTCAATACTCTGAAGTTCACAAAAACACCAAGTCAATGTAACAAAGGGAAGTCATTTAGGAATTCCAGTAAAACTGAACTAGCAAGCCCAATGTATTTCAGATATATCTGGACTTATTTAGTTATATTAAAAATGCAAGCATAATTACTATGGGAAAAAGATTACTGTGTAAATGAATGATATGTAATAATTTCAGTGATTCTTATAAAAAAAGACAAAATTATATACAATTAATTATTAATTATAAACAAACCTAGAAGTCTTGGTTATTGTAGAGAAAGAAAGCACTAACATGTTTATTTAATTAAGTATACTTCTAAATACATAACCTTTGCAGAATATACAGGATGATATGTCTTACATCTAAATTTAGCTACATAGCTACATCAAGGCTTTGAAATATTTTGAGGCTAACATTGCTAGATATAATATATCAAATATCAAAGTTGTTTAAACTACTTAAGACAATAAATGAGCTTTTTACAGGTCATGAGTTTCTTGCACTGTATTATTAATGTAAATGCTACTGTGATGGGTACAACGCCTCACAGAAGTGTCTAGTACCCTTTACTGACCCACTGGTTGAGACCTGACAGCTGTAAATCTTTTTGGGATGCTCTACCTGAAGTACAGGATCAGAAAAAGACAAACGGGAAGCAGCTGTTTTTAAGAAGTCTGGCCAGGGTTAGAGCAAATGGGGATGGTGGAAACTCAGCATTAACCATCTGTTCATTGTTGCAGATCTCATCTCAGGTTTTTAGATGGGGCACCCGCCAAATAAATGACTTTTTCCGGGGGAAGAGCCCCAGCAACTTCAGGTTATGTGCAGATGCGAGACTGTTCGCAACTGAAAAACACCAGTCACAGGAGAGTTGGAAGCTCGGTTAAACAAAACGAAGTAATCTGCAATGACGCCCTTGCTGACAGGCATATAAACTTCTCTTTGTGTGTGAAAGCTTAAGGTGACCCTACCTCTGAAATTGTTATTGTATCTCCCCAGCATATGTCTACATCTGAAAGGGTTAAGTGATTTGTGAAGTATTTTGACTAAGACAAAGTAACTGCCTTATATGCTATTAGCCCATAGCAGTAACTATAGCGTGAATATAGCAGGAGATGAAATCAAAGTGACTAATAGTTTTTCTTTGCAGATGTGTCAGGAGTGTTTCCAGCCCTGTATATCTTCCTGCAATCAGACATGGCATTAAATAGCATTCTCTCCTTATTCCCAGACTGCACTTCACATGAATCCTGGCCAGCTTCTCTTTGTTAAACAGCTCCACTCGCTGAGGCTCTCACTAGCAGAAATCGATCCTAGCTGGGTCATAGATGACAAAGTCTGCCAGACACACATCCAGGCCTTAGGCTTAAGCACTTTCTCCCTTTAATCACCTTAAAGCCAGGCCTTATAAAAGATCCTTTGCTAATCTACCCCAATAAGTACAGGACACCAGGCAATTTAAGAAAGTTTTGGGTTTTTTACTTCAAAGACTCTAGAAACACATAAATACTTATACAAAGACTTTTCACTGTGGCAATGCCATTTGTAGCACCTATTGTCTTAAGCAGCAACCAAATGTATAAATAAAGAGGCTTAGTTTTAAATTCATCTGCAAGGCGGCTAGAAATAGATCTGAAACATGTTCTGCTGAAGAGGAAGGAGCGATTGCTCTTGCTGTTTGCAAGAAGCAAGGCTAACAAACGTAAGAGTGGGCAGCTCCTCTAGGAGAAAGAATAGGGATGAACGCTTCATTCTCTCAAGTGAGAGTCCCACATTCATGTTACATTGGGTAAAACAGTGAATAAAAGGGAAAAGAAATCTTCGGATAGAAAGAATTTCTCCCATATCTTCGTGACACTGAATGCTCTGCCCATACAACACGGAGTGTATAGGAACAGAGTGAGCTATGACAAAGAAAACAACCAGGAATAAAATACTGCCTTGGTGTGTATCCAGAGCAATTACTAAAGCCCTGTGCAGGTATCCACAGCCCACAAAGCAATCCCATTAGTTCTGAAGCTAGAAGCAATGTAACCATACCTGTGAAGCATCAAGCTCACACTAGAAGACCTCTCTCTGCCCTCACAAAATGAGAATATTTTGTTAGACGTTCAGTAGGCATGTCTCAGTTTTACTACTGAGGTGGAGAGATGTGTGAAAGGAATGATTCTGTACCAAAAGGCAGAAAAAAATAGTTTATTTGCATCTCAGTGTTTAATCTGGACTTGACAGGCTCTTCCACAATGAAAAGAGACACAATGGAGAAAATAATTTTCACTAAGGTAACAGGAAACTTCAGTCCCTGAACAGTAACTTGTAACAATGAATGGCCCTAGGTGATTGATAAATGCTATTTTTTTTTTTGTAGAAAATCTATTTTACTACTTTGTCTCACTCTAACTCACTTCTGATTGACTATCTTTTCTGGGTCTTTAAGGGTCTGGTTCTTATTTCAAATAGGCAAATATCTTCACATCTATTCCACAAAGAAAAGAGGCAGAGGGGCTTGTTCACATTAAGAATTGGCAGGATTAAAGAATTTATCTTTACTGAAAAACAATACCAAAAATTAACATACTGTTTCGATATTTATACCTGATAAGAGTCTTCATCAGTTCGATGTTTAGCAAAAGGCATACACTTACATAAATGAGTACCAAGGCAGGTTAGGTGTCTCATGCGTTTGCTCTCTTTAACCTGCCTCCACATTTGTCCAGACTGGAAAATGACTGGATTGCACCAGGGCTACCCTTGATCAGGAACAGAGGCATTGGTGTGCATAAAGGAAGGAGCTGTGGTGTTCACCATGAACCACGAGTTTGGAAGGATGTTTATGTCCCTGACTCCTAAAAACTTAGTGCCGCTACCCCTCTACTTCACAGTACATTTATTATTGTGCAGAGATTAAACCTCTCTTCGATTTTCTGATAAGCATAGTAAAAGACCTGAGAGTTGCAGTTTTCTGACTTAAATTTTTTAAAAAATATTTTTGCACATGTAAAGCAGAGACTTGTAAGTAAACAATTTTTTCTCATTGTTCTCTGTCATTACTACACAGCATTACTAAGTTTTAGCTGTATTTTTAACATCACCGAAATAAATTTATGCATTAAGACAATGACTGCCTCCTTTTTTTGTGAATGACAGGCACGTTTTTGATTATTCTGGAAGTATCCTTCATATATGCTTACTCCCGCCTTGTATTCTTCCCAAGGCATCAGTTTTTGGCCACTACCAGAGACAGAGCAGACATTTGGTCTATGCAGTACAGCTGCTCTTTTGTTCATTTTTAAAAACAGAGCTAGAAAACAAATTCTGCATAAATTTCTCTTTGATTTTTACTGTCTTTGAGAGCAAATGTTTAGGCTTCATCACATTTTAGCTATGTAAGTATTTTCTTTCTGAAGAGAGGAATTTAACACATTTTCCAATATTGTGTAGATATAGTGCTGACTCCATCATGAAAACTGCAGTGTCAGAACCACTGTTGAGGGACTAGTAACAACTTTCCTCTCAGCAGTATCAAAATAGCACGGTTTTATGCTGCTGCAAATTTCAACATAGCTGGGAAAGAAAAAATAATATTGTTTAGATCAGCATAAAATTCAGTCTTCAGTATGCAGCCAGCTGTACATAAAAATGAGGAGAAATATAAGCAAAAATGAGCATTTATTTGAATCAGGTCTTTAGGAACCACACAAACGTGCAGCTTGAAGTAGTGTTGACAGACATTTTTCTCTCAAAGCAACTTGCATTTGGCCAGACCCTTTCTGGCAAAAGGCAGCATGTGTAAAATCAGACATACTGACACAAAGTTTCTATGCTTACTGTTTTTAAAGAAAAGAATGTGTAACTCTCTACCAGCAGAGTTTAATCAATGATTATTATTTCACAAACAATCCACTATTGCTTTTGGGTGATTGTACACATACTGAGGAAGACACCATTTTAGTAGTGACTTTCAGCTGGGGTAAATGCATGATGTTATTGCCTATTTATCCAGAAAAGCAAACTGGTAACTCAATTTGCAAACAGAATTAAATATAATCCTTTTAAAACACAGTGAACTTCAGGCATAAGTCTTTTTCTTAATGCTGTAAGCATGACTCCAATGTCATTTGCATTTACCTGTTTATTTGGTTTTGCATTTTCCTCCTAATTCATGGTTTGATGAGCCTGGCAAATTTTAAGCGATTTGACATTTTGACTACAGATTTTAAGCACTGCTTTACCAAAGACTACAACTACATTTACCTTAAATATTTTACATACTTGCCACTGATTTTTTTACTAATCAGTCTAATACTCTAGTGTCTCCATTGCACAACTTGTTCTCACAGAGTGGTTGTGATCTTCACACAGTCATATTCCATGCCTAATGCTATGTTGCCATCTGTTGACCAATTTAGCAGTTGTCGTACTAAGACAAGACACTCAAGAACATAAAAAAAAATCTCCAAAAGATTTTATATGTTTAAATCTCAATTTTGTATTTACTTCTTTCTCTCTCTCTAGGAAAGTTATTCAAAAAATGTAATATTTATAATTAACATTAATTAATTTAAAGAAAAAAAGTATTAGGCCTTTCCATAAACAGAAGCTGCAGCAGAGAAGATCTTCAAAGGCTACTTAAGGAGACTGTCTAAAGGCTAAAATAAATTGGAAATACTTTGGGAAGTAAATTGTAAGAGAAACATACTGCACGGATGGAATTGCCTATCTTGCTATAATGTTACATCTTTCAGTTTCAAAAGGTGTCCAAAGGGATCAAGATAATATTGCTGGAGAAAAAATGAAAATAAAAAGGGGTCAAAGAGTTTACTACATCATTCATTATTCACGTTTTTTTTGGATCACTTTCAGGTTAACCTTAAGTACAGATGAAAAAGCAACATGTTTGCATAGGATAGTATTTCAGCAGGGTTTAAAAGGGTGCAAGAGCTATTTTTATCAGAATGTATAGTATCAGCACAGGCAAGAAGTTCTTCATGACTGCTTCACTCGGCATCTGAAAAGTATACTTAACTCTAAATGATAGCATGTATAAAATAGTGTATGTATTACATTTTTTGCCTCAAAGGAGATTTGTAGGATTAACTTCATAAATACTGGAAAGCCTTTAAAAAATTCTGATCATAAGCACCACGTATAAAAAAGGATTCTTTTTATATAAAGTCATCAGAATAAAGTAATTTTAAAACAAAATCTTTTCAAGAATTTATACATGGAAGTCTATTTCCAAAAAAGATGAAAAACACCAACTTTGATATTTTTTTAAATACATAAAAATAAGCATGGATTGGCTCTATTAATATTAATAAAAATAAGAATACTTTATACAGCAATATACAAACTAAATCAACTCAATGGCTCAAACATTGCATTATGGAGCTGACTTCAAGAACTTAGATGGATATGAGGATTTCATGCAGTCTCTATTTAGTGACTCACCTTTGAATCATTCAGGCCCAGCTTTTTCAGAGACTTTCTGACATAATCTATGAAGGAGGATGATTTGGAGAAAGTTTTTCCAACATGTCGATCACTGCAAATACAGCATTGAGATGCAGGCTTTTATAGATCCAACAATAGAAATGTACACATTTTTAATTCATTTTAATTAGATTTTTAATTCAGGAGCTACTACTGCCAAGTTAGTAATAATTTTCCTTTCTCCAGCTTTTACTTAAAACAAAACAAGCTAGCTAATACTTGAAGAAATTTCTAGATACAGCAACTGTACAACTGTACTATGGTTATAGTACAGTTATTATTTTGTCTAAAAGTTGGAGAGTTGAAGGTTTCTTTTTAATTTCTCCCTAATATTTTTATTTCCCTATATGAATGACAAAATTCTTATTTCCACTGACAGATATTTCCTTTTACCTTCTATAATTTACTATAATGCTGCTGTAATTTATTTACCATCAACCACTGGACTGAGCAAGTGCCAAGTTGGAGTAAAATTTCACTTTCGCTTGTTACCTTGTGTTCTTGTCCTCGCAATTTTTATTTCACTAAGTGAAGCCAGAATTTTCTCCTGTTCACAACTCAATGGCCTAATTTTGAAGCCAGCGAGAAATGTGGCTTGTTTCAAAAAACTTGTTAAAATAATGCAAGAAAACTTAAAAAACCTATAGGAAGACTGAATCCTAACAGGCCACTTTACATTTATTCTTTTCTCTGTGTTTAAAATATCTCGGAGAAACAATACGGAAAGTTTTTGTTGTCTGAATTTGCTTTCTTGACTGTGTCTTAATGTAATTCCTCTTCCAGCTGTGCAGTGTAGGAGTCACATTTTCAGCTACAGTAGCTGTTTGTGAGTATTCGATTACTTAAGAAGAAATATACTTTCCTCTCCGTGAAATACTAAATAGGAATAATCTTTGTTTAAAACTTTTTCCCTCTTTATTTTCAGTAAAACACCTTTCTCCTTATTTCAGGATCAGGATTAACATCTACTGAGGTCAACAGAAAGACTTTATTCAGTGGCAGTTCTGATGCTGCTTAGCTGGCAAGGATCTCCACTCACTGAGAATCAACAGTCACATTTATTTTTAAAGAAGGATTTGATTTCTGCAGTCATATTTAATATTCAGATGCACTTAAACATTCAGCCTGATGCAGTCTGAAAATCAGTTAATGATGATGCTGTTATGTCATTCTTTGCAAGATGGGCATCTGTCCTCCTAAGCACAAGCTACAGGGGGAAAGATATTGTCTGTGTCTGTCTGGAATGGAGCTAACTTCACAGCAGCCCTTGTAGTGTTGGGCTTTGGATTTGCGACTAAAACAGTGCTGGTAACACACCAATGCTTCAGCTGTTGCCAAACAGTGATTGCACAGCATCGAGGCCTTCTCTGTTCCTCCCTCTGCCCCTCAGGGAGTAGGCTGGGGTTGCACAAGAAGTGTGGGGGGACATGGTTGGGACAGCTGACCCAAATGGACCATAGGGATATTCCACACCGTGCAACATCATGCTCAGCAATGAAACTGGGTGGGAGTCTTTCCAAGGTAGCCATTGCTTTTATTTCAAAAGTATGATCTTAATTACTTCCTCCAAATCATGCTTCCTTTAACAAATGAAACATATTATCATCTATTTCACACTTTTTCTGGTTTTTTTTACAATTTATTAGCCATGGTTTTGTGTGTTATATTTTATGTAATTTTAAAATTAAAAAAAGCATTTATTCTTTCAGGAGTTTGACCTTCTGAAGGGTAAGCTGTCTGGCTCTACATTTAGCAAAAGATTTGGGGGTATCTGCATTAGCACTTATTTTAGTTCAGGAGTGAATTTTCTGTTTTTGCCTACCTCCCATGCCTTGGTTCACACTGTGGAATAGGATCAGAGCTCAAAAAATGGATTATTTTCATATTAAATTAAACTGGAAGGTGTGCTTCTGGATGTGTTCCAAGTGCTAACAGACATACATCCCACAGAATTAGATAAAATCTAATCCAACTACAACTCTAGAAGAGAATATAGTGCAGATGTCAGGTCCTCAGCACCAGCTCTCCAAATCCCATCCCACAAGGGCGCAGTGGTTGCTAACGTAGGCATAGGCAGTAAGTAGCTCTTTACAGCCGTGGCCATTGGGCTTTCAGCAGTTTTTCTCAGGACAAATGGAAATGCCTTTTTGTCTTCTGCAGTATTAAAGCTGCCAGGACCTCTGCATAGCAGGGTAGCCCAGGAATGGGTTGACTTTTTAGTGAATTTGCTGTCAGTTCTCTGGTGAATATATGTTTTACCCATGTATCTAGTACCAAAGAGGACCTATTTCAGCTATGGCTAAAGGAAAGGCAATACATTTGTGATGTGGAATTAGGATGAACAAACGTGTTCTGCGTTTTAATACCAATATATATATACAGTCCGATAAGACTGATTCTTACATCCTTCTTTCTAGGAAATACTTTCTCTACAGAAGAGAAGTGGAAGAGAATGAGATCTTTGATTTGTATTCTTTGAGTTCAGAGCTTCCTACCTTTTGGTGACACCATAAATTTCTTCTATAATAACCTGAAGAACAGCTCGATAAAACAATGATTCTGTAGGCAGCTGTAAAAAGTTTTATAACAGCAAGGATTTAAAATTGGTACTGAAATTAAGAATGGAGTAACAAAAACAGTATTGGCTTCCTTAACTACTTATTGGCTTGTATTCTTTACAATCAGTCATAACAGGTTTAAGAGGACAATTTACTCATGTTCTTGCATCCAGTTAAAATTACATTTTTGGGTCAGATTCTAATATAACCATGAATGAAAGAAAAAAAAAAAGAAACCCAAACTCTGAAGTAAGAGTTCAAAGGTTGGAAGAAGGGAAAAGAACAGAGGAAAAATGTATTGATCATGATCCAAATTCTACTATACAAAATAAATATAACAATTTACCTAAATTGTTTTAAAGACAAAAGGAGTAAATCCCTAGCTGAATCATTATACACTGTAGTCTGAACCATCTAGAAAGTACTATGCTCATAAAACCAGAATACACTGAAAACTTGGTATCTTTGTGTATGAAATATCTGTTTGTTAATGCTTGCCAATTAAAAATTCACAGCAAAGTGCATTTACAGTAAAAGACTACTGGGGTCAGTGGGCTTAGAGATGGAAAGAAGAGGTCTCTCAGCGTTGCCTTTTATATATTTGCACAGTTGGTGTCCACCATCCCCGAAAGGTAACTTGCACAACAATAATTCAGAGTATTCACAGGGAAAAAAAATATACAGGGATTAAAAATGAGAATGATGATGTTTCTAACAGGTTCAAGCTTTTGTCATAACAATTTCTATTTTTACATTAGTTGATAAAACATTGGGATAGAGTGATACAAACCAGGGATATCAGGAGGACATTTGTACCGAATTTATGTATTAGCTGAAAGATAGCAAAAGAGGTTAGGATGGGTAATGTCTTAAATTTTATGCTGTGCTTTTCTTCCAGACTCTTAATTGTCAAAAGAAAACAGATTCACTAAGTACAATCACAGCAATAAAAATGTGATTTCATGGTGACACATGCTATCTATCAGGATTTGATATAGTGTATGCTAGTATTTTAGATTCCAGAAATGCAGAAGTTCAATAAAAGGTCATGGATTAAGAGCATTCAAGGGGGAAAAACACATTTTATCTTAGAATGGCTAAAATAAACAATATTACTTACCATTTGGCCAACTGCAACTCGCTCCAAAGCCTTTAAGAGTGAAGGAAGTAAATTGCTGGTATGTTTATTCTTTATCAGAACATTTTATAAACACATTGTAGAAAAGTCAGAGGAGATGATATTTTAAAAGATTAATGGTGTGACATAACATCTTGCTTGCACACTTTAAAGTGTTAATACCTTTAGGGACTCATAATCAGCTCACTCCTGTTATTTTGGTTTATTTATAGGAGAAGCAATGACAACCAACTGTATGGAAACAGACGCATGCAAAATTTGTTTTTCTTAGTATTGTAAAAGAATTTCAGAGGATTACTTTCTGTGAAAGTGCTAAAAAGAAATGCATTTTTCTTGAGTCTGTTCCTACCAAAATACAAATAATTCACTTTGCATATTCAACTATTTTAAAATAAATATTAGTTCAATGTACAATGTCTTTAAATACTTATAGTCCCTAGTATTCAGACAAATTGAACTTCTGCATGTAAAGTTAAATAAAATAAAGATTTCAGAGGGACTGCAGTTTTAAATGCTGTGCATTATCTTTCACTAGATTCTTCATACCATAAATCCTGATGGAAGTGTGAGAAGACTTGATTTTTATGATCCATAACGACGAAGAATAACAAATAATTAGAAGCGTGGAATAGTTTTCCACAGTTGAAAAGATACTGTGCCTATAAAAATTTCAACTGATTATTAAGGATTGTAGTAGAAATGAAGACAAAAATTCCGTAAATTATATGACATTACAAGAAATCAGATAGCAAACTAAAAATGCCTCACCACTTAAGGGTCATCGTCACCTTTAGTACCCAAACTCCACTACAGTAAATAAGACTGCTTGTCTCTGAATGACCCACTTCTCCTTCTCTTAGTTTTAGAACTGATTTTGTCTTTCAGACTGTTCTTCAAATACGGTCCAAGTAGTTGCAGTTCTTCCGTTCATGGCTTTGGCCGACTATCAGGTTTGACTTCTGCTGTATAAGCTATAGTTCTCATGCCAGCATATATCTGCTGCTGCTTAGAAGATGGATCTGGGTTCTAACATGTATTGTAAGGGTCTGAAACTCTCATCCAGAACCTTTGGCCCTTGGCACTTCAACCAATTTGAATGACATGTAATAATGAACATCAGCAATAATGCTGAGTGTCATTGCTCAGCAGACTCAGTTTCTCCCAGCTAGCCATTACCCCTAGGAAGATGGGTGCCTAGCTGCACTGCGCTATCTCCCTCCTAGAAGGCAAGGAAAACCCTAGTCATGAAAAATGCATAGAGAGAATTACAAACATAACAACATTAGAAGTATCTAGTGACACAGGAGAACTCTTTGCCTTTCGTGAATGTTTAAACTAAAAAAGTTTTTAACTGCCAGATTTCTGTAATTTCTGTGAAATCTAAAATAGATATATATGGCACAATCAGTAGTCTCTTGGGGGTCACTTGCTTACAAAATTTATCTTCCTAGTATTGTTGAAAAACAGCCCAAACTTTTCCTTTCCAAAAGAAATGGAATGTGGAAAGGAAAAAGCTCATGTGTCAGGTGAGGAATTGGTATTGTATAACACCAACAAAAAAAAGAGAAAAGGTAAATCCCTTTTAGAAAGTACTTTTTGTGATAAGTTTTACAGCAACATCTCTAAAAGGAACAATTTTTTTCTTTTACCTTGCCAAGGGTAACACATTTGAGCCTTGCGAATACTAAACAACTGTCCTCCTATACCTTCTCCTGATAGCATTTAATTACCATGTTAGTTCAGGTTTACATAACCTTGATACGTTAGCCTGTACTGAGCCTTTAATCCACACTGTTCTCCGTAATGGAAGTACAGAGCTAGCAGCAGAGACTAGCCAGAACCTGATGTGATTCATCTTGATACTAGAAATTAAAAATTAATAGAGGAAAGGAATAGAGATCTTCTAACTGAGACAGTGGTTGAAATTTTCAGTACCTGTGTGTTTTTTCAAATTAGACAACAGTTCATCATCCTGTCTTGATAAGGTTAGGTCTTTAAAAGCACTTCATCTCTTGGTGCAAAGTTAAAAAGATGTTTCCAGTCTTTTAAGCCACAAGGATTTTAGAGCTCTTCTAGTTTTTGGAATAGGCAGGTTTGTTTAGGTTTTAAACAGTCAGAACATTCAATATTATGAATCATGAAGGTGTTGGGGGAGTTACTGATTGCAATCCTTCTACAATTACCTTGTTCCCCTCTAAGTCCTTGGCCAGGAAGTATTACCCTGAGGGGTTACCTTGTTTAGGTTTCAACAAAGGTTTGGCCTTTCTGTCCACTCTTAAAATACATTTCTGTCAATACTAATTTTTTCATGCCTTCAGCAAGTATAAAATATATAAAGCTGGAAGGTCAGTACTATTTTTTTTAGATATAATTCATCACGCTTAGAACATTAATGATGTTATTCTGTAGAGTCTTGGATTAAAGTCATGGCTATAGGATTAGAAGCCAAAAACAATGAATCCTGTAACATCTGGATAAAGCTCTCAGTAGGAAAAAGAAAAGATGGGGAATCATACCAAGCACGCTGACATTCTAGCATTGCGACCACAGCACCAGCCCTTGTCCTTCAAGTACTGACACATGGGAAATCCCCACACTTCCTCTGGGCAATCTGCAAAATGGAGAAAAAAAAAAATAGGCACAGCTTTCATAGGCTATTTTTCTCTTACTTACAGAATACACAATGTATTGAGCAAACTGAACAGTAGTTAATGGTAGCAGAAGTGCTTAACTGTTCTAGTCCAGTACCAAAAACCATGGTAGTGTTATAAAAAACATATTCTCCCTGTAACAGATGGTTTTGGTTTATGCTGAATTTCTGATAAATTCACATTTTCCAAAACAATTTTAATTGAGTGTCTTTTATGAAAATCCACTGAAAAAACATTCCAAGGGACTAGAGAAGAGTTTGCAAATACTTATGGCACCCCATGCCATGCCATGAGTCACAAGATGTAAGCTGGACAGTCGTTCAATATAGCAGGACTTCAGTATTGCTTCTCATTGGGTTCTTCTTCTATCAAAAACATCTTTTAAACATCACACAGAACAATGTGTATTTGTTTATTTCAGTTCTGAAGGCCCGCACTTTGCTGCGAGGCAGAATGCTTGTTTCCCAGAAAAGAGCAGCTGCGAAGGCTCTTGCTGTTTCTTCATAACACCAAGAAGCATTTGCATCACAATCTGTGCTCAGTTATCATTAATATTTTGAATAACAACCCAATTTAACACTCACGCAAATGTGGGAAAACTAAAGTATGGGGATTACTTTATAGATGTTTGTAACACTCAGGTTAAATGTAGACTAACTCCACAATGTTTTGAATTTTCATTAGTGCATTTGTCAGCTGATTTTTTAGAATGCTGAATAAGAATTACTACTTTCTTAAACAAAAAAACCCAACAAATTGGCTAGGATCCTGGCTCTTTAGCACAGAAAGATGACTCGGGCATATTTAAAGATAAATCAATGTAATGGGATTAAAAAAAGGACAGCAGAAATACGACTCTTCAAATTTACCAGAAGTCCGAGATACATACATGTCAGGAGAAATCGTTTCATGGAAGTTAAGCAAAGAAAAAGGGAAATAGGAAACTATAAATGATACGACCCTCCTCCCCACAGTGAAAGCGCTCTGTTTTCTAGCTGTAGTCTCCAGTCTTTGCTGACCTCTAGAGAGTAACAGCAAGCAGGTAATCTTCTGCTGGCAACCTCAAACTTTTCTCTCCTTTTAGCCCTGAGAAATGTCAGATTGCAACTGATTTCAGCACTAGGAATGTACTAAGAATTTGTAAGTGCTTCATGACAAGATATAAAATATTAATTAAGTTCAAGTTAATTTTTGAGTACATGGAATAAAACAGTATTTCTACTGCAGAGATGGTAGTAAGAACTTACTGAATATATTTTTTGCAAAGGAAACAGTGACTGCCATGGTTCCTATTGTATGATTCATATTTATAAGTCTTTCTAATACATATGTTAAAATATTTCAAAATAAAAAATGCAAACTGAGTTAGAAAGATGAAATCATTGATCTTTTCAAGTTATCCCTTCTAATTTACACCCTGTCCTCTAGGCAAACTAATCATCCATGCAAGTTAAAGGTGCTACCCACCGAGCTACAATCTCAATATTAGTGCACTATACTCATGCATAATTCTGAAGAATTTAAACTATTGAAACTGTAAAATAGGAGAAAAAGAGAGGGAAACTAATGCTCTAACTTAGAATTTTTTGTGTATATCCAAAGTTGACCACATATCTACAATATTGCCTTGAGTTCTATTTATTTTTCCATATCCAGTCCACTCTCAAGCATATTGTTGATTAAAAAAAATAAATTGTAGGATGAATATATTTCTATAAGGTTTATATATGTATCAGCTACTTTTTAAAACCCTGGAAATTCTGTTAATGCCTGCAACTATTTTCAGATACAGTTAATACTATATAGCTCACTAGTTACTGTATTGTGCTTCTATCTGACAACACAGCAGCTGTTCTAAATGATATAAAACACCAAAAAACATTTTAAGTATGGGTATTCGATGGAAGATTTCACAGCAAACAGCACACGTGTTTAACAGCGCACGAAGCAATCATATTATAATTCAATATAGAGGAGCCAATCAGACAGAATTCTTCCCATGAGAAGAAAACACAATGGGGAATTCTACGGAATCATTTGATGCGATGAAATGGAGCTACGCTGGGGCATAATCCTAGAACCTATTAGTTAAACAGCTAAGATTTTACCTCTAAGCTAACCTCTTAAAAAGAGTAGATCACACATTTAATAAAACAAATTGCTGCAAATATTGCACCAAACTAAATCATTGCAAAAAAATAGTAATTCTGTTACATTCTAGAACAAAATCTATAAACCACAATATAATTTTAATGTGGAGGAAGTGAACATAGGAAACATAATAGAGTTAAAGCAGCATCATGAACAACATGAAAAGTTGTATCCTACTTTGGCTTTGTGGAACAAGGTGGTTCATTGGAAACCTACACAGATAAAACACTGATTAAAGCAGTTCAAAGATATTTGCCATTATTTTTCACTGTCCCCATAAACTGGATAAATCTGTTTGAAGTGATGAAACATTCTCGTGTAAATCACCCAGTTACACATAGCAGGGTAAGACAAAGCATACATTACAAAGAAACATATAACGCTGAATAAAACAGAAAAGAACAATTTCAGCCGTTAGGCACAGAAAAAATTCCTATTATTTCCCTCTGAGTTTAGTAACACTCATAGTTTCATGGAAAAGTTAAACAAGTGCTTAAACAAACTAATCCTGTCTTTATCATTCTTTTTCGACAATAAAGAACATTTTCCTCATAGCCATAATATCTCCTCTCCTAGAAAAGGATTTTAATTTTTGAAAAACAAGGAAGTTTGTGGATCTTAAAACACAGGTGGGAGTATCTTTTAAACATTCTCATACTTTAAGCAATCCCTCAGCAGGTTTACTAACTCTTCTTGTGACCACAGGGATGTCTCATGACTAACTGACTAACTTCAGTGGCTAATTTCTCACTCCTCTAACAGGCAGAAATGCTATATGGAGAAGCTGTCTTGACTTCAGTTTATTATATACTTGAAATACTGTGGAGGAGATTAACACTTTGGGGAACAAGTGCAAATACATCCAGATGCCAGCCACAACTGAAAAGTATTCACAGAATTTTTCTCTCTGTGCTGTCTAACAAAGGAGAATACAAAGCTTCAGGTCTATATTGGTAAACTATTTTAAATTTGAGTAAATGTAAAGTCTCATATTTTATCAGCAACGAGATGATATGAATGAGACTAAATTTTCTATAAAGTATGTCAGTTTACCTTTCCTCTTCTTCTGGGAACCTAATACTACTAGTGTTTTTTAATATTTTGTCAGAATTGATTTCTTGTTTCTTAACTTAGTCTTGAAAGTCATATGTTATTTCCTGTCCTCTATTTATTTAGACCTTTTTTTAAGACCTTAAGTAAACTGCTGTCAAGTTTTGTAGAGGAATTGGACTTCAGCACTCTTCCATTTTGTGTATCGTTTGTAATACTGCAATAGTAGTGGCCTATACCATTTGGAGTACCTGTACTATTTTGAACTTTGTTTGTAAAAGATTTTCTCTCTTTCTATTTAACCTCCGAATGAAAAAAATGGCAATACATACAGACATCTGGTATACTGAAAACATTATATTGAGTAGTAAAAAAGTACAAGTCACAACAAATATATGATATATTTATAATTAAATCAACTAAAACTTCCCTCACCATGATTTAATTCTCTCTGGATCAGGGAAAAGCTTCAGGCAAGCCTTATTGTTGTTACCATCCTATTCACAGATGCATTAAGACTTTTACTGGCTCAGCAGTGTTTCAAAGAAATTTTTTAAGAGTTGTTTAACTAACAAAACAATTAAGTGTAGCTAGGTGTCACGGTTTAAAGCTGGGCCAGCTATTAACCAGGTGGCAGATGCTCTCTGTTAACCCTCTCCCCCCCACCTAAGGGAAAGGGAAAGGGAAAAGGGAGAGAGACTTATGGGTTGGAAAGTTAAAACAGTTTTAATAAACTATAATAATGAAAAAGAATATAATAACAATAATAATAGAAATAACCAAATATATACAAATATGTACAAAACCAAGATCAAGAGCTTGGAAATCCTCCTCAGGCAGAATTGCTCCCCCCAGTACAGGCAGAGGGGAAAAGGCAGTAGCTCCCCCCAGCACCGGCAGAGGGCAAAATGCAAAAGCTCTCCTGCCATCACACCTGCAGGCTTTTAACTGGAGATTTGGCAAAGCTGGTACCAATCAGTGGGAGACAGGAGGGCCCCTCCCTCCTGGGCCCCACCTCCAGGAGGCAGTGGGTTAGTGATAAACAGGAAAGTGAGAATGACATGTATGGGATGGAATACCTTGCTGGTCAATCCTGGGTCACCTGCCCCGTCCAATCCTCCCTGCAGGTACAACCCCCTTCGGCTCTTTACTCGTAAGCAGTGACCTTGGGTTCTCTAAGGCTATTTGGCCTGGTTTGAGCCAAACCAGGACACTAGGAAACAACTAGAACAAAATATAGAACACAATGTTTTCTATTTTATCCTTCCTTTTTTGGTAGTTATAGAAAAAATATCTGGCAGTAGAAGTAAGATGAAAAGATTTCTCTGGCTAATCCTTCTGTATGTGCACAGAGGTTTCCAAGAAAGTTCAAGAGAATGGGACAAGCTTCTCCACTATCCTATATTAGGCCTTACATAGTTCTCCAACTCTAAGTAAGATACTACAATTTCTAGTGTGCTAACATCTAAAATTTACTTCGCACAGCTTTAGAGCACTATATAGTTTCTACGAAACAACAGGACCGACAGTTTTTATTGTTACTAGACAAATAAGCTTAACTAGGGTTCCATATGGTCTTGCAGTTTCTTCTTTATCTTCCTTTGCTAACGTTTCACAAAAATGTATTTGCATTTGTGCTTCTCATCTTTTTACTTTCTTGCAATTCCCAACTGTTCTGAGCTGCAGTTCCCCATATAACAACTAATTTGTTATGTTTTCTGCTTTACCTTCTGGAAGACATAGTTTTATTGAGATAAAGTATTGAACACTATTTGTTAAACTCATCCTGGCAGAAACAATCCAGATTTTGTCATGAAATAATTTCTATCCCAATGGTTAATGCATAATTTACGAAAAAGAAATCAGGGTTTTGTTTCACTTTTGTGGTACAGTATAGATGTCTGTTTTGAAATTCTTCATCTGCTTTTTAAAAAAAAAGTAACATAAATAAGTTATGAAAAATGACAAAGTACTATAAAATAGAGGATTCTGATTTTCTTGAAATGCACTTTATCTTTCGATTCTATTTTCAAGATTTTAAGATTTTATAGTATATACATAATGAAAATAGAAGAGATTTATTTTCTAGTAATGACGAAGTTCATCAGATTGTAAACGGCGTGTGGCAAAGAGAAGGCAGAGCTATCCTTTTAGTGCACACACTGAAGTTCCCACTCTACTTGTTGTATTGTGTTTAAGAAATCGTATTCTCCTTAGAAAAACAAGCATTGCTAATTTCATTCCTAAACTTTATCTTTACTTGGACAATTTATTATTGAAATGTTGCGAAACAACAGTCTCTTGAAGTGTTTCAGCATGAGAACGTAACTTCAAGAGAAGAATTTAGTACAGTTATGCTGATGGTACGCCCACAGCTAGTGCTGTATGAAACCACTCACGTGACAGTTTTTAGTGACAGATATCTTACACTTCCTTTAAAAACTACCATTAAGACTGAAATCAGTTTCTGTAGTGAATTGCACCTATAATTTTTTGCCATTTATTTTAATATGGAAATTTATTAGTGATTTGAAAGAATACTAAAATGTTAATATTAAGAATTTGAAATATATTTCAAAATAGTGTAACTATTATCAGTAGCTCCTAATAACACCATTCAGTGAGTTATCATTGCAGTATAATGCTGTCAGTTCTAAATGCTTAAATATATCTTTGTCTCTTACCACTTAAAAACTGCGTTGGATAAAAACACCTACATGTAAAATATTGCATGTAGCTATGTAATCAGTTAACGTAGAAGTACTCCTAAGAGACCTTCAATTTTCTCTTTATATTTTCTTATCTTTTTTTATTACAACAGTCACATCTCCTACTCCTTGGCTATTATTTTGATATTAACATCTACTTCAGCTGATTCCTTCCTGATGTCTTAGTGTCTCATCTGTGTCCATCCTCACAGTCTGTACCACTAATTTCCAAATTCCACTATAATTATGAACTATAATTCTCCAATTTGCCTCTCTACTTCAGTGTATGATTTAGGTTTTTAAGACGCTTAATTCCCACTGATTCATGGAGCTGTTTTTCAAAGGTTTTATTGATTTTTTTAAAAAATGTTCTCTATTTCAAAGCATGAGAAACCTGGAGTTCAGATACTTATTAATTAACTTCACTTGCATTTTTGTACCCCACATCCATTGCACTTTGGTGTCTATGATCTCTTTCTGTGATCACGAAAGAAAAAAAAAAACAGATGAAAATAAAAGAAATGCAAGACTATGTGAAGGCTCCATTTTGAACCACTCCTGGGCAGCTAGGGAATACTCAAGGCACAAATAAAAGGAGTGCCAATTGTACAGAAAAATTACAAGTGACTGAAGATCAGACACAGCTGTCAGTGTGAGGTAATTGTACAAGGACTGCCAAGCACATTGAAAAATCTCTGTATTAATCATATACTTGTCGGCCAACAATGCTTCGGGATTCTTGCCAAGACATGTAGATAAAGGTAACATGACATAGCACCTAAAGTCTGTACATGGCTGAATCCAAAAGGCTGGCACTACCCGAGACGTAACAAACCTGGGAATCATGTCCTTGCTTCGGTAGTTCCTGGAATATTGATGGTCAAGATTAAAAAAAAAAGCTATAATAAATAGGACTAAATTATTCCCTTTCCCCTTATTCCTAATTATCCTCTATCGCATCATTCCTATTTTAATATTTGAAGTTGTTAGAAAATCAATGCATCCTTAAGAATGTATGGTATATGGTCCAATTGCATCTTCACCCATATAAAAAGCTGTGATCTAAAAAGCCTTGGAAGGATCTCCTTCTGTCTAACTAGAGCCTTCCTTCTTCCAAAGAATATAGCCAGCATTCCTAGAAGTAAATAGCATTCTAAATGTAAATTTCCCTCTCTTTAATTTTTTGTTCTCCTTTTTTTTTTAATTAATCAGATTCTTTAAAAATATTCTTATTAAAATGTTCTTTGTAGAGAAAGGGATTTTTGTGTCTATTACGCTGAACATAACAACACATGATTAATAACATAAACATATTACTGAAAACTAAAAGGAAACCTTGAAGGGCAACACCAAGTGAAAGATGAATAAATGGTTACTGACAGTTTTAAGTCAGTGCTGGCATTTTAGTGGGGGCCACAGTAACGTAGGGAGGGACCCTCATTCTTCTAGACTACTACTTGGAAGGGCCTGAATGACTTGCAATCTAGACAAACCAGAGAAGCAGAGTGAGGATGGAGATGACAAGCTCAGGCTCAGAAGTAGCTCAGTGAAGAAGAAGTCTCATCTCCCAGGAGAAAAGAGAAAACAGAGTTCATTCTAGTGCTACCAACAAACCCATAAAACTGCCATAAAAGTTGAGGTTAGTAGCTGTAACAGGAAATTACAATAAATTCTTTGCTAACACTGTATTAAAATACTGCTTTTTAGACCTGTTCCCTAATTCTAGGAAGTTAGTACTAGTCATATTAAAAATCAACAACAGAAACAAACTCCAACTCAAACACCCAGTGAATAAGAAATAAATACGTCATATATATATTGTCTTAAATAATATGCCATTCCACTTATGTGATGATTCAAAAGATAGTAATTTTCCAAATGCACAAATCAAACTATTTACTAGTAAAAAGAATATTATATTCTTGTACTCAAAATTGTACATATAATATTAAAAATTTTACATTTTTGCAAAGTGCTGATTACAACAGTATTAACTGGAAAGGAAAATGACCCCTAATTTTTAAGTTAAATTACCTGAAAAAAATCTAATCTTTACTGGTAAACACGCTAAATGTATAAACTCTCTTTAGTGCAAAAATAAAATGGAATTACAAGATACAAAATCCATTAACTGCCCTAAAAATGTGTAAGCTAAAGGAAGAGTATTTTTATATGAACTCTTTATACTGTGATCACATATTTTTCTCGATTTAATTATGTATAAAAATTTATTTTCTTAGACTGGACAATGGAATAACCTGCAGTTGCTTTCAATAAACTCCAAGCAGAAGAGAGATTAATTTCAACACTGGCAAAGGCTGTTTTATACACTAGACTTGTCTACCTCTTTCAGTTAGAGAAAACTCCCACTGAAGCCAATTACCGCCTTTTCATACTACCGGACATCTCTCGTAGCACTCAGTTAGCAAGGTGTGACACAAATTTTAAAAAGTAAAAGAATTTATATCCTAAATCAGACAAATCCCATTTGCAAAGTAGGAGAAAGAGGTATAATATATGCACAGACACAATATATAGCTATCCTTATATATCTTTTAATGTAACCAGTAACATTAACAGAACCGTATTTTATAACTCCTGCTTCTAATTCTCCTCATCCCAGTCATCACTAGCTGGCAAATTTATGTCTTATCTTAGTAGAAATATGTCTGCTGTAACAAACATGAGATATGCCTATGTAAGAACTATAGGAGTGGATATATCATTATAATACATCAGAAGTCTTCTGCACAAAAAAACCTGTAACATCCAAACTGGAATTAACACTCAAAGGTCACATTGTACTTTAGATTTTTCTCACCAAGGCCTTGAAATTGCAATACTCAGTGCAGAATGTTATGCTTAAAAGGTACCCTGCTGAAGTCATTAAAATACTACAAATTGTTTAGCCTACTTACAAGTTGTAGACTGAAGAATTAGAACATGTACAATTGTATATTTATGTTGACATTATGCTACAAAGATGTGTAAAAAGGCAATATCCTAAGACTTATAAAAACCAATCATCATCACGAAAACTGTGGAAGATGTATTAAATGACTTTGCAGAAACTATATTACAAGATGGGAAAAAGTTCTCTTAAGTTTTAAACTGAAAGTGGGTAGATTTAGATTAGATATAAGGAAGAAATTCTTTACTGTGAGGGTGGTGAGACACTGGAACAGGTTGCCCAGAGAAGCTGTGGATGCCCCCCCTCCCTGGAAGTGTTCAAGGTGAGGTTGGATGGGGCTTTGAGGAAGGTGTCCTCGCCCATGGCAGGGGGGTTGGAACTAGATGATCTTTGAGGTCCCTTCCAACCAAAACCATTCTATGATCCTACGATTCTATGATAAGTTCTGTATTTGAAAATGCCCTTTGCTTTCAAAAGAAAGCTTTCTCTTTTTCTTATTTCAGTTTGAAATATTTTTTGTAGTTGTTCTCCCTTGTCAAATATGACAATGTGTTTATTTGCCTAGTTTGGTATAAAATGCATAATGAAGAGATTTTATGTTGAAACAATCCATTTTTTTTCCATTTCAGAAAAGGTAAATAGACAATTATTTGATACTTTAAAAGACTATTATTACATTCCTGCAGATGTTACTGAAATAAGTGGTATATTGAACATGTGTAGTTCATCATTTTCATGGTATTTTGTTTCCAGAGAATTCATGTTAGAGTCCTTAATGACGGCTGGAGAAAGAGCCATTAGTTCACATACCATAAGCTCTTTGCTCTTGACAAACAAAGGCTGTCACTACGCACAGACTCTATTCTTACAGAAGTCTTGGAAGGAATTACTCTATTCACACCAGCAGAAAATATACAGCAACATTGTGCCTCGACTTTGTGCCTCAACGGTGTTATAAATACTACCATCCAAACAGGAAAGTCATCGTGCTTACCAAAGATTTATAGCTTTAGTAATTCTTCTGCTCTCAGTATAATTAGTCTTTTTACACTTGATCTCAATAACAGTCATTATAAAAAAAAAGTGGAAGCTTTTTTTCTTCTCAGCTATGTAATTTTTATTATGTTCTAAAAATTCTGACTCCATTTCAGAGCACGAAATTGTTAGGGTATTCTTCTGAATCTCCTTGAGAGAGCACAAGCTATTTAACTGTGTACTGCACAGTGACAGGAGAAAAAAGGTTCTTAACAGGTAACTTTCTTAGGTCAGTAGTGTAATTGGCACAGGCAAACAAAACATTTTTCTTTCAATGGTTATAAAAGTAAAAAAAAATTCTGTCCTTTGATAATAATTTGTATAGAACTCATTTTTTTCTTTAACTTTAATCTGAAATCTCTACGACCTTTTGCAGATATCTGAGTGTCTACAGAATTTCTTATAAATAGACAGTAGTTATAGGACTACCATTGTGATAAAGCTATAAAGGATTGCTCAAGGAAACAAAGCATGGAAGAAATGTTAAATGCAGTTCTTAAGCCACAGTCCTGAAACAGTTGGGGTCCCCAGAAGCAAGGGATGTTGAAAATACCTTAGACACTTGATTAACATAGATATACAAAACAAAGGGAAGCTTTTACAATTTGAAGAGTGGTAATGGCTGTAAGATAAGGAGACTCCAGGATGGTCTCACTTCAGATGGCTGGGCCATAGGATGGGCAATGCATGAGATAAGGGAATTGCAACAGCTACCCGAAGGATGTGGCCTACGTGATCCTCAGACTGAGTTTGCGCAGAAGCAGGGGTCAATCAGCGAACACAGTGAGGAAGACTACCGGCCTTCATCTGAAGACCCCCGACGACCACCAGGGAAAACAACTGCGCATGCGAACGGACATTTGCATATCTCATGGCTATGTAAATGACTTCTCGGAAATCCTATGACTATGTATAACGTTATGGTATATATTCTCTGAAAATTTGCCAAACCGGCGGAGCACTCATGGTGGATAATCCCCAGTGCTGCCCAGCGCTGCAATAAAGAATGCCTGCTTAATAACACACTCTGGTGTTATTGAGTTTTCTTTCGGACTCCTTACCCAGCCGCACCTAGCTTCCCACTTCGGTGAGGAAAGTTAGAAAGCAAGGGGGTTTGGAGATCTCCGATTTTTGTATCAGTCCTGATTCATAGAAGGAAGTCATCAGACAAAATATCTAAAATTGAAGGATCCCTAGAAGAAGTGATAGAAAACAAGAAGTTGTAAACAGCAAAAAATTGCCAAGGCCATATGGCATTCCTCCAAAAACTAAAACCAGGTTGAAATTGCTAAACTTCAGTGTGCAGCTTCTTGATTAAAACTCTTTGGTTCTAGAGATCTGAAAAGCAGGTAATGTAATATTAATGCTTATGAAGGGCTCGAGGGAAGGTCCAGGGAGCTTCCAAACAAGAAGCCTCACATTTATATGGAGAGAAAGTATTTTAAAGAATAGACTCATTGGATATATGAGCAAATATAACATATTTGGGAAAAGTGAACGTGACTTTCTTAAAGGTAAGTCACATCTGACAAACATGTCTGAATTTTTTTTGAAGGCTTCAAGTAATGCTTAGACAAGAAAGATAGAGTGGGTTTTCAAACGGCCTTCAACAAGACCATTAGAGAAAGTATGGAAACACAGAACAAGATAAAAAGTATTCCTATGGGTAAGTGATTGACAGAAACAAAGCATGGGAATCAAATACCATTTTTCACAGAGGACAGAGATCACCAGCAGAGGCCTAAGGAGACTTGTGCTGGAACAGGTTGTTGATCAAATTCACAAATGATCCGAAAAAGTTAATGAAGGGTAGGACAAAGTCTGCTGATGATCCTAAGGGTAATAAAAATTAGAGATGAAATGGCATATAAAATTCAATGTAGATGAAAGTGATTCAAATTGGGAAAAATTAACTTTAAATATACAATGAATGGCTTTGAACTGAGAGCTGACAGTTTGATGAAAAGATCAGCCCAGTACTAAGAAAAGGAAAAAAAAAACATTAAGAATTATTAAGAAAAAAACCCAGAAAACACTATTATGCTACTATATAAATCCATGCTGCACCTGAACCTTGAATTCTGTGTTTGGATTTGTTTTTTTCAACTTGGACAACAAGTAATACCACGCAAAAAGATGCAGAAAAGAGAAACAGGATTGTCATAAGTAAGGAACATTTTAATAACAGGAGCAAGTAATATGAAAAATTAAAGCTGTAAAACAGATAAAAGGGGAACGAAAAATCCGCAAAATCATGAATGGGATGGAGAAAATAAATAGGGACAGATGTATACTGGCTTTTACACCCAAAATTAAGGGGCATAAAAAAACTCCATGGAGTTAGCAGCCCTAAAACAATTAAAAGGAAATGCTTCTTCCTACAACATGCAGTTAATTCCTTACTGTAGCATGCTATAGATGCTATATGTTCAAAAGTAACCTGAAGGATTCAAGGAATAAAAACCCATCAAGGATTATTTAATGCAAATATTCATGAGCCAAAACATGCCGGAATCAAAAAGAGTATTTGGGGGAAGTATTGCTTTGTGCTGCCTGTGATTTTATACTCCTCTCTATATGCCTGCTATTGGCCTATATGGAAGACAAGATACCAGAACAGAGGAACCTTTGATGTTAACAAATTGCATGATTTCCATGTCTCTGCTATGGATACTGAAGCCAAGCTGTATATTGATTTTGTATCTTCATTCTACTTTGTTATCAAAATATCATTTTATATAAAAATTAATGTCTTCTTTCATATACTGATGTCGCATCTGTCAAGAAATAGGCCTGAGAATGTGATATAAGTAATACACACATTAAACTTATAATCTCAGGTCTATCAATGTAGCAGATAGTGTGAAAGCCAGCTAATTCATTAACATATCAAACTGTACTTCAATAGCAAAGCAAAGAATTACAGATATTCAGTACCTGTAGTAGTGGAGACAGAAATAAGTTTGCAAAATTCTCAGCTATTTCAAGTATTTAAGTACCTTGAAAGACTCAACTAATATAGTGAATATGATGAAAGTTTGGTGCTTATTTTAAAACTGGGACTATCTCAGTGGATTTAAACTAACAGATGATCTGTTTCATAGTGTGTTTCAATCATAAAAATAACATGGAAATTATGTCACTCAACTTTTTCATTCCTCCACTAATACTAATGAAATTACAATAAATCTGCATTCAGAAGTGTTAAGCTTGGATCATAACCAAGGGACAATTATTTATCTTTAGCAATTCTGAAATCCTAGAGGATTCACATTACAAAGTGATACCAAAATGTTGCACGCACTTTCCAGTACTAGGACAAAGACAGAATAATCATTGAGTAAAGATTATTTAAGATGAATAAGTAATTCTAATTTATATCAATATAAAATTCTTGATAGCATCTTCTGAGATTGTAATTAAATAGAATTAAATGTCATTTTTCCTTCCCCTGAGATTTTTCAGTGGAAAGTAATCTTTATCACCCTCAGCACGCACAGCCTACTTTGTCTCTTTGTATACACTGCCAAACTCAGTCAAGGCAGTACTGAAACACAAATACTCCAACCTTTTTCGGGTCTTCCATAGCATCTATATTCCATGACATCGTAGTATCTCAGTCTACTTCTAGGATTCCACACAAAGGAGAGGAACTACTTAAACTGCCTTTTTCCTTCATGGGAAAGATTAAATCTTCCATGGCTAAATACTTCACAGTTCCTTGAGTTTGTATTTTTCCTAAAAATCCCATCACTAAACAAGATTTTGCTGGAGGGAGTGGGGGGCGGGAGAAAGAACAATGTTCTTCCATTGGAGGAAATAGAATCAGCTGTCATCAAAATAATTTTCAAAACTGAATGCTAAGGTATGCTTTAGTTATGTGCATTATAGAAACATTGGCTTTCTCGATTATAATCTCTTACTGTGTACACACAAAATTATAAATGTAGGATAGTTTTAGGTTTTAATATATTTTTGCTACATTTATTAATGAAAAATACTTTAATAACTTAGAAAGGTATTGCTGTCATTTAACATCTGTAAAACTTACCTAGTTAATATTTGTTCACGCTTCATATTTTTTTCAGAATCAATTTTGATAGAAAACATCTGGGTTTTAGTGACTAGTTAGCTCTGTCATGTGCCCTGTGCAGCAGTATCTAAAGATGCCTTGGAAAGGAAATCAAGCTTTTTGATCTTTTGCTTGGAAGTGTTTTCCTGTGTTGCCATGGTATCAGTGATAGCTATTTTAAGACTTGGCTACGGAATATCTTTGAAAATATACCTAGGCAACACATAAATCATCTGTACTCTAATACTTCTAAAACAGTGACTAATCTTTCCATATTTCAGTGGAACGGAGTGATATGAAGCCATTATGTTTGTGTAAGGAATCTTTTAGAAAATACAGTTTTGAAGTTTTTGTTCACTGAATCCACCTTATTCAAGGGCTTTTCAGTTTTCACAAATCTGATAAAAATCTGACATGAATTTTGACTATCCTTGGCATCCCTTTCAGTTTCCTTAATTACGTTCACTAGCTTTTAAAAGTTAGAGCTTAACAAATGTAGCCAAAGTTTATATTTACATAACTTGAAAGTCCAAGGCTCTTACTCTTCTGCAAAAGGTTTCGTGACTTCTTCCAGAGTGCCTTATTGAGAAGCTACTCTCTATAGCTTCCAGGATGGCTCTAGAATTCCTCTGCCCAGTATGTACCACCTTCTTCCTAGAGCAGTGACCTAGCGCTGGAAATCCTTAAAAAAGCTGGTGTTCACGATTTGCAGTACTCAAGCTAACCTCAAAAAGGGTTTCTATCAGACAGCTGTCATTGAAACTACCTATACAACTACACCTATGTCTTTTTTCAAATTATGAAATACTTATTTATAAGTAGCTCCTTAGCAATAGTAGCATTCATGTGTTTTTTCCTCAAAACAGAGGATATCACATTGAAGAATCACTGGTTTCTAGACTGGTACTGATGTGTTTAGTGGTATGGAGAATGGAAAGAAGAGAATCAGAATACAGAAACACATCAATTCCTTTTTAAGGAAAGTCAAGTCTTTCAGAAAACAACTTAAATTTGCAGTTACTGTCTGTTAAGGGATAATCATAGTCCAGTTGCTACATTGCCTGAGAAATGTATTAGCTGAATGTAAGATACAACAGCTCCCAAAAATCCTAAGAATAGCTCCTGAATAGAGGCACAGTTTGTTTTAACCTAAAAATCATTAGCTAACTGATTTTTTCCAGAAAAAACTGCCATAATGGCTCACTATGTAAACAGGTTTACGTAAAAAGTCTCTAATAAATAGTAAAATCCTTACTACTCTGATGTAATTGACTATCCGATGCAGTAACAGTGAAGAAAAACCCCAAAGGAATCAATTATACTAATGGCTAAGTGCATTTTATCCATAGAAGAATCTCTGTATAAACAGCCAATTCTCCTTAGAGAAAGCCAAAGTAAAACTACATAGAATTTTCCAAGACCTGTCATAATATTCCTTATTAACTGAAATTTAGTATTTGGTACTGGTTATAATAGCAGTGGAATTTAAAGACAGGTGTTAAAAGTCACTGGCTTCAACTTCTTTTAATTTAATTGAAATTTGACTTTACACAGCACCTCTTGGTTGTTGTAGTTACTAATAAATCAAAACAAAGGCTTTCATGATCTTAAGAGTTCTAAATTATTCCCAGCATAATTGGAAATGTAGTCTCCTCACAAAAATTTCCAGATGAATTTAGCTTATTTATAGACACACAGAAGGACATTGTATACAGACTGCAATAAGCAAGACTGTGACTACTGGCACCTATTTTCATCAGAAATGCTCCCAAAGTATTCACAGCAGGTCCAATGGCAAACTCAGTCAGGCAATCTTGCAATATCTTTACTATTTTTAGAATATATGAGAAATGTAAGGCATTATTCCCCGTAGTGAGCTCCTCAGACACAAAAAAACCCAAACTTGTGATAACCACGGTGACTCGATAGCCCGCCAAAAATAGCATAGTAATATTTTGTTTGTATTTTCTCAACTCATCACCTCAGATTTATAAACACTACGTTAGGCAACAAAACATGTAAAATTTCTTCCCATGAATATCAGTTAATTCCAGTTAATATGAAGTGAAAAGGCAATTTTTCACTGGCCTCAAACAAGACTGATCTTGGTACTAAATAAAACTTCACTGCCAAACAACATACAGCCCAGTCATCTCAAGTTATAGCAACCATCAGTCCCCAGCAGCTTTTTTGTGAGCTGGCACATCTGCTTCAACTAGGCTTATGAGAACAACCATCTGCATTAATGAAGCAGCAAAGATGGAAAATGTGTTACTTTGGGGGAAAGAGCTCTGAGATGGACTTGCCTCAACCTTGACCTTAATGGTGTGCACCTCAAGAAAATAAAAAAGCTTTTAAACTGGGCAAAATATAATATAAATATAAAATAGAGCAATGATATTTTTAAAATGCATTTTTAAAAACGTCAAAGTCTCGAAGCTACTATGTGAAGATAAAATAAGTATAAATTGCTCTATAACAGAACTTCCCACTGTGTCCTTGCAGGCAAGCCCTTGCTTACTGGACTGATTTCAAACAAATAAGTGATTTCCTGTGTTGCAGCAAATTCTGCCCAACTATCTCTGCTTCTTAGGAAGATCTTCTATCCATCACCGCAGAGATCTAGCTATAAGTCTGCATCCTAATACTCAAACTAGCCTCTCCACATAAGGCTTCTACAGGTCTCTGCAATCTCTGGTTGATGCCTACCTAGATTAGCCAGTAGCTTCCCTGAGCTTAGTGTAAGAGCCTGGGCAAGTGAAGGGACTACCTACAGTCAAGATTATATTGGCTCAGGGACCACACAAGCAAACTGGAAATACACAAGTGCATGTGACCAGATGGGATGCATTTCAGGAAGCTGAGGCAACTGGCTGGTGTCACACGAAGACCACACTCTATCATCTTTGAAAGGTTATGTCCATCAAGGGAAGTTCCTGATGACAGGAAAAAGGCAAACATCACACCCGTCTTCAGTCTAACCTCAGTTCTCAATAAGCTTATGGAGCAAATTTTCCTGGCAACCATGCCCAGGCCCATGAAGAACAAGAAGGACGTTGAGAATAGTTGGCAGGAATTTATCAGGGACCGACAAACTTTATTGCCTTCTGTGATTAAGTGCTGGCTCCATGAACTAGGGGAGAGCATAGTCATAGTTTACCTTGTCTTTAGTGAGGCTTTCAGCAAGGTTTCCTTAGTATCTTTATAGACAAATTGGAAAGATATGACTCAGACAGGTGGACTGTAAAGTGGGTAGAAAACTGATAGGACTCTGAAGCTTAACAGTGAAGCCTGCAGGTTAAGGGGTGTGATTATTCCCCCTTTTTAGCACTTACGAGAATATCTAGAGTGCTTCTTTCGGCTCTCCAGCCCACCACACTAACATACTGGAATGAGTTCAGTGGTGGCAAGAGGACTACAGCGCTGCAGAGAAGGTCAAGGAGGGATCTAACTGCTGTCTGACTACCTAAAGGAAAGGGAACAGAAAAGATTAAGCCGGACTCTTCTTGGAGGTGCACAATGAAAAGACAATAGACAATGCATGAGAGCTGCAAATTCTGAATGGATACAAGGAAAAAACTTTGGGGTGATGGCAAACATTGGAATGGGCTGCTGAATCACTGCCCTTGGAGATATTCAAAACATGACTGGACAAGGCCCTGAAAAACCTGATCTAAGTTGGCCCTGCTAAGTTGGAACTACTTATGTGTTCTTTCCCA
Source organism: Nyctibius grandis (assembly GCF_013368605.1). Classification (NCBI taxonomy): domain Eukaryota; kingdom Metazoa; phylum Chordata; class Aves; order Nyctibiiformes; family Nyctibiidae; genus Nyctibius; species Nyctibius grandis. The sequence continues at coordinate 48,503,609 of NC_090662.1, read as the reverse complement.
AAAAAAAGAATACTGTAATTTCCTTTTATTCCTCCTAAAGGTTCTTCTTTGAGAATACTTTTTATCCTGCAAGCTGAGAAAAATCAAACAGCTAGAAATTCCAACATGCAATTTGGCTTCATTTCTATACTGCTATGAAACTGCAGTATCTCTTACCACCTTGCATGTACATCTGTTTGTTTGAACTTAAAACAGGTTATCATATCTGATCCTTTGGTGGTGTCTGAGTAACAATAATATAGTAAAACCTTATGCACTGGTCTGGAAAAAGAACAGGAAGACATGTCCTCTTTGCAATAACAAGAAACATCCAAATGTTTCAGACACACAAACTTAATGACAAGTGTCTGAGAAGTTCATCATTTTTTAAAACTCTGATGTAAAAGGCATTGAGAAACTTTGACTGTGTCTTCTTTTTCTTTGTTTTTGGTGTGATCTGAAGTATTGTGAAATAACTGAAACTAATGTACTTCAAAAACTCTTAAAATTGTTGCAGAGCAAGATAAGAATAACATGAAAACATTGTTAAACCAAGCAAGAGCTAGCATGCGTCACGTTCAGTCTGGAGCTGTGCCTTAGCTGCCTGAGCAGCCAACTGTTAAAGAGTAGCAGCTGGGTTCCACCTGCCTTTCTGACCGCAGAGTTCCCTTAAAGAGCTGAAATAAACTTTGCAAATCCACCCCTCTCAATTTGGTTGATATGATGATCAGGTTCTAGGACTTAAGAAGCACATGGACCGTCTGGAGCAAGTCCAGAGGAGGGCCATGAAGATGATCAGAGGGCTGGAGCACCTCTCTTATGAAGACAGGCTGAGAGAGTTGGGGCTGTTCAGCCTGGAGAAGAGAAGGCTCTGGGGAGACCTTCTAGCAGCCTTCCAGTACCTGAAGGGGGCCTACAGGAAAGCGGGAGAGGGGCTTTTTACAAGGGCATGTAGCGACAGGACGAGAGGTAATGGTTTTAAATGGAAAGAAAGTAGATTTAGATTAGATATTAGGAAGAAATTCTTGACTGTGAGGCTGGTGAGACACTGGCACAGGTTGCCCAGAGAAGTTGTGGATGCCTGTGTGGAACACAGAGAAGTGCTCAAGGCCAGGTTGGATGGGGCTTTGAGCAACCTAGTGTAGTGGAAGGTGTCCCTGCCCATGGCAGGGGTGTTGGAACTAGATGATCTTTATGGTCCCTTCAAACCCAAACCATTCTATGATTCTGTAATTCCATGACTTCGGCAAACAATCATTTAGACAGCTCAGCTACATACCACTTGCCTCAGGAAAGCCAGCTATTTAATGTTTTTCATTATGCAGAATTTACCTTTCAAGTAAAGATACCAACTTTCTATCAAAAATTAAAAAAAAACACATTTGAAGGAAAATTTGCCTGTAGTGTGAATCCCCAAATAATTTTCAGGTTGTCTCCCCAAGAAAAACTGTTATATATGTACTGTTCCATAATGTTCTAAACTGGTAATGCCCCAGAGCACAGCACTCACATGAGTGTTTTTTGGAGTAATATCTTACATTACAAGGACTCAATTCTGCTCCTGGTTGTACATATACAACTCAACATAAATGGATGTTGCATACAGACAGCCAAGGGCAAAATCTGGTAGAAAATATTTCAAAAGGATGAAAACATATCGGATTAAAAAAGCCTCCACATTTTACAATTGAAGTAATGGAATAAAACCAGCTGTATTCATAACCACATAAAAACATTCTGCATTAATGTCCCTAATTTCAGTAAGAATATTAGGAATATTGGCATAACAGAAAAGCTACAGGGCATCCGTGAGTGAATGACCCACATAATGTAATTAAAACCAGTACTAAATAAGCCATTGGAATGGAACAAACACAAGGAGGTTACTAATTAAAAGGTATAATATCCTCAACATGTAAACTGGCAGCCACAAGTTAAGCTCAGAAGAATTACCTTCCTGGTTTTCAAACTGTTCTGACAACAGATGGTAGCAGCAGCCTACACTGCAAACTGCTTTGATTTCAGGCTTGGCAGTAAAAATTCGTAGTGTGTTTGCAGCAAGATCACCACATGTATGTAGACCCACCATCATACAGTCCTAAGAAGAAAAAGAAAAAAAAAGGCAACAATAAAACATCTCCCTCTTCAACTGAAAGAGTACGAATAACAACAACAAACTCCAAAACCCAAACATGTTGCAAACAGTTACTGAGTGGTGAGGTTTAAATACACAACTCCATGAGGACTCCTGCTGTTCTGTTCTAGAATTTTTCAATGCATAATAAAAGCTCTTCAGTGCTAAGAAAACATGGTGCATTGCCTCTGTGGAGAGTCAGACTGCCCATTGCTTTGTTTGGGTAAGGAACTATGCATCTCTGTACTCTACCTTCACTGGCCATGAGGAAGCAGAAGTTCAAGACTATGAAAGCAGCTGTTTTACCTCCATGGAAGGGAACATCTAGGTGATGACTGGTCACGGGCCGTTTTCTCCTATCTTTCCTAACTTTCCTGTTATTATTATTACTACCACTGCTACTTCCTTTTCTTACTTCAGATTTACTGCTATAAGTCTGGCTGGACCTATATTTGGCATTTCTGCTACTTTGAATTGCTACAACCAAACCCATTTCCTAAATGTAAGTGTAATTTGAAGAGCAGGCCCTTCTCCACTTAGTTATTTCCAAAACTGCAGCACAGCCACAGTTTTGCAGTGTGCCTACTACCATTCAACCACAAACAGGCATTTTCTTCCATAGCACAAAGTAAGAATGCAGCTTCAGGTGCTCTGTTCTTCTGTCCATTCTATCTTCTGGTTTCCTTTCCCCTCAATTTCCCTTTTCCCTCTATTTCTCCATCCAAATTAACCCTCTTCTCACCATTCATAACAAGGTATTTCCCTTTTGGCATTCTTAGGTGGAACCCACATGGTAAACATGGTGTTGCTTTGAATTTCAGCCTTATTTATTAACAAGGTTATCAACAAGAAATTAGCCCAGGGACATTAAATTGTGATACTTTTCTATAATCATTTTTACTTTACGTGCACATCTATTTTTGCTGTTGTATATTTGATTTTCCCATACATCTGTATTATATAGTATTGTATGTGCGAAACAGTAAAACCTCCCCTTTCTTCCTCTGTTTTTCAATTCTTCCCATCCCCCTTCTCACCTTGCACTTTGTGCTGCTTCTCTGTACTTGCCCTCTCATTGTCTTAAGATCCAAAATTTTTAGGTGGCAAAAGTTCAGTTTCAGTCCAGCTTTTTTTTTTTCTAACGGTCAGCTTCAGTTTGCCATTCCACAAAGCTTTTTTCCACATGCAATTACAGAAATAGTGGAACAAGACTAAAGTTTGGAAGCTAAGGGAAAATGTGCACTTGCAAGGGCAGCATTTAAACCCCAGGACAGGAAAAGTTAGAGAGATTCTTTCAGGAGAAAGCTAGTAGAAAATGGCTACCACATGCAAGATACAGGAAACACATTATCATAGAATCATAGAATGGTTTGGGTTGGAAGGGACCCCTCAAAGATCATCTAGTTCCAACACCCCTGCCATGGGCAGGGACACCTTTCCACTAGACCAGGTTGCTCAAAGCCCCATCCAACCTGCCCTTGAACACTGCCACGGAGGGGGCATTCACAACTTCTCTGGGCAACCTGTTCCAGTGTCTCACCAATCTCACATTATGATGCTCTAAACTTCTGAACAATAGGAGGGCAGTCTGTCTGTGTCAGGTACACGTTTGGACCACCACTGACTTCAGTGAGGTTGCCTGGGTTGTCTGAAAGTACTTTCTGGATCATTGGCTTAAGTGTAGCAAAATTTGACATCTCAATATTAGTCCTGGGCTATATACAAACATGCATTCCTATACCCATATTTCATCAGCAGATTAATTTCAGAACTTACGGTATGAATCAGTAAAAAACTAATTTTACCCATTCCTCATTTGTCCCTAGCTTAGGAAAATTTGAGGAAAAAAAAATCAATTTATGGTTACAATAAAAAATGGTAAATATTTGCAAAACTATTTCTAAAAATTATTTTCTTTCTAACAATTCTCAAAATACTTTAAAAACATGTAAATGCGCATTTTAAAGTTTTTTTATTACACATTCATCACACATAATGTGCAATTTGGTTATTAATATTTTTTAACATAATGAAGTTTTTACCTTTTCTGACATTATTTTTTTTTTTAATAAAGAAAGGCAGTGATATAGGATTTCTTCTGCCTTTTACATCATACAAATTACATGCTATGAGGATACAAAATCCAGCTGTGAAAATGTAAAGGCATATGCTTCATCAACAAACCCTGCTGTTCAGGGTGTCTTTTGCAGACAGACATGAGCTTGCTCCACACATTCTCAGATACTCAGTAGGATTTATTAGCTCAAATTATAGGGCCATCACACAAACCTATGTTCTTGAATCAGAGATGAATTACACCCCTGAACATAATAGTTCAGTTACTACTGAACACAGACAAGTTTTCACCTTTCCATGAAAGACTGAATGTATCTACCCAATCAATGTACGTTAGCTGAGGCATAGGAACTAAACAGCCATACAGCTCCTAGACTTCTGTCACTGTCTTTGGGCAGCTGAGCTTGGGCTTATTCCTGTAGACACAATCCCTGTCAGCTAGTAAATTACTAAATGAACTTAAAGTAAGCCCGAAAAGTCAAAATATAAAAACATGATTTGCAAAGAGGGCTCTTTACAAACTATGTTCAGTACTATACACAATAAATTCTCCTATGCCTTCAAAGTTTAATTGAAACTACAAAAAATACAAAACTTAAAAAAGAAGAAATTTCAGGAAAATTGAAGTTCCAGTGCTTAATATATCCATCTATCTGGTAAATATAACTCTTCTCATAATAATTAGATGTTGTCTATAACCACACTTGTAAAATACTTGAATGTGCTAATATGTATGCTGTTAAATTTGACAGCTGATTATTATCCACCCCACAAATTCTAAAGGCTGCTTTACATATTCAAAATAATCGCAACATATATATTAAAATAGAAAAACAATCTGTATCTGGTAGACATACTTCTGCTAACTGGCTGAAAAACATCATTGGGCCAGAGTATCCATTTACACCACTGATAGCACTCTGTGTACACTCAGCAAACATTATGTACATATGAAAATGGCAATATAAAGACAAAGGACAATCTACTTCAAATATTATTAAAATAACCTCCAGATCTGCTATGATGTCACTGAGTTCTGTTTCTGCAGTGATGCAAGAGGTCAATGGAAAATACAGGTTTGATTCACTCAACTTGCTCGCTTTAGCCTTGAGAGATGCCATTTTTCTTTGCACCTTTTCCTTTTCACAGAGTTCCCCACAGTTACACTGAGATGAAGAAAATACTTCCACAGCATCTGCAGGCAGAACACTTAGAACAGTGAGAACCTCTTCAGAAAGTCTGCTCTCATCAGACTGTGTCCGAGCCACCAAAACAACTTCAGTTTGTTTGCTGGTTTCAGATGTAGCTATTTCTGTGAAACCACAAGAAGGAACAAAATCTTGGATAGTCACTTGGTCCTGACTTTGAAGACTGCTGTCACTATTTAAGGGCTTTTCGCTGATTGCTTTACATTTAGTTTCACTTTCCACTGGCCTGTCATTTGCCTTTTCCAAGCTCTGGCTTTTGCGGTTTGCTCTTCCTCGACTCTGATATGCTCTCCAGTGTTTCTTCAATTTTCTGTTCCTTTCATAAGCACCATTAGTGTTGGTGTTTGAGGAGTCAATTCCATAAACTTTTAAGTTATATTGCATGGACAAAAAAGAACTCAGGTAGCCTTTTCCAGAACCTATATCAATCACCTAGATAAGGAGTGGAAAAAAAAAATCACTATATTAATGAGCAAAAAGACACACTTCAATCAAATGCAAAATAATTCCCTAAAAATTTAAGCATGGATTTCATAATTACATTATCAGTTATCCCTCCTAATACATTGAGTTCATTTGCTTTGTTGATCCACCTGGCTTTAAAACACAAAATTATGTCTTAAGAGATTTGCTCCAGAAAACACACACTGCAATGCTTATGCAATGCTCATGTCCTGACTCGCTGGGAAAGACTTTCAGTATATTTTTTGACACAGAACTTCCTAATGCTAAAGAAAATAACCATAAACCACCAACACCACTACCTGCCTTTGCTAAACTGGGTCAGGATATAGAGTTAGCAAAGAGAGCATTCACAGTATTTAGCTTTAGGCACCTAGCTCCCATATTGAGGAGTCTGTATGTCACTAGGTATACCGAAATAAGCATCTTCAGGTTCGATGCCTCACATAATCACTTCAGATGTGACCTAAAAATAGGTGATATTAATACCCTCTCTTCTGTCAGAATGTTTCTTTATACCACTTTCCCATTCTGTGCAAATGATCCATACAGCTTTGATTAACGTAAGGATGCTTTTGTAATAAAACAAAGGGGCTCACATGGCACATACAATCAGAATGGTTTGGGTTGGAAGGGACCTTAAACATCATCTAGTTCCAACCCCCCTGCCATGGGCAAGGACACCTTCCACTAGACCACGTTGCTCAAAGCCCCATCCAACCTGGCCTTAAACACTTCCAGGGAGGGGGCAGCCACAACTTCTCTGGGCAACCTGTTCCAGTGTCTCACCAACCTCGCATGTGCTTTCACTGCCTGTTCTGGAGGAAGGAGTGAATAGAAAACTAGTTACAGTTTTGTCTCATAGCTGATAGCATGTGCTACTTCTGTGTCTGATATAACACAGGAAGGAAAACACTCTACAGAGTAGTAGCAGAAATAAGAGTTGAACCTGACAACTTTAGGTACGTAATCACAGCTTTATATTATGTGTGCTTTAATTTGTAAGAAATACATACACATAACAAAATATTTTACAAGAATAGGCAGAGTGTCACTTCTCTAAGGAAAGAAAATTATAATGTTCACTTCTGTTCAGGTATCTACCAAAAATTACAGTGACTAGATATAATTGCTTCTTTGTAGATGTTCCTGAAAGTGTTTGATTGAAGAACATCTATGTCTTGTTCTTGGCCTGTCACACATTCATAAGAAAGCTTACACTGACATTTGTAAGTCCAAACAGCAGCATACACTACATGGATCCATCTTAAACTCAACTGCATAGTTTTTTTACCAGGAAAGAATACTCAGTATAGCAATACTCTTCCTGAAATGAAAAACAAAGATTTATTCCTTATTCCAAGACAGTTGAAGATTTGTACAGCCATGGAATTAGAAAGAAAAATTTGAACCAATGTCACTAAAGACAACGTAAAACAGTGGAGAATACACACTATTAAGTAAAAATCGTTTACCTAGGCTGCATGTGCCTTTCTCATCTGCACTCTTCATGTGATATTGCTGCATATTTGCCATCTAGGGATGCTACAATCCTCAGATTTCTTGAATGAAATCAGTACAGGAGTGGATTAAATGAAATAGAATTGATATAATCTAAGCATACTTTTTGAAAATGCTATTTATTTATCACATTTATCACCAATATTCTCCTCGATTGTTTAAAAGTGAAGGAAAGAAAAATGTTCAAGTATTAATTTTACTCACTATTTTATGTAGTGGATATTACTATTACACAGAATATGCACACCTCCACTTCTACAAGACTTTTAATTAGTTCTGTGAAAGGCAGCAGTTGGACACAGAGTCAGCTAGGGAATTATTCCTAACTCCTACGTGTGACCTCTAGTGGCTGTAAAGACAAGCTGCTGTTTGGGTAAGGTTTTTTCAGTTCCAAGTAAAAAGAAAACAGTCATATACCTGTAAATTACCACCAGGAGAATAGTTTCAAAATGAAAGAAAAATTTGACTAAAAATAAGCAGGCAATGATCTTGTGCTAAACAAATAGATTGCATTAAATTAATCCCTGTTTTACCTTCCCTTGATTACATAAGGAAAGGTAATCAGCAATCCATAGAATATCTGCCAAGCATGAACTTTTAAAATGAAATTTCCATGATATAATGAACTCTAAAGGTCTTGTCCATAGTGAGCCTGGTACTATGTTTAAACACAGTTTCCAGCACAGCACAATCAAGAACTTCATTTCCAGAAGCATTCCAGCATTTCCCAGCACCAAATCACAAATTTAATGGATACTAAATGCAGAATTATATCATACTTACATTAGACATTGCAACTCTTGCTGCATATGCTGCAATTTCCAAGGAAAACTTCCACAAATACATTAAAGAAAATAAATGTGCATTTAAGCAAAGAAGAACCATCACTGGCTTCTTTTCAGTTTAATCAAGAACTTCTTTATAAAATAAAGTTCCACTTGTACAATAGGAAAAACACTTAAAAGGGGCAGTAAACAACTGAAAAAAAAACCCTTTACTTAGTTTGCTTTAATGTTTTAATTCAAATCATTAACCTAGAAGTGATGACAGTAGTAATAATGTTTTTGCTTTTATTCTCATTTTACTATTTATTATACTACATTATAAAATACCATAAGGGAGTAATATCCTCTACCACCCATTATACATCATGGGTATTGAGGTGAAATGAAGGGCATTTTTCAAGCCGTCAGTGATCTGTAATATCTGAAAGAAACACCCCGAGGACACGTGCTGCTGTAAAACGTGTTGTATTTTCATAGCTCCAGATTTTTTAATTAAATGCTGCATATATTTTGTTTTGTGAGAAGGATAGGAAAAAATCAATAAGGAAAAACCTCTCCTAAAACTTTACAATTCCTATTTTTTTAAGTCGAAAAGTAACAAAAACAAAAGAAGTTGCTTTTTAATAACTGAGAAGGAGGCTTTTCTTTTTTTTTTGTTTTAAATGTAACTGGAAAGCTCTTTTCATATATTAGGGATTTGTAACTTTGCACAAATAAATTCTGTTACAGTGTATGAGTAAAATGTAAGAAAGTTAATATAGAGCAGTCGGCATTTCATATTCAGTGATATATTGCAATAATATTTTTCATCAAATGTTAACATTTAAAAAAAGAAACAAAACAGAAAATAATCCTTTGTCTAAAGATACTCCAAGCCATCTGATAAAAGTGCATAATCACTGGATGAAATTACAGCATATTGACAGATATTTAATAATGATTGGTTTGAGATTTTATTAGTAACCAGATACATCGGGACTTAGGTTAGGACATTAAGGTGGCTCTTTTTTTACTCTCTGAATATGGGTTTTCCTTTCATTCCTGAATCTCACAGGAACTATTTAAGATCTATATGAAAATGCTATATGAAACATCACCTTCCAGCAAACTCAGAGACCATGTAGTCCTGCATTATAAGCAAACTACGCTCTCCTACAGCTTTGTCACTCTGTGGAAGTCTTCAACACTTGAACAACTAATACTTGCCTGAAGCAAAAGGTAAGCAAGGCAAAACACATGCTAATGATAGAAGAAAATACTTTCACAAATCTGCTGCTACTGTATTTCTGTTCTTTACAGAGTGCATCCACTGCACAGCTGTTGAGGTCACCCACACTGGTCACAGCGGCTGGCTCCTGAAAGAGCTGCTGGAGAGATCGCCTTCCATCACTGTAAATGATCCCAGATGCTCACAAATCGATTGTGTCTTGTCCAGTAATATTTGGCCTTAACTGCAGCTCTCTGTTTACTTGGTAATCACAGTTGTAAGGAGAAGACTGCCTAAAACCGTGCCTTTGTCAGCTATTCCTCACAAGACAGATGGGCAGGATTCAGAGTTTTGATCTCTGTTTCCGAGGATGCCACAGGCCTGACCTGAGATTATGTAAAGTACTGCATCATTTATACTATCTAAATTAAACTCTGTCTGAGCCAAATAACTTCCTAATCAAAGTTCAGCTTCAGAAACTCAGAGCTGAATCCAAGTTTTGGGGCCTGCCCTTCGGTCAATGGTGGCAGCAGCAGCAACTCAGGACGCTGCAGATACTTCTCTACCCCTAAACTGAACAGAGCACGGCCACGTACAGAATCACAGAATCACAGAAACAATCAGGTTGGAAGAGACCTCAGGGATCATCGAGTCCAACCGTTGCCCTGACACCACCATGTCAACTAGACCATGGCACTAAGTGTCATGTCCAGTCTTTTCTTAAACACATCCAGAGATGGTGACTCCACCACCTCCCTGGGCAGCCCATTCCCATGTCTAATGACCCTTTCTGAGAAGAAATGCTTCCTAATGTCCAACCTGAACCTCCCCTGGCGGAGATTGAGGCTATGTCCTCTTGTCCTATCACTAGTTGCCTGAGAGAAGAGGCCAACTCCCACTTCACTACAACCTCCCTTCAGGTAGTTGTAGACTGCAATAAGGTCACCTCGGAGCCTCCTCTTCTCCAGGCTAAACAACCCTAGCTCCCTCAGCCGTTCCTCGTAGGTCAGACCCTCCAGACCCTTCACCAGCTTGGTCGCCCTCCTCTGGACTCGCTCCAACACCTCAACATCTTTCTTGAAGTGTGGGGCCCAGAACTGGACACAGTATTCAAGATGCGGCCTCACCAGTGCCGAGTACAGAGGGACGATCACTTCCCTCGACCAGCTGGCTACACTATTCCTAATAGAGGCCAGGATGCCATTGGCCTTCTTGGCCACCTGGGCACACTGCTGGCTCATGTTTAGCCGGCTGTCGATCAGCACCCCCAGGTCTCTTTCCACCGGGCCGTTTTCTAACCACTCTTCCCCCAGCCTGTAGAGCTGCATGGGGTTGTTGTGGCTGAAGTGTAAGACCTGGCACTTGTTCTTGTTGAACCTCATGCTGTTGGTCTCGGCCCATCTATCTAACCTGTCCAAATCCCTCTGTAGGGCCTTCCTACCCTCCAGCAGATCGACACTCCCACCCAGCTTGGTGTCATCTGCAAAAATCCCTACGTCTAGATCATCTATAAAGATATTGAACAGCACCGGACCCAGAACTGAGCCCTGGGGAACACCGCTAGTGACTGGCCGCCAGTTGGACTTTGCCCCATTCACCACCACTCTCTGGGCTCGGCCATCCAGCCAGTTTTTAACCCATTTAAGAGTCCACCCATCCAAGCCCCGGGCAGCCAGTTTGTCTAGGAGGATGCTGTGGGAGACAGTGTCGAATGCCTTACTGAATTCTAGATAGACTACATCCACAGCCCTGCCCTCATCTACTAAGCGGGTCACTTGGTCATAGAAGGAGACCAGGTTGGTCGAGCAGGACCTGCCTTTCATGAATCCATGTTGGCTGGCCCCGATGCCCCGATTGTCCTGCATGGGCCGTGTAATGGCACTCAGGATGATCTCTTCCATCGCCTTGCCTGGCACCGAGGTCAGGCTGACAGGCCTATAGTTCCCTGGATCGTCCTTCCGACCCTTCTTGTAGATGGGCGTTACGTTTGCTAATTTCCAGTCAGCTGGAACTTCTCCAGTTAACCAGGACTGCTGGTAGATAGTAGAGAGTGGTTTGGCAAGTTCATTTGCCAGTTCCTTCATTACTCTGGGGTGAATCCCATCCGGGCCCAGAGCCTTGTGGGTGTCCAACTGGCACAGCAGGTCACTAACCGTCTCCTCCTGGATCATGGGAGGTTCACACAGCTCCCCATCCCTAACTTCAGGCTCTGGGGGCCGAGTCTCCTGAGGACAACCGGTCTTGACATTAAAGACCGAGGCAAAGAAGGCATTGAGCACCTCTGCCTTTTCCTCATCCCCTGACACTATACTACCCTCCTCATTCAGCAAGTGGTGGAGGCTCTCCTTGACCCTCCTTTTGCTGTTGATGTATTTGTAAAAGCTTTTTTTGTTATCTTTGTACTCTACCCCCAGCGCACGACTGGCCATATCATTAATTTTTTAGCAACCCCTCTGGCACAGGTATGAAGCAGGCCAACTAGCACTCTCCCACTGCAAAGGCCAGGCACAATTTGAGGGACAAAATATACCAGAGACCGTAGTAATACAGACTTAGCCTGCCCAACTGCAGCTGTCTCTCCTCTACCCATGTCTCCTATATTAATTTTAAACTATACTCAGACATACTTAGGAAAAAAAAAAGGCTCAGAGGGAATATGTTTAGAATAAAATTTGGGCAGATACCTTATTAATCTTTGGTTTTAAACAAATATAGTTTGTTCTCCACAAATCTTTGTGGGAATTAATATTAGGCTGGAGGAAATTAGTCTCCATTTACACTTACAGATCCCTGCATAGAAAGCAAGTGCAGCTCAGATGTAGAAAGGAATCAAATGCAGTGTCCAGAGCCACCAGACATCTACTGTTTAGAGTGAGGATGAAGCTACATTAGCCACTTACTAGCATTATAGAGATTAAAATGATTAAACCAACTCAGTTCACCCAGTTACTTAAAAATTTAGTCTTACCGCAATAAAGGTCTAAGACATGGAATCTAACAGAAAGTTTAGCGTTGAAAGACCTTACAGAAAATTACATGTATGTAAGACGAAGAAATGGTACTGGTGTTACTTTTGTCAAATAGAATGTGAAATATGGTACTGAAAAAAGTATTGTTGTGATGCTCCTGTTTTGTCAACAGATCCGTAAGTAGTCCATAAGTGAAGAAAGGTGAACAGCATTAAACAATAGGAAACATTTTAAATCCCTTGTGCCAGAATAAGAAGACATGCTTTCAAAATTTCTCAGATTTTCTGCTTTGGTCTTTACGTGATACTCCTTGACAGAAAGAGAAGAATGAAGTTTTACTCTCCTACTGATGCCTATGGTAAATTGCCAGCAATATAATACTGATAAACAAGGCAGTACCCGTGCATAGCAAAATACAGTACAATTTTTAGCTGTTCAACATATAGAGGATGATTATAATTTCTTGAAATTTTTCATGAGTCATAAAATGATTATGACACACTGAAAGGCAGCTCCTTTAGAATGATATATTTGTAAACAAAATTGTCCTTCAGCTGAGCCCTAAAGGCTCTTCTTTAGCTACAATTATTTACAGGAAAAATAAGAACAGCAGTGACAGAATACCAAAATGGGGTATTCAAACACAGTAAAGAGAATAATTTGGAAGGCACGCAGTAACATAGAGTAAGAACTGCTTTCTTACCTGCTTTATACCACAATAATTCGCTATTTTGTCTACCAGCTCTGACATCACCTGCACTTCATGTGATTTCTTATTATTCATAAACTCATCAGTTTTTATACCTGTATTGGATTAAGAAAATAAATACACATTAACGCAATCCATAACAATAAAGATTTGCAATCAATCAGAAAAAATACCAAGCTAAAAATATGCTATAGTCTATTTATATTTTAAGGAAAAACTCACTAAATTATTACAAGACTAAACTTCTGAATTACAGATGAATTAGTAAAATTCAACACACTGTAAAACTTAGTACTGTTAGTGTAGTTTTTTCAAGATGTAGCATATCTAATACCTGACCAGATATTAGACAACAGCTACTACTATAAAACTGTCCTATTTCTTCCTGTTCATTAAAAAATATTTATTTTTCTGTTGTTTGTCACATTTACCTTTACATACATGAAATACAAGCACAGGGACAATTAATAGTCACACAGTACAGCTTGTTAATTCTGCAGATTTGCTCACAATATCAAGTGGGAGATATCTCAAATAAAAGTTAAAAGCGATGCTGGGGAAATTCAAAGGAAGATGCACATTTATTTTCTTTATTTAGCCTACGGATGGGTCATAGAACTGTTACATCTTTATGGTAGAAAATCACTCATTTCAATGTTGCTGGAGAATGTGTTAATGAGATGGAGTCAATCTCTACCACAAGTTTACAGCTTGTGGAGAATACCAAGAACCCACTTGCTAATCTCTACGTCCCCAAACCAAAGGAGGAGCTCAGAAGTCACTCACTTGGGAGAAACCCACACATTTCTCTTAGGCAGAATTACAGAATCAATCCATCAGGTTGGAAGAGACCTCAGGGATCATTAAGTCCAACCGTTGCCCTGACACCACCATGTCAAATAGACCACGGCACTAAGTGTCATGTCCAGTCTTGTCTTAAACACATCCAGAGATGGTGACTCCACCACCTCCCTGGGCAGCCCATTCCAATGTCTAATAACCCTTTCTGAAAAGAAATTCTTCCTAATGTCCAACCTGAACCTCCCCTGGCGAAGCTTGAGGCTGTGTCCTCTTGTCCTATCGCTAGTTGCCTGGGAGAAGAGGCCAACTCCCACTTCACTACAACCTCCCTTCAGGTAGTTGTAGACTGCAATAAGGTCACCTCGGAGCCTTCTCTTCTCCAGGCTAAACAACCCCAGCTCCCTCAGCCGTTCCTCGTAGGTCAGACCCTCCAGACCCTTCACCAGCTTGGTCGCCCTCCTCTGGACTCGCTCCAACACCTCAACATCTTTCTTGAAGTGTGGGGCCCAGAACTGGACACAGTACTCAAGGTGCGGCCTCACCAGTGCCGAGTACAGAGGGAAGATCACTTCCTTAGACTGGCTGGCTACCCTATTCCTAATAGAGGCCAGGATGCCATTGGCCTTCTTGGCCACCTGGGCACACTGCTTGCTCATGTTTAGCCGGCTGTCGATCAGCACCCCCAGGTCTCTTTCCACCGGGCCACTTTCTAACCACTCTTCCCCCAGCCTGTAGCGCTGCATGAGGTTGTTGTGGCCGAAGTGTAAGACCCGGCACTTGTTCTTGTTGAACCTCATGCTGTTGGTCTCGGCCCATCTATCTAACTTGTCCAGATCCCTCTGTAGGGCCTTCCTACCCTCCAGCAGATCAACACTCCCACCCAGCTTGGTGTCATCTGCAAATTTACTGAGGGTGCACTCAATCCCTACGTCCAGATCATCTATAAAGATATTGAACAGCACCGGACCCAGAACTGAGCCCTGGGGAACACCGCTAGTGACTGGCCGCCAGTTGGACTTTGCCCCATTCACCACCACTCTCTGGGCTCGGCCATCCAGCCAGTTTTTAACCCATTTAAGAGTCCACCCATCCAAGCCCCGGGCAGCCAGTTTGTCTAGCAGGATGCTGTGGGAGACAGTGTCGAATGCCTTACTGAATTCTAGATAGACTACATCCACAGCCCTGCCCTCATCTACTAAGCGGGTCACTTGGTCATAGAAGGAGACCAGGTTGGTCGAGCAGGACCTGCCTTTCATGAATCCATGTTGGCTGGCCCCGATGCCCCGATTGTCCTGCATGTGCCGTGTAATGGCACTCAGGATGATCTGTTCCATCACCTTGCCCAGCACTGAGGTCAGGCTGACAGGCCTATAGTTCCCTGGATCGTCCTTCCGACCCTTCTTGTAGATGGGCGTTACGTTTGCTAATTTCCAGTCAGCTGGAACTTCTCCAGTTAACCAGGACTGCCGGTAGATGATAGAGAGTGGTTTGGCAAGTTCATTTGCCAGTTCCTTCATTACTCTGGGGTGAATCTCATCCAGGCTCATAGCCTTGTGGGTGTCCAATTGGCACAGGCGACCAACACTACGGTACACTTGGCTCTAGTTAAACTGATGGAAGTTTTTGTAAGTCTGAGTGATGGTAGAAGAAACTGGACCATTACTGATGGGCATGCTCCTAGAAAACAAGACTTTCCTACATGACTGGGCAGATTAATATACTTTCCCATTCTCTGCTTTTTGCACAATATGTGTTCACCTGTCCAGAAACTGATCATTAGGCAAAAACTATGTTCGTTCCTTGATCAGATCATGCTGGGAACAGAGCCAAGAGTGTTACTTCTTTAAAAGAGAGTGGGGAATTGAACCGAGCTCATGAGAAACCTAGTGTTTTCTCTATTTTTCCCCAAACCCACAGGATCTCTCTATTTCTTAAACATCTGGGGTTTTTATAATAAACTGTTATGATAATACTTAAAATCTAATATAGACTCTATGAACTGACAAAAGAAAAAAATAGACTAAAATACTTTTAAACAAAACAAATAGCAGAAACAAGTGTGTGATTTCACTAAAGATTCACCTTAACTTTAAAATTGTGAAGGTCTACACAGTGTCCTAAAACCTCTTAATTTGTAAGCATTTCAAATGAAAGAAAAAAAAGACAGGAAAAAAAAAAGAAAGAAAAAGAAAAAAGGTCTCTTTTTTGTTTATATTTGAAGATTTTTGTGTCTGGATAGGCTCACAGAAGAAGCAGCAGAATGGGAACAGGAAGAAACAGACATTTAACTTCTTGACAGAAATAGAAGTTTTTTGACTGTTCTCCAAAGCAGCACTGTCACTTTGAACTATCACCACATATTGCACCTTTCACTCTTTGCTATAGTATGAACTCAAAAGACTGAATTGAATAATGCTGTCTGAAGTATCATTTCAGAGAGTACTTAAGCCAAATTAATATTTCAAACATGGAAGAAATCCAGAAATCCAGAAACAAGACCCAGCTTGCAAAAGCTGCATCTCCAGGTAAAAAAATCATAGTTTGCTTATACCTACATATATCAAGTATTTATCGTCTTAGCTACTAAAGTTTCTTAACCATTTTAGACCTCTTTTCCTACTTTTTGCAGAATGAACACTCTGCTTATATTTCAGCTCAGGAAAAATGATACTGTGTGCAGGAAATTATGGATTTTTTACAAATTTTATTGTTGCCGCATTTTCGCAGAATTCTGATAGATTTGTTTACATTATTTTGAAAAACAAGCAGACATATGACAAATAGAAAAAATGTATTTGGGGACTGTTTTATATTGCCAAGACAATGGCAAATTTGAAAAAAACATGTATACTACTTTTAAACAAACTGTGTAAATTCATTCTGCTTTCACAAAATTGCTTTCTTGAAACAAATAATTATACACGTAGATTTCCTTAATACATGTACAACTGATGCAAGCAGAACAAATACTAATTTCAAAAGCCATAAGAAATTTATAGATCCATCTCCTTTTGTGATGAAAAAAGAAAGTGGGGTTCAAACACTTCACGGAAGTACCCTGGATATAACAGAGTAATAAAAAGCTTAATGTTATTAGTTTTAGCTAGTACTGAAACGTTGCTTGTTTCCATTGTGATCCCCTAGCACAGGTAGCTGTTTTTCATTTGAAAAACTGCTTCAACTCTATAATGCCATTTACAGCTGTATCTTTAGTTGTGAAACTGAACAAATTAAGGAGAGACTGTCTTTTATACAGGGCTAGTGAAGATCTTCTTAAGATCTCCTATGGCAGGGTGCAGGGGTTTTATACCCCAGCTACCTGTGGAAATTCAGACACACCAGATAAAAAAAAAGAAATTCACAGTCCACACCAGACACCACCACCTATACAGAAGTTACACTACTATGATTTAATTCCATAAGCCAGCGTGAGGGACTGGGATAACCATATACTAAAAAAACCATTGAGGCAGAGTGATATTCCAGTACATAGAATTTAAAGACAGATTCGTTAACAGTCACTGCATGACTACTACCTTGGCCCTAAACACATTGGAAAGGTAGAGAGTACTCTTAATACAATACTCTAGCAAACATCACTTCTTAGATATGAACTCTGCAACAAGAGAAAGTCTCCCTGCTGGCTTCCTCCCCTTGGGCAGGCTCTTCTGGATCCTGTGTGTTCAGTACAAGCAACCTGATGGTGCAGTAAGGATCACAGTGACCTTCATTAGGAAGCAATGGAGAAAGCCCTTTAGACTCAGAACTCCAGTCTGAGTAGCTGTGTCCACAATACGCTTAAAATGTTTGTGCTTACCACTTATTCCAAGGAAGGATAGCAATATGTCTACATTAAGATGGTGAAGAAGTTAAAGAACTATGCAAGTGTGCAATAAGCATGTTTGTCTTAGAACAAGAAAATGTATTAAAAACATCTGAAACATAAATGGAGTTATCCTGATGCATACTTTTCAGAATATGAGCAAGGCCATCATAAAGTTGTCATTTTTCTCAGACTTACACTTCTCTTGACTTGCAAGCTTTAGTATGCAGGAAATTAATATATTTTCTGAAATACAGAATTAAGTCAAAAATATTTAAAATAGCTTAAAGTTAAAAGATCACAACTTTCATTTGGCAACTTGCACATTACAAATCCATAATTTGGTATTTTGCTTCTGCCAAATGATTATCAGGAACTTCAATTAAGTTAATTTACTGATACTTACTGCCAATTCAACACAAAGGTTTTGAATTATAATACCATTGCATACATTTGGAACATGTTTTATTTTTTCTGTGAAGTACAATTTAGAATTACTGCATCACAAACCCAGGCCCCAGTTACCCAACCGAGCAGCACTCCTGCAAGACACAGAATAAAACATTCAGCAATTGGCTTATTCTGATGCTCCATTCTGCATGACAAGAAGATGAAAGAAACCTTGTAGTTTTTTCTAAGAAAGCTAATCCAGGTATGAACTCAAGTATGAATATAACAAGGTAGAACTACAGAATTACAGAACATTAAGCAGAACACAGGGAAGGAGAACCTAATAAAAATGAAAAGAGCTAAAAAGGAAGTGGAAGAAAGGCAGCATACAACTGTCAAACAAGAAAAAAGGGCTTCAGATAAAAGGAAAGAAGCCGGAAAGTAAGACCAATGCACAATAAACGATTAAGACTATCTATCTTAGCTATGGCATTTTAGTAATTCTGAAGAAATGAAAAACTGGGGAGCCAACCACAGAAAATGGCAAAATTTTGCCATTCTACAGAGAAGATTGCTGTAGAAAATGGGAAGGATGCCCAACATACATAATGGTGCTATCACTTAGGATAAGAAACGTCAGAGTTTTAACATATTATAGAGATAAAACAAACTAGAAAGCAAAGGCAGAGAGCTGCTCAGTCTGTCTCTGAAAAACTAATTAGAAATCTGAAAGACAGTGACAAATCTATAATGACTGAGGACTCCATGAAGGGCACATTTTCTGTGAAAATGACAGCAGCCCAGGTAAGTATAAATGCCAGTTTATCACCTAATAAAAAAAATATAATTGGGGTAAGACTTCCAGTGTCCAACTTGAGAGTGTTTTAATTCAATTTCTCTAACTAGAGAAATGAAATTACTCTAGTTTTATGACATATATATGGTATTGGTCCAAAACATACAGGATGAATAAAATCTTTTTTTTTTGAGACATCAAACACTTATTGGACCTTGTTCAGCTAAACACCAAAGCACATATTTAATATTGAACAAAAGATGTAACAAAAAACACCCATATTTGCCAGATTTTAGGGTGAGCCTTTTAAAAAAAGGAGAAAAGCAAAGGGAAATAACAAATATCTCAAATAATGATGTGCCTGCTTGCCTATCGCATCCTCTTTAAAACTGAATCTCAGGAAGGCCCTATAGGTACTGAATGCTGTGACCCCTCTGCTCAAATTTGAGCAAAAGAACCCATTTTCTAAACAAAGGCAATGAAGAAACAGCCTAGGAACAAATAGAAATCAAAGTGAGAAGCATGTAGGAAAAAAAACCAACCAAACCACCCTCCAAAACCAAAACTCTACAGGTCCTCCAGTGAATAAGAAAAAACTTAAATACAAATGTAAATAAACCTGTTATTCCTCGATTGTCTCCTCTCAGTGCTTCAAGTACGTCTTCTAATGGGGTACACACTCCAAGGCAGGACAAAGAATAATACTTAGCAGCCAGGGCAAACAAATGTACATTGATAAGCTTCTTAGAGTTTTCACAAAACACATGGGAAAACATGTCATCATCTGTACAGAAAAGAAAAAGAAAAGATTTCTGTAAATAGTGCTTAATATCTCTGTAATAGACGTAATAGAGCTGACGGAGATCTACAAGCAATAAATACATAACATCAGACAGAAGTAACCATTTATTTTGCTTCTGTAAGTGCGAAAGCTCATTATTTTTCTTCAGCTGTATTCCCTCTTCAGAACTGAGGTCAAGTTTTACTCTTAGCTGAACTAGTGCAAATGTGGAAAAATCTATTATTTTAGCAGAGCTACTTTAGTATAATTGACAAGAGAGTTCAGTCAACATTATCACTTGTCTTTTGTTTACAAACTTGCTCATTATACGTTTCCTAGTCAGCCCCATCTGACAATACACACTACTAGTTTTTTTAAGAAATGCAGCTGCTCAATATATGAAATGTTTTGATTTACAATCACTATATTAACATATTTTCCTAGCTGCTTTGTAGCTGGTGAATCTGCTCAGAGAATTAAATTAATTTTTATTACCAATCAAGTGTGAGCCAAAGTTAGGTTCCAATGCATATTTTGTTTGACTCAGGATGAAATGCTTCAGTTTGGTATTACTTAGTTTTTAGAAAATATGTCCTTTTCAAAAACGTACATTTATTTTTAAGTGAAACATATTGCTATGAATCAATTACTAATTCTGAGATTGTTTTATATTTTCTAATTCCTCTGTATTTTAGCTAAAACTATTTCTATGTAGTTTTGCTAATAATTTTTAATTTCTAAATACTTTTCTTTAAAAATATATAAAAGCTAACAAGGCTAGCAAACAAACTGTTACAAAGATTTCGAAGCTTTGCCTTTTGTCTGATGCGTAGATATCAAGCAAGTACATACCTAGCACGGCAGCTTACCTGAATCTGGCCTACCCACCTGGATGACAATGGAAACAGCTGTTTTTATTGACCTCACCTCTAATGCTCTTAATTTTCTTGCACGACCACAATTACTGGTCATGCATATATTACAATTTATTAAAAACAGTCCCAACAGTGTTGACATATTAATTTTCATGGTATTACACTACCAAGGCATGAGTCCAGCAAACAAACTTTGGACCGAAGAAAGAATAAATATTGTCTAAGCTATAACTATAATTAATATTATTTCAGTGTCTGCATGGCGCTTCTTATTCTACTTCTCGCTACTACAAAATCAGAAAAGCCACGTTTCTCTACAAATGACTTCCTTATGGCTTCCATAGACCTTGTCTATGACTTCCTTATTTGAACTTCTGAACATCCAGTAACTTTTAGTTAGTGAACCTTCATGAAGGATAAGGGTGTAACATGCTACTAGAGAACAGAAATAAAGAGAAACACTAAACCAGAATAAAGACTGCAAAGTTTTTAGGGAGAAGGGGTAATTTTGCTTTCCAATGTCTCTGTAATATATGTTAGGGAAAGACAAGAAATTAGATGCATGCATTTTGAAATTACTGAAGCAAAATAAATTTCCTTTCTGACAACACCTTCAAATCAAGAAATAATGGAAAAGACTAATATAATGGGATAACATAATCAAACACTTTCGGACAATGTCCAGAATTGCTTTTTTCCCCCTCCTAAAAAAGTTTCAACAACCATAAAAGGAGGTGAATATCTACACACAAAGAATATTTTTGCTCTCTGCTGGGTAAATGTTATGCAAGGAGTTTTTACAAGAAACTGTCACAGCTTGAGTTACTGATGAAGAAGAAAATTTCAGTTTATTTTTAAGGGAGGTTCACTCATTTAACTTATTTTAGATTTTCTGGGAATGAACAGCGTTCGAGAAAATTTACATGCGTAACAGCATTCTGAACAGCGTTCCAGAAAAATACACGGACAGTGGGATTGAGTGTGCCCTCAGCAAGTTTGCTGACAACATCAAGCTGAGTGGTGCGGTTGACACGCTGGAGGGAAGGGATGCCATCCAGAGGGACCTGGACAGGCTTGAGAGCTGGGCCTGTGCGAACCGCATGAAGTTCAACAAGGCCAAGTGCAAGGTCCTGCATGTGGGTCGGGGCAATCCCAAGCACAAATACAGTCTGGGTGGAGAATGGATTGAGAGCAGCCCTGAGGAGAAGGACTTGGGGGTGATAGTTAACGAGAAGCTCAACATGAGCCGGCAACGTGGATAGATTTAGATTAGATGTAAGGAAGAAATTCTTTACTGTGAGGGCGGTGAGACACTGGAACAGGTTGCCCAGAGAAGTTGTGGATGCCCCCTCCCTGGCAGTGTTCAAGGCCAGGCTGGATGGGGCTTTGAGCAACCTGGTCTAGTGGAAAGGTGTCCCTGCCCGTGACAGGGGGGTTGGAACTAGATGATCTTTAAGGTCCCTTCCAACCCAAACCATTCTATGACTCTATGATAAAATTTATAGACATTCACAAATTGAATGTAGTCCGAATCAGTAAAAATGCATAGAAATCTTTTAAGTTCGATGCAGTGGGAAGAAATCACTAATCTGTCAAGAAAGAGAACAAGGTTTAAGAGACTCATCAAGCAATTATATGCTAACAATTATTGAGAAAGTGATAGACATGGGACATTAAGTCAAAAGGCGCAGAGGGATATTTTGACCAGCCAGACGTTTAGCAGTTTTGCCAGGTGAAGAAGAAATCTAATTTTCTTGATGAGAAGTGGATGTTCCACTTTGTTTCATGCATATTATGACATCTTTGAATTAGTATAATACTTAGTATAACACACTAGAGAAAAGTCCGGTCCATTCTAAAATACATTTATGTTGTTCTTTATCTCCAAATTTTACTTCCTCAGTGACCAGCATGGTTTGGGGCTTTTTTTAATTTTAGAAAACTGGAGCACAGAACACTGAAACATTTAAACTTTTTAGCAACTGGCACACATTTTTAAATATACTGGCCAATCTTGTATAACAAAACAAACCAAAAATCAGTCAAGCAAAAACCTTTCCCCCAAAATTCACTTCTTTTCTTCATGACATAACATTATATTAAATAAAGGAGATTTGAAAATACATTGGAATGTCATCCTGTTACAAAATATTTCCTTAACACATGTGAGATGCATGAGAAACATCTGAATAAAATTTGATTTTTGTAATTTTAATTTTCATACATGGATATTACATATCTATTAAATGTATTTTGGTTTATAAGTAGTATTTTTTCAAAATGTCTGGCTAGATATTGAGTGTTTTTAATTGACCTTTATATTTTAAATACACTGTATCACTAGTGGAAAAAAATATGCTTTCATCATTACAGTAGCATCAGATACTCGGTGACAAGAAGAAATACTGCCATTCTTCCTCCATATAACAGGATAGCAATAAAATTCATGAAAACATGTCACTTTCACATAACAAGTCTATTAAAAGATGCCTTTGTTGACTCCAAGTGTTCTAATATATGTATTCTTTCATTAATTTTAAGCAGCTTAGAATTATTCTTAATGTAAACTTTCTAGTAGTATTAGTAGAAATAAACAGAAAATTATAAAACAACCTGAAATATCCTATAGGTGTCATAAATATGACATTGATGTATTTGCTTTAGTTCAAAAGGCAGAAATGAATGCAAATGTTACTGACAAATTAGGTACCTATATGTTGTTTATAAACATGATCTATTTCGATACGCGAGACATGCTTGTTTTGCTGCAATAGGCAGGATCTGTAAGTACATTAGTTTCCTTAATTGAAAATAAACTCACTACACCAATGTTAAGGCCAACCCTCCAATGCATGGTACCGAAATGGATACCGGAAAAGGGTTGTTTCAAAGCATCAGCCTTGCCTACCACCTCAAACCAGAATGGCATCCCAGTCCAACAGAAATTTCTGCAACGTCTAGGCCAGCATGTGTATTTCTTCATCCAGGAAAGTCATTCTGAGCAGACAACAGTTAATTCAAAAAATGGGCACAAATATGCACACAAGGATGACACGCCTGCACAAGCTACCACGAGTTAAATATTTTGTTTAGGTAATTACATCGATACTGTACTGAAGCTGTATCTGGAGTGAAAGCTAAGGCTTTCTCATCAATTTCTGCTGCAAGGTCTATAGTCTTCTTTCTTCAAACTGGATCAACATCAACTTCTTGGATACCGTAATGGCCATACCCTTAACATCTACCAAATGACTAAATGCAAGAATGCCATTGACCTAAGCCACCTTGCTTCTACAACACCAGTCATCATCCAAAACACAGCAAAACCAGTATCTCTCATCTCCTCTGTAAGGAATACATATTATATACCTCACTGGCAGCTTTCACCCAACAATCACTGTGGAAATAAACATCATGTGAATTACATATACAAACTTGCCACAGTACAAAAAGAAAACTATCATCAACCATGCACATACCCATCTTACACCACACTACCCTGACACTGACATGGAAAATCATTAAATCTATACCCTTGAAGAAATTTATCCTTATTTTTGCTATCTAACTTTCAAATAGCTCACCATGATCAACAGCATAAGCAAATATTCTGCAGATTACCAAACACCAAATGAAACCAGGTCCTGCCATGCTAAAAAGTAAAACACATCTCTGCAGCCCACACAACCAGACCCTCCCCATACTAACAGGAGTATCAAAATTCATGGACCCTCTCCTGCTTATCCTAAAGCTCAAGCTGGTTTTTCCGATTCCTCAAATTTCTCTCACGGAAATTATGCAAGTGAAAAGAACTGTCACAACGCATCAGAACGAACTCACGACATCAATTAAGAAAAATCAGTGTCAGTGAGAGAAATTATTTCACAGAACCAAAACCAGCCTCTCAGTTTGGAGTTTAAAGGGAGTCAAATACATTTCTTCAGGATACGAGCATGAACACGAATATTCAGAACTCTACTGGGTATTAAAACTGTGTACTCAGTAAACTGGTTTTATGGTGTAAAAGAATACATCTATCGAGTTCACAATATTTAGCAACCGAACCTTCCTTTCACTTTACTTGCTGCTGATTCCAATATATCGCACAAATACAACTTATCTTGAAACTTCCTAACTTTTCTAGGTTACAGATCGATTATTGAAATTCGGAGTTTTCTGCTTCTTTGTCAGAACCCGTGAAAAAGCTTA
Organism: Nyctibius grandis; assembly: GCF_013368605.1. Classification (NCBI taxonomy): domain Eukaryota; kingdom Metazoa; phylum Chordata; class Aves; order Nyctibiiformes; family Nyctibiidae; genus Nyctibius; species Nyctibius grandis. The sequence continues at coordinate 48,478,884 of NC_090662.1, read as the reverse complement.
TAAACCCAAAGCGTGCCTGCTTTCACTTTTTCAGCACCTGACACAGTAAAAGATATTAACGCTCCTTACAAATCCCACTTAACTGAAATTAAATGCAGTAATACAAGATCACTAGTGTATTGTCTGTAATAACACTCCTACCAAATTCAAATTGTTGTCGCAGCTTGCCAACTAAAAGAAAAAATCCAACGGCATTAAGGTATCTGAAGCACGACTTCAAACTATGGAATGGCAGTTGTCTGACTACATCTTATTTATGAATTTTAAAAATGTTAGTTTTCTCAAAATGTTTCTACTTTGGTTGCTCATGAGATGAAATCTAGCATGTCTTTTAACCAGTCAGTTCATACACTTGCAAATAAATCTTCAGAGGAAAGAAACATATGCCAAAAAAATGGAATTATATTACAAACAGTAATTTACAGTAAAATATGAAAATACTTAAAACACAGATTTTTCGGTGCCTGTGTCCAATTTACAGCAATGACGTGATAAATAAGATGCAATATGGCAAATGTCAGCTTTTTGATGTATAAAAATATAGAACAGTTTTCTATATCTAAAAATGGATCTCAAACTTTTCTGTAGGGTACAACTGAAAACAGGGGTTCCACCCTGTATATGGTCATTATAACAAAATATCATCTGACGAGGATCTGAAAATATTCTTTTGAAACTGATTTACAGAACATGTAATGTAGTGTTCTGTAACATGATTATCTTCTTGCATATAATACTGTAGAACAGAATTGTAATTTCTTGCTTGCTAGCTTCTATAACTACAATTCAGCACATGTATTTGTCAAAATCCCTATAGTGACATAAAATATGGTGCAGAATAACAGTTTTGTGCCAATCTGCCATAATGTTACTTTTTAGTTTGCAGAGCTATGTGAGTTTGAACTAACAAATTCACATTTTCAGATCAGTTCTGTCAAATCTAGCTTATGTTTCCCTATAATTTAATTTGGGATCCCTGTTAGAACAGATTCTAGAAACCTTTTCGTAATAGTCTGGGGATTGTGAATGTATAAATGTAAAACTTCTCAAACGCTTAGGAAGCAAAGGTTTCACCATGTGAAAGTAAAATGTCATTTTACACATATTTTGAGTATTTGGGGTACATGACCACAATGTCATTTGAGCATGCAAAATAAATCTATTCTCATAGCCACATTCCAAAAAAGGGTAGTTCTATGAATGATAGCACGTTATGAGAGCCTTTTAGTACCAGTGTCAAGGTAAATATAAATAACTAACATTGAAACATCTGATAATTTTAAGAACCACCACACATACAGTTAGTATTTTAGAGGAATATAAGGAAGAGTCATTTCTGTTTATGTTGGGTTTCAAGATCTCTCATGGTTGGGTTTTGTTCTCTGATGTTACTAAGCTGTACTAATGCACTCAAATAAGCTATGATATTAAGTTTCTCAATCCAAATTTTAATACAGTGCATTCATTTTCAAGGTAGATGCTTGCAGGTACCTCTACTGAGAAACTCATATTCTACTATGATGTATTTTCATCATATGACTGGATGGACAGATACCATGCAGTCAAATGAGTCAGGTATGAACCACCAAATCAGCAAGCACATGCCCATTCCATTACAGTGTCTCCAATTTTGTCACGATACTGGAGAAATTTTGAGAGTGTCTCAAAACCTTCCAAATGTTAAATAACATACTATAATTTTGAGAGTAGAAAAAAAGAGCAATTCTCATGAGCAGAAATAATCCCTGCAGAAACCAAAGAAGAAATGTTATATTTTAGCCACAGCACGAATGCTTCATACCCTTCTAAACACGTGCTTCATTTTAGCCATAAATTGCGTCTTTTGTTCCAGTAATTTCTGTATCTGATTCTGTAACACGCATTTTGAATACAGACACTAAATGATTTTCCAGTTTTAAAATCTACAAAACAATATTCTGCCTTCCTGATTCATTTTTCTACTCTACAGGCCACCACTTCAGCTTCTGAATCGCTTCATGGGCTTTCCCATAGAAACAGGTAAGCTCAGGGTAATTTTCCTTTAGTGTTTTCTTTTTGATGACTTCATCTAATAATTAGTTTTGTTCCAGCCTCTACTTACATTTAATTTTATGTCCCATTGCTCTTAATCAGTTCTGACTCTGATATCACCTGTCAAAAACATTAAGTTTTTCCTCGCTGCTTCCCAACACTTGCTTGCTGACTGGACCAGTCTTGTTTCCATCTGGCTCTCAAAGTTAATTCATAATCCAGTGTCTTTTTTATGCACAAATAAATTCTGTGGGTTTTCCCAGATACCTCAACCCTTTAAAAGTGAGCCTTACAGTTAATATTTTGAAGGTCTTTAGATCCAAGAGAGAAATGTTCCAAGTGATGTAGCAATTCACAGTTCTTCAATCTCTTTCCAAATCCAAATCATTATCTAGCTTGACTTCTATGCCAAAAAGTATGCAGCTCCACATGCTACTTTCTGTGGACCCTTCCATTACACTCAACGTGCTTTCCTGTCTCACGTGTCATTTCATGTAGCCTTTCGGAGCTAACGCTACGTGAGAACTATCTATGCTCCATAAGCTTTGGCATGATGCAGGTTTTTCTCAGCCAAGTTCTTTGTCAAAGATTTTACCTTTTAGTTTTGAAACTGATCTCTTTGCTGGGGCTCAGTCTCCCCAAATACCCTACCTTTCAGATGCTTTATCTTCATTTCTGTGCTCTGCCTGAAAGCGTTATTACTGATATGCTTCCCTTTACTTCGACTGCAGTAAATTCAGTAATACAGTTTCATAGTTGGCCTCCTCTTGAGTTACTTGAAAATTACTAAAAATATGAAGTGCTTCTTAAATAGGGTCTTGTCAGAAATAAAACTGCTTTCTGTCTTCCTTTGCCAGACACACTCATTATTACAGATACATAAGAAAGCGGTGTTTAAGCCTTTTCTAGCTGTCCTCTACATTTCCAGTGTTTCAACATTTGGAAGACTTTTAACTGTTACATCTTTCCACTCATGCGGAAGGGTCTTTTTTTGGTTCATTTCACTTCTGTTCTTCAGAAAGTAGTCAAGAGTGAAGGAGTCTGACAGTGAGGAGTTTCATTTCTGAATGAACAGGATGCAATTTATCAAACGAGACCATCATCACAACTGTCACTACCCAGAGCGTCCTAAAGCGCAATTCCCCCCACCACGGCTATACTTCACCTGAACCATGGAGGTTCCGAACACACCCCGTTACCCTGGAAAAGACGAGTGCTGCTGGTGCGAACACAGGCATGAGAGGGCAGAAACGGCCTCCTGTTGTCCTTGACATCCCTGGCCAGATTTAATTCTATCAGGACTTTAGCTTTCCTAACATGGCCCCTGGCTGCTCGGACAATTTCCCTGTATTCTTCCCAGGCTACCTGCCCTTGCTTCCGCCCTTTGTAGGCTTCCTTCTTGTGCCTGAGTTTATCCAGGAGCTCCTTGTTCATCCATGCAGGCCTACTGGTGTTCTTGCCTGGTTCCTCTTTGTTGGGCTGCATTGCTCCTGAGCCTGGAGAAGGTGGTCCTTGACGGCTAACCAGCTTTCTTTGGCCCCTCTTCCCTCCAGGGCTTTATGCCAAGGGACTCTCTCAAGCAGGTCCCTTGCAGAGGCCTAAAGCGCAATTCCCCCCACCACGGCTATACTTCACCTGAACCGTGGAGGTTTCCAACACACCCCGTTACGCTGGAAAAGACGAGCGCTGCTGGTGCAAAACAGGCATGAGAGGGCAGAAATGGCCTCAGCTGAAGGCAGACTAATGGAACAAGGACACGGCAACGGCCGCAGGAGGGCAGCGACGTAGGAAAGAAAAAGCAGCTCAGCAGAGTGGTGTGAAATTCTCCTGTTTTATTAGAGCAAGGAAAATAATTTTAAACATAGACGGGGGACAATGAGGAGGTCTTAGAAGCGAGAAAAGCAACCGATGTCGCCGGCGGAGCATGAGGCGGCTGGAAGGGGGGAGGCCCTGAGAGGCCCACAGGCGGCCCCAGCAGCCCCCGCGCAACAGGAGCCCGCGCTGCTGCCACACCTCCGCGGGCCCCCCCACACCTCCCTTAGCAACGGCGCCGCGAACGCCACCGGCACCGGGCCGGAGGGGCCGCCCCCCCTCCCGCGGGCCCCCCGGCCCCGCCCCCGCCCCGACTCACCCCACAGCACCTCCCCGGCGCCGGAGGCCTCCCCCAGGGGGCGCCGCAGCGCCAGCGGCCCGGCGTCGCGCAGCGCCTCCAGCACGGCGGCGGGGCGCAGGGCCACCAGCCGGTCCCACAGCCCGCGCGTGTAGAACTCCACCGTGTGCGCGCGGCACAGCGGCAGCGCGCGCGCCAGGAACCGCGCCACGCGCCGCAGGCTCCCCGCCGCCGCCGCCGGAGACAGCTGGGGCGGCAGCGCGCGGGGCGGCAGCGACATGGCGCCGCGCAAGGCCCCGGACTGCGCTCCGCTCGCCGGGCCTGTTGGCCGGGCCGCCGCCGTCAGCTACGGAGGCGGGTGAATCGAGCGCCGAGTGGTGGCGGCGGCGCTCGGTGACGTATGTCGCTGCGCGACGCCGGGAGAGTGATGGCGGCGGCGCGGCGTGGCGGGCCGGGACCGGCGGCGGCAAATGCGGGCGCCGCGGCCCGCGGTCCCCGCCGAAAACGGCTGTGGAGGCCCGTCTTACTGCGCAACGTCGTGGGCAGCGTCCAGGAGGGTGAGTCGGGGGCTGGGGCAGCCGCGACTGGCCCCCGGCGGGTCTGAGGTGGCGTCATGGCGGGAGAGACGGCGCCGAGGGAGGCCCGGCCCGGCCCCGCTGGTCGCCGCTGTTGGCCTCCCGCCGTGCCGCTGAGCTGGCTCGCGCCGGGCCCGGGCCGGGGCCACACCTGCCTGCCTTAGTGAGGGGTGGGTTACGCGTCGCGGAGCCCGGAGACCTGTCCCCGCACGCTGCTTGAGGGGCGGTTAAAGGCACGTTACGCGAGTGGTCTAACATGGGCGAGGGGGGCTCCCGATGCAAGGGGGGCTGGGGTCAGCCTGTGTCCAGCTGCTGCTCCCGGACCCCGGGATTGCAGACCCTGCTCTTTTTTTGGTGTGCGCTCGGGCCGGGTAGTGATGGTGCTCTGCTTTAGGACTCGCTTTCCATTTTCTGTGGAGCTGTATATTGTAAATAGGAGCACATTGGGAAACAGGTTCAGAGCAGTGGCTGGTAGTTATGCAAATGTAAAAATGAACTGGCAGGAAAACGAGCATCGGCTTTTGCAGCACTTTTCTGAAATTTCAACTTTGGAGAAAGAATCAAAGGAAAAGGTGGGACTAACTTGGACTTGCTGCCTTTAGAAACTATTTTACTAATGAATGTTACCAAATTCAGTAGCTCTTAAGGCTAATGCAATAAAAACATATTAGGGAAAAAAACATGCTTAACTTAAGAACGGTAAGCGGTTATGTGTATTTAACCCTTTTTCTTATGTTTTCAGGACGAGGATTTGCATTTCAGAGAAAACAAAAGATTGAAAGACAATACAGGAAATTGTTGAAAAAGGGAAGAAAGGTCCATTCACAACAGGATAATCAGTTTACTGATACTTATCCAGAGCACTTGAAACATCTTTACCTAGCAGAGGAAGAAATGTTTAAGAAACAGCGCAGGGCTCCAGATGATTCAGTTTTATCAGAAGAAAAACTTAATAAAGCAGCAGAGTAAGTTTTTTAAGTACATCTCTAAAAACAATTGTTTCCAGCATTAAAGAAATATTTTAGATCTTATCATTTACATGGACTTCAGTATGGTGATTTGCTTTACTGAAAAAATGCTTTACTAAAGCAGTGTGCAGTTATCCTTTTGTGGTATGGCTAGTTTTGGGGGGATTTTAACTATGAACTTGAAAAAAAAGAATGAAGTGGAGGATTTAGTAAAACCTTGAGGCAGTAAAGTGTTCTTGATCCAAGAAATAATTTTAAATGATAGAGATGTGATAATAGTTTGCCAGTGGTCTTTGGGCTTTTTTGTTTTTTTTTTGTTTTATTTTCAGTTTATTTATAATGACTGGGAAAAGTCAAATGGAGTTTTTAATTTGTGATCTAACAAATGTCAGACAACTTAAACCATTTTTCCCCTGTGTGACAGTAATTCCCCTTGAAATCTTGGTTAAGTATGTCAGTAAAATGAAAAGCAGTAGTCACTCAGGTCTAAACACTGTCATGGTAGTGTTTTCAAACAGCGTTCAAGTACAGTGATTGAGATAATGCCTTTTTGTCCCCAGTACAAGGAGTGCCATAAGCCTTTGAATTCCAGGGTGTATCTACATCTAAACTTTCCTGGGAAGAATGCTCAGGAGAAGGGGGAAAGGCAGCCAGATCTAAGCCCAGCAGTGGGAGAAAGGGAGAGGTTTGTCTGGAATAGGCAGCAAATTCGTGGGGATGTCTGAAATAGGACTGTTTTTCTTGTAACCAAAGGGTTTTTTAATTTTGGTTAAACTACGGTCATTGTGATTGTAAACCTGAATTAATAATTCTGCAAAAATGTGACTGTTAATCTGAGGTGAGGTGATGCGTGGAGTCTGCTAGGTAGACTTCAGTGTTCTCTGGGGATGAAAAATAAGACTTTGGTTAGGTAATTCGATTTTAGCATATATTGCAATTTAAGTAGTTTTGTAGTTCACAGGCGATGAGGTGTCATTACACAGTATTGCCACAAGATGGAGATGAGAATAAAGCAAAGATTTTTTTTTCTCCTGAAAACTGTGGTATTTCTAAATGAAAGCATTAGTAAATGCCTTCACTTTCCTTTTTTGTCATCTATCTGAAATATCCTAGATTATGATGGCTAGTTCTCAATTTTTTGTACTGTGAGTAATAGAGTAATCAAAAACTTATTTTGTGAACAGCTGTTAACTGTCTAGCAAAGCTTATGTTTTTCAAGTGTGAAATGTTTATGTAATGGCTTTATTGTAAATCGGAAAAAAAAATTTAAAATTAAGTAACCAGAAAAATCCACTAAAAGTAGTGCGACAGTAAATGCCAGACAAGTGGCGCTGGTTTGCTTTTACTGTTTTCTTTGAAAAATACCTGGGCAATTTTTTATATTGAAATTGGGAAGGAAAATTCACTTCCTGATTTCAGAACATTAAGGACAATAATATACTATCTCCTTCAGGAAGAAACTTTTAGAAAGGCAGTGTAACTACTGTGCTTTTTACCTTGCCAGGTCAGCCTGAGTTCTTTGGCAGGCAGTCTGCTAACAGCTGCCTCTCCTCATATCTCTGCAGTTGCATCCATATGTCGGAATTAGAAAGAGCTCTAACATAGTGCATTCAGTTTTTCTGTCTCTGAAGAGCTAGTGTGATGGGAAAAAACCCTCTTTTAGGCACTCTTTGTTCATGAAACACCATCCATGTGAAGATCCAGCAGGTGGGGTATATGTGTTACTAGAAGTTCTGTGCAGTCTTCAGTACACTCGGCATTGGAGGCATTGTTTGCTGTGTTTTCAATGCTAGACACTCGTTACATGACACGTAGTGGTGTAGGTTATCATGTAAGAGTAGTGCAAATAGGTATCCGTTCAATGTAGAAGGATGAGTCTTACTTGTCACTTATGTAATCTATAAATCTGTATTTCTAATTAACTTCCCCAGATATGCAAAAAACAGTGCAAGAGTGGAAGACTGCACTCTGACTGTGCAGTAGCTATAGGATATTTGGTTTTGTCTGCTTGGTAATAGTCCATATCTGAAGTCCTTGTACTTTTTCTTATAGGTCAGTTACAACTGAAGGGAAATTTAAGAAGAAAACATCCAATCAGAAGGCAAAAGAAGAGTATGAGAAAATAAAGGCTGAGCGTGCTAGAAAGAAAGAGGTAAATCTTAAACAGAGATCTTTCTTGATTGTAGACAAAGACTAGATTAATACCATTTCTACTTGTCAGTCTTCCATCTGGACCCAAATAGGACGATAGGAGAGGAACACAGGTATTGGTATTCTTTCAGTCTTCTTCAAGTTGACAGTAATATTCAGGCATGCAGGTGTTCAAAGTTATTGTTGTCTTTGTTCTTGCTATTTTTGTCTTGCAGTTGCCATTAGCAGGATTTTTATTATGTCAGTTGGTACATCAAAAAGAACCTGGAGCTTGATCTGTGTATCCCAGTGGATTGTACTAGACCTCTTAAATATTGAAGGGGAAGTAATAACAATACCATCATCTTGTGATGAAAATCCTCTTTCTTATGGTGTTATCATAATGCAGTCTTCATTTTACCTTTTTATGTGCTTTGACCAACAGTGAAACAATTAAATGTAATTCTGTGCATGACCAAAATCTTTAGTAATTTTTTCCCTTGTTCTAATTTAATGGGACTTACTCTTACAGGGCATATCTTCATATTATCATTGTTGAATAACTCAGTTGAGCTATGCATTTGAGACATCCTTATTTAACTAGTTTTGTTCTCTCCCAGTACATTGTTCATTGCACTGTAAAATGGCACACGTCGTAACATTGTAGAAGTTGTGTAACTTGCTGCTGACAAACAGCTGTATAAATATTACATAAATATATAGTGGGATAAAACATATTATTTCTTCAGTTTAGCTGTATTGAAAACCGTAGCAGGTTTATGCAAGCTGATCCGTGATTCTGGGCGAGTTACGTGGTTGTTCAGCTGAGAGCTTCTTTTTTGAACATTAGGTACAGATCATACTAAAAGAAATGAATGCTATGGCCAGCTTATTTAGAGGAAATAGGAACAAACAAGAACACAGCAAGACTGCAAGGAATTTTCGTTGAGCAGCACATAGGAGTTGCCTGAAGGGAGGTGTTAGCATTTCTGGTCTTATTCAAGATACTTAGGCAAAACAAACAGTAGCTGAGTGCTACAATAGCAGTAATAATTTATGTGGAATACTGGTATGAAGATCACATACTTTATCCTCACATATGTTCGCAAGCACTGGATTTGCTGTTATTTATTTGGGGAAAAGAAATAAGCTTAAAGGCCCAATTTTGGCCGCCACATTATATAAAAAAGCTAGGACTTAGTAGAGGTCAGAAAAAACACGAGCGTAAGTAACAACTACTTGATGAATGTTCTCGGGTTGAGTAAGCATTTGGTTGGTAGCTTAAGTGTATGTTGTTTACAACAGTATACAGAACAGCAGTAAAATTATTAGATAGGAAGTGAATTACAGGTGAGTTAGTTGATGCTACTCTGGTTTTAAAAAAAAAAAAAGGAATGAATTATATTAATCTTTATTACAGTAAAATACATGAAGCATTCTGAATGGAGAGATGTTATATTTGCAGGTTTGGAATTTTTTCCCACAGAAGCCTCTTAGACTTCTATTTAGAAGTGTTTTCTTGGATCGCATCTGGTTAATTTTATATTCTACGTTACAGAGCATTCTTACTTATTTTTGTACATCACAGAAGCTAGCTATGTCATAGAAAACAATAATGTCATTGATAAATTATCACCTGTTTGAGCGTTCTGCAGAAACATCTGCCTTTGTGGTCAGCGTGGCACTGCATTTCAAAGAATTATGCTTTATGAGAAGAAATCACCCAAATGAACTGAAGCAGTCCTTCAGTCTGATTTGTGATGTCTTGCGTATTTCGGTAGGACGTAATGTAAGTGAGGCAAGCTAGTTAGCTTGCTTGTTGTGGATGTTTGCCCAAATTACTCACTAAAATTACAACACTAGAGAAGGGGGTGTAAGCTGTTTGATAAAAACTGAAAATAATATCATTATGATTATCCATATAGTGTAAGTGCCTCCATTAGTGTTTTGGTTGCATGTGTGGTGTCCCCTCAACACAGAAATTTTGTACAGTTGAAAATTTAGACTTTTTTTCCCTCTCTTAGTAAAGACAGCAGTCTGTGTTGTTTCGAAGAGGACAGGTCGCTAATAGTTTGGTCCTGATTAACTTGCCCTAGGTAATGCTGCTTGCAATGCTGTCCTAGTATCACATAAACTTGCCCAGCTTCCAGCTCCAGATACGTCCCATATCTTATCTGCCCATCCCATGCAGATCTGGCCAATATCCTAGCATGTCTGGACATTTACATGGGGGCTGCTGGATCAAACTCTTTCTTTCTTTCATGCACTCAAGAGGACAAAGTGGGAAATTTTTGCCACACTGTCATTCAAGGAAGAAAGTCAAGGAGCTCATTTAGCAGAAAGGAAGTAGTACATATTTTACTGACAAACCTTGCTGTAGGATGTTCTACTGAAGAAAACTTGGCTCTTCTCTTGAAGCTTTAGGCAATATAATATGTTTTGATTGCAGTATGCACTGAGAGTCCTGAGTAAGTTTTCGAGAGTAATGGTGTTTGTAGTGTCTGTACAATACCTGATTGCTACTATCTTTACAAAAATAAATTTATTTCTTATAGATAGCTTCATAGTTACAGAAGGTATGTAATTATTTCATAATCATATCTGTTTAATTTCAGGAAGCAGAAAAAAGAAAACAACAAAGAGAAGCAGCTCAACGGTTGTACAAGCAAAAGAAAATGGAAGCTTATAAAATACTGAGTAAGAAGACAAAAAGAGGACAGCCAAATCTAAACTTACAAATGGAGTTTCTTCTTCAGAAAATACAGCAAAATACATAAGCCTCAGCATACTTCTTAATTACAGATCTTGAGTTACCTGTGGACATTTTATTAATTTTAATAAATAATGTCTTTTTGCTTCTATATGGCTTTTGTCATTGGCTTGATTTATCTCATCAATCCAATAGTGGAGGGTATTCATCCTGAAAATATGTTTTCTCTGCTGAGAGTGAGAGAGAACTGGTACCTTGAAAATAAATGCTCTGTATTTCTAACTTAAATTCTGTTAGCTATGTAATATCCTGAATTCCAAATCATTAGAACCTAGTACCATCTGAACATAATTCTAGATAGTGTAAAGCATTTGTTTTCTAGCCCTAACACTTGCTGCGATTGTGACTACTAAAATTATGCTTACTTGAGTCAAATGATACATGCAACATAATTGTTATCTTATGAACTGCCAAGGCTAGGACTGTGTTTTGTGTGCTATTGGGTGAGGTTTGGCACATGAAAACAAAGAGAAACTATACTTGGATGGCTATTATTTATCATTCTCCTCAAAGAATAAAACTTACCAAAGGTCCAAAAATGGTTTGAATGTAAAGATTGTGTAGACTTAACATATACTTCGTGCTTTATACTTTGGTGATTTATTTTGTTCGTGAGCTAAATATGACTGTCTAGCTATGAAGGATCAGGTAGATGGGTTGATGTTTTGGTATGCTGAGTATATCAAGTTTCTAATTTTTATTCTTTGGAACATCTTTAGAAAAATAATTCTTTTAAATCTTGTTTTGGATACGCAGTTAGTGATCTTTGGCCTAATAAAATGAAAGCATTCTTAGTAAGACTAGAAGGTTTGCAATAAAGCAAGTTAACTATTTTCCTTAAGTTTACAAGAGAATACTGTTACGCTTTTGCCTTTATCTCAGTCTACTTTGGCACTCAAGAAATAATACCGAGGTTTTTTCTGCATATAATAAAGACTATTTAGACATCAAAGTAAGGAAATGTTTTGGAATAAATATCTCAGGACATGCTTTGTAAGATTTGCAATACATTTACAGTGTTACAGTATTATTTACAGTATTAAATTATTTACATTATTAAATTAGAAGTTGATGTCAACTGCAAAAAATTCCTTATTTAAAATACATAGGAAAAATAAATAGGTTTGAATTGTATGACAAGCGCTGTTAAATGAGGAATAGTTTAGAAGTTTGAGTTGGCTAAAATGTTTCTTGTGTCAGTGTCCTGAGGCTTTTTCAGCCTCATCTTGTTATAGTTTTTGCAAGGCTTTGAATCCTTGTGCTGTGATGTCATTTCGGAAAAACTGAACACAAGTCATAAGGTAGTGCACCAACAGAAAATATGGGAGCTTTTCTTGAAATGGGCATGTCCATTCTGGGAGAGAAAGGGAGTGTAAATTTGGTATGCTTATTCTGTTTTATACTTTTTCTCCTATGTGTTTTTTTTCTGATAATTGCTGTAGTTTCCAGTTTTGAATGGCTCCATGCTGAAACATTAAAGAGCAGAAATCTGCGAAGTGCCCAGAGAGTGGGAAGATGAGTTTTGGCATACACAGTTGTCCTGGTTTGGCCTTTTTCGATTCTTGTCATTCTCAGCTATCAGCTTTTATTTTAAAAAATGAAAACTACAATATTTGCAATTACTAGTTTTTTTTTAATGAGTAGTGCAAAAGACTTAAACTGTTAGCTTCATGTAACTTGTGGATAACACAAAACATCCTCCACATGAATTCATGGTTGAAGTTCTTCCATTTTTTGTTTGCGTGTGTCTGCTACTCTGTATGATCTTTTGTCATTCTTTGGCTAAGGAAATGTTAGCAACACAAGTATTCTGAATTGTCATCCTAAAAAAAAAACTTCAGTTTGCCATCAGTTCACTTATATAGCTTCTGGGCAGATGTTTGCCACGATGTCAGCTATCTGGAAAGTTTTCGGAAAACCGTAAGTCTTAGACCAGTAATTCCATTGGTCAGTGGCCATCCTGGGTTTCTGGTATCATTGTAGATACTGGTATACAGTCTAAATGCCAGTACACTTTTAGATATGGTGTTTATCTATGAAGCATTGGATGAAGTTTGAATGACGCATTTGAAATCCAGTTCTTTTTTCTCTTGTGTTAAATTGAGTGAACACTTCACTATCGAAATGTTCCATGTGCTTGATTCTTCCTGGAGAATAGTATAGGTAATACAAGCTAGTAAGTGAATTATCCTTTGTTTTTTTCATTCATCCGTAGCAACAAGAAATCTCAGTTGTTGATCAGTGGAAAAGAACAGAATTCTACTCTAAAAAGAAATCTTTTTTTTTTTTACTTGCATTATTCTCTGATTTTGATTAAGAATTAGAATTTTGAAAGAAATTCAAGATTCATAGTATCTGTTCTACAGTATTGGTCATTAAAATTTAATCTTACCTCATTCTAACTTTAATTGTTGCCCTTCTCTTTAGTGTTCATAGTCCATGTTCTTGGTGATAGTTAAAATGAAACAGATCAGGTTTATCTGATTTTCCTGAAGAGTCACCTGAAAATGCCTCCCTCTCCCCCCAGCACTTCAGATAGCCTGATCAGGCAGAACACTTAATCAGAAACCAATGCGGCGCCCGACCTTAGCCCCAGCATTGCTGGTTTCAAGGAGGAGAGGGAGTTTCTGTCATTTTTCCTTGTCACTTTCTCTCTGTGGGAATCTGGCCCTTCCTTTTTAGCATTGTCTCAGAAATCGTAAACCACGTGCTCGGGCGACATCTTATGGCGGCTGCCTGGAATGCCTGAGCCTGGCAACGTGGGATGGCGCAATAAGCTAGGCGCCCGCCCTCCACCCGCCTCCGGATGCGTGTCTCCGGTGACAGCCTGGCAAGGGACCAATCCTTCGGCGCAGGAACCGGACATGTCCCGCCTTCGGACCTGTGATTGGTGCGAACTGTTGACTGACGGCTCCCAGTCACATGACTCTGCCGAAAAACTCTATAAAAGAGGCTGGATCACTTCAACACGTGGGACCCTCACCGCCATCTTCCAAGTAGGAAGGAGGACATCGCTGGATCTCAGGGTGGTGAATATTTTCTTTTTCTTTCTCTTTCAACTGTTTTCTCTGTTTCTTTCTTTCTTTTATCTCTCTCTCTTTCTTTTCCTTGAATATTGAGTTGCCTCAGTGTTGGACCTAATAAAGTCAGAGCCAAGTGTGTTGATACCGTGCCTCGGTTGTGCTTTGTCTGAACTCAAGGATCACGAATCTTTAATATTTCGGGTCAGGATTTTTTGGGGGTGCTTTACCTGCAGGCAGGTTAAGCATACCGGGTGTTCGCATTGAACCAGGCACGCCGCACGTGGGCTGCACTGGAATTATTTATATTTTTGGCGGGCCCTGCGCACGGGCTGTCTGCATTGAACCAGGCACGCCGCACGTGGGCTGCACTGGAATTACTAATTAGGCGGGTCTCTCTCTCTCTCTCTCTCTCTCTCGGGGAGCAGGGGACGGGGATTGTCTGCATTTTATTTCTAGATTTGCTCCTTTTTTGACTAATTAGGCGGGTCTCTCTCTCTCTCTCTCTCTCTCTTTCTCGGGGGGGGCGGACGGGGGGCGGCTGTCTGCATTTTATTTCTAGATTTGCTTTAGAGGCGGACCTTAAATCCGGAACCCGACACTCTCCTCCATAGCTTTATTTGATTTGGAGATTAAAAAGGGGCTATGACTAAGCCCAGCTTCTTACAGACTCCCATACACAAGACCTTTTTTTACCACCGGAAGTTAATTCTTGATACAACAGTTTTAAAAGTTAAATTTACATATTTCCTCACACTGTCCTTTGCTGATTACGGTGAAGTAGCAGCCCAGGACGGCAGTCATGAGAAGCTTGTCCAGTCCTGTGTCTCGTCTGCTTCCTGAGCCCGCAGTCCTGCACTGTCAAGCCTCTGAAATTAGTTCAGTACCACTGGAAGGCAGAGATACAGAAATGATGATGCTGAGTGGCTCAAGGTCATACAGGCAGAGAAAGGAATTGAACCTTTGTTTCATTTACAGAGTAGCATTGTAACAGCTGACCCATCATATTTTTATGGAGAAAAGTATGGAGAATGGAGGGAGGGAATGTTTTGAGGAAGGAAATAAAGATCTGATTACTTTTTTTGATCTGGTCGTTGCTAGGAAAATAGTCCAATGGCAACTACAATTTATGGAGGCTGCCTGTAAAAGCTACTGCTTTCAACTATGTCTTTTAATTTGAAACATATGATACGTTAGTCCAAAGGGATATTAAACCCTTACAGCAGGTACAAGCGATTTCTGTTTGAAAGTGTGATCCACCTAAGTACCGAGAAATGGCCCCTTACTTGTGCTGTTTTTTTTATTAAACTTTGCTGTGTAGTAAAGATGTAGAAATGTGAAAAAGGAGCATTAAGTCCTGTAGCCATTCTGTTATGAGGAACAGAATGTGAAGCTTCCCTTGCTCCTTTTGTAGGTAACTTCTTGGGAAATCATAATAGTAACTTAAGTGGATCATCTCATTAAGCTGTCTTTGACAGTATGAGGACTTTCTCATCCTGTACCCATCTTGAAAGAATTTTTTTTTCTTGGCCCTAATAGGAAAAAACAAAACAAAAACTTTCATCTGTTAATATAGTAACGCTTTGGAAATGTGGGACAATGTAGACTTTGGATTTTTTTATCTTTACAATCTGATGTGTGCCCAGGTGGCCAAAAAGGCCAACAGCATCCTGGCTTGTATCAGAAATAGTGTGGCCAGCAGGACAAGAGAAGTGGTCGTCCTCCTGTACTTGGCACTGGTGAGGCCACACCTCGAATACTGTGTTCAGTTTTGGGCCCCTCACTACAAGAAAGACATTGAGGTGCTGGAGCGAGTCCAAAGAAGGGCAAGGAAGCTGGTGAAGGGTCTAGAGCACAAGTCTTATGAGGAGCGGCTGAGGGAACTGGGGGTGTTTAGCCTGGAGAAAAGGAGGCTCAGAGGAGACCTTATTGCTATATACAAGTACCTGAAAGGAGGTGGTAGCGAGGAGGGTGTTTGTAGAGGCTTGATTAAATGAGAAGGGGCACGATCTTGTGCCACTGAGCAGTCTGAGCAACCCAGGCTTTGAGCTACGCAAGAGTTAAGTCCAGAGCTCTGAGTATGTAAATCCATAGACCAATCACAAGTGCGATCGGGGCGTGTGATTAGCATGTACTCAGGTTACCGCCTATATATTCGCGGCGTGCTTTGCGAATAAACGAGAAGCTTCCATACTCACATTGAGATTGTGTCGTTTACTCCGGACCCCGTCACCCAGCACCTGCGAGCGTGCCTCCCCCGTTTTCCCCATACTTCAACTGGTAGCAGAGGATGGTTCCCTTGGGCATGCTCTCTCCTAGACTGCGGTAAGCAGCGAAAAGGAGGTGTTGGGAAAAAGACGGCTGGGAGAGGTGCTGTTCGGGTCCAAATAGGGGCAGAGCAGACACTGGAAGAGTTGGCCACTCAGCTCCCAGAGTTCAGGTGCTGTTCGGGTCCAAAAAAGGACAGAGCAGACACTGGAAAAAGGGCAGCCATGGAGACAGAGGCTGCAGCCGCGTTACTCGCAGGTATCCTCTCTAAGAGAGGGAGCGAAACAGCGGAGAAACAGCTAATTAAGCTGATAAAGTTGGGCCAGCGCTGGGGACATTTTAAAGACACAGCGCTTGTATTTTCCGTGGAGGAATGGAGAGAAGTGGGAGACATTATGTGGGAAAAGACTGTTGAGAGGGACCCCGAGGAAAAAGAAATTAAGGAGGTGCGTGGACTCTGGCAAAACGTGATAGAGACTTTAAAAACTATGAGGGCAGAAAGGGAGGTTGCCCGCGCGGCTGCTGAGATGCGGCCGGCGCCGCCGGAGCCCACCCCCCCTGCTAAAAAGGAAGAAACTCAGGTTCTGGCTCGTTTCTTCGGGTTACCGGCAGTTAAGGGCATGTTGGCGCTGATAAAACCATCTATCGCTGAAGCCCGCGCGGTGGTAGAGGCGGCGGACTCCCGGGAGCGATGGCGCAGTAAGAATTTAGAGGAGGAGGTTGCAAACAAAGAGACACGTGGCTCTCAGAGAACCGCACGGCAAAGGGAGCGGAAACAGGAGGGGGGGGGGTGGTCAGCTCCTCACCCTACCCAGATGGCATCCGGAGAGGGGGGCCGGCCCCTCCCCTCCACGCTGCCGGAGTACCCGCCCCTTCCACCCTCACCCTGTCCATCAGGATCGACCCCACCTGACCGTGGGAACCCGGAGACGGACGCCACCGGCCTTTTACAGCAGGTCTTGCGGGAATTACGGGACTTAAAGGTACAGCGCCTAGGCGATCGACGAGCGCCGTTCCGAAAGTGGTCTAGCGGCTAGGATTCCCGGTTTTCACCCCCCGTGGCCCGGGTTGGATTCCCGGTGTGGGAACCACGTGATTGGAAAAATTCTTCAACAAACAAAAGCTGCAGTTACACAGTATGGAAGTAAAATCAGACGCTACATAAGGTGTATTCGCAATACCAAATATACAGGTTTAGTATTTTTGCCTGTTAGTGAATGTTTTACATGTGTAACGTTTTGGTTGAGATGTTAAATGGTGGAGGAGTACTGTGGATGTGAATGTGGGAAATAATTTTAATCATGTGTAAATGGTCACAGGGCCTAAGTTGCAGTAATTAACTTGTTGCTGATTTATTTAACAATGCCTTGTTGCTTTCTATGCATTAACGTTTGGGTGTAAAGATTGTGTGTATATCCAACAGGGAGACACAGTATTTAAATTGACCAACTAATGTTACACTGCTTTGAAGGTGGCCTATGACTGAAGAGCGACTGCAGAAGTACTAAGAGACTGGCAGAGGAACAGTTAAAAGCAGGACATATCAAACCCTCAGTTAGTCCTTGGAATACACCCATTTTTGTCATCCCTAAGAAAAGTGGAAAGTGGAGATTATTACATGATTTATGGAAAATTAATGAGCAAATGCAAGCAATGGGAGCATTGCAACCAGGTATTCCGTCACCTAACATGTTACCAGCAGGATGGCATATATTGATTGTAGACTTGAAGGACTGTTTTTTCACCATATCCTTACATCCTCAGGACACCATGAGGTTTGCCTTTTCTATTCCTGTTATCAACAAAGCGGAACCAGCTCAAAGGTATGAATGGGTAGTTCTACCGCAGGGCATGAAAAATTCACCTACGTTATGTCAGCTTTATGTGGCATGGGCACTGAAACCATTGCGCCAGCTATGGCCACAGACTATCATCTATCATTATATGGACGATATTTTGTTATGCCAGGCCGATCCTTTTTCAGAAGAAAGTCTCCACAAACTAACAACAACGTTGGCGGAGAAAGGTCTCGTGATTGCACCAGAAAAGATTCAACGAACTGATCCCTGGAAATACTTAGGATGGACAATTTCGGATGCTCAAATCCGACCTCAAAAGGTGGAGCTACATACAGATTTGAAGAACCTGAAGGATGTACAAACACTTCTCGGAGGTATTCAGTGGGTCCGTAACTGTGTCGGTATCTTGAATACCGAGATTGCCCCCCTCACCGAACTGCTGCGACGATCACACCCTGCTGACACCATACAACTGTCTGAGACTCAACAAAGCGCGTTGCGGTCAATCATCGCCAAATTACAAACTGCATGGTCATCACGACGCATTCGTGAACTACCTGTGTCTCTGCTTGTAATTAACAGTGAAAATATGGTTTGTGGTGTCATTTGTCAGTGGCAAAACAAACAGGGAACTCCCCCAGGGCTACAACCAATGCCACTACAAATGCCACGATAAAGATGAAGCTTTTTGAGTGTTGGAATGGGTATTCCTTAGTGTACAACCGAAGACAAGCATACAGACTAGACCAGAAGCCATAGGGGAACTAGTGAGAAAGGGTAGATCTAGGATTATAGAATTAACGGGACTGGATCCAGCGAACATTAGTATTCCTGTTAATGCTGTAGACCTAGAATGGTGGTTCCGTAATTCTCGACCCATTCAGGAGGCGTTTTTGGGGTACGAAGGAAGAGTCCATTCACAGCAACCGAAAGGCAAATTATGGCAGATATTACAGAAAAATCAATGGATAGAAAAATCTAAAGTACAGAAAACACCAATAGTGGAAGGGTTAACAGTCTATACAGATGTGGGAAAGAAACAGCACAAAGCGGTGTGCGTGTGGCAGGAAAAAGGGGATTGGGTACACCACATGCTGTATGGTCAGACCAATGATACCTTACAGACTCTGGAACTACCTGCCGTAGGCTGGGCCTTGACAAATTGGCTGGATGGGGCTATAAATATAGTCACAGATTCTATGTACGTAGCAGGTGTCATGCCACGATTGGAGGAGGCATTGCTCCGAAACACACAAAATCCCCGCCTTGGGCAGTTATTCTTGCAATTGTGGTCTATTATGCGACAACACAGTGTGCCTTGTTGCATAATACATGTACGGAGTCATCAATGGGATCTTGGTTTGGGGAAGGGCAATCAGGTGGCAGACTCCCTGGTTAGTCCTGCTTGCCATATTCCTCCTTTAGACAAATTTCAACAAGCCAGACAAAGCCATGAGCATTTCCATCAAAATGCAAAAGGAATACAGAGACAATTTGGAATAACAGAAAATGAGGCAAAATCTATTGTTCAAGCATGTCCGAGGTGTGGGGCTCAGGGACCAGGCATTGGTATTGGTGTAAACCCGAAGGGTTTGGCAGCACTTGAGCTATGGCAGATGGATGTAACACATATTCCAGAGTTTGGGAGACAAAAATATGTACATGTCACAGTAGATACTTTCTCGAAGTTAATCTGGGCATCTGCAATGTCCAGAGAAAAGGCGCAACAGGTTTGTAAACATTTGTTGGCGTGTTTTGCCATTATGGGGGTGCCAGAACAGATCAAAACAGATAATGGGCCAGCATACACCAGCCAAAAGTTTCGTGTATTTTTAACACGCTGGGGAGTGAAACATGTTACTGGTATACCACACTCCCCGACAGGTCAGGGGATCATCGAACGTACCCATAGAACCATAAAGGAATATTTGAGGAGACAGAAGGAGGTAGATACTGATCCAACATCGCGGTTGCATAAAGTGTTGTTTACTTTGAATTTTCTGTGTTTGACAGGGGACCGAGAAGAACCACCGGTTGTTGTACATCACCAGCAGTTGAAATTTAATAATAACACCATTATACCTCAGTTACAGGTGATTTATCGGGAACCTGCTACAGGGGAGTGGAAAGGACCGGTGCCAGTGATCCTTAGTGGCCGGGGATATATGTGCGTGGCCACCGACCAGGGACCACTTTGGGTGCCGAGCCGATCAGTAAAACCACACCTCCCCGAGAAATCGGATGGGTGATGGAACTGATAAAAATGGTACTTATGGGAGTTCTTGTGATTGCAGTTATCTTGTTAGTGTTACCATGTTTGTTTTCTTGTTTGCAGAAAGCTTTAATGAAACTTGTAAATCAGACCTGGCTTGCTCACAAACAAGAAGGGGGAATTGTAGAGGCTTGGTTAAATGAGAAGGGGCACGATCTTGTGCCACTGAGCAGTCTGAGCAACCCAGGCTTTGAGCTACGCAAGAGTTAAGTCCAGAGCTCTGAGTATGTAAATCCATAGACCAATCACAAGTGCAATCGGGGCGTGTGATTAGCATGTACTCAGGTTACCGCCTATATATTCGCGGCGTGCTTTGCGAATAAATGAGAAGCTTCCATACTCACATTGAGATTGTGTCGTTTACTCCGGACCCCGTCACCCAGCACCTGTGAGCGCGCCCCCCCGTTTTTCCCCTTACTTCAGGTGTTAGTCTCTTCTCCCAGGTAACAAGCGATAGAATGAGAGGAAGTGGCCTCAGGTTGCACCAGGGGAGGTTTAGATTGGATATCAGGAAAAATTTCCTCATGAAAAGGTTTATCAAACATTGGAACAGGCTGCCCAGGGAAGTGGTGGAGTCACCATCCTTGGAGATACTTAAAAGATGAGTAGACATGGTGCTTAGGGATATTGTTTAGGGCTATTGTTTAGTGGTTGTCTTGGTAGTGTTAGGTTAATGGTTGGACTCTATGATCTTAAAGGTCCTTTCCAACCAAGACGATTCTGTGATAAATTAGGCCTGCACTAAGAATTAGGTAAAGAACATGAAGTTAAAAACCTGATTGTCATCTTAAAACCAGTTCTTGGGTTTTTGAAGTAGTATCTATTTCTGCTTTCAGAAAGTAATGTTTTAAATTATTAATCAAAGAATTTAGAAGCAGTTCTAAAAGGATTAATGGACAGAAGTGTTGTGAGCATAAGAAAAATGGAAGGGCACTTCATTTAATAAAAACAGCGAGGACAGGACAGAGCTCTGAAATACCAGTTTTCAGTAAAATTTTTATTAACTCATGCATGCCTTCTGGAAATTGCTGAGTGGGTAGTTAATAATGAACTGAGAACCATGTAGCTAGCTTGCAGACTTTCCTCTAAAGAAAACCTTTATGGGATGTTAAAAAAGAAAAAAGGTCTAAAGTATTTCAGTCTAAACTCTTGGTAAAATAATTGTTGGTCCATTCATAAAGCTGCTGTGTAACTGGACCTGTAACATGCCATTTGCTCTATCTTTTGTGTACAGCTTTGTCATGAACTTTGTTGTCTTTTATGTAGTTTTTAATTAATAGCAATTTGGATCAACATTTTCAAGTCTGCATTTATTTATATTTTTTCCCAAAAGAGAGATTATCCCCACATTTATATCTATTCTTTTAACATCTTGATATCAACCCAGTTGAGGAAACACATGTGTCTATTGAGAAACTGTATTTGAGGATCCCACTTTGCGAATTAAAAAAGAAAATAAACATTATAGAAACTAAGCTAGCTTAATATTTTACTTACCTGTTCAGTCCACACTTACTAGGTAGTGTGATAAGAAGTGGCACAGAGATTTAAACTATCAATATGCAAAAATGGTGAATTTTATTTTGTCTTTTAACTGCCATGAGACAGTTTGTGTTACAAAACCGTAAGTGCTAGAAGCAGAAAGACTGTTTCCCTAAGGAGAGTCTCTGGTTTCTGCTTGCAGTAGGCACTCTGGGGCTGAAATCCAGATCTGCAGATTAAATGGTTACAGCTCTGTTGCACTAATCTGCTTGTGGGGTGTCAGAGTGGGCTAAACTCCCCATTGATGTGCTCCTCACTTCATAAATGCTGATTTTTGGAAATGAACAAGAAACAAATACCTCTGTTTTCGATCTTTGATAGTTGCCAGGTTATGAGATCTGATACTGTGTTTTAAGACTGTCCCTCTAATCTAAGAAACAATTTATTTTGAAACAAAAATGTGGAAGAAAAGTACTATTTGTTACATACGTACATAGCATCGAACATGGGTATCTAGCCACAAGAACAGCGTCAAGAGGGGAAATGGTAAGTTAATCTAAATAAAGTTATTTTATCAAGTCATTTAGTTTGTTTTCTTCTGCGTTACTGGAAACCTGTAGTGAAAAGTAACAGCAGGCTGCAGCTAACGGGTTGTTTCATGTACTTTTTAGCATGATTATTGCTTTTATCAATTATGTTTGAATAGCTCAGAGCATTAAGGAAAGTTCTAGAGATTACTAGTACGAGTCTGACCTTTTCATTTAGGTCCTGTGCTTATATTTATTGTGGCCGTATTGACTAAACCCTTTTCTTCCTGAGAACTATGCAGTAGCTAGACATTTTTAGTGGTAAATGTGACCGGTGTCATGAAATCATACAGCTCGTGTTTCTAATTGGGAAGTCCACAAAAGTGCACAGAAAGGGACTAATCTATTCAATCAGAATTGACTTCAGACAATGCTGAAGATGATAGAAACTACAAACTGGGAATGAATAAGAGTAGTGGTTCTTTAGCTACCAGCGGGATTTCACTTTGAAGTAGCTGTCACTAATAATTTGGGAAGCAGTGAACAAATAAAAGCAATATGGAAATAAATGTAGGTATGTGCATTCAGGAACTATGGATGCTAATTCTTTTGCAATACCCATAAACAGTACAAGTGTTGAGACATACAGCATACAGGAGTGACTGTAGTGTAGTAGTCTCATGCTGAATTCTGCATTGAAGGTCTAACTCCATGGGAGCTCTCAAAAACAAGAGTATGGTGCAATATGGACTTGGGTTGCCCTATGACATTGATGCACTTTTTTTTATTGTTCCCGTGTTTGTTACTTGAAAAAAAGGAAACACTTAAGGGAGTTACAAAGGTGGTGTTTATTATTTTCGTGTATTTTAGAGATCACAGTTTTACACCTGATGACCCTGCAATGTAGTGAAAGGTGATCTGAGACTCAAAAAGTAGTAAATAAAAACAACAACCAGGGGATTCCTGGAATATTTTTTGACAAACTGAAGGTAGTTTTATTTGTCCTGTTTTAAGAATAGAAATGTAACATTCTAACTCTGATGTTCTTAAGGTTTTCTGTAGTCAGTGAGGATACCATCAAGGGGCAAATAATCTCATCTGAACATAAATGCCAGGTCTCACTCCTAGAGATACATACCTATCCCTAGGGAGTTTATGGTGACCAGTTCTAACATCTAGACTTCTAGAGGTAGGTGAGATGAATCCCTTTTTGTGTCTTGAAGAAACCTTTGCAAGGGTCATTTGGCAACAACACTGAATTAGAAATCCACGATTTACAGTGCAGTTCTGTTAAAATCTAGACACAGAGTGAAAAATGCTTTCTGAGCAATAGAACTGTAAAACAGTCCTGAATGTATCACACACAGCTGACCGGAGCAGGGCAGTGGGGTACTGTGTTCCTCAGCTCCCTTTGAGCAGGGAGCTGTTCATTTTGATATGGTAGTTTATCTCTATGTCCCTAGAGCTTTTTCTCCCTTTGGTTAAACAGTAATGATTTGCTACAAAGTAGGTTATTTTTCTTTTTCCTTTTTTTCTTTTTTTGATTTTCTTTTTTATTTTCTTTTTTCTTTTTTCTTTCTCACTCGCTTTCTCTCTCTTCTTGTTCCTTACGTGATATAATAAAATAGTAGGACTTAAATTAACTGCCAATAGCAGATGGAAAGTACATGTCCTACAATTGTTGACATGTCATCCTAATCTAAAAGTCAAAGGCATGCTGGCATGCAACTAGAATTTCCTCCTATTTAACATCTAAAAAAATTAAAACTGTACTGTAATACGTAGTTGTTTTAGGTCAACAGCCAACTCAAATCAGTTACACATATGGCTTAGTCTGCTTTAAGGAGAGCCAGGTGGTGAAACTTGTACAGTAGCAAGGTAATGCTAGGTTATGGTAAGGCCTTCATGTTTTATCATTCAGTTGTTAATATTTACGTTCAATTTATTTTATTGTCCAGTTAAGTTACATCAAATATAAGGTAAAATAAATAAATACACCTTTTTTTTTCAGAATAGATTAATAAATTGACTACTTCACAACGAATTTTTTAATTTGTTCTTAGTTTCAAGGACCAGTTGTAGTTTTGGATGTAGAAGTATACACCAGACTAGTCAGGCTGGTGCTGTTGTGTTCTTTCCCCAAGAGCTGCATACACCAATTGAGTGTAATTAAAACAGTCTTCAGGCTGATATAATTTATGTTTCCTACCTACACCAGTTTTGGGTTTGTTCCCTGATGACAGGACTGCTGTATTCTTGTTGAGGATTTTCCAGGAGGAATGGAAGTTGCTGCACTCCACAGATGGCTGTCTCATTGGCAGGGAATTCATCCGGTCTCAGCACTTAGGATTTACTGTGCACACACAAACTCTGCATTCAGTGCACACACAGTATGTCTGATCTGGCCCAGACTCATCAGATTTATGGCAGGAAGATTTACAGCTGATCTGTACACATAAAGCGTTTGACACGGTCTCCCACAGCATCCTCGCAGCTAAACTGAGGAAGTGTGGTCTGGATGATCGGGTAGTGAGGTGGATTGTGAACTGGCTGAAGGAAAGAAGCCAGAGAGTAGTGGTCAGTGGGACAGAGTCCAGTTGGAGGTCTGTGTCTAGCGGAGTCCCTCAAGGATCGGTTCTGGGACCAGTTCTATTCAATACATTCATTAATGACTTGGATGAGGGATTAGAGTGCGCTGTCAGCAAGTTCGCTGATGACACAAAACTGGGAGGAGTGGCTGATGTGCCGGAAGGCTGCGCAGCCATTCAGAGAGACCTGGACAGGCTGGAGAGTTGGGCGGGGAGAAATTTAATGAAATATAACAAGGGCAAGTGTAGAGTCCTGCATCTGGGCAAGAACAACCCCATGTACCAGTACAAGTTGGGGGGCAGACCTGTTGGAGACCAGCGTAGGGGAAAGGGACCTGGGGGTCCTAGTGGACAACAGGATGACCATGAGCCAGCAGTGTGCCCTTGTGGCCAAGAAGGCCAGTGGCATCCTGGGGTGTATTAGAAGGGGTGTGGTCAGCAGGTCGAGAGAGGTTCTCCTCCCCCTCTACTCTGCCCTGGTGAGGCCGCATCTGGAGTATTGTGTCCAGTTCTGGGCCCCTCAGTTCAAGAAGGACAGGGAACTGCTAGAGAGAGTCCAGCGCAGAGCCACGAAGATGATTAAGGGAGTGGAACATCTCCCTTATGAGGAGAGGCTGAGGGAGCTGGGTCTCTTTAGCTTAGAGAAGAGGAGACTGAGGGGTGACCTCATTAATGTTTATAAATATGTAAAGGGCAAGTGTCAAGAGGATGGAGCCAGGCTCTTCTCAGTGACATCCCTTGACAGGACAAGGGGCAATGGGTGCAAGCTGGAACACAGGAGGTTCCACTTAAATTTGAGGAAAAACTTCTTTACGGTGAGGGTGACGGAACACTGGAACAGGCTGCCCAGAGAGGTTGTGGAGTCTCCTTCTCTGGAGACATTCAAAACCCGCCTGGACGCGTTCCTGTGTGATATGGTCTAGGCAATCCTGCCCCGGCAGGGGGATTGGACTAGATGATCTTTCGAGGTCCCTTCCAATCCCTAACATTCTGTGATTCTGTGATTCTGTGATTCTGTGATTCTGTGATATTGAGCATTTGAAGCTTCTAGAAATTTTACTGCATGTTTACATACATGTCATGAAACTGGTTTGCTCAGCATCCCTTGCGGTTGGCAACACAGTATTCAAGTCTGCATACACGCTACTGGGTATTTAAAAGTAATGTGAAAATGTTAGGTCATCAAACTTCGTCAAACTAAATTACTGGATACAAAAAGTCCACTAACACCAAATATTTCATAACCCTACCTGTTAATAAATTAAAGCCAAGCTTATTTTTCATAGCTGCAGTTGCTTTTGCTTCAGTGTCCTTTTTTAGTTTGCATCTTATTTTATGACAGCTAAAAAAAAAGCAACATTCTGCACTTAGGATCACAGAACATATATCTGCTGGAGGCAGGACGTCTCCTCTCAGATATAAAGCTGTAATATGTGATATTATATTCCACTACAATCATTAATGCGTGTTTTTGCCATCTCAGAGAAATATGCTGTAATATAATTTCTGCTTTTGAACATAACACATGCATTTATTTCTCCAAAGACAATGCAGTGAAAGCTTTTTTATGCTGTTTTGATTTCTCCAGTTAACTGTTCATCTGTAGAAATTATAGGTATAAAAACACGAATTCATGCTGTATCACAATTTCTACTGATATTTATGATTTTTTCTGCTACTTATTTAATTTTGAGGGTTTTTTTCTATTTTTTTTTCCTTATAGATAGTATAAACAAAACTGGTACCTTAGGTGGAAAATGGTATTTGGATTTAATGAGGTAGACAGAGTTCCTTTTAAAAGAATCTGGTATGCATTAAAATACTTTTAGTGGTTGATAACCAATACACATTAAAATATCAATTTATTCAAAGTATGATTTTTATAATTGTCGCATACATGTTAACATGTTGAATTGCACCGCAGATTTGAAAACACAAAACAGTATTTCATATGCACTCTGCTCAAGATTAAAGCAAAGGAAAGGGGATATAAATTACACATCCATACCCACACATAGGTATCTGTAAACACTGGTCTGTTTTGAGGCAATTCCGTAAGATGTTAGTTTTTTATTTTAAAACTGTGTCTTGTCCAGGTGGTAGCAATTGCTGTTGTGAGTGTTATTTTAAAATCAATTATATACATCATTTTGTGGTAATTTCACTTTCTGAACCTGCAAGTACATGAGCTGTTGCTCCTTGATTCTTTTTTTTACAGTATTCTGCACTGAAGGCAATCTGTTCTTTAATGCACGGAGATAGTGTGGAGGTACACTGACAAATTGCCTTTGCAGTAAGAGCAATAAATCATGCCAAAAATGGCAAAACACTTTGTATTTAACAAATATTTTCAGTGGGAGTGCACAAAGAGGACAAAACACAGTTACAACATACACAGGAACACCTTCCACTTCTGCGTCGTACTTAGTAGTAGAGCAAGTTGTCAAATTTTCAGCTGCATAAGAGGATGCAGGACAGCTCTTCCAACCCACATCCTCACTTCCCATCTCTGCTCAGAACAAGCACGATTAGGAATGGGCTTCATCTTAAATCAGTGGGGTTAAGCACATGCTTGAAGTTAATCATGCAATGTGAGAGAAACTAAAAAGGAAAATAAAAAGCTACCTTGTCCTTCCTCTGACTTCTGTGTTGGTTGTTTGTTTGTTTTCTGAAGTCAGAACCTAAATCTTACAATTTGTATTTATTTCTGGCAGAGTACTTTTCATTACATCACACCCGACTGCACCATAAAAGCAAATGAGCAGTTAAGTGGTGGTAGGCAGGCACAGCGGGAGCTCATTAAGAGCAATACCATGTTGGAAGCTTTCTGAAACACCAGATTTTTTAGTGCATTGTCAGAATTAAGCATATTTCTGTGGGAATCCTGTTCTAGCACAGGCAGTAAATAGCATGCAGGAGGAATTTTTCATGAATGCTTTAAATTTCAAGTACATTCTGAATATTGCTAATACCTTCAACCTTCACAACTGATGAAATCCTAAGGTTTTTTGAATAAAGGTGGACGTATGTTTAATATGCTGTATATGATAAAAATGAAGATTGTTTGCAAACTTCCTTGGTTCTGAAAGGTAGAGGTATTTTGCAAAAATAATATATAGGCACAACTTTCCCAGTAGCACCCTTAATTTTTTTAATATTTTTAATTTTCTGAAGATTACTGGGCTGCATTGTAAACTCTTTTACAATAGGTCGTCGCCTTCTTTGGATTTGGATTCACAAAACAAAAAACATGGGTATGATGAAGTTTGAGTATTTACTATTTAAGGAAAAACTTTTAACTGAAAAGCAAAAGAAAAGGAAAAAAAGAGTAATCAGAAGTGAGCTTAACCTGAAACTATAATGTGCGGGTAAGACTGTCATAGTTTTTTATTTCCTCAGAATGTCATTTAGCAAGTGTGAAATTAAGCTACCTCCAACCTTAGGGAGCTGTAAAAAACCCCCACAACACCACAAAAGAAAACAACGACAACAACAACAACAAAACCCCCAAAAAACAAAAAGCAGGAACACCTAGAAGCATCTCTGTCAGTCAGTTTGCATTAGGTGTCTCTCAAAAAGGTGTAGTCTCCTAAAAATTATGAACTTAATACGGAAATGATTATTTGACCTGTGCTAGGAAAAAATGTCAGAGTAGATGATTAGTGTATGACTTGTTTGCAGTTTGAATTATTATCTAATATGTTTGGGGTATTATTCCTACTCCACCAAAATCTAATTTGCACTGAAGACTGCAGACTTTTGCATCTGTTAACAGTTGCAGATTAATTACAGGCTGAAAAGCTTTCATTATCCTTTAATTTCACTGCCTTTTACTTTCAGTTCTATGGTACTATTAATAAATTGTAAACAGTTCCCTGCAGATAGTAGCAGGGCTATTGTACATTAAAGAAGAGATTTACTCGGGAGTGGTTTTGGTATTAGATGTAAGGAAGATGCCATTGTTAAAGTGATGAGGGGTCAGAGAAGTGTATTTTCTAGTTCTCTAACCAGCATGGAGGATGAGATCTTGTTCTTCTTCCCGGCTTGGGACAAAAGCATTCCCCTAAACGGCGTTTTGTTCTTTGACGTATTAAGAGTGCACGTCCTCGTAAGCCTATGTTTAACAGAAGTGACACATCACAGTAAAGTTAGGGGTCCCACAGAAGAGAAAGGTATGGAAGGTGCAGATAGATGGGTGAACAACTATGTGTGTTTCTTAATGTAAACAATATTCAGAATACAGGTTCAGATGAACCACTGTTTTACAAAACCAGTGCATATATGTAATAAAATAACACATGTAATTTAACAGACAAGTTCACATTTACAGAACTTCTTTTATCATAAGCGTTTTAGAGTATATATATATCCAGGATATTTCTTTCTGTTTAAAACAGGGATGCCATTGCAAGTAGCTAAATAATCTCAACTGAAAAAAAAAAGAAAATACTTTTCCTTAGTTTGAGCGTGGAAAATATGTACTACAAAGCAAAAGGTTATTTATTACCAAAAGCCACTGTTGTAATATGGTTTGTATTTAATTTAAAACAAGAAACTAATTTCAGGGTTTTAGATTTAATAAAAAAAAACACTCTGAAATTTAAATTTTCCCTGGTGCCAGCTGACTTTGGATGTTTCCCAATGACTGTTTGTGTAGAAACAGCAAACATATTATGAAGATAATTTTAAAACATTTTTAAACATCTCACATTTGTGGTTATCTAGGTTCAGAAGGTAATATCAAATACCTGTCTACATTTCAGCTGAGCAACTCCACAGAAAAGATGGAGAGAAATAGTTTGCAGCACCCATGCTTCCATTGGTACTGCATGTGTGCAAGCACTTTTCAGGGGCTCTTTTTGTTCTTGGTTAAGAAAAGCCCACTGGGTGGAGGCATGGAGCTGAATTTCATCAGCACACAGCAATTCATAGATTAATAAATGTAAAAAAAAGGAAGGGACACTAAGATCAAAAACTGGTAGTCTTGTTTAACGAAGTCTGTAAGACTTGATCATTAATTGAAGTTGGGCACACCTTCCTTAAAACCCACCGATCATAATTTGAAATTATTTCTGGCATTAGAGGATAGATTGAAAACTTTTGTGAACTACTCAGATGTATCCCTTATTTTTAATTTTATGCTGTCCAGTTACAGTTTTGGCCATATCCTGCTCTAGCTTTGCTGGTTACATGAACAATACTTGTAACAGTTACATATGTAATTACACTTCCTAGTCTACATAGAAGGAATCCCTGAAGCCTTGCAGTATAGAGTCTACTTCAGTAATTTTTTGGCTCTTCTGAGAGCTAATTGCCAGTTTATCAACATTTTTCTCTTAACAGGGGCACCAAAGCTGAGCAAGGCTAACTGTTCCACAAGCCCTTGTAGGTTGCACAACACCTTGTTTTCCACTACGTTATACACTTATCACAGAATCACAGAATCACAGAATGTTAGGGATTGGAAGGGACCTCGAAAGATCATCTAGTCCAATCCCCCTGCTGGAGCAGGACCACCTAGACCATATCACACAGGAACGCGTCCAGGCGGGTTTTGAATGTCTCCAGAGAAGGAGACTCCACAACCTCTCTGGGCAGCCTGTTCCAGTGTTCAGTTACCCTCACTGTAAAGAAGTTTTTTCTCCTATTTATGTGGAACCTCCTGTGTTCCAGCATGCCCATGCTAAATAAGAGACTTGGCCACAACCCCTCAATTTCTCATCTGGACTTGCTACCTGGCTAATAGTATCAACAAACAACACTGCTTGCAACAGAAACTGAGAGCAGTAGCAGATGATAACCACAACTCCACAGCTTCCCTGGGCTCAGCTTTCTCCTGCAGGTGCTGCCAGCTGTGGCTGCACATTCTGGTGGCCCCGGTGTCACAGGCAGCTCAAACGCTCTTCGCCAGGTGAGCTTCTGCTCCTGGGGACTAACTTGAAATGATATAGAGAGTGTGCCTGCATCCCTCTGCAGTGGTTCAGCTGGAGGAGTTTTCAACAGGGCTGGTGACCTCGCAGACAGAACTGAGGGTGGAGGGCCAGAAGCAGTCCATTGACATCCATTTCGTACAGATAGAGGGATTTTTAATGCAACACTGTGAGGCGCTGAGATTTGCTAATCTCTGCTTAATCTGGTTTCCTGAGTTTTGGACACAGTTTCAGCCTAGGACCTCTATCTGTCAGCTGTAATGATAGTGACATGCCGTTGACTGTTCTTCTATTGATATATCTCAGAGCAACTTCGTATGAGATCTTCTCTGTGTAACTGTGGGAAGAAAAAACAGAGTCAAAAGACACCTAGTTAGAGGCTTGACAAATATCCTCTTAGTCAGCTCTAGTTAGTGGAGGCACAAGTACAACAAGGTCAGACTTTGTAATTTTGTCTCTAGATGTATATTCTGTGCTCTTTCTTTGTGGAAAATGCTCAGAAAATGTCTCCAGAGGAATTCCAATTAGTGGAGTCTTGGCAAATATTGACCCATGTGGGAGACAAGTCAGTGCCCCAAGGTTAACCAAAGTGTCTGCTGTGCTGCTACAGTGTTGTTATGGCTCTTCTTTGGGTTGGTTCACCCATACATCTTCAGCCAGACACAAAGACAGTTTGCAGTCAGGATATATGCACCTTTAAGCTAGGACTTACTGAGCTGTTAGTCTAAGTGTCAGTGTGCCCAGCACCTCTGGTATGAAGAATCTTTGCTGAGAGGCTGACATCAGTCAGGACGGGGAAGGGTTGGACACTATCGCACATCTTCTGTGCTTCCAATTGCTGTCTGCTACCAGCTACATCAACCCTCACAATACTGGCAATTTCACCCAGTGCTTCACAGCTAGTTCCCAACTGAACAGACCAGCCTTACTTGCCTCCCTGCTTTATTCATACTGGGACTTCAAACCTTTCCATGCTGTTTTTTTTTCTCTAGTGTATCTTTGAGCCACTAAAGATGCTATCTCAACAATCCTACCCCTGGGTGAGACTTTTGTCTTTCCTGTCTCTTTACAGACCTTCTCATAGCACTTTCATGACAGTCTGAGTCCAAGTTATTCTGCTGTGTCACATGAGAGCTGAGTTTTGCATGCCCGGTCCACTGGGGAGAGTGGGGGCAGCCTTCAGATGAGGTTACAGAGGGAGAGTTTCGGCCTATGCACTGACCCAGGGAAAGGTGGGCAGGAGTTCATTCCTCTGGAGAATTAAATTAATCGTATTACTGGTTCGACCCTGCCACTGCTTTTCACAGCCCAGTGTAAATTACAAAAGACTGGGAATTTCTTGTTGCTTGAAGTCACTCCAGATCATGGAAGCAGCGTTTTCATCCAGGTCAGGGTGCTCTGCCTTTAGGTTCAGGAGTGGATCATACAGTGTGGTATCAGGTTCTTCCAGCCCAGGTCCAGGACTCCCATTTGTCCTTGCCCTTATCTTTCCTACTTGCCCATTCCTCCAGCCTGCCTAGGTCTGAATCGCAGCCCTGGCTTCGAGTGTGTTGATTGGTATCCCCAATTTGGTGTCCGGGTCACTATTAAAGATGTTAGACATGACAGGTCCCAGGACAGACCCTTGTGGTACTCCACTTGTCACCAGCTCCAGATAGCACCCAATGACCCTCTGAGTGCAGTCATCCAGCAGCCTTTTACCCATCTACTAACCTGTTTAGTAGTAGTTTTTTGAATGGGAAATACGCAGTGTGTATCTCATTTTGCTTTTTCCGCATCTAGTGAGCAGAAATATTTATTGAAAATTTGGGCCCTTTATGTTTTTTTTAAAATCAGTTTGTTCCTGAAATAGCATCGATAGGATTCCTTTTGTCCTAAATAGACCTTAAAATAGTTTTATTTTCCTTACTGCCAGCTATAGAGCTTCCTTTTTATCCTTTAATTTCCTCTATTGACTTTCTACAATTTCTTATTGATATTCATTTCACTATCCTTCTTTTTTTGTGCTCTTTTGAACATAAAAAGCATTTTTTTATTAATCTGTACAACTCTGTGATGTATACATGTAATAAAAATGAAAATGTAGAAGTACTAATTTATGTGCATAAATTCAGCTCATTTACTATTACTGAAAATATTGAGCATCATAAAAGAGGCAGTGATACTCCACATAAAAATAGTAACAGCTGTTATACTTGTAACACCTAACAATCCTGAATTACAAGAATATTTTGAACAGCATTTTTTACTGTTTTTGAAAATCCCCTGTGTCACCCTGGAGAGCTCTAACTGTATAGTATCTAGGATGAAAAAGGAGGCCTTTCCAGTGAAGATTTTAAAACCAGTGTTATCTGCTGTACCAAGATTATTCTAAAAATCTTATATAATTATTTTGGAAATAATTTCGTTCAGCTCAGTAGTATTAGGTCTTATCCTTCATCCTGACAGATGATGAGTTAGATCACAGAATTATAAATTCTTGTAGCTTAGTTCCAGTGATCATGACTTGATTATATTTGTTATGTGCAAAATACATACTGAGGAAGCAGTAAGTTTATAATACTACAAAAGATACATTACAACCCTGGCATACACTTCCTTCTCAGGAATCTTCAATTCTAGTAAAATGTGCAAAGCCATTATGCAGCAGGAAAACTATGACGTAGTTGCCGTCATGGAAACATGGTGGTATGACTTGCACAACTGGAGTGCTGCAATGGATGGCTATAAACTCTTCAGAAGGGATAGGTGGGGTGGCCCTGTATATTAGGGAGTGTTTTGACTGTCTAGAGCTTGAGAATAGTGATGATAGGGTTGAGTGTTTATTGGTAAGGATGAGGGGGAAGGCCAAGAAGGCAGTTATCATGGTGGGAGTCTGTAACAGACCACCCAGCCAGGATGAAGAGACAGATGAAATATTCTATAAGCAGCTGGGAGAAGTCTCATGATCGCTAGCCCTTGTTCTCATGGGGGACTTCAACTTACCGGATGTGTGCTGGAAATACAATGCAGTGGAGAGGAAACAGTCATGGAGGTTCTTGGAGTGTGTGGAAGATAACTTCCTGACACAGCTCGTGAGTGAGCCAACTAGGGAAGGTGCCCTGCTGGACCTCTTGTTTGCAAACAGGGAAGGACTTGTGGGTGATGTGATGGTTGGAGGTCATCTTGGGCATAGTGATCATGAAATGGTAGAGTTTTTGATTCTTGGAGAAGTAAGGAAGGGGGTCAACAGAACTGCTACCTTGGACTTCCGGAGGGCAGACTTTGGCCTGTTTAGGAGCCTCGTTGACAGAGTCCCTTGGGAGGCAGTCCTGAATGGCAAAGGAGTCCAGGAAGGCTGGACACTCTCCAAGAAGAAAATCTTAAAGGTGCAGGAGCAGGCTGTCCCCATGTGCCAAAAGACGAGCCATCAGGAAAGAAGACTGGCCTGGCTGAACAGTGAGCTTTGGCTGGAACTCAGGAAAAAAAGGAAAGTTTATGACCTTTGGAAGAAGGGGCAGGCCATTCAGGAGGACTACAAAGATGATGTGAAGCTATGCAGGGAGAAAATTAGAAGGGCCAAAGCCCAGCTAGAACTTAATCTGGCCACTGCCGTAAAAGACAATAAAAAAATGTTTCAATAAATACATTAGACAAAAGGAGGGCTAAGGAGAATCTCCATCCTTTACTGGATGCGAGGGAAAACATAGTGACAAAGGATGAAGAAATGCTTTCTTTGCCTCAGTCTTTAGTAGTAAGACCAGTTGTTCTCTGGGTACCCAGCCCCCTGAGCTGGAGGACAGGGACAGGGAGCAAAATGAAGTCCTCATAATCCAAGGGGAAATGGTTAGCAACCTGCTACACCACTTAGACACACACAAGCCTGTGGGGCCAGATGGGATCCACCCAAGGGCACTGAGAGAGCTGGCGGAAGTGCTCACCAAGCCACTTTCCATCATTTATCAACAGTCCTGGCTAACCAGGAGGTCCCAGTTGACTGGAGGTTAGCAAATGTGACACCCGTCTACAAGAAGGGCCGGAAGGAACATCCAGGGAACTACAGGCCTGTCAGTCTAACCTCGGTGCCAGGGAAGGTTATGGATCAGATCATCTTGATGATCTTGATGAGTGTCATCACGCGGCACGTACAGGACAGCCAGGTGATCAGGCCCAGTCAGCATGGGTTTATGAAAGGCAGGTCCTATTTGACTAACCTGATCTCCTTCTATGACAAGGTGACCTGCTTACTGAATGAGGGAAAGGCTGTGGATGTTGCCTACCTAGACTTTGGTAAAGCCTTTGACACCATTTCCCACAGCATTCTACTGGAGAAACTGACTGCTCATGGCTTGGATGGGCATAGTCTTCACTGGGTAAAAAAATGGCTGTATGGCCGAGCCCAAAGAGTGGTGGTGAATGGAGTTAAATCCAGTTGGCGGCTGGTCACAGTGGTATTCCCCAGGGCTCAGTATCGGGCCAGTTCTCTTTAATGTCTTTATCAATGATCTGGATGAGGGGATCAAGTGCACCCTCAGTAAGTTCACAGATGACACGAAGTTGGGCAGGAGTGTTGATCTACTGGAGGGTAGAAAGGCTCTGCAGAGGGATCTCGACAGGTTGGATAGATGGGCCACGGCCAATTGTATGAGGTTCAACAAGGCTAAGTGCCGGGCCCTGCCCTTGGGGCACAACAACTCCATGCAATGCTGCAGGCTTGGGGAAGAGTGTCTGGAAAGCTGCCTGGCGGAAAAGGTCGTGGGGGTATTGGCTGACAGGTCGAATATGAGCCAGCAGTGTGCCCAGGTGGCCAAGAAAGCCAATGGCATCCTGGCTTGTATCAGAAATAGTGTGGCCAGCAGGACTAGGGAAGTGATTGTCCCCCTGTACTCGGCACTGGTGAGGCTGCACGTTGAATACTGTGTTCAGTTTTGGGCCCCTCACTACAAGAAAGACATCGAGGTGCTGGAGTGTCTCCAAAAAAGGGCAATGAAGCTGGTGAAGGGTCTAGCGCGCAAGTCTTCTGAGGAGCAGGTGAGGGAACTGGAGCTGTTTAGTCTGGAGAAAAGGAGGCTCAGGGGAGACCTTATCACTCTCTACAGCTACCTGAAAGGAGGTTGTAGTGAGGTGGGTGTCAGTCTCTTCTCCCAAGTAACAAGAAAAGACAAGAGGAAACAGCCTCAAGTTGCACCAGGGGAGGTTTAGATTGCATATTAGCAAAAACTTCTTCACTGAAAGGGTTGTTAGGCATTGGAACAGGCTGCCCAGGGAAGTGGTGGTGTCACCATCCCTGGAGGAATTTAAAAGATGTGGAGGTGTGGTGCTTAGGGACATGGTTTAGTGGTGGACTTGGCAGTGCTAGGCTAATGGTTGGATGTGATGATCTTAAAGGTCCTTTTTAACAAAAACTATTCTATGATTCTATGAAAATAATACAAGGTTATTACAATATAAGGTTGTAAAATAGCTAGATAGTTTGTTTATGATCTGATACTTTTATCTTGTAGATTTACAATGAACTAAGCCAATCCAGAAATTTACAAGAAAAAGTGCTCTTATGCATTTATGCAGATTTTTTCCTGACTGTTCTTCTCCTGAGAAAAAATATGTAGTATACATAAATTGTGGCAACTTACAAATATGATTTTTCTCATGAGTTTTATGGGTACATGGGTGTTTTCCAAGTAAACTCATCACCAAGAGCTTGTTTACATAATTTGATTGACAAACACCTCAGCACAATTACTTACAAAACTGTGGAAAAATTCCTGGGGAAAAGCATAATTGAAGGGATTATTTTGTTTGCTGAAGCTCTAGCAGTATTCTAACAACAACAGTGTATGTACAACAGGGAATATTTTATATAACAGTGAGCATTTTTTAAATGTCAAGTTTAGTTCCAGGTGGCTTTTGAAAACACAATCCTGGTAGGCCATTTAGTTTGAATTCTAGGGACTGCAATTTCTTTGACACCCACTCAGGATAATTGTCCTTATTTGTGGTTGGAATCCATAAGCTAGAGCCTTACCTGAGGAAGTAAAGTAGCAATTCATGAAAAGCTGGAGTGAGGCACAGTGGAGAGGTCCCACTCAAGCTGGCAGTGTAGTGTCTGTCATGCAAAGCTTGAAGGATCATCTCAGTTTGAGCAGGGGAGAGGGTAAGGTAGTTGCCATCTCAGTTCCTTTCTGTAAACTCCTCCCTGAAAGATAGTACCCACCTGCTAACGTTAAGGGGTGAACATAACAGGTAGGAGTCATGCTGGCTTGGCACCGCTCACTCCTGTGTGATGCAGATACTCCTGTTGTCTTTGAACAGCATCCTGCAGAACCAGTCCATTAGCGGGCAGCGGTAAAGAGTGGGGCAAATAGTAAGTGACTCTCCTGTTTTCTGTAATATCAGTTATTCATCACTGTTTAACAAATGCTTTATGGAAACAATTCAGCCTGCACGCTATGCACGTCTTCCATTCATGGTGCAATTGAATCTGATATTATATATTATATTCTGATTGTTCTACCAAAACATTTTACATAGCAGAATGATTGATAAGTAGTAGGTAGCAATGGTGGGTTTTTTTCCTGCTGTACCTTCATAAAATGAATATGAGTATTTTAGGATTATCTACATGTTCTACAGTTCTGCAATTTTGACCTGCAGAGAGAGAGAGAGACTAAAAAGACGTGTTGTGTGTGCGTGTGTGGATGTTTAAAACGAGAAGATGTTACATACTCAGCATTAGTATGTACTCTCCATTGTCTGATTTTACCCTGGATCCATAAAGTAATTAATGTATTTTAAGAATTATCAGTTCCAGGGAAGTAATTTTGTTATTTACGCAAAGGGATAAAATAAAGTTTTAAAACATATATTAAGAAACTGTGATAAGAGTTGAAGCCATACTGTTGAAGTACTTGATCTCCTTCTTTGCCCATCTGTTTTGAAGGCTGTTATTTTTGTTGCACTACTCAATACTAATAACGTTCAGGAACAGTTCCTGTTCCTCTAATACTGTACTGGTTATATTGTTTCACAACCTGAAAATTGTGGGTAAGTTTGCTGCAGCTGGGCTTGTCACAGCCTGGAATTGTTCTGTTGGAAAGCAGGAAAACTGATGTTCAGGACTGAAGATACTGCTTTTCCACTCTGACCATCACATGAAGAACTAGTTTGAACCTTTTCCTAGCCTGTCTCAGAGGAAAAGTAACTGTCAAACAAAGGCTAGCCCCTGGGGAACAGAAAAAGAAACCAATAACCTTATGTGATGTTTCTGGTAGCTGGCCAATTTTCTTGAGCGAATAGAGTATTCTTTCCAAGTCAATATCTTGATTATGCTTCTTGGTTTGGGGTTTTACTGGCCTCCAGGGTAAAAGAGAAGGAACACCAACTTTTTTCTGCTTTTCCTATTAATAGCCCTTTACCACAGAGCTTCACAACAATATTTTCCCCAGAGAGCCTTAAAACAATACATCTTTTCCAGACTGAACAGCTTTCTTCTTGGTTCCTCTTCAAGTCAGCAAAGCCTGCCTTCTTGGCCTCTGCCTTTTTTCAACATGGAATAAAGAAAAATCTCTAAGTAATGAAGCAGACTCATTTGAAATCGATCCCTATTACAATTTTAGCTTTGCATTTCACTGGTGTGCAGCCTGATCCTTGCAAAAAAGTGACTGAAAATACAGTGCTGTGAAGTAACCTCCCTGGCTTCAGTCTCCACTGCTGGATTCACCAGCGCTCCTCTTTGTAGACACATGGATCAAGAGAGGAGCCTGTAGTGGCTGTAGTCCCAATGTAAGATCAAGCCATTACTCGTAATGGGTAGATTTCAAACACTATAAAAGTCATACTAGGTAGCAATGCCCTCAGAGTTAGCATCTTGTGTATGACATTATATGTTAACATAGTATAATAATTATGATATCTCCCATAAAATAAGGTAACAAAAAATAATTCCATTGTTGTTAGACTCACTATAACTATTCTAATGAGAAAACATCAGAGTTTTTCAAAGTTTGTTTTGTTAAAAGAAAATTACATTTCTGCCATGAAGACATAGTAGTAGTAGTAGTAGTAGTAGTAGTAGTAGTAATAGTAAAGTTATCCAGATACTTCAATTTTAAAAAATAAGCATACGCTTAGGTGTGATGACTAGTCATAATTGAAGCAGCCTGATTAACTTTTTTGTATTTAATTGATTCTTAGAGTAAAATTTTGATCTATTGAAGGCAATCAGATTTTCACCTTGTGTTTTCAGCACACCAAATTTTCTCCCCTGTTCTTTCATTAACCTTTTTTGCTCCTATTCCAGTCTTTCGTTTCTTGAAGTGATAGACTTCAAAGATCTGATCACAAGACCTGATAGATCTTGTGGACCATAGCCCTTAATTTCATGTGTCAGTAATTTTCAAGCTGTAAAAGCAAGCTTGCTAGAGCTCCAGATGAACATATTTTATTTCTTTTGCTAGTGTCTGAGGATGGTAACACCAACACAGCACCTCAAGACATTGATGCCTCTGTGATAGAGAACACACAGATTTTTATGACCTCAAAGAAAAATGCAGTCAATTCATGTCAAACCACTGATTTCTCACTACTCCCCCCCTTTTCAAATAGCTACATCTGGATACTTCTTCCGCTGCTTGGAAATACCGTGTATCAGTGCACAGGGAGTGGTACATCCTGTAACAAGCATAAGTCACCCTCCCTCTGGTGTTGAGGAACAAATGCATCATCTCAGATGTGCACTCAGGGCCATGTCTTTGAAAGGCAGATCTGTTTGGTGGTGTGACAATGGTACAGGAAAGCATTTTGTAGAACCTGCTGCTTTCATGCAACATGCAGAGGGCATTTCAGGGCATTTCGGAAAGAAAGTATATTCCAACAACTGGTAGTTTTGTTGCTCTCCATTCATTTCAGAGGCAGATGAATGAAACTCTCGTATCCTTTACAGAAAATATGAAGTAGCATCTTAGCAGAAATCATGTGGTTCCAGATTGCCTTCGCACATCCCAAACAATATTTTCTTGAGAGAAAGCCAAAACGTCATTTCAAAGCACTGTTAACAAATGTATAGACTGAATAAACACGTATCTCTGCATTCAACCACTAGGTCAATAAAATATTTACAAAACCATGTTCTAAAAACAAACGGCAAACTTCTACAGAGGAAGCTCAGTACTTTTGTAGTTACTAACTTTACTACTTCATGGGTTTAAATTCACCAGTGGATTTCATGCTAGTGTAAAATGAAGCATAAGTTCAGTCAAAAATGATAATATGTCTAGGTTATTTATATCCTCTAATGTCATCAATTTTTATTTATTACAATCCTACTGTAGAATACCATTGCATTATGGGAGGTGTGGGGAGTGTGTTTTTGTGTCCTGTTGTGGACTATACGAATTTTTCCGGTGATGGCATAGAATACTTTAGAAAAAAAACCCAGACACAGATTGCTGAATAACAATATATGGTGTAGAGGGGTTTTTGGAGCAGAATGGTCATGTAATGAGCCAGAAGTATGAGAGTATGGAGTGAATGCCTAGCTGCGTGAGAAGATTCATGTAGCTAGTGTCAACAAGCTGACCTTCGAGAGATGAGGAAAAACAGTAGCTGAGCAAACAAGAATTGAGGGAGTAGCCGGTGGGAGCCGAACACGGAGGAGAAGAAACAAGAACTGATGGAGCCAATTAAGGAAGGACCAGTGGCAGAGCAGTGACCAATCAACACATCAAAGA
This sequence comes from Nyctibius grandis, assembly GCF_013368605.1. Taxonomy (NCBI): domain Eukaryota; kingdom Metazoa; phylum Chordata; class Aves; order Nyctibiiformes; family Nyctibiidae; genus Nyctibius; species Nyctibius grandis. Next base: position 48,438,707 of record NC_090662.1, on the reverse strand, counting down.
AGAGTATGTTTAGTAATATTAACGAATAGCAATGCACATGCTTACAGCCAGGGAAAGTACAAAATGTATAAAAGGGACAGCTTATGCTTAATAAATGTCTTCACTTTGATTCACATTGGATTTTGTGGAGGCATGTTCCTTCTCCTCAATATGGCCCTGTTTTTTTAAGTCATGTTTTGTTAGTTCCCTAGAAGTAGTTCATGGAACCTCAGGAATGGGTGTATCACAAGCCGAAAAGCACTCTTTACTATTGAGCAATCCTCCACGTAACTGGGGTCTGGATGCTAAAGTCAAGCCAGAAGCAGCTGAGGGTTGGAAATCAGCAGCTACGAATCACATTCAGGAAGGAGGGAAAATGAAGAGTCAGGGCACTATATCAGACTTTTAGCTACGCCTTTTGACGAGAAGCCTTTCCAGATGGATCCCTTTTAAATCAGCCTTTTCTTAATGTAGTGGTTTTATAAACAACATTTTGCCCTAATACCGTAGGCAGGATTTTCTGAGGAGAGGCCATTCAGGTCACCTAGAGTAGGGAGAGTCACTTCCAGGTAGGAGGATTTATTTATGGGCATTCACATGAGGATGATAAGGAATAGAGTCTAAGGAAAAAGAGCTGGATATGCTCTAGGAGTCCTCCATCGCATCAGAAAATAGTCTGGGAAGTATGGATTGCTTGGAGGGAAACATTAAGTATTTTTTTTGCTGAAGAAGGGAAGAGTCAATTCTCTCGTACATCCCTCTGCACTGCTTTGCTTAAGAACCTCCTGCCATTTGAATGGGCCATTTCTCTTTCCTAAAGGTTTGTTTTTGTTTTTGTTTTTTAATTGAAAGACCTTGATGTGTGACTGTATGATACTTGACGCTTCCTCTCATTTGGTGAAGCTTTTGATTTCTTTTTTCTGTCACCTAGGTAAAGCTTCCAGGATCCAAGAACCTCATGCAATTATCAGGAAACATCAGCTGTGGATGAATTCAGATTTAACGGACTTGAACTTCTGTGCAACTAATCTGGTTTTATTCTAAACTAGGAAATGCAGACAACATTTCAAGCAATGCATTTACTGCTCAACAGCAGTGTCAGGCTTTCAGCATTTCTAAAGTTGTCATAATAAGGCTATCTTCATGCCATAAAAAGGATTGTTTAGTAATGATATATGAAGACTGTGAAGAATATAACTGTTTTCTACAAGATCTGATTCCATCAGGATTACTGCTAGTGTGACCTTTTAAAACCCATGGAAGATTTGTTTGGAACCAAATCCTGACATTGGATATTCATGTATTATGGTATTGCATTTTAAATGGTGATAATAGCAAGAAACGTTCCTTCTTAAAGGGTTTTCTGCTTACATTTCATGATTCAAATGTTCATATTAGTTTATATTTTCACTTGCCTTGCCTGCATGTGGAACATTTAAAGAACTCTTGAAAATACGGAAGGCATGCCATATTCTTCGCTACAATAATGGCCCTCCTAAGAGGATATTTTTCCAGTGATTGATAGAACCAGGTCATTGACAAAGAAACCTTGTTTAACTGTCTGTATTTGTATAACAAACATGATTTGGGCCTTCTTTAGACAATTGCTTTCCTTTATGTGGATTCCTCAAATGTAAGACATAAGAAAAAACAGCTCTCAAAAACAGTTCTCAGCAGAATTTGGGACCTTCCTCAAGTAGTAAAAAGTTACATTTTTAAAAGGTTGTATTTCCTAACATAATGACAGTTCACACATGACTGAGATCAACAGTACTTTCAGTCACTGACTGGGGAACTGCAGAGTTCTTCTGGATGCTGTGTTTTAGGCAAAAAAATATAAAACAAATTCTTCCTGACCTTACAAGTATTTCTTTCTTAGTGAGAGTTCAAATTATGTCAGATTTTGTCACAGAAAATCAATAGAAGAAATATTAGTAACATAAGTCAGTGAGTTGGAAGTGGAGAAAGAACCAATATAAGGCTCAGTAAATGTTCTTCACAAAATATTCCCTGTTTCCAAAGAGGGGCTTCACTTTAATTATTTTTGCTTCAGTTTTCATCCATTGAATTATGAATTTCTTACAAGAGACTCAAAAAAAAATTGTCTCACTTCTCCAGAGAAAACAGCAGAGAGTCTCAAATACTGAGCTGCTGGATTTGTGGAATTGCTTCCTTTGTTGTCATGGAAACTAAAGTTATGAAAAATTGAATGAAAGAAGTTGATGATGCCTCCCATAGTTTTCCTATAACTCTTGGAGATGTTAATGTTCCTTAACACAGATAATTATTTGTAAATACTTCGGAGCAAAGGATGGAACAATATGGAGTTTTGTTGAAGAATAACGGAATATTTATGTGCATACTAATGCTTAATCAATATCCTACAGAAGAATATTACAAATTGTAATCCCAGTGAAGTTAGTCAAAATTTACTAGTGGAAGCAGTAGGAACAGAATTTGATCCAAATGATGAGGAATTATTGTTCCACAAATCCCTGTGAGTTTCCACCATTGGGAATTCTGTGAATTCACATTCTGTGAATTAATCTCTTTCTAAAGGTTACCTGACAGTTAGTCAGCAAAATCCTCTGGGTCAGTTGGTCTAGCCAGTTTATAGCTATGGTCTTAATTATATCTATAACGGGCTTCTGAAAAAAATTCTGTACTTCAGGGTTCTCCCACAGTTCATTAGCATGGGCATTTTACTCTGGTAATCATCTAGATCAACTTCCTTATTAAGAAGGTATCTTGTATCATCAGGAAAGCAGCCAAATCAGAGGTACTTTGCACCTGAAATATACAGATGTCTGTTGGGCATCAACCCAAATCCTGACTCTGGTTTATCTTTCTTGTTGATTTGACAAGTAATTGTTCTCTGTTGGTCACTGGAAACTTTGTAAGTAAATATTGGACATCCCAGTTCTGTTTCCTTCAAGGAAATCCAGCCCCCAACCCTCATAGACTTCTCACCAAGACTACCAGCAAAATCTAGTTTATGACAATTATTATTTTAATAATCTTAAAGGACCTGGGATTTGTCCATGGATTCTTTACAATTATTCTAAAAACTACTACTCAAATAGGTATCTACAGTTCAAAAAAGTGAAAGAAATGAAGAAAGAAAAGGAGTAGAAGTCCAGGCATAAGCTGGCTTTCTGAAGTTGGTAGTGGTGGTTCTTTCAACCATCTCTTTTGATAAATTTAATGTTATGTATTTTACATTACAAACTGATAGAGTTAGTAGTACTTAAGAATCAGTCATGATGAACTCCACCTTTTACAACATACCAGCATGTGATACCCATTACTATATAGTAAATTAATGGTTAGAGCACTGGATACATAGCTAACATCTTGGGTTAATTCTCCTCTTCCACTTAAACTAATTCAAATCTAAACTAAGATACACTCTGTGCAAGTCATTTAACTCTTTTCCTTGTTTAGAGGCTGTGTGCAAATACCCTCCAACTTTCCTGTTGAAGCTGTGCATTCTGCAGCAGTTAAATTATTGTTCTCTTAATAGTGAATAGACAGCAGGACCATGACAGACCATGATGGTTTGGGTGTTCCCATGTGAATGACTAATCAAAGATTTTTACCCTCTACTCCTGTGACTGACCGCACTTTTCATTAAAAAGTTTTGGAATATATGGCAGAAGCACTTGTGAGAGGAGGACTCTAGCCACAGGGCACACCTCTGCTTTCTGGTTGCTGTGCTAGGGTCTGTGCCTTCTGTCTCCCGACTAATCTGGGGAGCTGTCTGTGGACTGTGCTGGCAAGTTTGCACTGGCCATCTCAGGTGTCTGACTCATCCCAACAACTCTATAAGCAAAGTGCTTAATTCAAAGCTTTTTTTTTTCCCCCCAGACATCAAAGAATTAGTATTATGATACTTAACACAATGTCTGTTTAATGTACCTAAATCTTTTATTGAATAAGATCCTCATTTTTTCTGCTTTAGTTTTGCACTGTTGAGTGATGATATTACTGTTACATTTCACTGCTGTTATTCAAAAAGATACAGTTAGAAAAAGCCTATAACTTGTGAGTTGCTCAGGTAGTAAATTAATGACTGCCATGAAAATGAAGTAGATAAGAATAGGTAAAACAATACAACAAAATGTATAGTTTCAATTTCTGAATCTTAAAAATAACTTCCATAAACTAAAAATCCATTAAAAGGTATTCTCATGCAGTCCATGAGAATAGTATTTCATACAAAAATACAAATGGTAGTATTAGCAGATAAAATATAGCAACCATAATGCAAAAATAAAACCGTTCCGTTCATTCTTTATAAAAAGGATAGGTTCTCTAGAAATGAATAAAAAATATACCAAATGCAAAAGAAAAATCAATTAATATCAATAAGAGTTTTGTGTTGCTTTCGGAGAAGTCAGGATTTTGCTTTGTAAGGTTCTTCCTTGACTTCACTTTGACTTTACTGAGAGTTGTTCATCCTGATTCAAATCATGCTCAACTTTAACTCTTTGTCATTGAAACCTAAAGCCAGGATTACTTGAAGAACGTGTTTGAGTGCTTTCCCTAAATCATATCTTTGCCAAATCTCCTGGTTTAATCATATTGTTTTTCCAGAACCACCTCCTGGATTTGTGTAATTAAATAGAGTTTCAGCTGCAAGGTTTTTCTGTATGTCTTCTTTATTAAGCATCTTGTCTTTATAGAAGCAGATAAAAACTAGAAACTATGAAGCCCATAAAGGCACACATTCCAGAAAACAAATAAAAATAACCTCAAAGGGTTCTTTTTATAGCTGTTCTTTGTGACCTAGCCTCTTTGAGGTTATACCTTGAGTGATATAGGATCAAAATCTCAAGACACATGTAGGAAACAACTATGTTTTTCAAGACATAATTTTGTTTTAGTGAAAGGAAATAAAAAGCTCCTTGAGTCTTGCATATGAATGTGTTTTTCATTATAAAATCAAGGAAACAAGACTTTTGTTTAACCTTGGGAAGAATGAAGACATGAGAAATGCTAACAGGTTGCATCCTGAATATAATTTGCACTTTCTGGACAATTTATGAAGGCAGCAAATTTTAAAAGATACTCTTTTACCTTCAGCAGTCTGTTTATCCACAAACCAAAATGTGCTTGATTTACGACCACATATAATTCTTTTTAACAGGATAATAATATCACTAATATTGATAATTTAATAACCAAAAATTGAATGGCTTGGGAATCTTATATTTTTTAGAGGTAAAAGGAAAAAGGGGGCTTTTAAACATTGACATGTTACTTAGGACCATTCTATGTACAACATTAAAATATAATCCCCACAAGGCCAACCTTCTACTCTCCTGTATTTCTTCTTTCATTGACATAACTTTTTCCACTATTCTGTGGTGAAATTAAATTAAATAGTTACTGATACATCTAAACATAAACATATCCCGACAATCTCAGCGTATTTCAGATCAGATGAGGAAGCTATGTTTAACCACGGGAACATTTTATGAAAGCTCATTCTCCACCATTGGAAGTTTCCAGGATAATCCCTGAAAGAATTACTTCTTAGCCCTGTATATAATATCTTTTTCAATACCTGCAATTCCAATTCATCACTAATGTCCTGGTTTCATTGGGATTTGGTTTCAGTTTGTGGCCAGCCATGGTGTTCAAGGCCCTTAGCAGTTATATCCAGGGCAGCTGACCCTGGCCAGCCCACAGGTGTATTCTATATCATTAACATCAAGCTCACTATAAAAGAGAGGACTTGGGGGGAAGAGGTGGGTTTTTCATTTATCTTCTTCCTTGTGATTCCTGAAGTAACTTGCTGATGTTCTCTAGATAAGTATAGTTTTGTGTTGTCGTGTATATTGATTTTTTCATTTCATTAAATCTGTTCAACTTCAGCGTACAGGTTTCCCTCCTTTTCCCAATTCCCTTCCCCAAATGAGGAAGGGACATTAGATGATAGAAAAACTGTTTATTGTTTAGCCCTGGGTGTGGACTAAGTGTGGACAGCTAATTAGCATTTTGAATTCAAGTGGGGTTTTTTTAAACATATGCTCTCATTCAAGCACTACTATGTCATATGTTGGAAAAATTAATTAAACCCTTTGGACTGTTAGTGCAATTCTGAAAATTGGAGGGGATTAATCTCATCTAACTTTCAATTTCTTAAATTTAGGCACCTATTCTAAGCTAATTGTTTAGGATCCCTCTACCTCCCATGAAGAAAACAAGTAGCACCAAACACTGGGTCCTCCTGCTGTAAGGCAGGTGTCTAAGGCAGGACAGATAGTGTGGTTCCTAGCAATACCTCTTATTGTCTCCCACAATTGACTGTGGTGGTATCTGGATGATAAACATTCAGCAGATGATGCCTAGGCTTTTTATTAGTAAAATGAAGGGCAATGAATCTTGTTCTGTAATGAAGTTCTCATCACCATAGTATTTCAACACCAGGAAATTCAGATTCTGTAAGGCATGTTTCTATGCTGCATCCCAGCACTGGCAGCGGCACCTTTCCCAGCTCCATAGCTCCTCTCTGGTGCTGCTACCTGCTTTCTGCCCTGTGGACCGGCAGCTCCCAGCTCCACCTCTGCTGCGGCTTGTGGAGCCATACCTGCCTCTGCCAGGTGCCAAGCGAGCAACTCGCTGCCTCAAAGGAACACCTTGCTGCATAGGGGGCTGTGATAACACAAATTCAGGTTCTAAGCAGATATTAGTGGTCCCTAAGATGAGAGGAGAAATTGTGGAAGGGCCAAGAGACAACTTGAAGGAAGAAGCCTGAAGGGAAATGGAGAAACAGGAAAAGGACAGCTGTAGCAGAAGAAACAAAATGTGAGACTTATTTGTGTATGCATAAAAATTAGGTGATATACAAAGAATCATGGAGGAGGAGGCTGTTGGAACAAAGAAGGATGCATAATTCAGATTTTATTTTTATGACAGACTTGAGTTGTCTTTGAACAGCCTGGCTTGTGAATAGTTAAACCGAATTTCTTGACTAACCTATAGAGTGACATTTGTTTCCATAAATTATTCACTGAATACCTGCAAATAACAAACTTGTCTGTTGTAGCTGGCTTTCAAGAAAAAAAGGGTGAAATTTTCAATACATTATTCAAACAGCTGGAGTTCAGATATGTTTTTGTGTATGTCAGCCACAAATACACTTGAGGTGTTATTAGATGGCAAGTGTGATAAACTGGGCATTTCCTTTGCATCAAACGCTATTGATTGCTGAGCTCAGAGAGCCATTGTCTGCTGGAAATGTGGAATATTTGAGCGTTTGCCAGTTTCTTGTTGCTGAGCAACGGCATTTGTCCCTTCCAGTTTCTTGTGTGTATGTAGCTTGTACATATGGATTAAACTGAATGTAGAACAAAAACTATCTTAACTATTTAATGACCATATAAAATATCTCCTCTGTTTAAAAAGAGCTGCCAAGCAGAAAAATTTCTGCATTTTCCTACACAGCTTGGGCTAGGTAGAGGACATGTCTGTCAGGGAGCAGCCAGAGCAGGGACAGGGAGTGTGGAGCCCAGAAGTGCCTGTGCTGTCCAGGCAGGGGCTCAAAGCCAGGGCTCAGCCCCACAGCCGAGCAAGGGAGCAGGGCAGGCCCGGAGATCATGGCCAGGCCTAACCAAAGGCACAGATCATAAGACAGTATCATGGTGATGGGGTGATTCCCAGGTCCAGACAGGACATCAGGCCAGGAGCAGACACAGCCCCAGGGTGGTTGGGCAAGGCCATGGGGGTGGCGATGGGCTGAAACCAGGTCAAGACATGGTTGGCCCTGCTCAACAGTGCTGATGGCTGGGCAGGGCTGTGGGGAGCTGGAGACTGGCCCTACTGCTATGTCACTGGGGCAGGGGCTGATGGCTCCAGGGGGCTGACATTGGGTCCTGGGCTGTGGGCAGGGTGGGGGAAGCCCCATGGGGCTGACATGAAGTCCTGGGCCATGGGCAGAGTGAGGGAGCCCCAGTCCTCCCAAGTCCCTGACAGTGGTGTTGGTAAACATCTTTATTGAGAGTCATGTGTTCTCACTGCTGTGTCTGGATTATTTTATAATGCTGAATTTCTGGACAAAAAGTAAAGACCTTTTACTACACTTTATGCAGTGTCTGCATTTCTTCATTCCGTAATGACTGTGCAAGCAAAAAATTAGCATTCATTAGCAATGAGCATGTTCTCCAAAGCTTGGACTGTCAGCAGCATCTCACCACCATTGGAAAATGAGAGCATTTTTGTGAGATCCACAGATAGGTAAAAGTGTGATTCACATGACAGTGCTAAAGATTATTTTGACCTTTTCATCAGTCACTTTGAAATGTCAGATGTTTTCAACTTGGGTCCACATATCTCCTTTAGCTCCATTAAGCACCTGTTTTCTATCTGATATTTTCAATTTTAATAATGAGTTCAAATAGCTGCATGTTAATTAACACAACAAAAACTTATTTCTGTTGTATTTCCAAATGGGAAACCTATTCACTTATGTTCAAGTATGAAGTCAACACTGAACCCAGCTTCCAACTCTAGATCCTATGAGGTCCACAGTGCTTAATTAGTGCATTTTTGTGACTAACCAATGAAGGTCAACAGCAAGCATCTTAAGTGTGATGAGAAACAGTCATGCTGGATTGAGTTACTCATATCTGAAAGTGTTTTGGTCAAACTCTAATTCATCTTTTTAATTCTAGCAGTTCTAACAGGAGTCTTACTGATGTCAGCAATGTAACTTTTGCCTGCCAGCTGAAAAAGTAATTAGTAATAGTACAGCAGATGAAGACTTTTCTAGAGTATATCTGATTTGATAACTAAACAGAAATATTGGCTTAAACTTAAGTTCTGAAGATCTATTACAGACTTCCATTAAGAGGTAAGGTTGGCCCAGGAAATGCTGGCCATCATTTTCTCTCTACATTCAGTGCTGTGTCCATCAGTATCTAACTGGTGGCTGCTATTTCCTTCAAGATAGGTATAAAACAGTGTTTAAACAAATGAAGAACACTTTATTTTTTAATTTAATGAATGCTGCAAGTCTTCTGTTCTTCCATACCTCCATACTGAAAATAAAATAGATATGGAAGAATTTCTCATATGCAGCTCATGCATGAAGATTATTTCTATATGAAAGATCACAGAAACTATTCATAAATATGTTAATTATGTACATCTGACTTCCTCAGCCCCTCTTTGGACACAAATACACCTTCTTTTGATGTATCATACCACCTCAAATCTTTGAACTGTTTCAGACTTTCATCACTAATTGTAGAACTTTCTTCCCTCCTGTTCTAGCCCAGTGCCAAGAAGAGGCAAGATTTAGGTCTGCATTTGTTGTCATTTTCTCCAAGGCGAAGAAAGTACACCCAGAGTATCTTCCGGAGAAGGCTGGTAAGTGGAAGTAGAGATTCCAAACTCCCCAATAATGTCCATGTTTTCTCCCAAGATGGTGTTCGCCCTGTGTCTGGAAAGCCATTTTATGTTACTTTAAGGAATGTGATTGTTCTGTTTGAATGCATGCTGCTTGAATTCCTAAATTTTAAGGAAACTTTCTGTGAGGTGTGTGAAAACAGGTATATTAAAATGACTCTTTAAATATACCTATTTATATTTCCCTAAAAAATGTACTGTGGTTTTCCTTTTTTTCCCCCCCTCTAACATAGGTGGCATATTGAAGAATAAGTGCAGGTATACTGTAAGATGTTTATAAACAGCCATTTCTGTTCATGTAAACAATACTGCATTCAGGATCTCCCAGAATGGAGGTGAGATGTATAGGAGTAAATGACATATCTTACCAAGTGGAAGAACTTGGTATAACATTTTATTCTCTGGTCATTTTGGCTTTTGATCGCATTTCTTAGTGTCAAGGGTGTTATGTTCTTAGTTAGCTACATTAATATAAGTCTGCATATGTACTTGGATCTGTATATACATGTATGTGCATGTATATGCATGTATGTGATATATATGAAGATTAAGTCATGGTCTGGAAATAACTGGCTTCATAAAGAGGTTTCATCATAAGCTTTAAATTAAGGTAGTGTCACCGTAGCTAATCTGTTATAGTCATGCCCTGATAATATAAATTATTAATATGTATGATTCAACAGCAGTGATTCTACTCTGTAATAAATACAGGAAAGCATAACTCAATGGGACACATTAGGACATTAAGGGGTTGATAGGTTGAAAATCCCAGCAATGATAAGCCAACTGGTACTTTTACATTTCCGTTAGAGAAATATAACAAATCATGTAAAATATGGATGTAAGTCTGATCCTAGCTAATTCAGATTGCTATTATAACAGAATCACAGAATCAACCAGGTTGGAAGAGACCTCTGGGATCATCGAGTCCAACAGTTGCCCTGACACCACCCTGTCAACTAGACCATGGCACCAAATGCCATGTCCAGTCTTTTCTTAAACACATCCAGAGATGGTGACTCCACCACCTCCCTGGGTAGCCCATTCCAATGTCTAATAACCCTTTCTGAAAAGAAATTCTTCCTAATGTCCAACCTGAACCTCCCCTGGCAAAGCTTGAGGCTGTGTCCTCTTGTCCTATCGCTAGTTGCCTGGGAGAAGAGGCCGACTCCCACTTCACTACAACCTCCCTTCAGGTAGTTGTAGACTGCAATAAGGTCACCTCGGAGCCTCCTCTTCTCCAGGCTAAACAACCCCAGCTCCCTCAGCCGTTCCTGGGGTCAGACCCTTCAGACCCTTCACCAGCTTGGTTGCCCTCCTCTGGACTCGCTCCAACACCTCAACATCTTTCTTGAAATGCGGGGCCCTTTGTTCAGAAACAAAAGATTTCTGAAGAAAAAGGGTATGGCTGCTGAATTAATGACATCATTTCTTAAGCTGATGAGTTGGTCTCATCCTCTGGTTTTTGCACAGTGATTTTGCATGAAGATACCTGAGTACTGAGTTCCTTTCTTCAACACTAAATGCTAAGCAGCAAGAGAAAAGTCTGGAGAAGTACAGAAAGTAACAGGGATACAGACATCAAACAAATAATGCAAATGCTATAATTCAATATTAATAATGATGAAACAAATTTTTTTAGCTGAAATAATCTCAAGTCATTTTTAAATCCTAGAAGCAGCAGCATCCTTTACCACAGCAGCACTGTTGCTACAGCACAAAACTAATAGATGCATTCAGTTCTGCAATGTGAGTCTACCAGCAGTCTTGCCAAAGCCAACTTCTGTGAAGAGAGTGCTGGAGTTCTACCTTACTTGCGTATTTATCCAAGCATGGATTTACCTACTGAGTTAGATCAAAATTTCATATAGTTGAGTTAGGATTTACCTAGAAAGTTAATGGAATATACATCTTCCCTCTAGTCCCTCATAGTCATTACTTTGGATCACGCTGCATATATTTCTTGGTCATATGACATAGAAGCTCCTCTAAAGCCCCACAGGATCTGCCTTAAATGTGGTATTTAGTTACTTGTGACATCATCACCAATGGTGCAAGAACTTGAATGCCACTTATCTGACACAATTCATACTTGCAGCCAAAGTAATTTTAATTTACTTCAGCTGCTCCCCAGAATTTGTGCTAAAACAAACAGATTATGCAAAGTTCAAAGCTGTATATTCAGAAATGCATCCAGTTAATGGTCTTATGAAACTAATATTCATATGGCATTGCAAAGCCAACTGTTTTGTGGCAGTATGAATGGAAGTAATGATCAGTGGTGAGTATTTTGGTACAGAGTAGGCATCATTATTTTAAGAACTTACAGTTTTCTGATAAGCTTGCATTTGTAACCAATGTTATTGAAGGAACAGACTAGAAGGAAGCCCCTGTATTTTACTTTGTTTTTGGAGACAATATCATAAAATTCTCTTTGTAAATGGAGTAAACACCAAGTTTGAAAAATCCTGAAGTTTTTTAACTCCCATTACAGCTGTAGGAACGCTATTCTGGAACTGTACTTCTGCAGGAGGCCGCCTACATTCTAACCAAAATTTATTCATAGCCAGTTTGTTTCTATTGGTTTTCATGCCAAATTTGTCCTTTAGATTAAATAGTTCTTATTCTTCTCCCTTATTTATCCCCAACATGTTTATAGAGAGTGACTGTATTCCCTCTCAGCTTTTGTTTTGCTAGGCTAAACAAGGCAAGCTCTGTTGACAGATGGTTGGCCAGAACCCAGCCAGGCAAAGCTGACACACCAGCTTCAGAAAGCCAGGAGTAATCACTCTTTGGAGGCTACCTCCAGACTCTAATGCGACCCATCAGAGATTTGAGAGCAAATGAACATTCTCTTGGGCTGTAGCTGTCTCACTTCTTCCTGTTCCCCAATTACCAATACTCCATGAACTGATTCTTTTTTTTTAATAATTGTCAGTCAGAAGCTCAAACCCTTTTATAGACATGGGAATTGTAATTGTAGCCTGAGTTAACATAACTGGACTACTTTTGATCTAACTAATTTATACACCAAAATAAATGAAAGATAAGGAGTCTGAAGAGAGGGCAGTAACAAGCCATCATGGATCCTGAGTTCTTATTTCACAATTTGAGATATGGTAAAGTCCTTGCTGTCAGTGTTATTGTTTCCTCTATTCAAAATGAGCTTTCCTATGTATACATGTGTGGCAGTCATACTGGTGGCTGCTGTGTGTACATATTTTCCCTTGATCCTGAAAAAGAGCTCTTTCAATGCTTGTGGAAAACCAGAAGTGTACAGAAATCATTGATAAATCCTGACTATTTTCCTCCCTCATTACTTTAATATGGGCCTGGCAACAACAATTAATTTCTCCTTTCGAGCCACAAATGTCATGGCCAAAATTCAAACCAAGGTACTTATGTGCTGCCAATATAGAAAAGAAATTGCTTATTTCAGATTTAAAGTTACTCTCCTTCCCCATCTTAAAAATATTTTGCAGTCATGAAGTGTCTTCTTACCAACGGTGCTGGCTGCTTGTCAACATGGGTGAGGTAATCCCTGCATATAGTGCTCAATTTTAGGAGCTCGCTAATCTCCAAACTGTAAAAATTAATAGGTTGGGCTGTTGAAATAGGCTTTGAAATCTTGTTCCTGTAAATCTTACATGGGAAAAATATGGATTCTGCCACCTATGGATAGCTTTATGACTAAAAAAATCTGTTCAAGATTTGCCCCATGTACATGTTTTTCTTTTAATGAAGTCAAACCTAAAAGGAGTATTTATCAGGACCTATGTCCATACTTGGCTACCGGTTTCCCTCCCTCCTTCCTGTTGTCAGTTTCTCCCATCCTTTCTTCCTTCCTCCTCCTCGCTCCCTCCCTCTCTCCTCTCCCTCACTCCCTCAATCCCTTACATCCTTCCTACCTTCTTTCTATTACTCAGGTTTCTCTATTTTATCACACATCGTGGGATGATTTCTGCTGCTCAAGTGTTTACATGTTTGAATGAATCAGAGGCATCATTTTCAGTGCCAAAATAAGTCCAGCAGCACATTTTCTTGATTTATTAGGATATATATCATCTGATTACTTTATGCTAAAACTTTCTATGTACAATTTATCAAACTTGTTCTTCAATATAATTTTTCCTTACTTCCTAATTCTTCCTATTTTTTTCTTTTCTTGTTAAAACTGTATTTAAATGAATTGCAGAAATATGAGAATTGAGAAAATACATTCCATTTGACACTACTGACACTTTGCTTATATGTTATGTCATTTTCCCATATTTCATCCTTCATGTAAGTGAGCATGATTAAATCCTTCAGCAGGAACTGAAGCTTTTTTTGGCTGTGGATGACCTTTTGGCTTTTAAACACTATCATAATATGAATAATATATTTATTCATTACACTGCCCTCAACAGAGAATGCTGCTGCACAAAAAAGAACTTTTACCTTACATATAGGGGTCTGCTAACTGGGTTTTTGCAGCTATGTGAAGTTCCTTTTCAATAAGGATAGCTGCAAGAATACCTAAATACATATTATATCCAATATCTTAGTAAACATTCTTAACACTATCAAGTAAAATGCTGCCATTTTCATCAATAAAATTCATATTCACAGGTATTCAAACAGCAGTCTTTGGTTGTGGAGACTTCAATATTTGCAAGTGTCATTTTAAAATAAACCCCAATTTTATTTGGACAGTGACTGAGCAGGAAATACCTGCAAAATCTCTAACCAGTTCAATTAGACAGCTAAAGTTCTTTGAAGTATAAGATGGCATTATCACATGTATAAGAAATTCATTAAAACATGTCTGCTTGAAATGCCTCAAATCTTTAGTGTGCATGTGAGTGGTAGGGACTGTGCATGGGGTAGCACTAGGTAAAAGACTAGTGCAGGAAAGGCAGCTGCTGCCAGTGGAGAGGAAGAGAGCAGAGAGAAATGATGGGAGAGGAGAAAAGGAAGACAAAGTATTCCAATCGAACAACTTTCCATCAGTGTCTTCAGAGCAGTGATAATGAATGGCCCGAGCTGAGTGCCACAAGAAAGTGGGACTTGAGAGATGTACAAAAAAATCCATCAAATATAAGAGCAGTGCTAACCTCCCTATATACTGGTTGGCACGGACAGCAAACGACTCAAAATGACTCCTTGCATACAGGTATTCACAATGCCACCATACACTTCCTATTCCTTCTTTAGTGTTTCTCTTTGCCTGACTGGATTTCCATATGTTGTACTCTGCCTTACTGCCATATGGTGCAATGAAATGTAATAGCTTCTACTTAAAAGCATTCCTTAATCAGCTGGCAGGTCACATCGCAATCTTCTTGCTGTGAGTAGCCCTGTCAGCCTCTGGATGATCATCTAATGTGATTTTTTGTTCTATTTACTTTGGCTGCAAACAGGTATTGCATATTGACACTGTTTCACCCCATTTGTATTTTGAGTGGTTCCTTGGAAATATTTTGCCCCCAAAAGGATACTTTTGCTTTTTTTATCACTGTTGGCTGTTGCTGCTGGTGGTTTTTTTAATAGTTATTAGGACCTATTTTTTTTTAATCTCTGTTCTTCAAATTTATAAAGTTAACAGTGTGCTGAAGTACTTCAGTACTTAATACTCTCCAGTGATGAGGTTTTAGAATTTTAGGGACTAATTCTTTATTATTACAGTTTAACACAAACATGTTATATAAAAAATGAATGAAACGCCAGGAAAATAATGAAGAAATGACTGATCAAATAGAACCATTTATATGTTTCATTTTTTGTATTTTTCTTGCTTTAAAGCTTATTCAGCACAGCTCTGTACACTTTTTCTACACATTTTTTCATGCATATATATTTTAGCACAATAGCTTCCTCAAATGGGACAGTGAGACAGGCTGTCACTGGGAGGAACACACCATACAGGCAAGGGCAGTTATAGTAATTCTTGAAGAAACAACGGATAGAGAAAAATTCCTTCCAGGGGCTTCCTGAAGGTGATGTGGCCCTGTTTAATAGTGGGTTAAGTGTTTTTGTATGTAAGAAGACAAGGTCCTGTTCTTGTGTGCTAAACTACCTCTTGAATCTGTCTAGGGACAAAACTGAATCATTGACAAAAAATCCTCACTTTCAAATCAATTCTGTTTTGATAGTTCAAAGCCAATATTGAAACACACAAATCTGCTTCATCTGTCAGAGCATGAGAAAAGGAATACGGCTAAAGGAAAGATGCTCATGAGCAGAATGTTTCTATGCTGTATATAGTCCTAAGTTATTAAGCTTTATGAGCCCTGACATGGGTTACTGCTATTAGTGGAGGTGGAAAAGGTAAAATGACAAGGTTTTAGACTTTTTTTTTTTAACTTGCATTCATTACATTTCAGTTTGACTATAGCCATGGTGTATAGCGTAGAAAAATATCCATTTCTTGTGCCAGTCATTCTGGAGAGAGAGAGTGTTTTGTTCTTTCAGAAATGAATGTAAAGGAATTTTTCTACTCTTTCTTGTTTAGAACTGATAATTATAAATAGTAATGGATTTTTTATAATTGATTCTGCTTATCTGTGCTACCAGATTTTTGACTATATTTCCCATTGCAAATTAGTTTGCTATACCTCTGTCAGTATTTGCTCTACATTTATATTTGAGCTTGTCTCTTTTTCAATGTATACTCTTGTTAAATTAGGATTATGTGTTTAGTTTGACTGATTTTCTGTCTTTTTATTGATAGTTTTTCAGATTTAGTGGGTAGCATATACAAAATGTTCATGTTGCAAAGACTCTTGCTGTGTTTGAAAAGCTTTCTGAAGGAAGATTCTGTAGCTTTTTCTGCAAAGCACAGTGCTTTAGATTTATCTTCTTTCATTTGAAAGTTTCTCCCTTTACCTAAATGTTAGAAACTCATTGCATCATACTCAATGGGACTTGTAAATTTAAGGTGTTGTATACTCTTAACATTCAATCTACCAAGAAAATTCTCCTTTCAGCACTACTTGCAGACACCTCTTAAGGTAGTTCCTTAACTAGTGCATGACCTTTATAATACAAGGTAAATTTCAGTTTTTAATGTGAAATCTCTTCCATGTTTTACTTCAGACAGAAAGTATTTACAGCATTTCTTTTGTTTTTAAAAAACAGTTATCTCACAGATGAATTTGGCATAATTTAATTCTGCATATCCTCTACTGCAGGTTTTATTTTTCTCCAGGTATTTTTTCTTGCTTTCATAATTTGTTCTAATATATTTCATAAAATTGAAATTAGACTACAGGGTATTCAGTTAATGACTGTCATATCATCTTTCTTCCCTCTCTTTAACATTTTGTACTTTCCAGTTAAACTCCAGTTAAACTCAGTAGACCATACTTTTTCAGAACCCTGTGATGTAAGTAATCACTGAACTCTTTCAGTTTTGATTTGCTTTGGTTGACAGTCCTCTCCATCAAGAACATTTTATTAGCAGCCATCACATGGACTTTGTGATCAGAAGTGACATAGGAGAGCAGAACTGGCTCCCTAATTCACAGACTGAACTTTAGTCTTTAGATAGCTGGCTCATGGGCTACTAATTGTTCCTTAAACATCTATTGAGAGACAACTGGGCTATGGTCAGATAAGACTGAGCTCAATGTTATCTTAAAGATATAAGCTTAAATATATAACATACATATAGGAAATAAAAGACCATTTTTGGTTATAGTGCTTTGAGTTTTAGCAGTTATTTTTCATTGCTCCCCACTTTATGAGGTGTTAAGGTGTTACACGACAATGCAAAATATGCTATTGTATGGCAGTATTGTAGCTCAAAGGAAGACACAAAGGGTTGGGTCTTCCTTTAATGCTCACAAAGGAAGTGGATGAACTGGAAAACAATGCATATATATATTCATTAGTGTATTAATTCAGGTAGTAGATATTCCAGTAAAACAATTAGCTCTCCTATGTCACATGCAAGCTCATTTAACCACTTTAATAATTCTGTAGATGACTGAAAGTTTCAAAATTCTGAAATGTTTATTATAAATGCCAAACCTAACCTAATGGTTATTTTCCTGTCTACAGTGAATTCTCAGTATGTGGAGAGAAGTGTTTGTTTGAAGTATGAAAACAATTACAAACAAATTTATCTTGTAATAGCAAGCACTCTGAAATCAGAATTCTGTTTGCTCCCATAAATGTGTGTATACTACAAAAAAACTCCCTTGAGGACACTGGAGTTACACAACTGGTGCACAGGAGAAAGGGACTAAGTTCTGAGGAGTAATTCTATACTGAACATTCAAGGAATCTAATAGCTGGTATCTTTAAGGAAGAAGAAAGGGTGGCTTTCACTACTGTAACTGTGTTGAGGGCTGCTCAATGTGCAAAAAAATACAACAAACAAGGAGCCAGATTATTTAATTCAACTGTTTTGTGTTTTTTTTTTAAAATCGGGTTTGCCATATTTTACAAGGTAATGATATTTTCTAGGTACTAAAGACTTTCTGCCAAGTTGTTGATACGTTGAGCTTTTAATGTTGCATTTAGCAGGACTAGAACTTTTAAGAAGTCTGCTCTAAGGTTGTTCCTGCTAAGTTCTGTGCTTGCAAATAATACAGAATTTATATTCAATACTGTCTCCATTTCTATTCTATTAGTCAGAGTATTGCACAAAATACCTGCCAGTTGCCTGTTTGTAACATGACATTTTCAAATGTTTGTGAGTATAACAGTGATTGTGAAGATGTTGGATGCATTCCCAGAAATGGACAAATCTATCTCCAGGAAGAGAGAAAAAATATTGAAGATAGCTTTGCAGCATATTCCTTAGCAGATGTTGCTATGTGATAGACATTGGTCCACAGGGAAAGCCACAGAAATTTGTTTGTGCACTTAAACTGTGCTTTATGAGAGACAAGAAATGTTCCCACTGAGCAACAGATACAATCCAAACTGTATAGTCTTTCTGAGAAACTGGTTCGCACAGATAAATATATAATTAGCAAGAAATAAAAGGTGGTACTGATGCCTTAACTTGAGAATATATTGCTCCAGAAATCAAAAATCAACACATTCTTAATAGACAGAGCGTTGTTATGTTGCTGCTAAGCTTACGTTCTCTGGAAGGAGCTGGCTGTTCTAATGATTAGATCTGGCATCTGGTTTAAAGGCTTTCATACTTTTTGAATTAGCTGGTTCTTAAAATACACAGGCTGGCTCTTAAATGTTATACTGATGACTTTGAAGAGAGAAGCTGATGATCCAATGGAAGTAAATAGCTCTGATAATATTTGGTAAGGTACCTGGGGATCTTGAAGTAGAGATAATAAAATATTTTAGAGAAAGAAGTGAAAGAGCAAGAAAAGATTTAGGTTATTTTAGCTAGGTCTTCAAATAGGCAATTTTTGTCTGTGCATCTGAGCTGCAACATCTCTCAGAACTCTCAATTAATTTTGAAAGCAATGTTCTCAATTAAACTTCACAAAGCAAGTACATTAAACTTGTTCTAATATTTGTTACACTATGATTTTGTATCACTAGTCCTCTGATATCCACAATCTGCCACATATGTAAGCTGAAGAAATTGCAAACTTACATTTGTGTAAGTATAAATATTCAAAATTGTAAGTTTGAGGTTGAAGATAAATGTTTTGTTACAATTCTTTAACTCTAGAGTGAAACTAAAATGAAAATTGGCTTTTCAATAATTAATTATATTTGATTTAATAGGTTGTCTTTTTACAGCACTTAATACTTTTCAATCTTTCCCTTTTTTATTGCTGTAAAAAAGTCTATTGCTATGAATATTACCTACAGCTAATAGGTGTGGCTCCTTCTGGTTTTGATTGCTGAGCACAGGTCTCACTTGATGCCTTATGTTTTGACATCTGATTTATCCCTAGAACCTGATTTTAGTAGCTCCTTATCTCTAATCCACTTGGGATCATTCTAGCCAGTTCCACCTCTCTGAAGACAGCTCATACTGCTTTCTTCCTGCTAATGTAGCATGCTAAGTAAACCACTGAGACCATTACATTGGAACATAGTCCTACAAATTTGTATCCCCAGTACACAAAAATCTGTTTTACAGAAAAAATCTTCACAAGAGAATAACAACAGCTTCTACTTGTTATTTTCATTCAGCTTGGATGTGTTCAATTCCCTGATTTAGTGATTTTAGAGTTCTGTTTACTTTGCACTGGAGGAGCAATTCTACTGCTCAGACACTTAATGCTATTAATTAGCAATAATGCATGTAGCCATGAACATTAGAGCTGGATAGATGCCTCCTACCATTTTAATTATCTTAAAAGAGACAGAAAAGAAAGATGGACCTATTTATTTAACAGCTGAAAGAGAAAACATTTGTTGCCCATATATAACCTTTGTATCTTTGCTAACAATACCAAATTACATAGTTAAGATAGGCTGTCAAAACCAAATGCATGTAGTGAGAATTTTTATACTAAAAATGCAATGAAATACTTTTATTTATTTCATTTTAGTTCATTAGCCACAAAGATTTTCTCTTAACATGCAGCAAGGTTAATTACTCTTAAGTAGCTTGCTTTACAATGCTTCCATTAGAATCAAAGGAGGAAGATCTAGATTACTGTTTTCTTCAGCAAATCTCTCACAGCTAGAAAAAATGTGGCCTATTTATCTCATTATTAAACCCCAATTGCCCAGGGTTTAACTATGGACTTTCACCACACATTTGTTAAATTCCATAATATATTACCTGTCATAGTAGGGATTTTTGCTTAAAAGAGCTCTGGTTCTGGATGGGATATGAGCCATTGTCTTCATTTAGCCTGCACCCAGGGCTAAACAATAACAGTTGTTTTCTCACCCAATGTCCCTTCCCTAAACAAGGAAGGGGATTGGGAAAAGGAAGAAGACTAAATTAAACAAATTTAATAAAATAAACAAATATAAATGATAATACAAAACACAAAATTATTCTTACAGAGTTGCAGCAAGTTGCTCCAGGAATCGCAATCACTGGGAAGGAGAAAGAGCAAGGTTAGAAGAGAAGAGAAGAAAAAAAGCCCCACTCTTCCCCAGCAAGCTTTCCCTTTTGTAGTGAACTTGATGTTAATGATATAGAATACACCTGTGGGCCAGCCTGGGTCAGCTGTCCTGGGTTTAGCTTCTAATGGCCCTGATCACCATGGCTGGCCACAAACTGAAACAAAAATCTAACAGAAACTTGATTCTATAAATTTTTGTCCCATGAAACCAGGACAGCCATATATATAATAGGTGTTATTTTAACTATTGCTTGTTAATATAAAAAGTATCTCAGCTGCCTTTTGATTTTTTTTAAGTCTATATTTGTGCCAATACTTGGCTTGTGTTCCATTGCTTAAGGGTGGGACATGATCAAGGGAGGAAGAGTATTGAAAGGTGGTGAAGATTTGGGACACATACAGCCCTAAGGACATATCTACCCATATCTGAGCAGAGCAAGTATAATTATGAGTAAGCTGGTTGCTGTCTGCCTTTGAGGCACTGTCATGTTATTGGTGTTGGAGATGCAAGTTGGCCATTTGAGAAGGCAACAAAACCATGTCTTGGGAGCAGAACGGTTTGTTGGGAGACTGAACTTAGACAGCCCTTGTACACTGTGGAGATAGCACTCAACATGTGCTACGTCCAGGAACTGAGTAAATTTAGATCATGCTCAGTAAGAGTTTGATTCTCTGATACCACAAGCCTGATAGTAGTCACACTTGTACCACCAAGGCGTGGCATCACATATTTGAGATGGAGACTTAGGAAAGAATGAGTGTGCTCCTCAGTCTGAAGGCCCTAGTGTAGTTGTATTGCTTACTGCTCAACAACTAAACTGCTTAAACAACAGAAAATTAATGAAAACTGACTAAAAGTTATTGCTCTGTCTGTGTACATCCAATGGGTATGAACATGCACAGAAAAAAAGTCAGTAAAGAGACTGGCATTCTCACTGTCACTTGACCCTTCTTACTGGGAAAAGTTGCACCTATTAAGGCTGTTTTTCAAACCAGGATTCTTCTCAAAGATCAAAACCAATATTTGCACACCTTTGAAACCAGAATAACTTCTGTTTCAGCAAGTAGTGGAGCAGGGAGGGGTGGGAAGAATGGCTGGCAGGACAAGGGACAATGTGATGCCTAGTTAACAGCACAAGCAGACCAATAGCCCTAGGACACCCAACAGGTGGGATCACTCCACAGAGTCAAGTATTGCTTGTGCCAGCAGAGAGTGGAGCAAGGACCCCATCTCTGGAAAAACTCACGGAACACATAGTGGCCTGAGAGTCCATCCCTAGCAGTGGCTAAAGAACAAGTGAGAGGAGCGAGGCAAGACATGGCCAAGAAAGCCAGCAAGGATGTCAGGCACCACTGCAGGAGTGGCTGACAGAGCACAAGATGGCATGAAGCCCAATGCTGCAAGAGTTATCTGTGTGAGGGGCACCCATCCAAACAAGGAGTTCTGCAGAACTGTTCCCCCCACCTCATCCCTTCAGTTGCTACAGGCCTTGCTTCCCTGCAATACTTAATGATTATAACCACAGAAACGAGCTGACCTAGTAGTTGCTTTCCCAGAGGAAGAGGAACCTAAATTGTTATCATTACCTTTCAGGAGTTATAACTTTGCTTATCTACCTTGTTAAGAGTGTTCTCTCTGCAATAAAAAGATGAACATACTTCTGTTATTCTGCATAGTAAAGATCTTTATGGGTGGTAGGCAGTCACAGTAAACAGCAATTTTTTAAAATGCGATTTCACTGTGATGTTTTAAGTGTTCACACTGAAGCTCTGCCTGCAAACTATGATTCAGGCTTTAGAGTTCCCTGGTGCTTTATATGCATGCTCATACTACTTTATGCTGTCAACTGTTACTTATGGGACTGTCTAAATATAGATCATGTTTACTTTTCATAAAACACTGTAGACTCTATTCTGCCATGGAGTTTTGCAAGTTGCGTGGGTGCAGAAATGGGTCTGGGTAAGACAGAAGGGGGGAATACTTCTGAAAATGGTAAGCAGACGCCTGCAGTTTCCTTAAGTATTTCTCAGCTGCAGTATTTTACCTGCCTAATCTGGCTTGTTTGCTAAGGCCCAGACTATTTAATGAACTTTTACAAAGGACAGACCTCTACCACCTAAGGGAGTCTTTGACAGGTCACTGGTAATATTAGAGGGAGCAGGTCCTGATTGAAAAACAGGGAATTTACCTGCTTCAGAATCACTTACTGTTGGCTAGCTTACAGACCTGAAAGAGCAAAACAGTAACATATTGTGAAAAGTGCTCACTACTTGTCTACTGAAGAAAGGACACCAGCTATTGTGAAGATACTCTTGCCAGAATTATCAAGATTTGTTATTTATGAAAACTTGTTCTCTGAGCTACTGCCAGTGAAACAAGTCTTTTGGGTATTTGCAGATACACTGCACAATATATACAAATAAGCATAGTTCAGATAGATAAACTGTATTTGAATATAGAGATAGATAGAAACCTGGATGTCCAGCCTAAACATATTATGGAACTTTCTGTGAAACAAACAAACAAAAAAACCCATCTTACATAAACCTTTATTTGTGATTTTAAGATTTAAGAATTTTCAACAAAAATTATTTTAATTTAAAAATTTCATTTGGAAACAAAAAAATAAAGCTTTCAATGCACAAATGCTCTGTTGACCTTGGCCGGATGCCAGGTGCCCACCAAGCTGCTCTATCACTCCCCTCCTCAGCTGGACAGGAGCAGAAAAATACGATGAAAGGCTTGTGGGTTGAAATAAGGAGAGGGAGATCACTCAGCAATTACTGTCACAGGCAAAACAGATTGACTCAGGGAAATTAACTTAATTTATTGCCAATCAAATCAGAGCAGGATAATGAGAAATAAAACCAAATCTTAAAACACCTTCCTCCTACCCCTCCCTTCTTCCTGGATTCAGCTTCACTCCCAATTTCTCTAGCACCCCCCCCCCAGCAGTGCAGGGGGATGGAGAATGGGGGTTGTAGTCAGTTCATCACATGTAGTCTCTGCTGCTCCTTCCTCTTCGCTCTCTTCCCCTGCTCCAGCATGGGGTCCCTCCCATGGGAGACAGTCCTCCACAAACTGGAGCACCTCCTCCCCCTCCTTCTTCACTGACCTTGGTGTCTGCAGAGTTGTTTCTCTCACATATTCTCACATATTCTCACTCCTCTCTTCTGGCTGCTGTTGTGTAGCAGTTTTCCCCCTTCTTAAATATGTTATCCCAGAGGCACTACCACTGTCACTGATGGGCTCAGCCTTGGCCAGCAGCAGGTCTATCTCAGAGCCGGCTGGCATTGGCTCTATTGGACATGGGGGAAGTCTCTAGCAGCTTCTCACAGAAGCCACCCCTGTAGCCCCCCGCTACCAAAACCTTGCCATGCACACCCAATACGTGCTCAAAAATATGACATAGTATATTACTGAAATTCTGCATTTAGTTTTTAAACTAGATACCATTTTCCAATCATCTTTTTCTAAATGTTTCTTTTTTTTATGTGTGTAAATACCATGGCTACCAAAATTTTCCTTAAGAAATAAAAAGATCAGCTATAGTTAAGTAAACCAATCGAATCTGATGCACAAATTGACTTGTGATGTTTAATATGCTGTATTACAGAAGACATCAGAATAGGAAATTCATAAACTGATGTTTTCAGGCATAATTCTCATCTTACATACACCAAGCTGCTACTATCAGTGCAGCTGATCATTATACATTGCAGCAGATTACACAAAAATTGGGCTATTAAGTATGCTAGACAATAATTCTAATCGCATTCTGTTATTAATTGTTAAGCAGAACAATTCACTTTAAGTTTTTTATATTAACTTTGAAAGTACTCTTTGTACTATCAAAACCAGATGAAAACTACACCTTATAGTTAGCCATTTTATTTGTCTTTATTTGTTTATTAATAGATAAAAAGATTTGCAAGAACACTATTTTAGTGAGCAGTGCATTAGTTTCAGAGGGATAACTCAATTTTGTAAGGACTGAGGATTTGTGATTCCCTTATAAATCAACAGTACTTTTCAGTCTAGAAAAGTTGCTGCTGTCAGCTGCCAAAAATTGCTATAACCCATCAAAGTCAGTGGAAATATGGTCATATACACCAGCTGACAGCAGGATCAGAAGATTCAGCTTCAGAACCATTTGAAAGAATCAGAACTGCCCGCATGAAATAGCTACCAAAAGAGAGTACAATATAAACACTACTTTGGCATGAGATGAAACAACTTCAGAAAAAAAAATACTTAGAGATGTGTGGATGTAATTAGAATCCTTTGAAAAATATCAGGAAAGACAGTGGGAAATACAGTAGTTGAACAAAAATACAATGTAAATGCAAAAGTAAATTTTGGGTTAATATAATAGCTACCAAACAGCGAATAGGTCTGAACCACGAAGACTCCAACACTCACAGTAGTGGCTAAGACAGGGGTCTCTCCTTTCTTTCACCGAGTCACTGGATAATTTGCTCTGATACTTGTCTTAACCACGTGCACTGTTACTCCTTATGTATTGGTTTCCAAGTAAACTAAACTAGTAACTCTGACTTGAAACATTTCTAGTTTCTAATTCTGATTTCTAAACGTAATCAATACCTTACCTACGATGGGTATTTTTGTTTCTCTTCTTCAGTCCTCATGCATTTTCTCTTGCAGGCCTTGCTAGAATCTCAAAATCAACTCACCTTTTCCACAGTTTTCCATTACCTATGGAATTGGACTTTTGTGTGATAGATATTCAGTATTAATCTCTTTAAAATTACTTCTGTTATGGTTGCATAATTGTAAAATGAAGGAAACTTTGCCTTCTGTTTTTGGTATATAATAAATCCGGTTAATGAAACTAAATTTACTTTTGTACTAGCAGGAGAAGGTTCAGGTTAAGTAACTGAGAGATTGCACTAACTCCAGCTGAGTTAATGAAGCTGATGTGCTAGTTAACAGAAAATTGCTAAGGGTCAACCTCTGAATAAAAAAAAAAGAGATTACATGCAATGAAAACCTGTTTAAAACTAGGATGGTGTGAAATGCAGCTTGTAGTACTAACAAAACAGCATTGAACTCTGAGAAACAGAACTCCAAACCCTTTTTCTCTGGTTGCATCTATTTTGACAACTCAAAACTCTACATCAAGTCCACTGAATCCATAAATATAAAGTATTACTTGATCCAATGTCATTTTAGTCTGTGGTATTGCAAGGCTTCCTATTTAGATGGATTCCTGAGCCTGTGCTGAACCTCATGGAGTGACTGCCTGGGTTTTTTCCTTCTAATCCCCTGCCGCATAGGTACTTCTCACAGCTGCAAGTGCATGAGCTCCAGTACACTTTGGATGTGTATCTTTGAATGGAAGGGAGAGAGGACTGCATGTAATTTCAGCCATCTAAAGATTATGTTTCCAGCCCAAGTTGCCTGTCTATGTTCTTTCTATTGCAAGAAAGACAGAAATGCACTGTCACGTGGTAACCATCTGACAATTTTAAGGAACGTGTCTTAGGATCTGGTGAATCTTAAGAATACTTTGCCTAAATAGTGGTGTTTTTTTTTCTTTTAATGCAAGAAATGCTCTTGCCTGTAGAGGTATTATATACAACCACTGTAAACTCCACCAATGTGCAAGATGTCGCTATTCCTAGACAGGAAAAGGCAGAATTCTCTCTTGTTCAAGATGGAAAAAGGTAGCTGAAATGTATTTAGTTGTAAGCATAGAAGAGTAAGGTAACATTTGGTGATTGATAAAGTAAACTTCAGATCTTGCTAGTAAAAAGAAACATGGAAAAATCCGTCTCTGTGGAGCAAGGCACTTTCTCTAGATGAAAGCGGCAGAAACACAATGGCAAACACCGTGAAGCAGTTTAGCCCTCTTGGGTGAGCAGGTTCAGGTGAGACTGTAAAGATGCAAATCGCCTCCTCCACAAAGAACAAAGGAGAAGAAAACACCACAGATAAGAAAGATTTCTAGACTACCCCATCTGAAATGCTAAAAAACCTTCTGTGGATATCCAAAGAACTACCCATACTTTTAGATATTTCTTCTTTTAATTGCTTCTGGGCTTTAAAAAAACTGCAAAGGTGCTGCAAAATACACAACAGATAAAGGAGGAGTGTATCAAACTACAAAGTGTCATGGCTATCAGTTATACTGACTGAAAAAAAGGAAACAGAATGAAAGGAAGTCTGCATTGATTGAATACTACAAAGACACATTGCTGGTTCCAGCTAATGGAGTTATTTAGGAAACTTTGGGTTCTACTCCCAAAAGTAACTTCTCATAATTAATTTATTGTATTATATTCTGCAACCCATTAAGAAAGAATGTTGTGATGTGGAAACCTACATTGTTGGCTCTTAAATGATGACTGCAATACTATTCCTAACCACAAAGGAATTTGTTTGGAAATTATGAGATAGGAACAAGGATAAATAGAAAACAATGTTGTACAAGCAATTTTAATACAAAAATAGAAAGACAGAAAAACACCATTGAAAAGCTTTTCTGTCTTTTTCCTCAAACAAGACATAATAGCTTTTGGAGGCAATCATGGAAATTTTTTATATCTGCGTGTGACTGAATGTTCTAAGCTAGACAGAGCTAAAAGGAGTTTGTACATATATTATATACTGGCATGTATAATTAGTGTCTTGCAGGCCATGTGCTAAACCAAATGGTGAAGCTGGAGGCAAGCATATTCATTCAAACACCAGCACAAGGTACATTCTAAGAATCAAAAATAATTGTTTATAAAAATAATGTTTTTATTCCCTTTGCTCTGGTATATTCTGCAAATTCTGCTATGTCAGAATTTCTCTAGTCAGTGGAGTTAACAGAAGTTTTTCTTTAAATATCTCAGAGCCCAGAAGTCAAGACTTCAAGAACTGTATCTGGATCTCCACAACATTGGAAATTAATGTGTAGATAAATGTGTGGATTAAGAATTCTGAAAGTGCTCCGAACTCATAAACTTCATAAATTCAGGAATCACTTCAAGCACAGACTTACAGAAGATTATGAAGGTGATTTTAGAATAGAACTGCATAAAGTAAAACAGATAATTCACTCTATTTAGTGTATCACTATGAACAGAAGTAGCTTCCAAAGTAGTACAAGTGGGTAATTAACACAGAATGTATATATAGATACTGATGAATTTGTTCTTAATTTCTTAAGCAGAGAAACTAAGCAATTCAAAGTTGTCAAATAAAAGGAGGAATTGTTTAACTTCTTCAGGCATTCATTTTTAACATCAGTAATGGACAACCACACAGAAACACATTTCATGATTAAACATTCTTGTCTAAACGTAGGAGCCAAAATAATTTTTCTGACTAACAGTACAATGCCTTTTTGAAGTAGTTCAATTACTTATGTCACCTATCTGATAGCGTGCTTTATTTCACACAGATTTGTATTCCTCCACAGAAGATAGGCTATATCTTACAGCTGTAATGATAACAGGCTCTTTCCTCTCAACTCTATGCTGAGATGAGCCATCATGGCCCAAGAAGGTTTCTCTGTGCCATGCCTTCTGGAAGGCTGCTGGGATCTCCAGTGCTCCAGGAGCCATGCTTACCCACGAGGAGCAGACCAGAAGACAGACACTTCACTGGGTCCTGTCAGAGGGTGCTCTTGACACTATGGATCATGGCTGCTTTGGTCCGATCCCAGGGGCTCACATCAAACAACCCACGCTGGGCTGCACCACAGGCTCAGAGTGGTGGCAGGGAAGATGGAGACAGTCCCTACTCATCTCAGAGATGTGAGGATGTCGTGCTGTCACGGTTTAAAGCTGGGCCAGCTATTAAACCTGCGGCAGATGCTCTCTGTTAACCCTCCCCCCCACACCCGAAGGGAAAGGGAAAAGGGAAAAGGGAGAGAGACTTATGGGTTGGAAAGTTAAAACAGTTTTAATAAACTATAATAATGAAAAAGAATATAATAATAATATTGGAATAATCAAATATACACAAATATATACAAAACCAAGATCGAGCTCCCCCGATGTCGGCCATGTCACCCCCGGCACTGCAGGGCAGGCTCCGGGAAGGCCCAGGCTGGGCCCAGAGACGGGCAAGAGCTAGATTCAGGGATGCACGGATCGGGATCGGGGGCAGCAGGAAAACAGACAGAGTCCTCCTTGGACACCGGCCATAGCAGAAAGAGAGTGAGACCCTCGTCATCCTCCCACTTTATACTGAGAATGACGTGTATGGGATGGAATACCTTCGTTGGTCAATTTTGGGTCACCTGCCCTGTCTGGTCCTCCCTGCAGGTGCAACCCCCCTTCGGCTTTTCACTTGTAAGCAGTGAGGAATTTAGCAGTGACCTTGGTTTCTCTAAGAATAAGTACAGCAAGAGCCTTTCTGAATTACATCCCTACTGGTGCCTCAGTGATAACTACAAACTTCGAGCATTATCAGTCCTAGAAGCAGACACTGTCTGCAAAAGATGCAGTTAGTTTCAGAAAGTGCAGTTACTTAGAAGAGACTTAGCTGAAAGTAAAAATCACTGAAAGGAAAATTGGCCTGGTTTAGGCCAAACCAGGACACGTGCATATCTGTAATTGGTGATCTAGGGGTAGACATCCTCCATGACAGAGCAGCTGATGGAGGATGCTGGCTGGAATCAACAGCCCAGCAGTGCCTTGACAAGCT
Source organism: Nyctibius grandis (assembly GCF_013368605.1). Lineage (NCBI taxonomy): Eukaryota > Metazoa > Chordata > Aves > Nyctibiiformes > Nyctibiidae > Nyctibius > Nyctibius grandis. The sequence continues at coordinate 48,409,658 of NC_090662.1, read as the reverse complement.
GGACACCATGTGAATGCCAGCAGGGACATGGGGAACATGTAACGAGGACCTGTGGAGCAGGTATTCCTGACCAGCTGCCCTCTCAGAAACATTCGTATATGTAGGGAATGGCCTAAATGAGCACTGTGGATATAGGAGGCTCAAGACTGCTCTCCGGTGTATTGTGCAAGGTGGGGATGACAGCCACACTCTCTTCTCACCACGTTCAAGTACAGCTTCATGATCTTGTCTAACATAAAAAGCCCAGCAGAACTTGTGGGTTTCTTCCCATTGCTGATGATGCTAAAATACGAGACTTCCTGAGTAAATTTGAAACTGATTAAGATACTGTCAGACTACCTGATGTGTGTTTTCCTTGAATTCCAGATATATTACCTTTAATATATCCAGTGCCAATAACAATATTTTATTAATTTTGTGCATCAGTAAATATATCCACATTTGAAGGATTAGTGTGCAACAGTGTATCTCAAGCTTATTGAAAGCAACACTTAAGAAAGAAGAGCTTTATTGCAGAAATACTGATGTATTTTTATATTAGTAACTTTTTTTTTATGAGGGCAGCACGACACTAGGGAGTATTCAGTGCTTATGCCATAGTTTTAACAATGACAAATTTACGTTACAAGTCTAACATCTGCCAGCTTCCTTGGGACAAAGACTGACTCCATAATATGAGGGCAGAACTTCAAACCAGCCATCAAAAACAAGCTTTGCCAAGAATTCAGCCCTGACCTAAAACCATCTGAAATGGACAGGAGATACCTGAATACTCATAGGTTATACCAAGACTAAAATTTTCAAAAATTCTTGAGTGGAGAGCTTAAGCGTGATTCACTTCCATTACCACACCAAGACAGATTTTGTAAAGGTACTTAATAACCTGAAAATGTCAGTAGATGCCTAGTGGCACTTTGAAAAGTTTTGCCTCTAGCTGCCCAAATGTCTCTAAGAGTTGGTCCTTAGCTGTGCACTTTAGCTTCTAAGTGAGGACTTTAAGGTAGTTCCACATGCAATTTTTCAGTGTCAGTGCTGTTTTAAATAGGTTTCATTCCTCCTTCTGCTTTCCAAGAACTCATTTCCAAAGCCAAAATATAACCAAGGAAAATCAGAATTGTTCTTTTTATAAGCTATAAACTTTATAAGTCACCTGGTTTGGATTTGAAGTTGAGCCTGCCTTGGTTGAGAGTCCAGCCCCACAAATGGTTGTGCTGAGGTCTGTGAGGGAGCAGCATCTTGAAGCAGCCATGACAGGTGGGAAGGGTCAGCAATATCTTAAAACTGTTGCAGAATATGAACCTTTGTCTTTAGGCTGTATTTACTTTGGTGCTTTCAAAAATATGTCTCAAAGCTCTGCTGGTTGTTGCATAAAAGCTCTGTATTCCTCTTGGGACGTGGGGGAGTTTCTATGTGCATGTGGCAGAGAAAGATTCAGGAGGCAGTAAGGACAATTTCAGGGGTATTTCGTCCAGAGTAGAGGCAGTATTATTTTTCTAAACTACATACTGTGATTTCTTTTTCAGTGCAGTGCTTAATTGCAGCATGGCTGTCTACATTTTCTAATATCCATAGAAGTATGGATAATCAGTGTACATGGAGGGATGCATGTCAAACACATAACACAAGGCATTTTTTTCAATAAATCATTGTGTCATTCTGTAAATCATTCAGTATATTTAGTACAATTTTCATTTAAGCTTGGAAAGATGTAGACTTTTATAACATCAGGACTGAATAAGACTTGAGAAAAAGCATTGCAAAACCTAGTATGTACGCAATAATTTATCATTAAGGAAAGATAATCAATGCTTGTTTAACCTATTATCACTGCTGCTAAGTAGGTAATTCAACAGAATTTGTTTTCTTGCTATTTAAGAGGAGAAATTTTGATTAAAGCAATAGATTAAATGATTAAAGCAATGATTAAAGCAATATAAGAAAGAAACTAATTTTAGTTTATAAAACTCTTATTCCTTCATGCAATCTCTTCTGTTTACATCCTCAGGAAATTAGGGTGATGTCTGTGTTGGTTTTGTGTTTAGACTTCCCAGGCTCACTGGTCATTGCCCTGATAATTCTGCCTGGTCACATCGGTCAGTTTGTGCAAGGACATAACTGGGTGTGGTGCATCACAGAGCTAAAACATCAGACTTAAGAGAATGAAAAACAACCTGCAGCCTGAGGGACTCACAAAGACATGATTTCAGATGAATCACACCCTGAAAAGAAAATTAAAATAAAAATTGGAGGGCATGTGATGAATCTGATTTGTCCTTAGGTGTACAATGAAGAGAACAGGGGAATATTTTTTTCAGCTGCAGCTGGTACCACATTTCTGAAAGCACGTGTAGCAATAGCAACATGTCAGATTCCAATCACTCTTACTTCTTTTGATGTGCAAAGAAACTGGTATGTGCTCAGAATGAAGAAATAGGTTGACCCTTTATACAGGAATTTAAGATTCTAAGGTGACTCATGCACAAGGTCATTGAGCTGGTTCGTTTTTACACAGACTTGGTTAAATTAATGCAATCCCCCACTCAGACACTTTAAACAAGTTACACTGCGCAATTCAAAGCACATAATTCTGGCCCCTAAGGCAGATAGTAAAAATAAATCAATGTGAATCTCCCCTAAATCCTTTTGATTTAGGTTGTACTGATTTAAAAAAACTTCACGCAAGGGTAAACTATATGATTTTTATAGTGATATTAATTATACAAAAAGCAATTTTGTGTGTAAGTTTTTGTAAATATTGGCCCCTCTACCGTAGTAAGTTGCGCTTTTACTAGTGAACTAGGTAGGGCTGTGGCACAGGCATGGATGCTGTCCCATTGTCACCCATGTGGTTTAGCACTGCTGAGCCTGGCTCTGCCCAGGCTGCAGCCAACCCTTGCTGGCAATGCCTGGGCATGGTTTGGATGATAGCTCAGACTAGTGGGTAGTATGGAGGACACTAACCTATTTTGGGGTGAAAAAACAAATTTGGCTGTATTGATACAAGCAGTGCCGCACAACTTGTCCACAATACCAGAGAGTCATGGCCTCTTTTTTTTTTTACTAGTGCAGAACCAAGAGATATTCCTGTCTCCTCCCACCTTTCTTCCTCCTCCTTTCAAAATCAGGCACTAATCCAGAACAATTCCCAAGGTTTGTCTTTGTCTGAATATAGTGGTGTTGCACCATTTAACTATGGGAACTTTATATTTATTTTTATATTTAATGGAGTTACATTAATAGAGCCTTTATGTATTAGTATAATCATACAGACAAGGCAATAAACTATGGCAAGATAGTTATTTTAATATAAGTGAAATTGTAGCTGTGATGAAAGCAAAGAGGACTATATTTCTTTGTGTGTATCATTACAGTTAAAGCAATACAAGAAGTACTGTGTATATTACACTGAAAAATGATAAGGAGGCAGAATGGTAAGGATTGGAAGAGATGTAGAATGATATAAACACAATTGCTGGCAAACAGATGATGCTACCTTCTCCCCACACATTGAACAGTAAATCTTGATCTCCCTGAATGCATATTTGTAAGCGAAACTCCTACATTCTTTTATTCTATTTACTTTTCAGCACCAGACCTAGTGGTTTTGTCATCAAACAGGAAATACTCATCCTTCACACTCCATCAGAAGCTCACAAAATAAATTGTCAATAAACCAGTATTACTATCCTGTCAAAAAAATTCATATGCAATTTCACTGAATACAGATATACCTGAAGGCTTACCTTTGGCATATTTTTAGCTGAATATATATCATGCTTCATAAACGTTGTGAACCTTAAGATGCAGAAAATTTAGGATGAGATTTTCATAAGAAAATGGCTTTGTTCCTATGTGGAAATTTTCTTGGAAAACAAAACTGTAGTCATGAAATACTTAACTATCCGTATTTTATAGAACCCGAAAACAGCTTTCCATTATAATATTCCATATATTTTCCTATTCATCTCATGTATCAGAATTCCAGGAATTATTCATGTAAGGAACAAATACATTTTCTGGAAAAAAACCTGTAAACTCAGGCTCTTCACAGGACATGAAATCCATTAGGAGGCTGTAAGGGACCAGCACGGAGAGCAGCTGATGGCAAGAACAGCATGACAGAGAGCTTTTAATTTTCTGGTCCTCATTGGAAGGGTTAATTGTTTTCAAAGACAACTTTCCTGTCCTATGGCAGGCATCTGTGGGTCCCTTGGCTGACTCAATGTACAGTTTAGGGTAGCCTCCTAGCAGCTTCGCTGTCTGTGCTGTGTAGTCCCACTCTGTAACTTCAGGGTATTAGTGGGATTTCTAAGATTTAAAAATGGGGGACATTTAGACACTGCAGTGATTCATTTGAGTTTTCCTTTAAAAGATACTACACATATTTGCTATGTGTAGATATTAAAACCCCATGGTCTACAACTTCATTTACATGTGTATCATATACACATGCATGCGTACACGTCCTATGCACGTATAAGGTGCATTAAGCTTGGCATGCCTTCAAACTTAGGAAGGAGTGATGATGTAAATCCTAGGCAAGATGCAAGCTCAGGAGCATATAGAGAGATGTACATTTGTAATTCCTTGTACTGTGTGTAATAATGGTAAATTTACACAGAATCACAGAATCAACCAGGTTGGAAGAGACCTCAGGGATCATCGAGTCCAACCGCTGCCCCTACACCACCCTGTCAACTAGACCATGGCACTAAGTGCCATGTCCAGTCTTTTCTTAAACACATCCAGAGATGGTGACTCCACCACCTCCCTGGGCAGCCTATTCCAATGTCTAATAACCCTTTCTGTAAAGAAATTCTTCCTGATGTCCAACCTGAACCTCCCCTGGCGAAGCTTGAGGCTGTGTCCTCTTGTCCTATCGCTAGTTGCCCGGGAGAAGAGGCCTCCAAACATGTTAAGTTAAAAGATTTTTTAAAACCTTTTATTAATACCAGGTTTCTTTTCATGTCAATAGTATATACATTAGTATATACTTCAGAAATATATGTGCAATATATCTTCCAGTGTGCATGGCATATGTCTTCGTTAATAAATTAAGGCCTTGTTGGTGCCTGTACATACTTACAATCATCTACTTAACAGACTTACTGTTTTGCTTTATACAATGTCTAAAAATAGAAATAACAAATATATTACTTTAGAAATGTATAATTTGGAAACACCTTATAATGGGAAATTAACTGGCTTATGTGTTGATATAGAATATAACAAAAAGCAACATAATTCTCTGTAACCAAAAAGATTATTCCAGGCACGGAAAAAGACATTAAATGAATGACCTTAAACACATTTCATTTTACCTGAACATATTCTAAACCATAAATAAAATAATCTAAATCAAAACAGGCACTTAAAATTTCTGGAATGAACTTAATATATATGACTGAAGATCGACAAGAGGATGAATTTTAAACAGCAGTCTGTAATTTTGTTAAATTAATGTAATAGGGATTTTTCATTTAAGTACAGTAAGATCAGAAAATTGGACCATTTTGAAAGAGGAATGTAGTATCTGTCTCTGGGGACCAATTATTTTCAATGTACAATAGGATTTCCCTCAATCTGTAAGTCTTTTACATGAGACGAGGCTGAGATATTAAAAAGGTAATTTTATCCATCAGGTCCTCAGGTTTTCCACTTCTCAGTGGCACTGTGAAACTTCCTTCATTTCCTAGCACCTCTACTATGAAGCTACCCAGGGTCTACCTGGAAATTATGAGAATAGTGAAGAACCCTACTATGACACTGGCAATTTTGGGGCTAACCAAAAAAAATCATTTCCTGACTCCTCAAATATTTAAAGATTTCTTTTCCATGCAGGATTCCTTTTTCAGAATAATATTTCCTTTATTTTACTGAACATGTTTAATATGAAATAATTAAACTATAATCACATGTGAAATTATATAGCCCTTACATACATACATACGCCATATATAATATATAAATTTTATGTACCTCTCTCAATAAAAATGAATAACTATGTTGTTTTAGAAGTTAAATAGAAAAGTATTAATGAGATTGTGCCAGCAATGCAGCTCCATATTACTCTGTCAACTATGTCATTACTTATTGAAGTGTTGTTGGGTTAATACAAAGAAAGAATGACTGGAACCAGTTAATTATAATAAGGTTTTATCTGCTCATGACTTCTAGATAACTATATTACCCTTCCAGATAATATTCCCTTGACATATTAATAATGTCCTGACTATTTCACCAGTGTTAATTGAAGCTAAATCTTTACCTGAAAATTTCAACGCCTATTGAACTTACATGCAAATTACTTCAGATCGTTAAAAAGAGAACTTTTATAATTTTCATCAGTATTAATTTCAGCTGTGTTGGAATGGTCCCTTCAGCTGTTGCTGCAGGCATGGTAAGACAATTTCTTCATGCATAGGACTCAAACTGCATTGAAATGAAATAACAGTTATCTCAGAAGCTGCTAGTTATGGTTTTCATTTTTATCACAGTTTCTGGGATTGTTTAATCATATAGGATTAAAATAAATGCCCATCACTACTGTAATTTTTATTGTAACATCAGAACATTTTGTCAGGAGGAAGATTTCATTTTTTCAATTATCTTGTCATGAGTTATGGAAAAAGTCTTATTTTGTGTGCAGACAAATATAGCCCAATAGGAATTCATGGGATCCATTACAGTCTAAGACTCACAAAAAAACAAAGGCTGGTCTTGAAAGATGAATATGAGGTAAATCTACACATGCATAGGTGCATATCTATCCACACCACTGACAAGGTTTTTGCTGTATTGTTTATAGGACTGTGACCACAGGCAATTAAATTCCTGAATTATGATTAGCTAAATGCGTTCTCCATTGAACCTTCTTCGTTACCGTGGTGAAGCATTCATGTTGTATGACAATACGGCATACATCAAAATGCAAACATTTCAAGAACAAACTTCTGTAACATATCCTCAAAGCTACCGCCAATGGATCTCTCAAGATGATTTGAAATTTCGTTGCCTTTAATACAAATAATACTGTAACCCAAACAGAATTTCCACATGTGGTAGGATGTTCGTGCTTCATCAAGCCCAGACTGATTCCAATTAGTTTTCTAGTAGTCTGAAAAATAGAAAAATTTTTGCAGTGAAGCAGAAAAACACTTCATATGTCAATATATCTTACATACCTTAGGATGGGATGAATTGTCCTTCAGAAGTGCCTATTCCTCTCTATTTACTATATAGGAGACTAGAAAACTTAGTTATACCGTTTGCGTATACCCGTAACAAGTGCCGGGTCTTACACTTCGGCCACAACAACCCCATGCAGCGCTACAGGCTGGGGGAAGAGTGGTTAGAAAGTGGCCCGGCGGAAAGAGACCTGGGGGTGCTGATCGACAGCCGGCTAAACATGAGCAAGCAGTGTGCCCAGGTGGCCAAGAAGGCCAATGGCATCCTGGCCTCTATTAAGAATAGTGTAGCCAGCCAGTCTAGGGAAGTGATCGTCCCTCTGTACTCGGCACTGGTGAGGCCGCACCTTGAATACTGTGTCCAGTTCTGGGCCCCGCACTTCAAGAAAGATGTTGAGGTGTTGGAGCGAGTCCAGAGGAGGGCGACCAAGCTGGTGAAGGGTCTGGAGGGTATGACCTACAAGGAATGGCTGAGGGAGCTGGGGTTGTTTAGCCTGGAGAAGAGGAGGCTCCGAGGTGACCTTATTGCAGTCTACAACTACCTGAAGGGAGGTTGTAGTGAAGTGGGAGTCGGCCTCTTCTCCCAGGCAACTAGCGATAGGACAAGAGGACATAGCCTCAAGCTTCGCCAGGGGAGGTTCAGGTTAGACATTAGGAAGCATTTCTTCTCAGAAAGGGTTATTAGACATTGGAATGGGCTGCCCAAGGAGGTGGTGGAGTCACTATCTCTGGATGTGTTTAAGAAAAGACTGGACACGACACTTAGTGCCGTGGTCTAGTTGACATGGTGGTGTCAGGGCAATGGTTGGAGTCGATGATCCCTGAGGTCTTTTCCAACCTGATTGATTCTGTGATTCTGTGATTTTTTCTAAATCATAATCATGCTTTCAGATTATTATCATTAGGAAAGATGAATCCTATTTTAGCATGTTAGAAAGGAATTTAGGAGTCCATTAAAGTTAGATGGGAATAAATTTCATCCAAAGTTCAATGCTTACTTAGAAAATAATGAAATTAAAGTATAGTCAGTATTTATTTTGCATTTTGTTCTGCATCTGCAGTGTTTGCAGGATGGACACAAAATACTGCCAATGTTTTTTTAAGCAACTGGACAGATCTTGCTTGGTTTCCCTATGATATGTATTTTTAAAATTCTTTAAAAAAAGATTATAGCATTATTTTCACCCTTTTAAGTACAATTTTCTTTTAATCACCAGACAAATATTAAGAGATCTTAGAATTCACATTAGGAAGCTCAGGGATGGGGACATTTTTCTCCCAGGACTTGCAGGATTTCTCTTTCCAGGCAGATTTCTCTTTCCATGACAGGCTGCTGAATGAGCATGTGTATCAAATGGCAACAGCTCAGGACAGGTTAAGAAACTTGTATAGCAGACACACTTCAGGTCTAGATTGTGTCTGACCAAAAGCCTTTGCTCAGCTGTCATCACCATACCTACCAAAATGCCTACTGACATGACTTAGAAAAACTGTTCATGAGCAATTTGTTAAAGACAGTTATAGTTTACAATCCTAGACTAAACTCTTCATGAAAAAACAGCAGCTCTTATGAGAGGTAGAACTGATATTTTAAGATAAGATCCTCAAAACAACTTCATGAAACTGAAATACACTTTATGCCACTATAGCAAAGTATATTTGCAAAAAAGAGTCTCCCTATTTTTCCTTTCAGACTGAAAACTTACAGAGTAATATCTCATTCAATCATAGCTATTCTGGTCTCAGTCTTTACCTCAATGTGTTTACTTAACCCTTGTTTACTTAAATGTTAAAACATACTTCATATTACTGGCAGCTGTAAGGAAAGCTAATTCATTGATTAGTCATTCATTTGAATTAAAGTCTTGTCAATTCACACCTCAGTTTGGGAAGTAAAAGCTGCACGTATGGTTTCAAAGAATTTATAACATGGTAATTTTTTTCTTTGCTTTCAAGTGTAGATTGGGGGTGGAGGAGTGTCCTGGTTTGGCCCAAACCAGGCCAATTAGTCTTAGAGAAACCAAGGTCACTGCTAAATTCCTCACTGCTTATGAGTGAAGAGCCGAAGGGGGCTCACACCTGCAGGGAGGAGCAGGGAGGAGCAGGGAGGAGCAGGGAGGAGCAGGGAGGAGCAGGGAGGAGCAGGGAGGAGCAGGGAGGAGCAGGGAGGGCAGGTGACCCAAGATTGACCAACAAGGTATTCCATCCCATACACGTCATTCTCACTTTCCTATTTATCACTAACCCACTGCCTCTTGGAGGTGGGGCCCAGGAGAGAGGGGCCCTCCTGTCTCCCACTGATTGGTACCAGCTTTGCCTGTTTCCAGTTAAAAGCCTGCAGGTGTGATAGCAGGAGGAGCTATTGCATTTTCCCCTCTGCCCGTGCTGGGGGGGAGCAACTCTGCCTGAGGAGGATTTCCAAGCTCTCAGTCTTGGCTTTGTATATATTTGTATATATTTGATTATTTCTATTATTATTGTTATTATACTCTTTTTCATTATTATAGTTTATTAAAACTGTTTTAACTTTTCAACCCATAAGTCTCTCTCTCTTTTTCCTTTCCCTTAGGGAGGGAAGGGGGGAAGAGGGTTAACAGAGAGCATCTGCCACCTGGTTAATAGCCAGCCCAGCTTTAAACCGTGACAAGGAGCTGGGCTACTTCTTAAGTGTTTCTTATTAATATAATGAACAATTACTAAGCAAAATCAGAAATTGCTCTGTGTTTATGTGAGTTCTATTTTTACGATTTGCAAAAAGTACAATCAAAGCTTTGGATAATTCCTCAGTATGGTTCACAGGGATTAAACACGTCAGCTTCTCACATTAAAAGTTCACAGAAGTGAATATATTACAGGATTAATTTTTGAGTCACTTTATGATATTTAAAAATATTTAACTAATGTGAGACAATATTATATTCACACTTCAAAGGCATTTTTACTTTAGCTATCCAGACAGGACTAATCCAGTTAAAAAGAGAAATGGAGTAAAGACAAACTTTGTTAACATCAAGCTAATAGTGATGTGAAATATTTATTAGTATCAAGAGTCCATGTTTTCTATTTCTCTTTGAGAAAGGGATAATGCAAGTTGAAAGATTTGTAAATAGAGGACAGATGAGTAAATGCTTCAGTGCCTGCTCTTGTTTTAACAAAAAAAAAAAGAATTTTCAGTTTAAAGTAATAACATTTCATCTTAAAATATTCTTAACAGAAAACCTGGAATTGAACCAATTTGCTTTAGAAAGGAACTTAAAAGGGAAGCTGGCTGAACTGAAGACAGGTAAGCAGAATGCAGATGCAGTACGACTAGGCAGAAAATGAAAGACCTGCTTATTCCTGTGCGATGCTCTTTGTTTGACGGGTTGCTTGCACTTGGCAAAGCATTTGTGTAAATCAGATGCTGAAATACGTTCAGAAGTACACAGCTTTGACATGAAACGTATGTTGAATTTAGCATTCTTTGTAAGATAACAAAAGATGGACCTTGACAAAAGCATAATGAGATATTTTTATTATTTTTATTTTATTCTCATCAGCACTTCAGTGCAATGAAATGATCTTCACTATGTTTTTCCAATGATGTTTACATGTAAGTAAAAGTGGTCCTAGCAGCTGCAGCAAACCTATTCCTCGTTCTGACAGAACCTAAATGTTTATCAAAATACAAGAGGTCAAATTCTATAGAGTAGAAGTCTCATAGATAAATGACAAGCATTAGTCTTCATGTTGTTTACATACATTCTCCTTTATTTTTATAGTACTGTAGAAATTTCTCATGATACAGATTTTACAGTTAAAATGCCTTTCAAGGCTGTAGCCTTTTTCAATACCCTGTGATGTGAAATTCTCTCAAAAATGGGTCAAGCATGAACTGAAGGTTGGTTCAATGGAAGACAAAGGATGTTATTATACAGAAAATGAGAGATTCCTTTCACATTGTGGCTGCTTCAATGTAGTAATGGTTTTCACCCTCTTCCACAGATTTTTTTTTCAGTTAAAAGGGTTCTGTATAGTTAAATGTAAGAATGTTCAATAATAACAGTACATTAATTACTAAAACCATTAATTTAGGCTCTAGAACGACAGTTATATTTTTGCATGAATAGTACATCAACTTCATAACTCACAAAAAGTGAGAATGTAGGCATATACATACATATATACATATTTATATATCTACATCTATGAATATATATGCACAAGCATAATCTGGATACTTCTATTCATGTTCATTTCTATGTGGTATAATTCTCATTCCACTCTTTTCTGCTTTTATCTGCACATATCAAATCTTCTAATCGGTGGTTTGAATGGTTAAGCTTTGTGGGGACTTTTCTTGCAGATTACTCATTTCTCTGAGTACCTACACTCTTGACAACTATATGAAAAGTGCTATTAGATGTATGGCATAATTTAACAGCTGGAAAGCTATAAATAGTCCAAGAACAATTTATGAAGGGAGCCTGATGACAGGCGCACATAGGTACTTGTTGAAAGAAAACAGTCAGGTAATTCCTTAATTTAGAAAACTAATAGCATCAATATGTGTACTAAGGACTCCATGAGTGCTCCTTACATTAACAAACATATAACCTGTGCTTGTACCTGTATATGTGGATGAGGCTTTAAATATCACATTATACATACAATAATTATTAATTTACATCTCACCCTAATAAACTGTATTCTTGAATTACTGGGATATGATTTGTATCCAAAATGATGGTAATTCATATTTAGGACAACAGACTGAGAATCCACAATTTATAATGGTATATGCTTCCTGGTACTGTAAAACAGGATATACTGATATGCTTTTACACAGATTGGGTTTTTTTATACTTTATGCTGCAAATACTGTTATACAAATCTTTACTGACGCAGTACTTAAAACATAGTATGGACTTTCTGAGAGGGTGAAATCTGTAGTGAAGAAAATAATAAGGAATGCATAAAGGTGGCCATTGGCAGATGTCCTTCCTCTTTAACTGCAAAGATAGATTTGTGTAAAGGAATAAGGTTCAGAACTGAGGTCTGGTCTGAGGACTTTTACCAGAAATTATATATGTGACATTTTATTCACATTACTTTTCCAAAACTGAGTAGCTTAATCTTTCTGGTTTTCCAAATCAGGAGACTTCAGGTTTTGATGCCTCTGCTAACTGAACATGACAAATTTCCCATGTCCCAAAAGATGTGCCTCTCCCTATACTCAACACAAGAAAGTGCAAGTATAGCAACACAGCTGTGGGCACAAAAATATCCTGATATTAATGGAGTGGGAGGGAGGAGGGTGCTGAGCTTGCTTTCCTCCCTTTCCTTCCCTCCCCTCCCCAGTTCCTGCTGGGCACAGAGCATGAGGCTGCGTTTGTGGTGGGTGGGAGGGGGGCACTTCTCCTGGTGGGGGTCTTCAGTGCCCTTTCCATCCCCCCCTCCCCTGCCACATTATGGTCCCATTTGCATCTCCAGAGCCTTTCTGCAGCTTTTCTCTGGCTCTGTTGATCTGGTAAATAAGGCCTGGGAGTCAGAGCAAAACTGCAGTGCTGCGAATATGAGTAGCATACAAGTCTCTTGTGGGAGAGACTAGCAAATGGGCTCATCTAATTCTTTTTACGCCTTGCCTATAATTACTGTGCTCTAGAGGCTGCAGCAACATGCACTAGTAGTAAGTTTGGATTTTATAAACTCTAAGCTTCAGGAATTTGAATTCTTATTTTTCCCCTTCTGATGAAGTGCCATAACCATGAGGTGAAGAGGAAGGGTAAGGATGTTTCAGCCTCCCTGTGGAAAGTCTCACGTCAAAGGAAAGAAAGCTTCATTAAGCCAGAAGAAGAAGAAAAAGAGCATGACTCCTTGAACCCGTATGGGAGAGGGACGTGGTTTTGTCTCCCAGGGCTACCTGCCCATTTTACATTGATGAGCTACTGGACACAAGTCCCTACAGAGCACTGGGCAGGGTGACAATGGTGAAGTGTAGGTAAACTCGATCTCACTGGCTTAAAGCTGATTGCATAAAGCAGATTATAAAACTTAAATTAAAAATAAACTTTGAAGGGAAATAAGGAGTCAGAGTTAATGCTGTTTGTGTCTACACACCATTTTTAGTTAAAGGCACCATTTTTCTCTTTGAGAACAGAAGCGGATCTTAACAGTGATGCTGAGTCATATTCTGGTATGCAGAAATGAAAAAAAAAAATTGCTCTTGTCAGTGTCCACTGTACTGAGCTGAGAGAATTTTGCCCTTTATGTTTTTAATTCAAGATTTACGCATCAATCAGTGATCTGTAGGAAAGAAGCATCTGCACAGCTCACCTGGGTTTGTTGCTGTCTTGTACCCGATCTAGGTTCTCAGATTTCCTAGGACCCCTGGAAAGTCAATTTACATAGTCATAGTAAAGGAGTATATATATGCTTATGTGTATGTATTATACACACATATTATACATATAAATATACATGCATATATACTATACATATATATATGTATAGTATCTAACTGCTTTTACTTAATATCTGCTCAACTATGGCAATATCAATCATGTTTTCTGTAGTTTCCAAGTTGTTTGCCTAAAGTTGCTTAGTTCACTTAAGGCTACAACAGTTGCACTAGATGTCCTAAACCTGAATTTATATTTGAGGGAACAATATCCTCTAGAGCATGTAAACAGGTGCCTGAGAACTCTGGTCCTGTACTATATGAAAATATAAATAACAGCCCAATTATCACTTTCTTATATCTTTTCTCTCTGGATTAAATAGTAGAATCTTTTTGACCCTTGCATCCAGAATTTCTCCATTGCTGTTGTTATTTTTCCTCTATTTTTAATTTCAGTGATTATTATTTCTGAGTTACAATGACCAGAATTGAACACTGAATTCAAAAAATCACTAAGTACTTCCTTATTTTTTTTAATGCATCCAAGGAATTGCTATTTTGTGTGTGATTTCACAGAATCACAGATTTGATGACTGGTTGAGATTGGAAAAGACTTCTGGAGGGCATCTGGTCCAACGCCCTTGCTCAAGCAGGGCCACCTAGGACCGGTTGCCCAGGACTATGTTCAGTTGCTTTTGGAATATCTACAAGGATGGAGACTCCAGAACCACTCTGGGCAGCCTGTGCCAGTGCTCAGCCATCCTCACAGTAACAAAGTGTTTCCTGATGTTCAGAGGGAACCTCCTGTGTTTCAGTTTGTGCCCATTGCCTCTGATCCTGTCACTGAGTACCACCCTTCATTGCCTGTATTCTGTTACAAGTTATTAATGAATATATTTCTAGGCAAAATGTAAATCTAAAGACAGAATTTATGCAAGGAAGAAAATCATTATATCAATGCTTGATAAAGCATCCGAGTTCCATACATCTTCCATGTAATGACAACATATAATATCTTTAATCAATTATTTACATCTGTTGTAGATAGTTACGAAGAAGAGTAAATGAATTAAAAAAAACAATGGCGTTTATAAACATCTTCCCCATCATGATGTTAATCCATGTCAGAGTTAGTAACAACTGTGCACTTAAAAGTAATTTTACTTTTGAGATCTGGGGTTTTCTAATGCAACCTTTCACATAATTACAACATATCTGTCATATTCTTTAACCTATTAATTACAAAGATATCCTTTCAATCTTAATTGAGTTTTACAAAGAGTATTCCCCTGTGGTATGTTGTATAACTTTTTGCTTTGTCTTCACAAAATTTTAAGTTACAGACCCGAAAAAATGTTCTTAGAGGAAATGCAGATTCCAGTATAAAGACTTCAGGTCTACTGTGAAAAGATTTGCTTTTATTTCATTTTATAAACTGCAATGTAGAAAGCTACTGACTTCAGTTTGTCTGCCAAAGCTTCTTTGTTTTTCAGGAGCTCTGGGTAGAAATGCTATAGGGTGACGTCCAAGCGCAGATGTCCAAGTAAATATGCAGTCATAAAATCTTTAAAAGAGCAGTCAGTGACAGAAGCAAGGACTTCTTGCTTTTATATTACATTCTTCTGCAACCCACAGAATTATTGCTTTACAGTAGTACTATAATGGCTACTTAAACTGCTAACATGAATTTCTGCTGATGAATATAACTATTACATGTGGAACCCTATCTTAAAACAAGGTTACTAAGGGTAGAGAACAAAACACTCAAAAGTTATGAAATGCTAGATATATTTAGCAATGGCACAAAGCAATATCCACTATTAGTTTAACTGAAATAACTGGAACAAACAGGTAAGGTTTTATGCACACAAACCTGTGACTGAAAGAGTAGCAGGCAACTTCAAGGTAAACAAATTTAGAACCTGTGCAAGAATGAAGGGTTAGCATAACGTCAGGGTGAAAACAGATGAGGATGTACCACACAGCTTACATGTCCCCCGAATTCACAATTTTAAGCACTGCACAGAGTTATATAAGCTTTTGTTTCCAGTCTTACCTTTTGAAGCAAATCAGTAGAAATGGAACATCGTTTTTTAATGAATAGTATGTTCTGGTATCTGGACTTGTTTGTATGTCCGCTCCATAACTTATTTAGAAGTAAAATGTAAAAGAAATGAAAGAAATTTCATGGTTCATTTAAAGCATAGAGCCAAATATTTCATTTTCTCTAGAAGACTGTTAAATAGGAAAATTTCAGCTCATATAAATGCATGAAAGTAAACATAATCAACATGGGATGGATATTTAGTAAATTAGACACGTGGAGCTCCAAATTAGTGATTTTTTTAATATACTCCTTGGATTTGGTTCCTGAGCCATCCTATTCTGTTCAATATTTTGCTGCTTTTTCACTTCACTATATGACTATATTTCAGGATATTGTATGTGTTTTGTCTAATGGAGCTTTTACAGACCCATTCTGAATCTCACCATAGTACCTGTTTTAAAAAACGCACTTGTGTTTGAGGCTTGCCTTAATACTTCCGCTGGAGGAGAAATACTTCTGGTGTTGATGAAATGCCTTACATCCCACAGAATTTTATTTTTCATTTTATCTTGTTTGTCTCAAGCCCATGCTTTTCTCAGCTGTCAGGAACTAAGAATTTTCCTTGTTCCCAATCCATCCATTTCATTTATCTGGTTACCTTTCTCTTTTCATTTTGTGTGTTTGGAGCAATGTCACGTAAGCCAGCTGTTCATCGTACAGTGGATTTTTTAGAGCTTGTGCCTGTTTCCGATTTTACTGGCTTGACAGATGTCTATGGCTCATATTAAGACTAAGTTAGCTTCCTGAGACAGTCTATACCTCATACAACCATTTTGGTTTTTTCCACGCTCTGCTGTGCCACTACAAGCCTGTCTTTTACTAAAAAGAAATTCAATTTTCCAATTTCACATGTGTTAGTTTTACATTTTCAGCTACACCGACATTCATCCACTGTTTCCCACTGCCTATAGTGGGAACAGGAAAAAAATCTTGACAATGCAGCACATTTCCCAGCGAGCATATCGGCTTCAGTAAAGCTTTGCCCACATATTAATGAGGCAGAGGTCCTGCCTGGGGCACTGAACGTTGGTCCTGAGCCTGCTACTGATGTCTATCTTCATTTTACTGTTTTATGGATCATCACTCTCTCTTTTGTCTGCATCAGGTCATAATAATCAGTGATGCACTCACCATACTGCAGGATTACAGTAGGGAAGACACAGAGCTCATTTTTTACTTCTTTGTGTGCACATCTTCATTTAAGCAATGTTTATTCTATTAAAGGAGACTAGTAGCAGTCTGAAGTCCCTTCAGCAAGCCCAGCTGTACTCTTTTGCAGATGTCTATAATAAAGCCAGGCAGCTGAGTAATTTTGTAGAAGACCAGCTTAATCCTAGCATTGTTTCCCTAGGAATGCGGCATATTTACCCTGTTACAGAGCTGAGGAAGATGGTTTTGGAAATCATTATGACACCTTATGCTACTCCCTCACCAACTGAAGGTGAAGAAAAAAGACATCTCTTTTTCAGGGCAAATCATAGACATGGTAAATTTTGTGAAAGGTCGAGAAAATTCCACTCTTCATTTACTGCACTTGGTTTCTGTTTTACAGATTGGTTACTGTAATTTTTTTTTAGGCATTTAAGCATAAGAGTATTTCTTGAGCTTCAAATACTAATACGTTCTTTAGAGATTTGCATACTACTTACAGACAGGCTTCCAGTTCTGTGGAAAATTAGGAAAAATCTGCAATTTCCTTTTAGGACAGATTGAGCTAGCGATACATTTATCTCTACATTCAACTCTTAGCTATATCTTTGTCCAGTTTATATTTAACAGAAAGCATATTACAGGAAAAATAGCTTTAAGATTAAACACCAACACTGAAAAGAACCTTTTTTTACTCCCACTCTCCACTTCCATTCTCTGAATGTGATAACTGGGACACATTCTGTTAGACAGCCTATTAGGTTGGAGATGCAGTGTAATTTTCCTTCCCAACGACCCTTTTGCAAATCCCATATTAAGGGACATGCCATAATTTAGGAAGTTGTTACAAAAGGAGCTGCAACACTACATGTGAGAGACCTCTTCATCGCTGAAAAGCCTTTCAGTGCTGTCCTATAATAACTCTCGGCTCTTGATTTAGGAAGGAAACATGCCAACATCCAAAACAGTCAGGAGCTAAGAGCATAACTGAACACTGGCATAAATCTGCTTCAGACTTGACAGTGAGATCTGTGATGTGTCGCTACACAGGACAATGCGGGGCTCCACCTTGACCTTGCTCCTGGGGTGTGCGCAGTCTGTATGGCTGCTTATCCACCTTTCCATGAGTGTAACTGAAAAGCAATTGACACAACTCTGACTGACTGACAAATCTCTTGCTGATTTTTCTTGATTGATGTCTATTGAATGATGTCTTTAGTGAATATATGTGATTTCAGAACTTGCGATAAATAGTGGACAACTTACGTCTCTTGCAAGAAACTTGCCCCCTGGGTATGGCTCCAAGTTCTATATGAAATACTGACTGCTTGCAAGCAATTTGTTTTCCAGCTCAGAACCTTTCTAGAAGAGTCTCGTCTCTATCAGTGTGAATGTTTGTATATACATATATGTACACATGTATATATATATACATTTGAAACATTCAGTCTATGTAACGTTATAAGCAGTGCAGGAAAAACTCTACAGGATTCTTCAGTGGATCCAAGTTTATAATATATCTGGCTCTGATATGATATGACAGATGTTCAGAATACGCTTATTTGTTTGACATTTTAAGACGATTAAGATGAATTTCGTTGAGATTATAATACTTTAAATTAGCCATGGAGTTTACAGACTGCCCTAATTTTCAGTTTTGTAGCAGAGATTCAAAGCAAAAATCCACAAATTTTCAAATTATTCATAACTTATATATTGATGCTATTTTTCTGTATTCCATTGAGCTAATATTATATAAAATATTAGACAAACTGTCAGATTATTTATTTTCAGTGCGAATGAATCAATGAAGTAGATAGTTTACTTATGGCATGTGATCAGCATAATTTTTATTTCTGTTTTACTCCTTTTGTGCATATACATGGATGTATTTGAAAAAATTACTTTGAATCACAGAATCACAGAATGATTCGGGTTGGAAGGGACCTTAAAGATCATCTAGTTTCAACTCCCCTGCCATAGGCAGGGACATCTTCAACTAGTCCAGGTTGCTCAAAGCCCCATCCAGCCTGGCCGTGTACGCTTCCAGGGAGGGGACATCCACAGCTTCTCCGAGCAACCTGTTCCACTGTCTCACCACTCTCACAGTAAACAATTTCTTCCTAATATCTAACCTAAACCTACCCTCTTTTAGTTTAAAACCATTACCCCTCATCCTATTGCTACATGCCCTTGTAAAAAGTCCCTCTCCGGCTTCCCTGTAGGCTCCCTTCAATTACTGGAAGACTGCTAGAAGGTCTCTCTGGAGCCTTCTCTTCTCCAGGCTAAACAACCCCAACTCCCTCAGCCTGCCTTCTTACGGGAGGTGCTCTAGCCACCTGATCATCTCCGTGATCCTACTCCAGATCTGCTTGAGCAGGTCCATGTCTTTCTTGTGCTGAGGACTCCAGAGCTGGACACAGTACTCCAGGTGGGGTCTCACAAGAGCGGAGTAGAGGGGCAGAATCACCTCCCTCGACCTGCTTATCACACTTCTTTTGATGCAGCCCATGACTGTACTTGTATTCTTTGAAATCATAGAATAATTTATTCTAGAAGGAATCAGTGTAGGTTGTCTAGTTCAAGCTGCTTCTCAAAGCAGCTTCAGTCAGATCAGATTGCTCAGTGCTTTGTCCAGCCAAAGTTGAATATGTCCAAGGATCAAATCTCTACAACCTCTCTGAGCAACCTGTTCCAGTGTCTGACCACTCTCATAGTAAAATAGTTTTTCCTTATAATTAAAAGAATCTCACATGTTGCAACTTGTGTCTTTTGCTTCTTATCCTACCACTGTGTTACCTTTGAGAATTTGACTCCCTCTTCTCTACACCCTACCATTAAGCAGTGGAAGACAGCAGTAAGGTCTCCCTTTACTCTTTTCTTTTTAAGGCTGAAGAGACCCAGCCCTCTTAGCGTCTCATTTTACTTCGTGTGCTCCAGCCCCTCACAAGCCTGGTAGCCCTTCACTGGACATGCTCCAGTCTGACAGTGTGCTTTTTGCACTGGGGAGCCCCAAACTGTATACAGCGCTCCAGATGGGTGTCACAAGTGCAGAATAAAAAAGAAGGATGGCTCCTCTCAACCTCCTGGCTGCAGTCCTGCCAACGCAGCCCGAGGGGAAGTTCTTTGCTGCCAGGGCACATGGCTGGCTCAGTTTACAACCATTTTGAAATTAAAATCTTTGTAAATCTTCTAAGAAAAAGAATGTACTGCTTATTGTCTTTTAAGCAATCCTAGTAAAATATTCAAAGAAAATTCCTCATGTGAAATCACAGCTGCTTACCTCACAGAAGTGATGTGCAGCATTGGGCGGTGGCACCAGGTGACAGCGAGACACCTTTGGCCCCCAGTTCTGCCTGGGAGCATCTGTTTGCAGAACGCATCCAGACCAGGGACATCCCTGCACTGCCAGCATCGAAGGATGTACTGAGTGCAGTCAGTCTGTTCCAGCGGTTGCCCTGACGTGGGGCTGCAATGAAATACGTTCCCTGGTGCTCTTGTCAGGGATGCGCAGCCTGTACTCACAGAACGTGCTGCCAGGCCATAGCTGTTTTATTATTTGTATGCTTCATCTTTTTGCTAAATGCCCATTCTGGAGTTAAAAAGTATACTTGAAATTCATTATATTCATAAAGATTACACTCTGTAGCAAGAGGACACTTATACATAATTTATAAATAGTTACTGAATTATTAATACTAGCTATAAGTGCATAACATGGGCTGGTTTCAGAGGCCTCATCTTGAGCCGCACTCCGGACTTCTGTTACAGTCCGAACCTAGTTACTTAAACTGAAATTTGGTTCATGGTCATTTCGTTTAGATACTCAAAATCTGTTATAGATGTGATACCGGACGTATGAGCTGTAGCTACACAAAATCATTCTCTAAAAGGACCAACAAAACTCAGGTGGATCTTTGATTTTCGATAAATCATTTCTATTGGATTACTCAAAGTGTATCAGTGGCATGAGCTACAGATCTTTACAGGCTGATCTTCAAAGATCTATAATAGATCTGTACTATGGCTATTTTAATCTATAGTGTTCTAAGCTACTTAGAAGTAAACACTATTACAATCTAAAAATCATTTAAATATTAATCATTTAATAACCATTTGTAAAAGGCATATATTTATAAATTTACACTTGTGTTGCTTTTGGCAATAGGATTGAACTGAAAATATATAGTTATGTTTTTGCTTTAACTTAGTTGCTTTCTACAAAAAAGATCTTGCTTATGCCTGTATACAGTTTCAGCTGAGTACTGCTTGGCAAGCTGGCTGCACTTTCTATTAACATCTATTGATGTTATTGAACCTGTTTGATTGAACTGACAAAAACACAGCTACACAGATGAAAACAGTAGGCTCAGCCTAATACCTATAAACACAAAAATTAAATGTATTAATTGATGTAAAAAACAGTCCATATAGCCTTATCAAAATAGCAGTTGCCTTTAAATAAAACTAACCTCATTACTATTTTAAATCTATATTACAAGATCATGGTTGTGAAATTAAGCTTTCATAGGTACGGTACTGGTTCCCTGTGGAATTTGTTAAAAATAAAGCCCATGAATTCATACTAAGTTCTTTGCTTTCGGAGAGCTAGCTTGGTGGTGGTACCTGAATGAAGAATTAATTGATATCTTTTTTTTATTAATACTGTTAAACATGTAGCCTTTTCCTATTTACTGAACACTATTTTAATCACAACAGTAAATGACAATAACATTTAACCTACATAATGCAACAGTGAGTTATCTGGTGGAAGTTACATTTTCCATTTCCAAATAGGGATGTACCCCCTGATTTTTGACTACCTAGTTTGAGACTTCTAGAGCCTTTTTTCTTCACTTATTCCCAGCTAATTTTGGTCAGATAAAATTTGTATTTTCAATGATCTCAGTGTTAATTGTGAATTTTTGGAGTACCTGGAAATCTATAGGTCTTAGCTAAAGGATGCACTTTAAACTGGCTTCACCTTTATTTCTCAAAGTATCTTCATAACACTCTCCATACCCAAGAATTATAAATAATACAGTCTGAACTACCTGTAGGGTTAGCCTAAAATCACATGTAATGCATAAAATGGTTGCTAATTAGTCATTTTAGCTTTCAGGTCTGACATACTATTTTTTCAAATGTAGTTTTATTAATTTTTAGGTATATATTTCTGTATACACTGAAAAGTATAAGCAATACTTTTAAAAAATTGTTTGGAGCATTAGCTGACCTTTTGGAAAACAGCAGAATAATAATAGCTTTAATCTGCACTGTAGATCACACTCTTTTCCCCTTTGACTTGTGATCATTGCAAATACACTGCATACTTGTTTTCAAAAGTGTATTTTTTTCATTACTTTATCACTTTTAACATTACTACAAAATTCTGCTGATCTTTAAAAACTGAAAAGATTTTGTGCATCCACTATTATAATCAACTTTTTTCCTTTTCAGTTTAAAGACTGTCCCAGATTATATGCATTCTGGAAGTCTGACTGGAAAGAATCCATGAGTTAGTTATGTTGGAAAGGCAACTGAAAATGAGCTTTCATTGTGATATCATGGCAAAAGCAATTAATGAGCCTTTTGGGTTTTTTTTTTCAGATCAGAAAGACCTTCTGTCATCTGTATACACATATACAGTGAAAAAATCTCTAAATAAATAAAATAAATAAATAATAGCAGTCTCTTTCATCTAGCAGGTGAAAGAATCACATGAGCCAGGGTATGAAAGCTGAATCAAGCTTAAATCATTGGAGCAACTATTAGCAGTCATCAACCACTGAAGAAACTACTGGGGGAGTGATAACTTCTTATCCCTTCATGTCTTCAAAAAATATATCAGATGTCTCTCTATAGTGTAGCCAAATATAAGCATTAGGCTCAATATAGGGTAAATGAGAGAAATGTATTGGTCTGTACTATGGAGGTCAGAATATGTTATTTTCACTCTTTAGTGGCATTTCTGGAAGGTCTACAAGCCTTAAGCACAGACCAGATTTGCATAAATCATTTAATACTCCTTTCTGGCCTCTCTGAATTTTTTTAACTACATGAAAATCCTTACAGATTTGAAACTACAGATATGCATTTAGTTTTTTCAGTGCCACTCATGGTAGCTCAGTTATCATTCAGCTTTTCAGTGGTAAAATGAGATAACAACCAAGGCTGGCACAGGCTGCAACAGAAGAATTGTCAGCCACAGTGGATGTCACCATTCCCACTGCTCCAGGGCCCCACTTGTAATGAACAGACCCAGGTGTCTCCAGATCCTGTTCACGGCAACTCTGGAATAACAGGAGAAGGAAGGGAAGAAAGAATAGTTATGAGAAGTAATCTATATAAAGTAGGAGATTATATTACTGCAGTACTTCAGCTAAAGTAAAGGAAATGAATAAAAAGGCAAAGGGAAAAGGTCCAAAGGAAATGGAAACTCAGTAATTGAGTAGATAGAAGGCAGTTATGGGCAGTGGAGGAAGGCAAACAAGATCTTAATTATCACAGAGCGCGGGGAGAAGAGTGGGTCTCTATCATAAGACACTACTCCTAGCCGCGTCTCCTCTTACTTAGAACAGGTCGCTTTCACCCCAGAAGGAGAAAATTATTTTGTGGCCAAAGAGCCACAGCATGGGATGAAAGGTCATGCCAGGGGAGGCAGTGTAGACAAGAGAGACAGAAAAGAGTGATGCAAGAGATGTAAAAAAAGAAATAGTAAACAAAATCATGGAAAGCAGATCAAGAGAAAGAAGTGAAACAAATATAAATGTGAGAAATGGAAGAAGAAAAAGGATGAAAGCAAAGATGGTGAGGAATGGAAAGGAAGGTATGAAAAGCTACTTACTTGTGAAGTTACTAATTTATCTGTTTGCACTCATAGTTAATTGTAGATGACACAGGAAGTATAGAAAGAAGTGTATATTAAGATGTGCAATATGACAAAAAAGAAGTGAAATGGGTTAAAAAAAGCAGATGGTATAACTGGAAATCATGGTTTAAGGAACCATCCTGTTATCAACATACAGATCAGACTCAGTGGCTACATACTAGCACAGGGTCCACGCTAGTGAATGGCTTGCAAACTGCTTACTGAGAGTGATACCTGGCCCATTCTAGCTGCTGAGCTGCAGCAAGGGAGAGCTCTGGAGAGCACTAGATGGTTTTGGCCAAATTCATGCCAAAGACCTCTCTAGTTACTATTATAAATAGTCCTGGTTCATGGGGAAGCAATGTTTCCAGGCTTACTTGAATTTACTAGCACAGATGCAGACAGTGAGTCCAGGATAAAATCTAAATAGCATGAAAAGTGGAACTGTGCTTCAGCCATAGGAGTAAATCTGGCCACTGAGAAAGGGCAGCACCCTGAAGGTACTGTAAGGGATGTCTGTTTGAGGGAGAGATGGAAAGGACAAGGGCAATCAAATGCAGATACTGGCCTCTTGCTACAAGTGTAGAGATGTATGACAATGAAACTGGGGAGGAGCAACCAAAGCAGGATTTAATATCAAGATCTCACCTTTAACACAGCAGGATTTGAAGTTTCCGATACTTATCCACCAGCAGCATTCCTGTCTGCTCTGCTGCATAGATTCTTATTAGGTGATAAGAAAGGCTGCTATTAAAAATTAGACCATGCTATTAGAAAGTAGACACCATTTTCCAAAACTGAACTTCTGGCATGTTTCCATAGCTCTCTGCAGAAATCATCTTTTCAGTAGTGTGTGTGCTTCAGTGCCCGAAAACCTTCAAGACATTCATCGCATCTAAAGCAGAACAGAAGCTGGTTCTAGTCAGCAGCAATATGAATTTGGGCCTTTATTTAATATTCTGCAGGCATATTCTTACAACGTCAGTGCATATTTTAGACACTTCACTGCACTTTTGTGCGTCACTTCGTGTTTTTAGTTTCTGTTCTGAAGTGCAAATATATGAGACACCACTGAAAAACCTTCAATTGCCATTGTACTGCCTCTGCGGTCTCTTTTGATTCATCATAATAGCTCATCACGGGAACTGCTTCTCTGTACACTTACGTGTATACTGTTTGGTGAAGGTTGTTTGGCAAGATGCATAGATCCCCTCAAGGGAAAGAAATACTTTTCTTTTCATCTTTTGCCCCCACAAGAGCAGGTGTAAACAAGCTCTGTATGGGGAAATAATCCAGTGTGTTGACAGTTGCTTCTTCCAAAATTGTTACTCCAAAGCTGGATGACATGCTACATATCCTGGCTGGTTTCATATATTGAATTTAAAAAAAAATAGATATTTCAGTATATTTATTTTCCATTTAAAATCATTAAAAGTCAACAGAAATGCTTTTGAAAAAACAAGTGAATAATACTGCTTTAAGATGTTGATTCCTTTCAATGTAAGTGCAGTGTTTAGATGACAATTAAATACCCTTAAACAATTTTCTATTTTCTGTGAAATAGAAACAGTATTCAAAGTTCTATGATTTTTTTTTAAATTAAAAGTACCAAAAGTATTATTGAAAAGAGCAACTCACTGCAATGCCTTGAGGTGTGTGAGATTCTGTAGGAAAAACACTGAACCTTGAACTAAGATCCTGTAAGACAGATCTGCTTCTTTTTTCAAATACTTATTTTTATTTTCTTGAACTACAAGCACACATTGATAGCAACAGTACCTCAGGCATGTCATTCTAGAGGCTAAGTTGGTCCAGAGGCATATACATTTTTCAGGATATATGTTTTTCATTCTGTGATAAGATGTTGCATTTTTTTCTGCAATATAGATTCTGTTTACAGAATTTTATGATCAGTTACATATGAAACATAATGTTCATGCTTCAGATTTTATTAAGCCTCTCTTCAATAAAGGTAAAGATTTGCTTATTTTTATTTGTTGCCTTCCTTTTTGGTATATTGAAATAGAGAATTAATTTGTGAGTTACGCATATTATACACAGCCTGGGCATGCCATTCATTTATTTTATTATTAGGTGAATAACTGGGATGCAACTTTAGAGCTACCTTTGACTATTTAGCCTTTAATTTTTGTGGAAATATACAGTTCTTAATCTATGTGTGGGTGGTAGCATGGTTCAGAAGATCAGGATCTGGACCTCAAGCAAGATCTCTAGGTGCTATTTCTGGTTCAGTCAGTGACTTGCCATATGACTATAGGCACTTGCTCTTGGCCTCAGTTTCCTTACAGATAAGGTAGAAGTGACAACACTAGATCTCCTTTGCAAACTGCCTTGAAAGCTAGGACAGAAAACTAAGTGGAAGTATCACGAAAGATGTTCCATTGTAAAATATAATTACGGAAGTAATTGTACCTATGCTAGATGAAAACTAGCTAGCCCAGGTACAGAAATAGTAATGCTGCTACAGTACAGAGCTCAGCGTGAATCACAAAAACCTACCCAGGACCTGAGTAAATATTCTGTTGTCTAACCTGCACAGAATTTGAAGTCAGCACATCAATATCCAAAAGAAGGTTTAAAGTTACTCCTGCATGTCAGGGTGAGCTGCAGCCCCACTTCTGACTGTAGATTATCTCCATCAGTAAGTTAAACACACAAGCCTTAATAGAAAGGTATTAATGAAGAGATGACAGTGTAAACTATTTCAAGACTCTAAAGAGTGAAATCCTGAAAATCAGATAAATCCTGAAATATTCAGAACAAATTTAAACGCAAGTCTGCCTGGTCTCACTTCCTGCATGTGAGATACCCACACCAGCTACTTTGCCGTGTTCATATGCATGTTCTGCATTAAGATCTTCTAAATCCAAAGCACAGCGCCCGCCTCCTGCTCCCTCCCTCCACACAGAATATTGCTGTTTGCCCTCACTTGCCACCCACTCAGCGACCAGGCTGTCATGGCGTAATGGAGCAGAAAAGCAGCTGTACCACTGCCCTACCATGAAGGGATGGGCTTTCTACCAGCTTTGCTTTCAAGGAGAGTACACATGGCAGCTCCAGCCTAGCACCGTGTCTTGCCCCCATTTTATGACTTTATCAGAGTTCAGACATATCTGAGGTTTCTTACACAGTAAAAAAACAGAGACCTGTTCAATATAGTGTGCTCAGAACTGAAGCTTTAAAGGCAGGGTTTTTTTAACAGTACTTGATAGGCCTTCGAATAATTAGGAGTGAGCACAAATCTAGGGAAAGGCTTGGCCTCCTTTTCAAGCAAATGAATACAGGATTCAGCCACAGCTACCAGATGTAACACACACAGTATGAAGGAGCTTAAAATTGTCAAGTAGTTCCTGAATAAATGAGTGGCTGTGCATGAAGTGATTGGAAATGGATAATATTAGCATATAATTTTTGCCAATGTGTGGCACTGGATTAACGCTTATTACTAGAGCTCCTTAGTATCATTTCAGATGAGATTTTCTCTACAGCATTTCTACTTGGCTTTGTGATATAACAACTTCTCGTCAACCAATGAAAAATGAATTATGTAATCAAGAGAAAATTAAAATCCAAGTGTAAACAAATATCCATGGTGTGTGATGATATATGTCGTTCCAAAACACAGTAGTACAAGTAAAGCAAACAATGATGATGCAGAACAGATTACATTGCAAAACTTTCTGCAAGTTCACATAGCTTTTTTTTTTCCAGCTTCCAAGGGTCTAGATTCCCATGTGAATGCAGTCAGGAAACTGACTGCCTGGAAAGCCTGGTAACTGTCACATTGCAAAAACTCTTTTTATGTATAAATATCGCTTCTGTGTGATACAAATACACTGCAGAAAGCATTTTCTCTCTCTCTGCCTCATCAACTCATTTTTCAAATTTCATCTGAAAAATGTATCTCCTCTTTGCCTGCCTACTCACCCACCCAAATTCTTCCTTCTCTACGCTTATATTTTTTGGCTTTTTCCCTGTTATTTATTTCTAGAAACCATTTAGAGATCTGAAAGATGTTATATAAAAGTAAACTATTCAGTAAGAACCATCCAGCAAAACAAAAAATGAATACCTAAGCCCACACTATGTTAGAACTGCTTTCACAGCTGGATTAGTACAGCAATCTGACATTGAGGTCTTTTTTAAATACCTCTTCAGCTGCCTTTCAATATTTTCTCCTTTCTTCTTTTCCTCTGCCTTCTGCTGTCCCTGTAACACTGTAAGGGGAAATTAGCTCTATGTGGAGAAGTAGCAGCATCCGTCTGGGGAAGGAGGTGGTAGAACTGATGTGGGATGCTGCAGCACACAGCTCAGCAGCAGCAGTAAAGACAGCTGACTTCAGCAGGGCAATGCCTGATTATGCTCAGTGCACTGGCTGCCCAGCAAGGGCCAGAAGGGGATGAACGAGAGGAAACCAGCGATACTGCCTTAGAGCTGAAATGAAACACTAACTGTCTTTTGTAACACAGAATGGTATGATGAAAACCTGCCTGAGAACAATCACATCTGACCTTTAAAAATTTTGCTTTTAGAGATTACCACTCTGGTTTTTTTAGACAACAAGCCTTCGTTAACTTAAAGGATGAGCAGGTTTTCCCTTTGCTCTTATCTGCCAAATTTCTTATTGGGTTAAGTACTTTTTCCTGCACTCTATTAGAGCCAATAGTTCTGAAAATCAAGGAATCCCACAGTCCATACACTCCCTGAACCCTAATCATGGACCTGACCCTCCTTCAACAGAGTCCATGATAAGACCTTTACTGACATGCAGACTGACTAAACCTCTCTATGTGGTCACAAGGCCAGCTTCAACCAGTGGAGGACTTTTCAGTGGAGAAGCCAGCAAGAGTCAAACACTCCCTATGGGGTAAATTCAATTCCCACTGATGTCAGTGGTCATTGTCTCTGATGGCTGCTGCACAGTGGTTTTATATCATGACATAAAGCAGGCAGAAGACATTAACAGTAACAGTAAGGCATGCAACAAAAGCTTTATATCTTCTGTAGTCTGTGACTTTTGAAGCATGATCAGATATTTTACAAGTAATATCTAATACTCACAGGAGAAGAGGGTAGCATTCATATACAAAAAGAGAGAAAGGGAACTGAAGTAAATGCTTAGGAGCAGTGGGAAACCGTACAACCGCTTGAAACAAAGACGGTTTTTATCAGATCTGATATTAAAGCTCAGGGGAACAGGGTAAGATGAATGCCATGCAGAGTTATTAATTAGGAAAATAAAGGCAAAAGAACTTTCTTATTGCTGCCATTCCATAAAGTGGACTAAGATGATAATAAGCATTTAGTGCTTTACTCTACATAATTGTAGTTACTGTTCCAGTACATTGGAAGAAAACTATGTATGAGATGTAAAATATTTCACAATATTGATATGTCTGCATAATTGTGAACTAATTAAAGAAGAAATGAAGTTCCTAATTTCAACGGCTGACATTTGACTGTTATTCTCTCTATATCTAAATTCGATTGATGTTGTACAACATTTTAACCTTCTGATTTTGAGCTTGGAAATTCTTTTGTTCGTAACTGAAGTGGCATTAAAGATTATAATGGACACAGCTGATTGAAAACCGTTCTTTGTATTAATATCCTACAAGAATACTGTTCAAGAAAACTGTTCAGTACTACTTTTGTACTTCTGTATACTCTATACTGTTATAATTATGACACCGTTGGGAAAGGACATAGCTGAAAAATAAAACATTAATTTGTCAAGACTGAGGAAAGCAGAAGGAGAACTGAAGCACTATAGTGTGACTTTTCCCCAAAGGTGTTTAAAAATGGCATCTGATTTGCCATCCTTCATTCCTCATATATGAAGAAATGTCTCATATATGAAGATACATTTCAATTAGGAGTTACACACTACCTCTGATATACCAAATACACTATCAATAATTTAGCTTTCCTCCTTGAGCACTCTTAAACTTTTGAGTGAATATTGTCTGATCTGAAGATTTCTTAGTGTTTCTTGTGCTAATAGTTTTCACAGCCTCATCAAGAGCCACTTAAATTGCAAACAGATGTTTATTGAGCCACTTCTCACAAAGGAAAGGGTCAGGTCACAGGAACCTTCCCACCTTCTTCAAGCAGTGAACACTGCTCAGTACTTTTCCTTTTTGATTCCCTCTAATGGTTTTGTCCTCCTTGTGACTTCCTTTTATACATCCTGATCACCAGTTTGCCCTACAGACTCTCTAGAAGGTTTTATTCTCCTGCTGGGTTTGAAGAATTTAATATTAATTTTGATTCTTTTACTATTCTGTTCCCACCTGTTCTTATTGTATTTTTATATCTACTTTGCCAGAATTTACAAGTGTTTTTATTTTTTTTTTCAGATTTTCCTCATTTGGGTGTACCATCAGCTTCCTTTCACCTTATTCAAGACATTAATAGGGATTGGTACTACTGTTGTGCTTACAGTAAGGCATTTTCTTCTTACTGTTTGTAAGGATTTAACTGTTTGAACTGCTCCTTTTGGCAACTTTATTTTTAACAATTTCCCTCATTTTTACCAGTTTCCATTTTTTGAAGCTCAACACTCCAATTTAGTGGACTGTTGGCCTTTATTATTATTGTAGGTATTTCCAATTCCCAGTTCCCAATGGCCGGTGCTAGAAAGCTGCTCTTTGCCTGGAGGACTTTGAAAGAGAACCTGTGCATGAATCACAACCCAGCTCAGGGCTGCATTTCCTACTGTGGGCTCCCTAATCAGCTGTTTCTCTATTTCTTGCAGGAGCCACTGATGGTATCTAAAAATTCTCCACTTCACATCCGCATATGACTTTTGCCTAGTCTGTCTGAGAGTAATTAAAGTCTCTCATTACAGTTGTATTTCCTGCTTCTGTATCTCTTTCAGCATATCCCAGTCAATGTTGCTCTCCTAGTTGAATCACTGATAATATAGATCCAATACTACATTCTTATCGTTAGGACTGAAACACCAATTCATATGTAACCTTCTCTCTGGGTCACTTTCATTGGACTTTTATCTTGCATAGAGAGAAGCAGGATATATGCAAATTAAGAGTAAGCAATTATTTATTAGCTATTGCACACAATAGGGAAATGAAGACTAATGAGCTACTAGGCTAAGCATTCATATGCTCACCCCACTTCACTGAAGTAGCGGTAGAGCCTTTCCTGGCCAGACTGTTGTCAGTCAGAAAGAAAGGGTTATCCACGGTTGTTCCTTGGTCCTTGGGCTGGACCTCCACGCTGCCTTGTTGATGTCTTCAGAGTCTCTGTTTCCCAACACCCTCTGTGTTTTCACTTTTTTATCTTTCATGGTTTAGTTCACATGCTTTCTTTTACCTTCACAAGAGTTTCCTGAGTAGGACAGAGCCAAACCAGAGCCATGTTGTGCCAGACTAGGCCCTGGATTGCAGACAGCTGAGCCCTAGGACTCAGAGCTGTTCATATAGGTTCCCGGTAACTCACTGAGGTGTTTGGTTCATTAACTGGATTTAAGGTCTTAATATGCAAGCCTCCTCCACGACCAGTGGAATTTATTCTACCTTTTTTGCATTTTTTTTTTTTAGCATTGCGATGGCCCACAAAGCATTTTAAAAAGCTAGTAAAACACTGTCTTAATTTAGGGGTAGATTTCATTCTAGTTCTGTCAACTTACTCCTTAGTTTGCTGGCCCTGGAGCAGAAGCAAATGCTGCTGCTCTGGTTCCCTTTTGTGAGTTCCCGTCTGAATGGCACTGCATGCGTTTGACTACCCATGTGACAGTACGCTAAACAGCCATTTTTTCAAAATTGAAAATTTGGTATTTCTTCGACCAAGGTGAAATTGAACCTGAAAAAAAGATTTAATTTCATTTAAAGTGTCTCATTTAAGTGTCTTTGTATATGAAATATGCTCCATTTTTGCACATGAAAATGCTGCATTTTTACATCCTCTTCACTCTTAACCCTAAGGTCTGGGGCACTGAAGACAACACTAACATTTCTGTGAGGGGTTGAGTGGCTGCCGGTGTTGGAGGGCAGCTGGGAAGTTGCACAGCTGCGTAGGAGCAGAGCAGTATGCTGCAAAGAGCTGGCACAGGACCTGCTGTCACTCTTGGCACCTCCAGCTGCCTCTGACAGGCAGGGACCCAGCACCAGGGTCTACTTGCATGCAGTTCCCGAGCACGTGGGGGAAGAGCCCCCGGCACAGCTTCCCAAAACCTTTTTGCTGCAGCCTGCTCCGTGGTTGCAGTATAGCACAGCTGACCATGCACACAGGCGGCCAAACATTCAAGGGGTGAGTGGGCAGGCAAGGTTGCAGAGCCTGTTAGTGCAATCAGTCAGGACCCTGACATCCATTACAGTTTAAGTTTTATTTTAATTTCCTTCTTTCTTTACAGTCGTTTCTGGTGATCTTGCATTCTCAGACATGTTCAATTTAAATTCATGAAGCATTACACCTCCAGCTGCCTTTCCAACATCTTTCCTTGATTCGTCTTTTATCACTCCAACCACCTCACCTGTGTATCATGTTTATTGATATGGCTGGGAGGAAGGACATTCATCTCCTGTTTGCTACATATTTACCAATAGCTCAAGTGCATTTGTCTTATTATGGAAAATCAGCCTGCTCCTCAGTTCTTTTCCCTTTCTGTTCCATTTCTAATCTCCTGTCTTTCTCCCTCAAAATATATTTTTTTCTCACTGTCATCACCACTAGCCCAGGGACCACATGCTGGTTACTCTTTGAACAGGGGATGTGTCTGTTGGATCTTCCTCTGGGGTTACCTGACGCCCTCACCACACCACATTTATCCCAATTTCCCTCTTTAACTCCCTATCTCATGTAATAAATTCAAGGCTTTCATCTTTCATTTCCATATTACTACACAATCACTTCTGCCTCCAAATCAACTTTCAATTTTTTTTTAAAATTTTCCTCTTCATCTTCTCTTGCAGCTATCTTCCTTTCCCTTCTCTTCCATGTTTTTCATTGCACCTCTCCTGGGCTCGTCCATTTTTCCTCAGCTGTCACAAGTGACATCAGACACCGCCCGTGATGGGCTGGGGTAGCCAATACCCAGTTTTGCATCAACTCACAGAGCTTCACTCTGTGCCCAACCATGGGCTGTCACTGCCATGGGCACTTGCAGTCTGCCCTGAGCACCAGTTTCTCTGTGTGCCTGCAGCTCTCGCAGCCGTCAGCTGGTGGTTTGTCCTCACGCTGCTCCTCTGCTCTTATAACTTGGCTGCTCCAATACCGAACAGGATTAACCAAAGCTCACATGATAATGTTACCATCAACCAAGCCCAGACTGTGCCAGCTGCCACATTAACTTATTTCACTGGATAGTTGGAGAAATCTCTCCATCCTTAGCTCTTGCACCTTTGGAAATGTCAGTTTCTTTTGTTTTAATTAGACTAGGACACTTTAATCAACTTTTGAATACGAATTTTTAATGAAAAACACTCTTTATATATACACGCATATAACTGTATACGTATGTGTATACACACACATATATAAAATAATAGCTGTGTGTAAACAGCCTTTATACATGGAGAGCCTGCAAAAGAAAGTAGGGATTTATACCAGAAGCAGTTGCCCCTCCATTCCCATGAGTTTGCTCAAGCAGTGAGTTGTAACAGCATTAGAGTGTAATGTATCACAGCTGCAGAAAAGCGATGTCTTCTATTATAATTTCAAAGATTTGTAGTAAGTATACATTTTTTCCTTTGTGTGACTGTGGGTTTGATACCAAATCATTTATTGGCCATGTGATAGCAACCATCCTGAGGTCCTTGTCAAATTTTGTAATGAATTTTTCTTGGTTCAGCACTTGGTTTTGGGTAATGGGAAGTCTGCCAAGTTCTGAAATTTGATTTAAGGCTTTTAGCTAATCGTACTTCTTTTCTATTAGTTTCATTTAACAAATTTGCTGCAGTGAAACTGCAGTTTATGACCTTGTTTTTCTTCTGAAAAAGAATAAACTGCTATAAAAATCTCACAGTAAGGAAGTAACAATTGTAGCAGCAAAGCTCACACCCCTCAAAATATTAAATCAAGATCTCTTTTTCTAGGTAATGAATGAAGTCCATTATTAAAAATAAACAAATATATAAACTGCTGAGATTGTGCCCACATTTCTATTGAAATTTAATTTCACAGGAACCTTGACACAAGAGGTTTTTTTAAGATCTGATGGTTCTAGGGAATAATGAAATTCAGTGTATACAGAATGAGGATACTGGCACATCTTTGCTTGCACCAATAATCTTTTCTGATTAACTGAAGCTGATCAATTACTTGCTTCCAAATAATAATCCACACTGGAAAGGGTGACCTCAAAGATGAGAAATCAAGGGGAAGTATGAGTAGAAATACAGGTCAGGATTAGTTTAGCTTCTTGAGAACTCCTGGGACTATCACGCAAAATTTTGCCAAGATGCAGAGGACTCTACACTGCATGTACAGCGAGTCTGATATTATTGGAGATGTGATGGGGAGTCCTTTCTGCACCTGAGGAAACTTCAGTGTGTTGAGCAGGTTGCTAGCAGGCTGAGCTAATATTTAAAGGCTACTCTGAGCCAAGTCTTTATTACTGGTGAGTTGGTTCTGTTGCTGGCATGCTATTCTGTGTGATTCCTAAATCATACTGTCATCTAAATTTAGGTGAACTTTGCTCATTTTATGCTCAATGTATCTCCAAATACTTCCTTGATAATTATTATTCAATACTGCACTTAGAAAACTTTTTAGAAAAATAAATTGTACTTAAATTTATTAGTGTGCCTGGGAAATGTTTACAAAGAAAGCTAACTCAGTAAATGTTAATTAAGCCATTAATACTTGACAGACTGAACACTAGTTCATTTTTCGTTCAGTGAAATAGAATTGAAAATGGTAGGGGTTTTTTTACCAGAGTCTTATGGTAAAACTTATGGAGCAGCTAGCTACCCAGATGATACTTTTCCAAATGAAAGACCAGGAATGGCAGAGTTTCATTCATTTCATGTCTGCAACTTATGAAAGGGAACCTGCACAGAGCTCCTTTTCCAAAGCTTTTCACACCTAAGAAAAAAAAAGAACAATTCCATTTCAAACAAAATTGTTGAATGATAAATTGAATCCCAAAGCCTTTATGGCTGTTCTACAGTTGCCTAATATCACTTGCTGTAGTGCAAAATAGGGCTGAGAGATTTAACACACAACAAACTTGTGCCAATCTTTCCATCACTTGTGTACTTGGCACAGGTGATGCTGCACCTCAAATACTGTGTGCAGTTTTGAGCCCCTCACTACAAGAAAGACATTGAGGTGCTGGAGAGAGTCCAAAGAAGGGCAATGAAGCTGGTGAAGGGTCTATAGCACAAGTCTTATGAGGAGCAGCTGAGGGAAGTGGGACTGTTTAGTCTGGAGAAGAGGAGGCTCGGGGGAGACCTTATCACTCTCTATGACTACCTGAAAGGAGGTTGTAGCAAGGTAGGTGTCGGTCTCTTCTCCCAAGTAACAAATGATAGGACAAGAGGAAACAGCCTCAAGTTGCACCAGGGGAGGTTTAGATTGGATATCAGGAAAAATTTCTTCACCAGAAGAGTTGTCAAGCATTGGAACAGGCTGCCCAGGGAAGTGGTGGTGTCACCATGCCTGGAGGTATTTAAAAGACATGTAGATGTGGTGCTTAGGGACATGGTTTAGTGGTGGACTTGGCAGTGCCAGGCTAATGGTTGGATGTGATGATCTTAAAGGTCTTCTCCAACCAAAACAATTCTATGATTCAATTGACAGCATATTTTCACACATTCAGCTTTTAAAGTCTGCCCTGAAATTAGATCATTGATTTTGACACATCCCTTTATGCTTTCCACTTACTAGCTTTTAAACAAGTGGAAATGTGACTTACATGTTAAAGGATTACTATCGTAACTGTCACATAAAATACCACATTTCAGGACTTCTCTGTCAGGTTTGTGAATCCTTACTTTCAGTCATAGAATCATAGAAACATAGAATGGTTTGGGTTGGAAGGGACCTTAAAGATCATCCAGTTCCAACCCCTCTGCCATGGGCAGGGACGCCCTCCATTAGAGCAGGTTGCTCAGAGCCCCATCCAACCTGGCCTTGAACACTTCCAGGGAGGGGGCATCCACAAGTCCTCTGGGCAACCTGTTCCACTGTCTCACCACCCTCACAGTAAAGAATTTCTTCCTAGTATCTAATCTAAATCTACCCTCTTTCAGTTTAAAACCATTCCTCCTCATCCTATCACTACATGCCCTTGTAAAAAGTCCCTCTCCCGCTTTCCTGTAGGCTCTCTTCAATTACTGGAAGACTGCTAGAAGGTCTCCCTGGAGCCTTCTCTTCTCCAGGCTAAACAACCCCAACTCCCTCAGCCTGCCTTCTTACGGGAGGTGCTCCAGCCCCCCTGATCATCTTCGTGGCCCTCCTCTGGACTTGCTCCAACAGGTTCATGTCCTTCTTATGGTGGGGGCCCCAGAGCTGGACGCAGTACTCCAGGCGGGGTCTCACGAGAGCAGAGTAGGGAGGCAGAATCACCTCCCTCAGCCTGCTGGCCACTCTGCTTTTGATGCAGCTCAGGATACAGTTGGCCTTCTGGGCTGCAAGCGCACATTGCTGGCTCATGTTGAGCTTCTCATCCACCGTCACCCCCAAGTCCTTTTCCTCAGGGCTGCTCTCAATCCATTCTCTGCCCAGCCTTTGTTTCTGTTTGGGATTGCCCCAACCCACATGCAGGACCTTGCATTTATCTTTGTTGAACTTCGGTTCACACAGGCCCACCTCTCAAGCCTGTCAAGGTCCCTCTGGGTGGCATTCTTTCTCTCTAGCGTGTCGACCGCACCACACAGCTTTGTGTCATCAGCAAACTCGCTTAGGGTGCACTCAATCCCACTGTCCATGCCACCAACAAAGATGTTAAACATCACCGGAAGTCCAGGTAGATGACATCAGTTGCTCTTCCCCTATCCGCCAGCACGGTAACCCTGTCACAGAAGGCCACCAAATTTGTCAGGCACGATGTACCCTTAGTGAAGCCATGCTGGCTGTCACCAATCACCTCCTTGATTTCTGTGTGCCTCAGTATAGTTTCCAGGAGGATCTGCTCCATGATCTTGCCGGGCACAGAGGTGAGGCTGACTGGCTTATAGTTCCCCGGGTCTTCTTTTTTTCCCTTTTTGAAAATGGGGGTTATGTTTCCCCTTTTCCAGTCAGTGGGAATGTCACCAGACTGCCACGACTTCTCAAAAATTATGGATAGTGGTATAGCAACTTCATCCGCCAGTTCCCCCAGGGCCTGCGGATGCACTTGATTAGGTCCCATGGACTTGTGCATCTTCAGGTTCCTTAGATGGTCTCGAACCAGATCTTCTCCTACAGTGGGTGGTTCTTCATTTTCCCAGTCCCTACCTTTACCTTCTGCGACTTCGGTGGTGTGGCTAGAGCACTTGTCGGTGAAGTAAAAAAGTCGTTGAATACCTCAGCCTTCTCCATATCCTGGGTATCCAGGTCTCCCATTTCCTTCTGGAGAGGGCCCACATTTTCCCTAGTCTTCCTTTTACCACTGACATACATATAGAAGCTTTCCTTGTTGCCCTTGACATCCCTGGCCAGATTTAATTCTATCAGGGCAACACTCTTCCCTGCGGTGTTCCCAGTCAGCAACAGAGGCAAAAGTGAGAGATTAGGACTTGAAGGCTGGAAAGCGATGGTCAGTTATAACAGCTACAGCTGTCAGCCAAGAGAGGAAGCAGGCACTGAAAAGAAATGAGACCGTGGCTATTCTTTTCAGTGTTAGGAAGAAATAGATGAATGAGGGGGAAAACGATCTTTTTAATAGAAGTCTACCATAAGCCAATTAAACACAGTGAATAACAATGATGATGTGAATGTATGTGTCTGTCATCACCTCTGCCTTTTCTATACATCTGTGATAATGCAGTATGTTTTGAATGCTATAAATAGGTGCTTGTATTTGTATTTTATAAACTTTGCTTGAGTTAGGTAATTTTAAGTAACTACATTACCTCAAAATATTTATTCAAGGTATGGTAAAGTTGCCTTGGAGAAATTCTCAGTTGTAAGGTTGGGTACATTAGTTCTATCAGTAAAAACATTTAATCCCAAAAGCAAGTATTTTTAATAACTAGATTTAAAGGAAAAAGTACAACTATAAACTAGCCTCAGTTTTCCTGTCCGTATATAAAACATTTTTCTTTGGCTAACTTTGAGGCACTTCTACTTGAAAAAACTTTAAAACAGTGGAACTTGTGATTGTCCAGCTGTCAATCTCTTGTTTATGGATTAGCATCAAAAATTAGTGTCACTAACTTGCTGAGTGTTCAGTGAGGGAATCAGCAGTAACTTCTCCTTCTTGAGGGGGAAATAAATGACCCAATCATATTTAACAGTATTATCAAGCATGTTGTAAATGTAACTCATTTAATTATATTGTTCAGAAAAATAATCTTTTAAACCAGGAGAGCATGTGTGTCACCATAGTTTGGGAAGAACTCACACAGACTCACTCTCATGTTATTTTTTGATATTGAACTGCTTGTCACACACCAGCTGAAGGAGGTATCATTATTTCTCTCCATATATTGGTTTATTCAGGATTTGGCTTTAAAACAATCCCATAACTTCACTACTCATGGGTAATCTACACTGGAACTGAAATCTCAATGTTTTAGGCTTTGAATCAGTTCAAATTCAAATGTGCACCCAGGACAGGGATGTATGTTATGAAGAAACAAATTGTTTTCCAGATTTGCAGAACTAACCTACTAATAAATAACTAAAAGGGGGGTGTTGTTGTTGTTGGCACCCCATATAATGTAAAAAAATGTGAATTTTAAAACAGTATGATCTGGATTTTTAGAAGTTCTGGTAACCTATGATTTTGAGAGGAATTAACGGAAGCAGCCTTTTATGGGCTGTACAGAACAAAGCATCCAAGAAAAGTACTTATTATTCAAGCACACTTTAATGATAGATCACCTTCAACTTCAGTTTCTGCTGCAAAATAGACCTTCATATTCTTACCTATGATTTAAGTGGGTGCTATATAAATACACACTGCTGAAACAAACAGGCAGAGAGTAGGAGCTTGGAATCATCTTGCTCCCATGGTGATGCTCCTTCCAACATAGTAAAGTTCTGGTCTATGACAACAGCTCCTAAATGAAACAGTAATATAAGAAATAACAAGGCATTGTATCTTGAATAAATGATCATAGTTTTTCCTATTGCACTAACAGATTTTTCAAAATAATGAGGTTCAAATCTCCCAGGATAATGACATTTTGAAAACGCTGAAGGTATGACATTCCATGTGAGGAATACCCTCTGAAATTATTTACTTTTAATTGCCTAACTATTCAGAGATTAAGTTAGGCAAAACAAACTGATGACAGCTTCATAATTTTTTAAATTAAAAAATATGTATCTTCATTCTTTACACTGATAAATTTCACTGGGAAAGTACATTGCCTCTACTGTGCTTCATTCAGTCATTACCTGATCATAATCACACATTTTTGTGGAGCACTGGTACCATTCAGTCCCTTTCAAGAGGAAAACGTGAGCATCTGGTTATAGCATTACTAGAAACCACTCTCGATTATTTCCTAATTTAAAGATTTTTTGTTTGATTCTTTTCTTCTGTGCAGGACTTTGGCTACTTTAGCTGTTACCTTGGTAACTGGTTCGTCATTTATATTGCAAACACTGTTTGTAAGCTACAAAAAGCTTTTTGAGGAGAAAAGGGAAAGATTGAATAATCTTCTCTTTAGCCTTTCTATTTCTGCAGTCCCTCACTACTTGATAAAAGAAAGCCTTGGGGACCCTACCAGAGCTTGAATTTCTGGTAGGTAGAAAGGAAGGGTGTCAGGGAAAAGAATAAGTGTCTGTGCAGATGCCTTTCTGTGATAGTAACAAGTTGTGAAAGAAAAATACTGAATGCATGCAACTTTGAAGCCCTTGGAATAAAGGAACATCAGCATTTGAAGACTCCTTAAAAACAATTAAAAATTAAAATGAATAAATAATAATGATTAAAAAACAGTATTAGAACTCAGAGAGAAAAAAACTTCTAAACAGGATAAAGGCTGTTGCTTATTGTAGTCTGATATAGAAATATCACTCTATTGCGGCTACTGAAAAGTCTTACCTCCACATTGGCAGTTCTACTCTGTTTTTAAGCAAGTTGACAGAGTCAGTGCTGATCCCTTTGCTGCTATGCTAGACATTTTCCACCGTCTTGCTCGTCCAAAGCCAACAGAAGTCTCTCAACCCCATGTTGCTCTCAGCAGTGTAAACATAACCATAGACTATGAATCAAATAAGAGTCAAAAATTCCAAACAAGATTTCTGGTAATGTACATTTACAAACTAAAAGACTACTAAAATCAAACCCATAATTACTTATGAACCCTAGATAACAGTATTCTGCTGTTTGACATATGCTTAGGAATGCATGATTTCAGTGGCCTTTGCTCTCCCAGCACAGCAGCAAAAGAAACACTAGTTTCTATTTCTTATCATCAGGACACAAGTAGTAGACCAGTATTCCTACGTAAAGATATCTCAAATAATTTGGAAGACCACAAAATACCTTGAAAAAAGAAGAAACGACCATTTATGTCCAGCTATGATGGACATATACATTCATTCCCTAGGGTACAGAAGACCTGAAGTCTGAATTAGCATAAATTGTATGTGGTTAAACTGAAGATCAATTACAAAAAAATCCACCAGAAAAATCAAGAGAATTGATAGCAAAAATCTAGTATATATGAACATACAGTAACAATTTTGAGTCTAATTGAAGAATACATAAAACTTGGTTTTAACATAAAAGATCAATATTAAACTGACACAATCTTTTCGACACAATAGTATCAAAGATTCTGCCATAAGAGTAGCTGTTTATCAGACAAACTGCACTGTGTGGGTGAAGAAACATAGAAGTATATAAAAGAGAAAAACAAAATGCAAAAAAATGCAAAGAGGAATTAGGAAGAAAAAGAAATTAAATACATGGACAACAGTGGCAAAGAAGAGGAAGAAAATGCTGAAAGGAATGATAGTGAAATACTGCATCAATTCCCATTTTAAGTAACAGTTTCACACCAATAATAGTGTCTAAGAAGAATAAACAAAGAATAAACCCTCACTACAGTGATAATAAAAAGAAGGAAGAGTGCAATAAAACATTTGCAAGAGCTGTTTGTAGATTAGCATCAAAGAAACTACTAAATTGTAAGCTAAATTAAACATTCACAATTATATAGAACAGGTTCTCACACCACAAAGAAATGACACATGCAGAAAGAGACTGAAGTCAAGGAAATCTGTTGGTAAATCTAAGCCAGTGGGAAATTTGTGGTGATGAACTTATCACTAAAATATTTTGTCTTTTTAATGAAGTATGGGACTAATAAACTCTCTCAAAAAGATGTCATTATGGACTAAGTATCAAATAAGAGTGATTTAAGTTACTCCAGTGGTTAATGAGATATTTTTTTTTTTTCAGTGGTAACCAGTTTACCATAGCACCACATTAACCAGCAAAAAGAAGGCAACTGGTTAAAGATAAGAAGCTGGGATTTTGACCTGAAAGGTCACACATTCACCAGATTTTCAATATAAGCATAGATATCAAAAAGGCCTAAAAAAGCCAACAAAAACCCTTTAATATGCAACTTTTAGATTTTAATGAAGTATTTGGCATTCCATACCACATTTCACTCAGGAACATCTTGAAGTTTAAGGTCTACCAACAGAAATAATTAGTTTTGAAAAGGTTTCACTTTAAGATTAAGGTCAAACTGGACAAGTCTATAGTAACAGAAAATCATGTCAGTGAGAATTTATTCTCTGAGATCTGCCAGCATTGTCCTTGATTTCAGTATGACAAAAAACAGAGACTCATATGACACAGACAATGACTGATTTAAAAACAGTTTTCTAGATCAGGTTTTCTAAATGAAACTGTTCTTTGAAGAAGTGAAATTTAAAACGAAATCTTTAAGAAAAGGTCTTTAAAAGGAAATTACATGAGGTTGCTTTTTTAAAAGTGACAGGAAAACAAGCCAGCAGAGAATATTTTCTTCCAGAATTCCACAAACAGAGCTAATAATTAATTACAAAAAACAAAGCAGTTCTCAGCTCAGGTATTATGGCAGAGGGCAAAAGGATACATGGCACTGGACCATTCATTTTCTTCACTGGTAATGTGAATTCTAATAATAACCAAAGAAAAATAATGTCTCAATTGCCAAAGCAGCAGTTTCAGTTGATCATCAAAAATATACAACTTAAAAAAAAGAACCGATGAACTTAACTCCCGTGGAATTACTGTAAAAAATAAAAGCTGAAAATATCAAAAATATAGATAGAGCTGAAAGCACTATGTAGTTAATGCAGAGTATTTAAAAATGCATCCATTTTCGTCAAAATACTAAATACTT
The DNA here is from genome assembly GCF_013368605.1 of Nyctibius grandis. Classification (NCBI taxonomy): domain Eukaryota; kingdom Metazoa; phylum Chordata; class Aves; order Nyctibiiformes; family Nyctibiidae; genus Nyctibius; species Nyctibius grandis. The sequence continues at coordinate 48,367,480 of NC_090662.1, read as the reverse complement.
TTTCTTCTAAATTTTTCTAGAAGTTAGAAATATCTAGGCATATCTTAAAAATAAATCAAGAGAATCTCTAAGACAGACATGTCCTATACATGGAGCAACACACAAAAGACGACCTACACAATTTGGTGTAGGAGACTGACAAATATCATCCTTGGGTAGACAATGATGGTGGAGCCTGCTTTACGTTCTCTCTCTCATTAGATGACACACAAATAAATCACAGTCAAAATAAAACAAGTGGCACGATCATCAGGTTAGCTTGACTGCATCACTCACTTTGAATTTGTGATGTGGTTCCTCATGCAGTACCATATCAAATTCAGAATTTACTATCAATGATTTGCAAAATTATACCTCTCATTGATCATGTAAGCTTTTTCACTGCACTAGTAGGCAAACAACTTCATGTCTTCTTCACAGTATCTTTTATAATTCCTTGCACACTCTACACACTTGCAATTTATAACTTCTTCCCAGATGTTCAAGTCTTTTATTCAGTAAAGGCATAAATTCTGCAAGCCTTTAAAGGAAATTCGTATATTTAGACAGGTATTTAGTTCTATTAAGTCAATACTTCAAAGTGATCTTTAAATGAAACTCATACCCTAAGGGGTTTTTTTGGACCAGAGCCACAAATCCTGTCAGAAATTAATTTCTTGCATGCAGACTTTGTTCCATTGTGTTTCAAAATTGTACCAGACTAATATACGTCTAAGCTGCACAGCGTGTGCTCAACTGACAGTCGGAATTGCCTAAGATGCACCCTTGTCATTTATACACTGGTAATGTTCACATGCACTGGGAGAGCAGTAAATTTCTTACGTCAGAAAACTTCCTTCCCTTCTCTTCAAATACAGTACGTACATGAGAAATAAAAGCACTCATTAATTTGGAAAAAAAAAGAAAAGAAGGAAAAGCAGTGAAATTTTCTGCCATTAAGACATAGTTTTAAAGGGGATATACACACTTGAGGCATTCAGTTCCTCCTTGAAGCCTGAGGAGTAAAACATATTAGCTACATTTTGAGGCTTAGGTAAAACCAGTAAAATTCATCATCTGATCCAGAGTTTCAAATTGTGACCTGGGGAGCCAAGGCTACAGCTACTCTTGAGGGGAGCAAATCAGGGGTGTATATTCTATTTTAATATTGATGATAAAACTTGAAAGTCATTTACCTTTTTGATGTTAGTACAATGTACATTTGTCTCCATATTTTTTTATTTGTCTGATTAAACTTTCACAAAAGTATGCGTAATGGAAACTGATTTGTCAAGATTAGAATTTCCTACTGCAGCTATAGTACTCATTGTTTCTAGCACCAAAGCCATGCAAATTTCCCATCTGAAAGATGGCATAAAATAAAACCAGACAGGTTGAAACAGCTTGAGAGAGCTAGGTTTGCAAAACTCTGTGCATATTTCAGCTGGCTGATGAGAGTAGGCATCATATGATCGTCCGTATGTTTTTCTGGGCTGACAGATAAAAATTAACTGTTTCTGGGTTTAGCTCATCGGAATTTAGGAATTCTAGTTTTGCTTCTTAGGGAACTCAAATATGAAACTATGTTCCTAGGAATTCTACTTTTTTTTTTTTTAGGAAACAAAAAAGAAATCCAGAAAAAGAAGCTGTGCCTAGCTGCAAAAGAAACTTTTTCTAGTCAAAAGTGAAAACTTTTTTAACATAAGAGTCTTGTCAGCATCCTTTTTGGTCTGTCACAGAAACCCTCACCACAGTAACAGTTGTCTGACACTTGCTCTCTTAAATAGTCAGACTAACATCACCTGATGCATTGATACCTTTAGTATTCCACAATGCTGGATTGGATATCCTAACAGAGCATCTTTTCCCCTTGCAATTCTAATTTATGCATATTTATGCAATTCTAATTTATCCTGTATTTAGAACCCACCCCAAAGAGGGCAGTGGCCACAACAATATGTGCACTCACATCTGAGTTGCATTTCTAGATTTCCCCAAACAATTAAATTTTGGCTAATAGACCTGTTAACCCAACTCAGGAAGGAAGGAAGACAGATTTATGTGACTTCTTCTGCACTGGAAAAATTTAGTATCAGAACATCAGAAGCTGAGGTGGCGCCCTGCTCATCTAGTTATTTTGTGATATTTCTCCCCCACTTTTAACCTCTGAGGTCTAGTGGAATCAGGAATAACCTTTTCTGTTTGCATACAGGCTGTGACCTCTACAGTTTTCGACTTACTTTCAGCTCAGCCAACAGCCATCCATTCCATTAGCATGTTATTTCAGGAAAAACAGCACCTGCAACCCAGATCTTTATAGACCAGCATCCTTCATTGGTACGCAGAATATTAGCAATTCACCGATGGAAAATATTGTGACACCTTGCTCAGGAGAATTTTGTTTGCTTGCTGCTGGGAATATACTGTATGCCTGTTCAATTGTCTCTTGCTTCGCCCAAAAAGCCTGTCCCATGCCTGCCCATTTTAACTTCATTTCCATCACAATGTCTTTATGTTTTGATTTAAATTGGGTTTCAGAGGCTACCCACGCTTTTACACTTTTTGTATACTACTACCTTTTGCTTTTTTGTCTTTTCTCCCAACAGCAGCACCTTTGGTGTTCTTTCTTTGGCCTTGAACCAGTTTCCATCTCCTGCCAAGTGCCGTAGATCCCAGAAAGTGCTTGTTCTGCAGTTGTAATTTTGCTGCTTCATATAAAAGAGCAGAGCTTGCTCTGGAGCCCTTGCTATAAATATAACAGAATTTTTCTTAGGTCTCCTGCTGATTTGCCAGATTGATTGTATCTCTGCTAATCAACCTGAATAATACATTGGCATTCTCCTTTTCTCTTAAAACCATACTGTATAAATATTTTCCTTGGTGCTTCTGAAAGGTTATTTATATCATTTTAACTAGAAGAATATCTTTATCATGCCTAGATGTTTTAACCCCTAATTTTATGTTGCAACATCTTTATATGCACACATCACTTGTGTATATATATATACATGAGCTATTCGAAGGTTAATTCTGATAGAGTGACCTTAAACTACATTTTTCCCCTTCTCATTCCATCTTTTCCATCTTTCTGGATGCCAGTCTTCAGAACATGTCAGTAAAACCAGGAAGGTGTTTATCAAGGGTTTAAATAAAAAACTTTCTCTCTTCCCCTCACACTTCCCTATAAATGCCTTGAAAATGCTGTTTTAAATTATAATTAACATCCTGAACACTTTCAATATTTTAAAAAAAAATCCAGTTTAGATATCTCAGTGTGGAAAGGGAAAGAAATTTGGTTAATAAGGCTTTTAAAAATAATGTAATTAAGAATCCAGGTCATTAAGAGTATAATGAAGAGTTGGTCATTGATAAGGTAATTTCATTATTACGAAAAGAGGAAATTTATAGGTCTATTTAAAAAGTGATTGACAATATAACCTTAAATATTTGCATAGTTTGCAAGTACATTTGAATAGAATGTAATCTAATTTCTTTTGGAAGAAAGTACTCTCACATGCAAAGTTTGCAATGGAAAAAATGAAGTATAGATGTATTTTGCACCTACAGTTAGGATCCAGTCCAGTGCAAAAGCAAGTATCTGTACCTGTAATGAGCTCTTTGAGTATTCAGAACAGATACATCAAATTTGTAACCGCGGCTAATTGCCCAAGAGAGTTCAATAATTAAGAAAATAGCCCAGGAACAGGACACCTATTCCCCATTCCTGCCTCTGCTATAAAATGCCACTTCCATGTATTAAGACGGCTTTTCAAATTCTTATGCACATTTAAGAAATATGTTGCAATCTCTTTTGGGGGTAAAGAGGAGAGTAAGTATATTTTTGGGTGTGCACAAGATACCCGCTGTTGTGCTGATGTCTCATGACAATCTGAAACATCCCACAGCAGATCTGCTAGCACACTCTCTGCTGATGCATGACACACTGGATGGCAAACCAAAAGAGTGCCTAAGCCTGGCACTATTGCAATAGAAACAGAAAGCAAACATACACAATGAATGACACACACATCCATAATTCATATGCGATTAGCAGGAACATTGCCTCCATTTTGCTACAACTGTCAGATCCTCAGTAATTATTAGAATATTGCTCACAAAACAAGCTGAGAACACGGGCGGGAAAAGGCATTTCACATGCGTTGCCCAAATGAGGGTGAGCTCAGCATTAACCCTATATTTATTTTTATATACATTCGTATCTGAAGATATTCCCTATGAATCAATAGGAGCAGAGGGCATCTTAAATAGCAAAAGAAAAAGTAATCATACTTTTGCTGAACCAAGGTGAGGAAATTGTTAGTACTTCTTTTTCAGGTAAGCACCAAGAAGAATATAAATCAAAAGGTGAGTACGTTGTCTGATGACTCATTAAAAAAAGCATTCATTACAATTGACAGCTCACTGCAATAATTTATGTTATTTTAATGTTATTTAGAAGGTTTTAGTGTTCTTTGCACTCACCCTGATTAGAGATGGGGATGCAGAAGGATATGAATGTTCTGGTGCTGCTAAAAGTCAGAGATTGAACATATTTATGTAGTTTTACACAGACAGGTAAACCAGAAAGAAGATACAGAGACAGATTCTCTAAGGTTACAAAGCATGCCATTAATAGAGACAGGAACAGTGAAAAGAGGTAATGACACCTGGTCCTCTGTGTTAATTAGTAGATCTCACAAACTGCCTTTCCCAATGCATGGGCTACTAGATGCAGAAGTACTTTGGATTATAATAAACATTGTCCATACCCTAACAGTTGTGAATTTGCCTCTGCAGATGCTTAACAAAAAAAAGCACACTAAATATTTAGACAACATGTGCTTAAGTTCCAAGGTAGGTCTCTGGAGAATGGCTAAAGGGACAGACCTTCACTGTACATTGTAAACAGAACTGTTGGATATTAATTGCATTTGATCTTAGCTCTTTTGTGTTTACCAGACAAACCAAATTTATATCTAGTATATGAAGCAAATAATACTGCTTAAACCACTGTAATACGAAACCACTCATATGCAATTTACAATGCAGTATTTGCATGTCAAATGGGAGCTTAATGAACAAAAAAGAGTCTTATGGAGTGTAGAACTGAGATGTATGCATAAAGTAAGTGACTGTTAAATATGTGCATTTAGAAACGCTGATGGTTTTAAATATAGTTGCAGATTTAAAGACACTTGGAAGTCAATCTCATGTTCAAATCTACTCTGCATATGCCCACTAGTATGTATGGACAAGAACACAACTAAAGAACAGTCCAGCATAGACATCTGTTACACACACAAACAAGGTCTGCTTTTGTCATTTAGTATGGATAAAGCCTTAGTTTAAAAGATGTCTCACCGAAGTTTAAGGAAATCAACCTGAATCAAGGTTTCAGAATCCATCCAGTAGTGATTAACACAGGAGCATGTAAAAGGATAACAACATACTCTTTAAGTATGATTTGGTAAGTAAATAATCTTTATGTAAATACAAAAAGATGTACCCACTGAAAAATAGAGTGTTTGATTATATTTGCCAAGTATGTGATTCTATATCCTTATTTAAATTGTCACACTGCACTAATCATTATTCACACCACAGTCAAACCCAGGTAAATTATTTCTAGAGTACAGAGTAATTTCATAAATACACCGCTACCTAATTCTAGAGATGACTAAGTGTGTGATGTTAAAGTTCTGCATCTAGATATGTCATTGAACATCCCAAGTATAATGCTGCCAAACAGCCAGGTACAAAACTGACACTTACTAGTACCATTCTTTAGTTGACTTTGGTAGAAGGAAATGATATTTTAGACACTACCAGAATACACCTTACATTGACCTCTCTTACTGTCCTGGTTTGGCTCAAACCAGGCCAATTTTCCTTTCAGTGATTTTTACTTTCAGCTAAGTCTCTTCTAAGTAACTGCACTTTCTGAAACTAACTGCATGTTTTGCAGACAGTGTCTGCTTCCAGGACTGATAACGCTCGGTTTGTAGTTATCACTGAGGCACCGGTAGGGATGTTACACAGAAAGGCTCTTGCTGTACTTAGTCTTAGAGAAACCAAGGTCACTGCTAAATTCCTCACTGCTTATGAGTGAAGAGCCGAAGGGGGGTCGCACCTGCAGGGGGGAGCGGACAGGGCAGGTGACCCAAAATTGACCAACGAGGGTATTCCATCCCATACACGTCATTCTCAGTATAAAGCTGGGGGATCACGAGGGGCTCGCCCCTCTCTTGCCCCTTCCGCCTTCCCTTGCTTTCTCTGCTGTGTTTGGGTGCTGCTGCTGCTTCGGGCTGCTTCTGCGGCTTGAGCCTTTGGCCAGTGTCCAAGGAGGACTCTGTCCTTTTTCCTGCTGCCCCCGATCCCGATCCGTGCATCCCTGAATCCAGCTCTCGACCGTCGCTGGGCCCAGCCTGGGCCTTCCCGGAGCCTGCCCTGCAGTGCTGGTGGTGACGTGGCCGACATCGGGGGAGCTCGATCTTGGTTTTGTATATATTTGTATATATTTGATTATTCCAATATTATTATTATACTCTTTTTCATTATTATAGTTTATTAAAACTGTTTTAACTTTCCAACCCATAAGTCTCTCTCCCTTTTCCCTTTCCCTTTCCCTTCGGGTGGGGGGGAGGGTTAACAGAGAGCATCTGCCACAGGTTTAATAGCCGGCCCAGCTTTAAACCGTGACACTTACCTACTGCAGTGGTGTCCATAAGGTAGGCTCTTGAACAACATATGCTGTATAGTTGATCCAAATAAATGGTGTTTGGGCTACAAGAAAATACAGGGCAAGCATAGAAAGAGCAGATAGAGAAATGAGAACAGATCCGGATATGGATGAGAAGAGACAGAAAATTTTGAAGGAAAGGTCAAATTTCCAGTAGGGATGTAAAGCAAAAATCATAGATAGTCAAGAAATGGAGATAACCTTACTTGAGAGGAGGTCTTAGAGCAGAGATTTAGATGGTCAGCACAGATAGAATGGATTTCTTGAGTAAAACCTCAGCCATTTTGCACATAGCAGTACAGATTCTGTGACACCTTACAGGGCAACACCACCAGCAGAACCACAACTGGCCTTTCATGATCTGTCTAGCCACACTTATTCTGGGTGATTTTTGTAATTGTTATCATCCAAGAATACAGTACAAGTACATTGCCTCTGGGACTGCAAGATGACATTCTCAGGGCTTCCTTATACACATGGTGGTTTATATCCAGTTCCCACCTAATCTAGCCACCACAGTTGGAGTTATTTGGAGGTTCTGTGTTACAGAGCTTCTGAGTGTGCCAAGATAGATAGCACATTTGTCTTGTGCATTCCCCTTTCCTTTGGACTGTGAAGAGCCCATATCTTATACCAATTTACAAAACATTTTGTGCTGGAGCTCAGTTTAGGAGAAGTGACCATTGCTACACCAGAAAAAGTGCTGCAAAAAACTGAGGAAGGAAAAGGAATACAGTGAAGAAGTAAAGAAGGAGTGGAGAGATTAAGGTGTTGGGATACACAGAAATGCTGAGACTTGAGCAGGAATTAGAGTTCAGTTTCCATTAGTGAGAACTGATGATGAATGTATGTGATCATTACCTCCTAAACAGAGTTCAGAGGATATGAGTAAGGAAGCGTGACAATGGTGCTAGGGATGAAAAAGCTTTAAGTCACTTACCAGCAGCTCTGAGTGAGACAGTTACAAAAACTAATGCAATGACTGGGTTCATAGAGCAATTCAGCTCACCTTAAAATAGGTGTCTGATAGTTGGCCAGCTGAATGATTCTTTATACTCCATTTACTATATCAAATATCCATATTGATCCCCTTCGCCTATAACACCACATCTAGCTCATGCTAGACATCTATGTTTAGTCCTAATCTCAGACTGAATCCCACTCATGAATTCAGCACCTTTAATGGGGTGCTTCAAAGAATCACAGTCAGTGACTGTAGTTCCAGTACAGACACAGTGATTTTCTAGAGGGATCAGCATTCAAGAGGCAGTGTTTAGCCCAACTTAACATCCTAAATAGAAGGATTGAGAGAATATGACAGCAACCTGGTTTCTATGTTTTAATAATTCTGCTGTTTTTCTCATCAGATCATTCATCCTCAAAGGAAAAGGCCCAGTTTCATACATGTAAATCCCACCAGTCAAATAAAGACTGTACATTGAACTGTGTGGCTGTCAGTTTTAAATTTTTCTTATGATTTTTGAGCGCTGGCATAACAATGATCAAAGAGGCTGTGACATTTCTGGGTACAATGAGGAAGAGTTCTTCCTCATCTTTGTGCCATAATTGCTTATAGAGAAACTAGTACTGAGCACTCTTTAGAATAATTCTGTTCAAATTCCTCTTCAGATTAGTTTTCAGTGTCTCTTATCCTGAGTTATACCTCCAGAAGTCCAACCTTTGCTCCTCTCCCTTGAGTGGAGAATGGTGGTGGGGAGCAATCACACAAAGAACAACCAACTGAAATGCAAAATGCTTTGTACTCTTTTTATCTTTCATTGAGCAGAACAAAATATAGCCATATAGAAAATCCATATAAATCATAAGGCTGCCTGAGGCTAGTTTTTTACTTTCCCTTTTTTTCCCAATTTCTCTTGCTTTACAATGAGCATGCATGCTTCAAGGGATACCTCAGGAAAGAGAGAATAATTTTTTCCCCATTATTTCTTTGATCCGGACTGCACTGGCTTCTCTTCTCAGTTTCACTCTTCAGTGGGTAAAATGGATGAAATCTACATTTCTGAGGAAAGCATATTAATTGCAAAGATATTTGGTCTCCATAGTAATGTTGCATCTTTGTTATTAGAGATGAAAAATCACAGGTAAATAATACGGAAAAGTCAAAAGCCTGGATTGCTGTCAATAATAATTCTTAACCCATTCCCCCACCTGTTCGTGTGTTTTCTTTTGAAAGAAAATTTTGCATTATTCAAACAATTAAATATTGCTAGTTAATTTATGAGAGAAGCTTGAAATCTAATTGATGGATTGGTTAATTACAGTACAATATAGCCATGTAGTCATATAAACTAATTTTTTTAAAAAGCCATATCCTGGCAGAACAGAACATTTAAGATGAAAACGTAAGTTTAATGTATGCTATCTTGGGAAAAGAAAAAAGGAGCAACAATACCCACCCTATCTGCTTTTCATACTATTATCTGTGCATTACAATCTACCCACTCATGCACATTGACCATTATTGCCCAAGTTGTCTTTTATTTTAACAAAATATGAGTTTGAATGTAGATTTTTATCTCAAAGAAAATTCTTCTGGAAGAATGAGCAGAATAAAAGGGAGAAAATTCAATTATTCATTCACATTCACATTTATTGAAGATATGCTTTTGTCTGCTACAAGCAAAAAGAGAAAATTCACACAAAGGGAAAGTGCACTTTGCTTAGATATCTGAATTTCTTCCAACTAGCTGCAACAGCCATGTGCACTTTTATAACACCACAATACATATAAGTATATATGGATTTGCTGGAAAAAAATGAAATAATTATGCAATTTACCATGAAAGCACACTCAACAACTCATGTCTTGAGGATTCATCGCAGGTCATTGTTCAGTTCGTTCACAAAGCAAAGACAAAAAGTCAATGGAAATATGCCAGGCTATATATGTGAAGACTTTGCATTTTTTACTAATGGCTTTCAAGAAATTGACCATCGCAGCAGTTCATACAATATCTAAGATCTTTTTAAGCACACATAGATTTCTGGAAGCCTGTTTGTCTATTTGCTTTTTAGCTTTTGGTTTAATCCTAATTTAGATGAGGTAATAAGAAAAAAAAAAGAAAGAAAAAAGACAGTATGACACATGCTGATATCTTCTGTATGCAAATACCCTTGTTGATTTTTTTTTCAATATTCCCCCTGCACAAAACACATATATTTTTCATCTTTCTGTGACTTTATTTTTCTTCTCTGTAGCATTTTGTTGGAAGCTGATGACTATATTGCAGTAAGGAACATTATGGAAGCTATCACTCATTAAACAGCTGCATGTTGTGAAGCAAACAGAAATATTAAAGAAACTTATCATAAAATGAGTTGTTTATTTTGAACCACAGAATGGTAAAAACAGTTTTTGCTGGGGTTTATTTTTTTTTTTTCTGTCCACATTCCTCTGGTGATTTTAAGCTACCTGGAAGGTGGTATTTTGTTACTGCTTTCTCCCAACCCTGGGAAATAAGTTCTTAGATTTCTTGGCTGTTTCTCTTTTTCTCTGCCATTCTAAGCTGTTGTTTTTATTCCTCTTCAGCCTAGAGGTTGACATATACCTGAATACTATCATTTCACCATAGGGACAAATTACCCTCTCTCTCAGTAGCTTAAGACAATACCGTATCTAGAAACGTTTGATGAATCGGGCTTGAAAGAAAAAATAGAATGTCTACATTTCATACTACTAGTATTTAATCTTCATAATAGGACACAGAATAAAATCCCACAGCCAAGATATACTGATAATAGTTGATTAATATGTAGTTTATTTTATAGTGTAGATGCCTATTTGCATGTAAATGCAAAATGAGAAAGGACTTGCCATGTTCTTGCACTTTTTCTAAATATTTTGACTCTAAAATTGCTTGTGAACTCCAGCTATTGCCTTCAGTCTCAGGGGCACATACATAGCTATATAATCCCTAAATAAATACAATAATTAAAAAGAAAAAGTTACTGCCAATATAGTGCTTTGAAGTCTTTATGCAACAGACATTCTCAGACACAAAGAATGACAGTTTGAAGCAAACTTTAGAGAAGAAAAGAAATTAAAAAGTTTTTAATTTTATGCATACACATGCATATATATATATGTATATGATTGATTATATTGAACAGGACTTTAAAACTTCAGCATGCCAGAATAATTCTGTCTTCTCTCAGATGGAAGTAGATTTCCCAAGAAAAATATGCAGGAGAAGTTGTATCTCTCTTATGATACTATTCTCCATATTCCTTTTGCCTCTGAGTTCTAAGTTGTTATATAAGTTTACTGTAAGTAGAAATGAACAGGCATTTTCTGATGAAGCTTTTTTTGCTAGAAAGGATTAGTCACAAAGAAAAATTTTCAATAAAATTTTGTCAACCTCTTTAGGAAAATTGCTTTTGAGAAAATTTTCCAGGGATGGCGTCTGGGGAAGTGTGTCTCAGGGTGAGGGTCGGACTGACTGATTCCAGTGATTTGTCATTTAACCTAAAACCATGTGGCAGGTCATTTACTAGTTTTAGATGTACTGTAGGGTCATTCTGGACTATCTGGGAAACCTATTGCTGTTAAAAGACCAGTGAGTTTTTCCTCTAACTGTCACTATATAGTACTCATAATTTACTCATGCTAATTTGCCTTATGACAGCTCTTGGCTTTCAGCTACTTGAATTTGATGTGGAACTTGCTCAAACCTCATGATTAATAAATGCAGCAGTTTTATATTAATCAAAAAATGGCAAGGTATTAAACTTTCTGGGTAGTGTGAAGTGTTATTTATGTGCTTCTGAAGTAGCATTCAGTGTTTCTAAAATTGTGATGCTAGGTAAGCTCAGTTTGTTCATCTGCTTACCTCAGGCGCATTGCTTTGATGAATAATTAACCATACATGCATTTGTCAGGAATAGCCACTATTTTTCATTCCCTCTGCTGTGATGAAATTTTCTGTTAATACTATTTTCCATTTCCTTCAGCGACATTTTTGTATTCCCAAAAGTAAGTACTTAAATTCAACATTCTAGGTAAAATAGTTTTCTACAAAGACCTGTGTTGGAACACATTTGTTGAGAAAAACAGCCAAAAAGAAAGGGAAGACAGGGTTGGACCATCACAACACATGGAGGAAGCCAAGGGGACACCAGGCTAAGCAGGTAGTGGACCAAAACCAAAGATGTGACACTACTAAACCCAGCTGAACATTTCTTCATCCCATCATCCAACAGCTACACAAAGGAGTAGCATACGGCAGCAGCCCAAGCCATATGGGCATCTGCAGGAACTCCAGCAAAGATCATAGCAAAGGTAGCGAGTGCACTGCTGCTGGCAGCGTGCAAGCATGCCTGCCAAGAGCTGATGGGCTTATGCATCACAAGAGCAGACACTGAGGAAGTATTCCTGTCTCTTTGCCTTCCCATTACTACCCTCTGATGCTACCAAGTCAGAAAGTTCATGTTTTAAATTCCTGAAAAGATTACAGTGTTTTTCTGAAAAGATCACAAGAGATACAGCCACCTGTACTGATCTTTCACAGAAATACGTACAAGTCCCAGGAGTGAATGTTTACAGGAGGTACAAAAAATGTCAATCTGTGCACACCAACAGTAGGAAATCTGTCTAAAACTGTAGCCTCTCTATCACTAACTCTCTTGAGACAACGACATGGTGACTGTTGCAAATACAATTTATTCCTTTGTACGTTAGCTATGAAGCTGATTCAAGGAGCCTTTGTGATAAGGTCTCAAGAGGAGAAGGCACAGAGAGCAGGTGACTCTGGATGACATACCACCTCCACTGAAGTGGAGTCCCTTTCACCTGCTGGTCTCACATTTGGAACACAGGAAAGAAGGAATTGAAAGTCTGGGAAGTTGTGTAGCATCTCCATGGGGATGAAACATTGTCTGAAGGACAACTAGGCTTATCTATCCAAGCTCTGGGCCAACAGCTCAATCAGACAGCTCTGAAGAAGCTGTGATCTGGGAAAGACATATCTGCTCGAGATAACAGTATCATATAAGACTCAGGTATTTGTGTGTGTTGTTCATTTTTGATATATTGTCTTCTGGCTTCCAAAGGCATTATTATTCTGTGCTTTATCCTGTATGTAGGTTTTACATATAGAATTCATTTGTCCAAGTTCTACATGAAAACATAATTAAAGATATAGTGAAATCAATTTTAAGCCTAATTGCTTAAAAAGATTATGCAGCATAAGTGAGATCATGACTTGTCAAGAAACTCCTACCCAATACTGTTGATGACAAAAATACAAATGCAATTTTCATCTGTTGCTGTTGAATTAGATACTTAATTTTTTCTGTAAACAAAATTTGAAAGATTTTTCAGAATAACCAAGTGCTTCTGAATCCTGTTGCATTCAGTCATAGCTATAGTTGTTAGGACCTAAAAAAGCTGTCAGTACTGTAGAATCATTCTCAGCCTTAGCAGGAAAGGATTTTATAGCTGATAATTGAATGTCTGTGTGCTTTCATATAATTTAGCAATAAATATCAGTTCTAGTTGCTTTCAGCTGTTTTGCATGTGTCATTTTTTTAGAATATTTTGAATCTTTTTATAGATTTTAGATAAGTCACTTTGCTTTTTTTTTCATTAATTGCTTTTAGCTTCTGTAAATTACAAACATTTTTCTATGGAGTGGTCAAATTCCTGTTAGATCATATTCACAGATCTTTGTATTAGTCTAAGTAAATTTCTAATGTAATTTTACAGAGTTGTCACTCATTGTACATGAAGGACAGCTTATTATTCTCATGGAAAATCTGAATCTAAAAGTGTATTATGTTTTTAAAACAAGCTACATGTCCCTGCAAGTACTTCCACTTAGCAGTGATGGCTTGCAAGGGCTCATCTTGTAAAGGGAAAAAGGACAGTACTAAAAAATATTTCCTCAGGTTTCTAACAAAAGGTAATAGAACCTTTATGTATAAAGTAAAACATACATTTATTGTTCTTCATACATAGCAATATTATTTACCTAAATCTTAACACTCCCCTTTGAAACATAGAATAGTAGCATATATTCATGTGTTTTGCTATATATATACACAGTAATGTTTTTAGGAAGAAGGACTAGCTCTCTCTCACTAATCCTTGGGATTTATGCATGACACAGAGCAGCTAAGCTCCATATGCCTCCTGTCTTTTCCTGCCAGCTTGCTTTTTTCAACTCAGTAGCATCTTGTGACTGATAGCATCAAAAACTTGATGCGAGTCTCATGTTCATGCGTGGCCATTTACCCTTAACCCAAAGACAAAATACTTTGCAATGCAGAACTGATAATAATTTTCCTGAGTATAGGGACTCTGTTTCCAGAATGCTTGTGGATCTTTGTAGCTAATTAAGGTGAAATGTGGTCTCTTCTATGGGCTGCTCAGTGTAGTGATGGGAAAGCGGCATGTTATGGGGCTACAGTCCTGACTGCATGCAGATGTCAGCAGAAGACATCAGCTCTTGTAGCTCAGGTCCTCCCTAGGACTGCTGTTCTCTCCCACTTCTTGTCCCCAGCACAAAGCTACATTAAATAATCTGGTACAATGGACTGGACTGGACATAACCTGTGGGGACCTTTCTGATGTAGGCGTTCAAAAGTGACATGATTTTAGCAACCTAGATCTGCTTAGAGTTTTGACATCCTCTAAAGGATCGTGAGCATCCCCTGAAATGTCTTTTCTGACAAAGAATAAACTACTGAAAACAAACAGTCTACAATAATGTTCACACAGTGGATCAAAAGGATGCATTTTTGCTGCATCAGAAGAGAATATGGCATTAAGCAATGACTTTTCAGGATGAGAGTTTCTAAGATTTCACACTCACTGTCATGAGTTGATAGTTTTGCCAGCTGAAATGGAAAATATTTGCACCTTTTTCTTGAGCCTGTATGAGTAGTTTTGCCAGAGGTTTTGATTATAATTGTATAGACCCCGGGCCAGTAATACTCGCTTCATGGCCTTATTCTGCTTATAAACTTAATGCTGCCTCACTACTAAATCAAGAATGGCTCTTTTTGTTTGACAGGTGATAGATCTTCCATGAGATGAGCTATAAGAAAATTTTTAAATGTTTGAGAAAAAAAGTCTCATCTTGGTGTTACTCTTTCATGTATGACAAAATGATTGATACGAGTTTAAATATTAGCTCACCATACAAAATACCAAGGCAGTATTTCATTAGCATGTATTGTCCTTTCTGTACAGACCAGGTATAGAAAAAACAGCTAGCAGGATAGTTGGAAAAGTGTTACAAAACTATGTTGTGCTCACACAATAAGGCAGTTAATGAGTCCTATCCTTGACTAAGTAAAGCCCAATTCAGAGCATACAAAGTAGCAGGAAGATCAATTAGTTGTTAATAAACCACCACATACTATAATAAACTGGTACTGATCTTGGAGTAAGGCTCAAATTCAGTTTTATGTGATGTGACTTTCAGAAGATACTAATAAGCGCTTGCAGTGGTAACTTCTCGTTACCACTATCATTTGTATAGGTGACCATTAGTTTAGATACTGTCTGTAAGTAATGTGCTTTCTTACAAGTGTGAGAGTTTGGAGTTTCCTGCAGCTCATAAGAAAATGCACAAATAGCCTTGTCTGCCTCACTTCCACCTTTTGCTATGATTAAAGATGGAACCTTTTCTAGAGATACCGGATGGTTACATGCAGAACTTCTGTGCCGTATGATACCATTTACCTCTATCATATGACCAAAATCTCCAACAACTCTTCTGACTGCATAGTAAGGGGTCTTCAGGAAGGAGGGAAGTGAGGACTGAGATGCCAGGAGGAGGCCACTTCAGCAATGTAGGTACAGAGAAGTAGGAAGCAGCCATGCTTACAGTCCATGAGGATTCTGCCCTCCTATCTCAATGTACATAATGTAATAAAAACAATATTTGCCTGGTATCTTGTGCCCTAGACACCTAATATTGGGTGCACTCACTTAACCTCATTCACTTATTTCCTTGCTGATAAGTGTCATCATCCACTCCTGTGGGAATGTATTAATGCAGGTTTGAGCCAATTCCACAGCTTCTTTTGAATTGGCCTAGGCTGTGGTGATTGTCCAGCATCCAAGAGAGGAATCTGATTTGTGACCAATAGCAATGTTGACACTGCACATGACAATGCACCCTTAGGAGCAACTATTCTTGGCAACTATTCAGAGCAAAACTCAGGCATCTCCGCAGTTCTTAGAAACCTCCTGAATTCAGCCTGCATTCATGTCACTTAGATGTTGGTTGCTCTTCCTGCAGATGTCCTCAGGGCACTGAGCTCCTGCAGGGAAAACTCCAGTGTCTCTCATCTGCCTGACATCATTAGTGACAAGATAGATCTGGTAGCTAGAGGCTGCACAGAGTCCAGGTGTGGTCATGCAGCAGATAAATATGCCTTGGAGGACACTGTAGGCACTATCTGTACCCAATATTTCCTTTCCCAAAATATTAGTTAGAGCAGTCTGCATTTAGTCCCAAGGGCCAGATGAAGGGGCAGCATGTTTAGCCTCCAGCCTGCCTTGTGATACTGCCATCAATGTCGTGTGACTCTTAACAAAGACTGCATAAGTACAGTCTTACACAGAGTCAATTCCAGATAGCAAGAAAGCCCCTGCGTGCTAAGTACTGCACAGAGCAAATGAACAAAGAAAATGTTTCCCAACCTAGACGACTTAGAGTCAGGAGAATGACAAAACTAGCATAATGGTCAATGAGAAGATGAAGAAAGGTTTACAAGAACAGAATTCCTGTCACTCTTTCTGAATGTTTGGTTGTTTTTTTTAAAAAAAAAACCCACGACAATATTGGATGAATTGTGTATGTTTATGAGTTGAGGGGATTAAGCTGGTGTGGCTAAAGACATGAAGTGCTGTGGTACTGTTTAAACTCATCAGACCACATATCTAGAGGGGAAAAATAAAGCTCACAACCCTAAATTACTTGCTAAAATGAACCTTTTAAAACGATAGTCATGTATGAGAAACACTGCAGGATTTAGGAAGCTTATCAGCCTCTATGCAGACTTGCTTGTTTCTGCTCTGTGTCTCAAGCATCATTCTAAGAGTTGGAAATTCATTTTCTCCTGTTGCACTATGTTTTAACCATAGACTGTCAAAGCTGACAGGTTCAAAATACATCCCAACCTTGAAAATGCATCTGCTTTTTTTTTTTTCAGAAACAACTTTGATAAGTTTTAATCAACAACCCTGAAATAACAGCATCAGGCTTTAAAACAGCTATGAAATGCTAGCTCTTTGGGCATGGGAAGGCAACCATTCAGCAAATCCAGGGGATGGCTTCAGTGAAAATGACCAAAAGATCAGCATCTCAATGCTTATGCATTTTTTTTTCTTTTTTAAATTGGTACTGCCACTATATGTATAAGTATCATGCAGTCTGGGCACATCAGAAACTGGAAGGCCTGCCAGTTTAATTGTCTGTTGTTTCACCAAAGTGCAAGGTAGTCCAGGCATGAATATTCATTATCTTGAAACCACACATTCTGGACAGAACACATCTGCCCATCGTGCAAATCCCCCAAGAGTTTCAGGGCCTATTTTAGAAGAGCTGAGAGTCAAAAATATTACATGAAACTAAAATTATTCCAGAATCTTTGGGACTAGATTGTAGTTCAGATGATAAGCCTATGCAAGCAGAAAAAGAAAAGATGTCTCATATTGCCCTCTGCAAATATCTTTCTGTGCCATGGTAAGTGAATGTTGTGTAGCCACTCATTTTTAAGCAAAATATGTAGGAAAGGGAGGGTGAGGAATGGATGGTGCCAACATTCTGTGTCCCCAGAGTGCTGGATGGCAGAGATGACCTGAGGAACGCATCGTAATTAATGACAGTAGCAGTCATGAGCCTGATGCGATAAGGAAGCAAAGTGGAATTGAATTTTACAAGTGTGAAACTATTTCCAAGATGATACAGCTTTCACACCGCATATTGCTAGGGGCTGTGCCAAAGGACATACCAAACCTTTAATGCTATGTAACAGCTTTCCAAAGAGCTAAGGAGAGGTCACTTTCATGCAGAATACTGTTATAAAATATGAGGAAACAAAAATATGAGAGGAAAACCAGAATCCTGATCATCAATTTATTGTGATTCAGGAATAATAGCTAACATCCATTATGATTTATTTTGTCCATTTACCAAAAGGCTACTGTCTTATATCTTGCATGGGTTTTTTTTTTTTTTGGAGAGACATTTTGTATATTTTTTCTCTACTTTTCTGCGAGGAATTAAACATTTATTGTTTTGATATATATTTACTTAAACTTAATTGGATAGACATTAATGTTTGCACATTCTACCAATGTCACTCTTGGAAGTCCAGGTTCTGTGCTTCTTTTTAATGAACGGAGTCCTCTGCCCACATTTTGTCATACACTGTATTGTGCAGATTGCTGCAGCATGCAAGGGCAGTCCTGCTGAGCTGGAGCACCCAGCCTACAAGCCTCAGTATGGCAGTGCCTTGGAAAGGTAGGGATTGAACATCAGAATTAAGGTAGACTTCATTTTGATTCAACAAGTAGGAGCAAAGTGTTTCAAGTCAGAAACAGTTGAACAAAAAGGTGTGTTTGCAATTATTAAAAAAAATAATTTAGAATAAAGACTTGGTGTTCCATAAAAATTAATTATGAAACAAATATGGGAAAGCACTTCTATTTCTGATGTTGTGAAATATGGAAACTACATGTTTTGAGAGCCTTTGAAGGAAGTAAGCATTGTACCACATTCTCCCCATAGTAAATGTCATCAGAAATTTTCCATTAGAGTATCCCCATTCACAATAGTGACTTCTATGGAGGACAAAGGAGTTTCTCTAATATGATTCTCCCTGATCTATTTTCTCTAAATATTCTATAATAATCTTAACTGTAATATTGGAAGGAAGAGGAATGCGGAGATGCTGTTGAAAAGATTATTTGCAGTTTTTAATCATTTTGGCTATTGAGGGGAATATATATTCCCTACAGAATCTAGAAATAACAGACAATGTCTTACAAGCTGTTTATGTCAATGTTAAAAACAGGCATTGTTAATATATTATTATTGAGAATTTTAACTCAGGTTAACCAAAAGAAAAGAGAGTTAAACCCCACATTTTTCCTTTTGTTTCCAGATTGCATTTCAGTGTTCTTGACTACTAGGTGCAGGTGTGAGTTTTATTTGTTTGGGTTTTTTTTTCCATATGACCTAGGATAGGCAAAGGATCAACAAAGGTTAACTGAAGACACAAAAGCAGTGGAGAGTTTGAATTTCCTACCACTTGCTAAGCCCTGTATGTGCTTAGTGTGTTTAATGGATAGTTTTCCCTCTGCTTTCTTGCACTGAAGGCTCCAGGATGGGACCAGAGTGGCATTGTCTAGACATGGGTGGGAAATGACACTGCCCGCTGGGCGGCTGTGATCAAGCAGAGGGTAACTGGCAGGCTGATTATCAAGCATTCCCCTGCTCCTATCAATAAATTTCAGACACAAAAGACAATCAATATTTTCATTATTTTTTGTTTCATTATTTTGTTCTATCTCTGGCAAAGCACAACAAGAGTTTTTGCAGTTTTTTAAAGTGTCCTTTCCCTAAAACATAATTTAAATTAATGTCGAAACTCTTTGGAATGCATTTCCAGGTCTAATGGCAAGGTAGAGGCTCTTTTCTCCTTCCCTTTCTCTAATTTCACTTTCTTCTGAACACTGAAATTAGTTTTCCACTTACTACTTCTAATTATTAATCTTCTGATATACAAAAAAATGGCTTTTCCAGAAGAAATACTCTGTAGGAAATTCTAGCCCTCTTGCAATCAGTGGTCTGGATGCCACCCTGTGAATCTTGAGTAGCTTTGTTGCTGAAACTGGCAACAATTGCTGTCAACCCCTCATGCTACATTAACCCATATAATGTGACAGATTGCAAAGGCAGTAGCATTTTAGGTTTTAGTGAAAAATCAATGGCAGAACTTCCTTTGCCTCCAACGTGTCTGAAATGTCACACACAGAAAGCAGTCTTGGGCATATGTTTTATCCAGCAATAGCAAAACAGGCTGTGAAATTCCTCATCCTGTTGGGGAAGCTTAGAGTTTCTGATGAAAGGCAGACCTTCAAGTGACCTTACATGTGCAAAATGTGCTTTATGACTTTTTCTGTAGCAATTTGATTCTGTTTTTATGAACTGCTCTTAATATTTGAGCAAGACTAGTATTATACATTTTCTTATTGTTTATACTGAATAACAAAATACAGAAACAAAATTCTTTTATAAGTGCTACCTCTTTCGAAACACCTCCCGGTCTAGGGCAGAATATTGATATTTCCAAAAATGGATAAGTGGTGTACTCTCAGAAATGTGAACAAGGTTTTCTTCCCTTTTATAGTGTAGCAGGTATATTGTGTTGTTTTCAATGACTTCATCCTCTTAGATAAGCAGACAGTTTCAAAACTGAGTTTTTTCTTCTCAACATATGTGGCAGATATGGTATTAGGGAGCTTGCAGCAAACTGAGACAAGGGCATGATTATATGGAAAGCCTGAAAAGAACTGTGTCTGCATCATAAATATTTTAAATACATTTTCAAATTATTTCAAGAATCTTTCTTTAAATAATAATTCTACAACGAAAGACACACCATAATGCTATGCTAAAATCAGTCCAGATTGTTGGAAGAAACAATATTACAAACCCCAGGCATCAAATAAAATCATCTGAAAATTGAATTTAGTAGTTACCAGAAGAAAATAAACAATATGTTTAAATAATCAGAAAAAAAATTTGTGATAAATGCTAAAGCCAAGTTCATAGATGAGTACTGCTTTTAAAATTATTCAAATATTTTGCTTTTAAAATTGGTTTTTACATAAATATTGCAACTTTTAGTATTTAAGCTATGCTTTTGTTATTACGTGATACATAAAAAGTTTTGATCACAAATAAACAGTTACCTGACATTTAGCTTTGAATCTGTTGTCCACAAAGTATGCAAAGAGTCTATTTAATATAATCCTACTCTCATTAATGTATTTATTATTCCATTTAAGAATAGTAATTGTAATAACTTTGAGTTCCATGGCAAAGTGAAATGATAATTCATATTCTTAGATTTGAATTCTAGGTCTCTGTGGTTTGTTGGTTTTGCACTGCCTTTCTCCTTTATACTGTGTGGGATCCATTACGTTGATGGATATAAAGAAATGAGGATTGTAAAATCTTTATTAAAATAATTACTGATGGTGAACACTGTAGAGTTTTAGGAAAATTATGGTTTGGGGGAGGTTGAGGGGTTTGTGTGTTTGTTTTGTGGGTTTTTTTAATCCTCATGCTCAAAAAAAGTTTATCCTAAGGATTTAATTTCAGAATAAATTGTAGGGAAAAACTAAGATATCCCATTTGTAGTCATTTTTGCAAGTATTGCTAACTCACTGTGCTTATATAAATTGATCTTACAGAAATTACATTTTTTTACTTTTCATTGTTTACATACTGCATAAAAAATCAGTCTTAACTCCTCCACAGTTTTTGGTGTTCTCCCCAACAATATTGTTTGTTTCTAGCTAAAGAATTGATCTCACTTTATTATAATGTACTGGTAAATCAAGGTGTCTTTACATGCAAAGATGCAAGCTACGTTATGTTTAGTAATTACTTTTCAAGTCGTAGTGGTAGTTTTCTTGCACATTTCAGTCCTCTGAAATGAGCAGAGAAGCAAGCCAGTCACAGCCTTCTTTCACAGCTGCTTTCTAACAGACAGAGAAATGCATCAAGATGCCTGCAAAACTTCAATACACAGCCTAACTATTTTAACAGGTATGATATTTGGTTTGCTTCTGAAACAATGTTCTTCACTGTTCTTCTGTTTAGATTCCTTTGTTGAATGCTACTGTAGCTGATCTACAAGTGCATGCTCATGCACAAACTGAAAAATTGTGGAAAACAGAAGTTGGAAATGTTTGGAAAAACCTTTATGTATTTTGAAAAAGGATTCCTAACTCATGAATAGAAATATGTCCATCTTATGCCTCAGATCATAACAGGAACTCAAGCTCAATGTGTATTGTTTTCATTTACTTGAAAAATACAGTATTTACAATCGTAATTTATATGAAAAGAGACCACCTTTTTAAATTATGATATGCATTTTCACTGGCAAAAAAAATTTGCTATTTATTCCTACAGGCTGGCATAGAATAGTACCCAGCTATTTGAAATAAAAGTGATCCAAATAATAAATATAACTGATAGATCCCTAAACTGTAATCTAAAAAATAATGGAACACTTTTAGATCATTTTTAGTTTAAAAAGACCATGTAAGCAGAAGTCTATTTTGGACAGGCAGTTGTCTACTGCCCATGCATACTGGCTCTCAGAGAGCACATAGGCAATTTCTCTTCACTGCTCAGTTCATTGGTTAAATTCAAACCAAGCAGTAAAAATGATCATTTCGTCATGTGAACTAATGTGCAAATCACTGAACTAACGAAAAGCTGAGTGAGCAATACAGAAAAGATGGCATTTGTCTTAGAGATGAGGGCTAAGACCAAGGGGCTAAGATACACAAAGCATGTCTTAAAAGTATATGGCAAATTTATGTTATATCACCCCTTTGGGGTTCCAGTCTGGGGCCAGCTACACCACTTTCCCAAGCAGAATTTAAGAGCACTGGGAGGTTTCATCATCGTCTCCTGGATACGTAGGGAAGGGATGGATCAGCATTATAGAAGTACCACTGACTACTATGACAGTGGTGGGGAGTAGAAAAGCAGGGGCAGGGATGGGGGTGTGATCTTCCCCTCTCTAGCTAAGATGACAGTAGAGATTGCGTCTGTGGTGAAGCAGAAAATGACCACAAAAAAGGTCCAAACCAAGGCCACAAAATCTTGAGGTTGCAAAGACTTTCCTTACATGGAGTTGCCAGGGAGGCACCCCACTCGGAGGGCAAAACCAGCTGGGGACAGCATTTGATTAATGAAGATATCATGACAATTTTTAAGTATTAAAAGGAAATAAAGATGCTAGGGATGCCTAGTACGGAGCACAGAAATAATTCAGCATTTTTGCCCTTTTGCTTCATCAGTGTCCTTAGTGCAGAAACATGATAAAACTCTCTGTACATAGTGACTATGCAAGAGGCGTTTGCAGTAACACTCTGACATACCTTAGTGTAATGAGCTGTCTGGTGAACTGTCTGGAGGATTACTTCAAGGCAAAGTCTGTGCCATATGACATACCTTCTTCTAGCTCAAAGATGAGTCCAGTATTGCCTAAGCAGCATCTTCCTATAAGAAAGGGATCTTTTTTTCTCACTGTCTTTCTCTACTGAGTCCGTAGATCATGCATCTCCTTTGGGATCCTCTTTCCTTTAAACCATCTCTCTCCAGGAGATAAACTCTGCGTGTGTGTCTTCTTGAAAGGATAGGCACAATCTTCATTCTTTCTAATTTCAATCTTTTTTTCTAAAGATTGATTAACAAAACAACTGAAATAAGTAACTCACTGATATGGTTTTCCTATTACTAGGACCTCTGAAAAAATGATGAATGAGATGAAATCAGGACTCAGCAGCTTGAGCTTTCCTGCATTAATAATTTTTATTTGCATTACTCTTTGAGAGGACGGTGAAGATAAATTCAAAGGAAATATAGGGCTGAAGCTGGCATTAGTCTTAGCTTTACTTGTTTTTACCTCTGTAGTCAATGCTATTGAGTACAGCTATCTGGCACTCTTCTGAAACAATTTAAAACATTGATTCATTAAATTATTTTGATGATCCACTTATTAGGAAAAAAATCTTTGTCAAAACCAAATGAAAGCAAGAATGCATGCCTACAGGCTGCAGCACAGCCTGACAATTTCTCCTGTGTGTCTCCCCACTGCTTCGGCGGAGCAAGGTGGAGGGCTGGCTGGTTTTCACTCTGGAGTTAGTACCTTTGCCAGCTGCTGCATTACACCACGTGGGTGTAGAGCTCGGCTGGTGTGTCTTTACCTCGCTCTGGTTTATGGTGGAGATGTGTGAGACCAGCCGTCAGGCCACTGGCATTGCCAGGACTCTCTGCATCAGTCAGAGCAGAGATCTGAACCCCATCCTCTCCCACCAGCCACCACTGACAGGGTGCAGCTTTATCTCTAACTATCCATTTTAACAAAAATAAAATTTTAAGTTATTAAATATGTTATACTAGAATTACACTAGATGTAGTACTGCAAAATATATTTTATTTTCTTGTAGAACTGCTACCCAATAGGAAAATAATTTTTATTCCATGAAGTGTTCTAAGTATTCACAAACACAATCCTTACTTATGGTGTCCTATAAATTACTAAGCACATAAGTTACAATGTTCTATCTACCTATATGATTACTGTATCAGGTATATTGCAAAACTTCAAAAAGTCATGGAAGAACCATTAATCATGAAATCTTAGCCTGAATGTTAGTTCAGCTTCTCTTACCAATGCCAGTAAACCTGTTTAATTAAGAAAGGAATGCAGTAGCATTTTAAAACTTAAGATATCATTGGCTTAAACATCAATCATATTTTAAAAACAAATTTTAGTTTGAAATATTGGTAGTCAGCTTCCACATTGTAGAGAATATTTTTTTGCTTAAAGTAATTGTAACAGTGGATACATGTCCCTGAAAAGGAATATTATTTTATTATCACTACAAAATATTTTTACTCCTTCCTGAAGTATGATCTTCACAGAGATTGCCCAGCAATTCTTGCCTCCCCAGTGGGACAATTTAAACTCAATTGTCACCAAAGCTTTCCAAGTCTGAAAAAGCAGCAGAATACTATGGTTAATAGGCTTTGTAAGTCCTTAAAATAACTTTATTTTCAGTAATACACAGACACGCAATTTTACATTTCTTAAGCCCTTGTCCATATATGTTTTCCAGAAAAAAATGTTGTTCCACACCTGTTATCAAATGCAAAGATAATATTTTCATAAAAACAGAAATAGCTTGTAAAAACAAAGAAAAACCCCCAACCACCAACCCCAAAACAAACCAACCTGCAAAACCAACACCTAAACCTAGCAGATTTATAGTACGTTTACATGAAAGATTTTTGTGGAGTAAATGCTTTAGCAGAGGTTTAAGGTGCCGACACACATGGTGCTGGCATTTGGAGAGCGGCGCGTGGCAGGACTGACACAGGCTCCAATCACCCAGAGGCACGTCCAGGGGATGCCACCACTCCTGGTTGGCCCTGAGCCCTCCACAGCATTTAAGCAAATAGCCACACTGGGCTGATGGGCAAAGCCTTTCCTCTGCACTGTGCTTCCGTGTATGCTGGAGGCAGCGTTAACTGGCCAGAAACATTTCTACCCTCATGACAGTGTGTTTCTGCCACTGTGCTGCTCTCACCTTCTTTGTGCCAGTACAAGGACTTGTGTAGCCAAGCATTGAAGCCAAGGGGTGAAATCCCAGGCACTGAAGCAAGCCTCATTGAAAAACAGAGACAGGTAACTTCTAAGTTTATTTCAGAATTTAACATGTAAACTGATTCACCATCCATAAGGTTTCTGACCCATGCTAAAGAATACTATTGCTGATTTTGTTTGATCTTTCAGAATACGATTTGATCATTCTTTAATATTTAAACATTTAAATTCTTCTCAGCTCTTATTCAAGTTGTTATATATTGTGCAACCTTATCTCTACAAACACCCTGAGAACAGAAAGAATGTCAGTGACCCTTTACTAGGCAATGAAGAATAAATTAATGAGTGACTGAGTATGTGTGGTGGCTTCATTCTGTGTTGGCCACTGACTCCTCGACAGGAGACCAAATTTTAAAGGGATGATTTTCGAATATCCTTGCGTCTTTTTCTGATGTACAAGGTGTAACACCTTTTCCAGTGTAAAAATACAGGTTGCTGCATTCCTGCTGTCAGAGTCTGTGAAAGGCTCACTGCAAGTCGGCACAATGTCTGGGAATGGAAAAGTGAGAAGACAACAGTTTGAGAAAAATCTGCAATTATTCAAACAGGCAGGGTTTAAATGGCTGCAGTGATCTAAAATAAAGAAGCGTTATGTAGTGTAGGACAGAATAAAGGGCAAATTTTACAATTTTACAGTTGTATATTTAAAACCAAAGCAAATTCAGTTTGTTTCAGGAACATCCAAGTCACACAGAGCAGCCACCGTCAGGACCCTGAGGGATGACACCTACCTACCCTTCTCATAACGTTTATAAACACCTCCTTTTCTTAAAGAAATCTGCAATCCTGCATGGTTCTCATTTCCTTTCATTGCATGTGTATTGACTCTGACTAGTACTAATTATCCTTTTTAGTGCCTTATTTCAGATGGCTAATACTTGCTGTAATGGAAGTCGCATAAATTACCTCCCTTCTGAACTGGGAGAGTAGATTGGAAGATCTTTGGGGCAAGAATTATTCCTTCTTTTTCTATGTAAACAGTCCCTAAGGGTAAATAGCCTTTCTTATCTTGGTCAAAGGCTCAAAAGCGTTGCTGTAATAGAAACATCAAGGCCCACGTGCCATTGCCAATGCGCGATTTAATGAAGCTAACATGGTGCAGAGGGAATTACAAGTCCCGAGCTAGGACCATGAGAGACGTTTTGTTGCAACTTGGCCCCTGTTATAAATACAACAACAAATTTTATTGTGCAGCCTTCCTCAGCATTGTTGACCAAAACCTTACAAAAAAAGCATTATATTTTGTTGGCTTTACTAACATGATATTTATTATGAGAATAATTTAATTCATATTCCTGCTGTGACTTACGTTTTACAATTGTAACCCACTCTCTCAGTGTTATGAAATAAATGCTTACATGTAAAACAGGTAAATGTGTAATATTTTACATTTAGCTTCGGAGAAAAGTAAACATGTCAAAACCAACAACTCCCAGTGCCTTCATTGCTAAAAACCGCATAACCTAAAAAAAACATACTTTATTTTATTTTGATGAATATTTATGTTTGGATTCTTAAGAGTAAGCAGCAATAGTAATAATTCCTGAGGATGCATGGTAACAAGCAGGGTTAGAGGAATGCTGTAGCAGAGTTTTATCTCAATCACAGTGCAGAGAAAGAATTTCTTTCAGCTGAGATGTATAATATTTATGGGAATAAGGGTCACAGACTTCCTATCCTTTAATCTCCAGCCACTTAATGCTGAACATAATAAAAATGTGTTCATGTGCATACCTGCATATACATAAATATTTACAATACAGCCACCATTTTACACTCTGGCAGTGCTGGATGGGGTTTTGAGCAACCTGGTCTAGTGGAAGGTGTTCCTACCCATGGCAGGGGGGTTGGAACTAGATGACCTTTAAGGTCCCTTCCAACACAACCCATTCTATGATTCTATGATAACTACACTTCCCAGTAAGTGCAAAGGTAGAAATGAAGTGCCGCAGGGGAGTGAGGAGTGACAGTGAAATGAGGCACAGTTTGTACATTTAAGCTTCCAGTCTGGAAATTCAGGCATCATAGTTATATCCACAGCCACATATCCCTCTCGTTAGCAGTGAACAAACTGGGGCCCATGTCACAGAGGATTAAGTACAGGCCACAGTGCAAAAGAGCAACAGGAAAAAAAAAGAAGACAATTTAGTCCCCACTTGCTCCAACAGAAATAATTTTTCGGTGAGCTGTGCTTAACTTGAGCCTTTGAAAAATGCCTGTAGCAGCTGGCAAGTGGGGTGAAATTCATTTTGTCCTAAATTATGTCTCTGATGCATAGGTACTGGCAGGAGCATTAGGGTGCCCAGGCTCCCATTTGGGTTGTTCAGCACAGTGGGGGGAAGCAGGAGCTGCTCAGCAGGGTAGAGGGGAAGCTAAAACACCCCCATACCATGGCTGCAAAGCTGCAGTCAGCAGCTGGGATGGGATTCAGGTCTCTCCCCCAACATCTGTCTGCCCCTCAAGTGGAGGGTGTCCTCGGGTCCTGCACTGAACCCTCACAGGGGGACGGGACCACCACAGCAGCAGTGGGTGCCCACCTCCGCCCCTGGCGCCCGCCCCGCTCGCCTCTTCTCGGCCACCAGCCTGTAGAAGCCGGGGCTTCCTGGTGAAGGGCTGACAGGTTGGCACCAGTTCACAACTGCAATAATCGAAATATACACACTAGGGGAGGTCAGAAGTTTCTAGTCAAGGAATGCCTTTTAGGAGGGAGAATCATATTGCTATTTTTATGCATATTTTTCCCCACATAAGTATTACATAAAAGACCCTATTTTAAAAGGATGTTCAGATGGAAAAGGTAAGCACACAAATACTAGAAAAACACTGAGTTATTAATTTCTACCATTAACTGACTCTTCTTTTGCACACGCATGGAATGATTCAGTCTTAACTAGGCCACATCATTTTGATTCAGATGGCTGCTTGCATCGTTTGCTAAATAAGTAGCTATTCAGTATCTGTTTTTCTCCTCCTCATTTGACCTATGTTCCCATGGCCCATTTAGCGCACATCTTATATTTCACCTTTTTTTTTAAAAAAAAAATGGCTTTGTTCACCTTTCTGGAGAACACGCTGACTGAGTGTAAACCTGGCTGTATTGGAAAATGCCCAGGTCCCTGATACTGGTTGTCTGGGAAACAAAGTAATGGCAAATCTCATACTTCAAGAGAATATACAATTTTGTGATTCCATGATTTGGCCACCCCTTAGAATGAATGAATCCTGGGTTTCATCCTTAGGTGCCTGACTGTTTCTCATATTTTATCCCATGACTAGCTACTATAAAACACAAAAACAGTGTTTCCAGTAGCCTTAGTTCAAACTTTTTCTTTCTAATTAGTGATCTTGATTTAATAAGTTTTATAGGAGTTTTTTTAGGTGCTTAAAGGTGTTACTTCGATTCCTAGACTTTATTTTCCCCAAAATAAAATGCTATTAAAATTCTTCTGGAAGGCCTTGGAATATTCTATTATGATGGTATGTCCAGTTCAGCATGGATAATCCTCATGAGAAAATTTACTGAGAGCATTATTTTAACCCTAACACAGGACTCCTGGGGAGGACTATGCTGATGGGATTGTTAAAGCTATGATTGTTAGATACAATGACTGTAGAAAGCCTGAGACTTGAAGCCATAGGGGATGTTAGAAATGACAACTAATTTTAACTGTGTGCACAACTACCAGCTCTGTCTGTAGGATGGTACACCTAGGAGGGTGTCTATTTATGTAGAGAAACAAAAATTTAAAAATAAGTACCTATTAAGAAACAATAAATCCCTCATGAATAGAATTTGTGTATAAATATTTAGAGTATATTTTTGCCTGAACCAAATTACAAAATCATTATACATTGCTAAATCTGTGCTGAAAAGCATGAAGAGATCATTTCTGCATGTGTTTGCAATCTGCAGTGTATAGGGATGAGTGAAGTCCTGATTAGCGATGTTTTACTGTATATCTACAGATCAGTGTAAGAGTAAAAAGGAAGACAAAGACCTCGACACAAACTGCAAAATATAATAACAATTGCTTCTTTTTTCATGACACTTGCATTACTACTTAGCTTTTAAAACCTATGTAAAATGTGTACCTCAGAAATATATTTACCTACAATATATGCATTTCCTGATGCAAATTTCTTGAGGCTGACATGTTTCTAATACTTTTTGGTTGACTAGTACTGGACGAAAAAGTAGAGGGGCTGGATTTATTGGAAAGGACTGGTAAATAGCTATGAAGGGTCACAAATTTGACTGCAGGAAAATTTTATTCAACAACACTCAGTGATTGCGCTGAAATGATTCTTCATGAGGCTAAATTTAAAACAGATTTTTTAAGACTCAGGAAGTAACTACAGAAGGGTAAGAATGAGTGCACGAAAATTATTTTCAGCAATGAGCAATGACTACACGGGAAAACAATTCATTGTGACACTAAAATTTAAAAAAGAACTCTTTTTGACTTTAATTTCAGATTGAGGGGCTACTGAATGTCTTTTGCGAAAATAAATATTTGGGTCATGAAATTGTTGGGTGTCTCTGTCATTGCCATAAAAAGTATGAGAGCTTTCCTTCCAAGCCCAAATTTCCATGTGTAATCTATTTAGCATTCAGTGATGCCTCGTTATCATCACAGACTAAATGAAGCAGAATGGTCTAGTAGCTTGGTTTGCATTTTTCTACTCCATGATTCCTGACCCTAAACTTAATTCAGTTTAGCATAGCTGCATTGTTACTGTCTTTTGCAAATTGGGTTAATATCCTTGCCTCATTACTTCTTCCAGCACTGATTTATAGCTATATAGTAAAACATTGCTAATCAACACTTTATCCATCCCCACAACCTACAAATTGCAAACACACACAAAACTGACGTCTCCATGCTTTCCAACAAAGAATTAATAATAAATATGGTATGAAGTCTTCATAGAAAAAAAGAAATAGAACTTATGTAGACTATTGTAAAAGTTATTAGAAGTTAAATAATTACTTAGGAATTCCACAAACAATAGTCTGTGGCACTTCATTTTTTTTAAAGTTTCTTTTTTATTTCTACAAAGCCAGAAAATTCAGAGACTCTAAAGTTATGATTCAGTCCTCAATGCACAATAATAAAACTCTGCCGCTTTGAAAAACATGTTAGCATATATTCTGGTTTTTTTTTTCAAAGTAACTTGTTGTCTCTTCCATCTTACACAGAAAATAATGGGAAGATCCTATTAGTATGAAAACTATCTCACAATAAAAACAGAGAAGTCTCTTTTCTGTGAGTAAAATTAAAAAATTTTTAATTTCTGATTTTATTTGATTAAAATCTCTTTCAGTAAAGGATTGTAATTCTTTATGCCCCTCCTATCAGTTTTGACACATACATAAGCCATAAAGTGAATGTAAGTATTAATTTATAGAATTAAAGTGCTGCAAAATTGTTTTAATGTATATAGTAATGAGGCTCAAGACTGTAAAAATTGCTACAACCTCCAAGGGATTCTATTAGGACTCATTTTATAATGAGTAAATTTGCACTAATTTTCCATGAAAGGAGAGTATGAGCATTAACTTTTGGTCAGTTTTGGCAATATATATCTTCCTATTTGGCAATTTCATTATAAAGATTTATCACATGCAAGCAGAAAATTAATTTAATTCCTTCCAAGTCAAATATTTGTTTGAACAAATAGAAACCTATCTCCCACTTTTTTTTTCAGATAGAGATTTTTTTAAAAGAAAAATTTTCAGATCATTTAGGGTATGAAATTTATGCTGTTGAACTATGTCAGCCTAAAACTAGGATGCAGTTTTCCTGTAACTAGGAAAGCTAATATTTTTCATAACATTTTTTCTTGCTATATTTCCCAGGTCATATCTGGTTAATTTTGCAAAGCACATACAAGATTTTTAAGTCCATCTCTACTAAAAATTGCAGTTCAAAATAAGCAGATGTATTTAAATACCTTTTTAAGTGAACATACAGTTCCATGCTTTACTGACATTTTGCATCTACCAGTATTTTCTTTTAGGTCCGAAACTATGGCAAAGCGTTAAACACAGGTAAAACATTTTATGCTAATAACTTCCCAAAGAGTACTTAACGCTTACTTGGACTACTCATTACATTTGGTTGTGGATTTTTAACTTGCCATTGAAATAAGGTATTTTTTATAAGACTAAGGACAAGGGAAAGGATCAGTTCAGCACAACTGTTTGAATAAAAACAATCAGAAATTAAAAATTGCTTATTACTTAAAATTAGGAGTAGTTCCAGCAGGGAAGATTAAGATAAAGATAAAAAATGGAGATACAATGGGCAGATATTTTGTAAGTAAAGGAAGAATAATACCTAACCAAATTTAATCCTAGTGGTTCAGGTGGTAAAGGGAAGGATTCCTCTTATTTATTCTTCTTATTTAACTTTAGTTTAGCTATTCAGGGGAAAAAAAAAAGACACTTGAAAAGTGTGATTCACCCCACCTTGGATCCAGAAAGAGCCAGGAAGAAGACATTTCTTGATCATAATCATTATAAAAGGAAGCTGTGTAGTGTCCCTCTTTTCCTGAGCTATTTTACCTGCAAGACCACAGATGATACCTCGTGAGAATAATGTTTCTTGTACCCCTTAATGATTTACTTTCAGGTACTGCTGTTCCCTCCCCCAGTTTATCCCCAAAATATTCTGTTTATTAATAAACAGAAAGGTTCTACCGTTATTGTTTGCACAGTCTGCTCCTTATATGTTTAGAAAGAGAAACAACAGAAACGAAAAGTAAATTAAATAAATGGAAATACTGACTATGTCAGGGAGATTACATCAGTTTTCTTATTTGTCTCATAAAAAAATGAAGTAGAAAGGCAATTACGTGACCAATTCCATAGACAATCTTCTGCTAAAAAATGTAGAACTGGTACAGGCACTGGATTCTTCATGGTGCTAAAGGAAGCAACGTATGGTGCTCATTTTAGCTTTAAAGTCTCTGCTTACAAGTCAGTAGGCAGATAAGTATTTCAGAATCTATGATTGAGATGTGTCGTTACAGCTCTCTCTTCAAAAAATTACAGAATATAAAAATAAATTTCCTGTAGAAGTACTGATGATCTCTTCTGGGAGAATCTCAAAGAGAGCCTTTAGCTTTTTCTATGAGAAATGTCTTCAACACCTTTAAAAGCCATCACTAAAACCCCTTCAAAACAAGTCTGTGAGTGAAAGAGGGGAAAGACTACTTTCAACCTTTCAAATGCTCCATTCTCTATGCTGTGATCTTTTATGACTTAAAAAAGAAGGCAGGTGAATAGAAATAATACCTAGTTTGCCAAATGCCCATATACTTTTGAGAAAATCTGTCTCGGCTCCTTAGCCACTGAGTTTCAGATGTGTATAAGTGGTAGAATTCTTGCTTTGCTTTCAGCCAGCAAACACAGCAGCACAGTATATAAAAATATTGGTCCTCACCCAATCACTTCTGGGGGGGAACAGTCTTAGGACTAGCTAACTATCCCCTGATATGGATCAGGAAAAACTGCTTATCAGCACAGACACCAGACACCATGAGAGGATACAGATGGATTCATTTGAATATCAAGCTTATTTCTCCATTTCAAGCAAATGAATCTTAGGAAACATGGCACATATGTAAGTTCCAAAAAGACAGAAAATAATCAGCATCAGGAGTGGTTGGGAATATGTCGCAGTGAGAAGCCTTGTGGGAGAAAGTCAGAATTTGCCTTCTCATGAACAGCCTTAGAGCTGAGATGACGCAGTCCAGACCAACTGACCTCTCTAGGCATTACATGTTGGAAATTGGTTTATGTGCTTCACATTCAGATCCAGATGCAAAGTTAAAAGAGCTTTATTGCATGAGACATGTAAAAGCAGAGACTGTTTCAGAAATAGGCTAAAGGCTTTGCTCATATCTCTCTCCATGACTGAAAGTAAAGTTAGTAAAAAAGGATTGTGAAGGGACAAGCCTCAGTGATTACAATTGCAATCACATTACCCCTCAGGTCTTTGTTTTGTTTCTCAGTTTAAATGTAACTGAAAACCCTTCTCGGCAACATATTTGTGAAACAGTAGAACAGAGAACAGTCCTGAAATCAGAGCCCAGTGTTTGGGAGACGAAGGATAGTTGCTTACTCTAAAGGAATAAGTGCATTTGCTTCTCTCACTGAGAATATGGTAAAAAGAAAGACGTATTTTTGTTAGAGTGTCAGTTCTTATATTCACTAGGGAATAACTAGACCTCTATCCCAGAGCTTTCACAATCTTCCTCACACACCATGAAACTGCACAACTATGTAGAACAGTGCACAAGGACAGAGCCACATTTGAGGGATAATGTGCTAGATAAATTTACAAGCAATGATTACACAAATATATATAGCATTGACGATATTAAAGACAATTGTATTTCTTTATTATGCTAAGAGTATGCATGTTAAGTCATGTAGTATGCAGGCTCGGTAACTTTTCATCCTTTTTGAGACTCACTGACT
Organism: Nyctibius grandis; assembly: GCF_013368605.1. Taxonomy (NCBI): domain Eukaryota; kingdom Metazoa; phylum Chordata; class Aves; order Nyctibiiformes; family Nyctibiidae; genus Nyctibius; species Nyctibius grandis. Next base: position 48,333,818 of record NC_090662.1, on the reverse strand, counting down.
GCATTAAACATCCAGAAAAATTGCATTGAAAATTACATTATAGTTATCTTTGAGAATTGTAATACCAGTTCAAATTTCTAAACAAACAAACAAACAAAAACCCCAGATCAAAATCATAAGAAATAAGAGAAAATAAAATGCAGGCACAGGCAGTTGCCTCTTGAACCACTGTAATCACCTATGAATACATCGTCTCTGAGTAGTTCTCTAAGCTGCATTATTCCCACTTAGATTTATTAAAAAACAACTTAGTTTCTTAGAATGTGAATAACACAGCAGGGAGCAGTTTGTAATCATTGCTTACTACTGAAAATACTGTTGAAAACTTTGTTTTCTTGTTTCACGTGTTCATTATCATTAAATCATCTGTTCACAAGTTCTTCCTCCTTTCCTTCGCGTTACTAATGAACAAAACTAAACAAAACTAAAAAAAAAAAATCGACTTGGCCCTCACTACTGAACCTGTTATCCAGCCTTGCTTACCTGAATTGTTGAAATAAATCAGTAACTGGCATATAAGAAAGTGCATATTTAAGTAAATTTACAAGTTACATAAATGGAGACAAATTTATAAATCTAAACTTCCAAAGAAAATAAATTGCATATTTGTCCAGAGCCATCAGGGGAAGCTGAATAAGCCACGGGTATTCAGTGGCTCATCCTTACTATATACTTCTTCTATATCTCATCCTCCCTTTTCTAGAGTATCACTTCCTATGGAGTACTGAAGAAGAGAGTGACTTAGTTACTTTTCACTGCCTTTCAACCCAACTAAGTCAGTCAACTCCTTCCTCCTTCTTTACAGATAAATGACTATGCTCCGTGTTCTGCTGGGATGTCTCGTGAAGGCACAGGACATGGCAGAATTCTGTCTTACTGTGAATTTCTTTAGAGACCAAAAACCTTTCTGAGATTAGTCATCACCTAAACTATGTTATTTTCACTCCTGTTTCTTGACAACTGGATATTATATAGAATGTCTAGTCCTTCCACACTAAAGATTTGTCAGCTCAAGTTTAAGTTTATATTCTACTAAAGAGACTTAGCCAGGTATGGTGATACAAACAGTACTACATAATATACTGATCTCCATACAAGTTCAGAGTTTTCACTCTGAGATGCACAAAAATTGTATTGTAATAAAAACTTGACACTATTGTATTCTTCCAAGTGTCATTTGAAAGAGTCCTTCAGTGTGTTGCATCTTTCTGTTAAAGTTACATCTAAATATTCCACTTAATGGTAACAGTAAGCAGTGAACAGAAGTTACAGAATTCTTTAAAATATCTGAAATTGCAGTGGAATAAGTTAATAAAGACTAAATGGAGTTTTCTTGTCAGCTTGAGGTAGAATAAGAATTTCAATATCTTATATTAGCCTTTGCAGAGTAGATTTGCAGTTTCCCAGGGAACTTCATGTAAATTTGGTATTAATAAAAAATATCAGAATTGCAGATGATATGAATTTTCAAAAGGGACAATGATAGATGGTACTGGCAATAAAGAATTATAAATCTCCCATTATTATTTTCCAAGTTGTCAAACATTTTTATGTACTTTTAAATTATTATTTCTTCTCCACATTATTTTTAATTGCTAGCTATTTTTAAAAGCTAAGAAATAAGCTATAAGGCATCATAGGATCATAGTATAGAATTGTTTTGGTTGGAAAAGACCTTTGAGATCATCACATCCAACCATTAACCTAGCACTGCCAAGTTCACCACTAAACCATGTCCATAAACACCACGTCTATACGCCTTTTAAATACCTCCAGGGATGGTGACTCCACTACTTCCCTGGGCAGCCTGTTCCAGTGCTTGGCAATCCTTTTGGTGAAGAAATTTTTCCTGATATCCAATCTAAACCTCCCCTGGCACAACTTGAGGTCATTTCTTCTCATACTATTGCTTGTTACCCGGGAGAAGAGACTGACATTCACCTCGCTACAACATCCTTTCAGGTAGTTGTAGAGAATGATAAGGTCTCCCCTGAGCTTCATTTTCTCCAGACTAAACCGCCCCAGTTCCCTCAGTCATTCCTCATAAGACTTGTTAGTTTCTCATCTTAGTTTAGACAGTTGAGGTAAGCAATTTATATTGGTATAGATCCCTAGAAATGTACTAAAATCCAGAACACACGAACTATTGGGTCCTTCAAACATAAGACAGCATCACTCACCCAATGAGTTCAGCAGGGGAAGTACTCACAGTGCAGCATGAGTTCCTCTGTCAATCCTCGCTTCTTTGCAGTTTTCCAGGACACTGATATGAATGAAATGGTGCATGGGCATGCAGTGACAAGGAATACTTCGGAGCAGTCTATGTATTCTTTCTGCAGTATGCCAAGAAAGTGAAAGGGGAGAAAACTTAAAGTGTTGAGGCCAATCTTTTGAAAAACAGCTGAAGTAACAGATTTTACACTTTCTGATGGAAGCTTGGATTAATTATAAGGACTGCAAATCTGGCATGACTGATATTCCATGCTATGAAACTGCGTTTCAGAAATAAGAGATAATAGTTAGAGAGTATATTTATCAATGTAGAATACTCACCTACTGGTCGCTCAGCAGGATTAACTACTGCTTTAAACACTGCTATTCCCAATGGTGTCACAGAAAAACTCCTGTTGTCTTCCATGGGAGAAAGAAAGAATTGTTCTGTCTTAAATTCTCTGGGAGGCAATACCCAAACATAATCACACTATCAAAATTCACCTGTGACATGATATTCTTGTCTCTCTCCCTAGTCAGGAAAGGTAATACAGACTGTCCAAATCACATTTCTGCTTTGAACAGCTTTCTCCTGGAGCCAGATTCTTTCTCCAATGAATGCAGAGAGAGTCTAGGGACTGATCTGCTGTTTGGGGCAAAACAGTGTTCTGGGCAATTTTTGTTTAGTCTCAAATTTTATATAAGGTGGAAATAATGTTTATTAGGCTTCTGAGTGACTGATACCATAATCAGGCAATTCTGCTTATTTTTTTGTTTAAAGTCCTGCCAATTGCTTTTTCCCACTCATCATTATGAGGACATTATGTATGTTTTAGAATGCGTTTATTGGCATGTGAGCTGTGCTTTGTTTTATCTAAATTATTATTAATGACAATGAAGACAGAAGAAGAAGGTACAGGGGGAATACTTCCATCAAATATCCAATATTTAGATGACTATTTTGCTGCTGCAGTTTCATTTCTCTACTAGAAAAAATATTTTTTGAGGGGAAATAAATAACTTCTAAGGTAGAAGTTCAGCTGAAGATAAATAGTGTTAAGAAAACACAGTAATGTGACTCATTACTTGAGTCAATCCCTAGAGCTATGGATTTTTGGCTGCTACCTTTATTAAAACCTTTTTCAGAGGGCAGGTAAAGCAGTTGCTGAAATGGTTTGATAACTTGAGTGAAACAATGAAATAGTATTGTGAATATTGTAGAGGAAATTACTCAAGCTAAACCAAAATTCTTTGCCAAACAGTTCAGTCAGGAATTGAGAAACTGCATATAATTTTTTTCAAAACTTATGATTAAGAAAAAAGTATACTTTTTGAAACTTTATTTTAATAGAAAAATGGACTGGTTTCCTGTACAGGTAGCAGAAAAGCACACTAGATTCATGCAGTAATTTTGTATTGGTTTTGATATTCAATTTACAATTGCTCTGTAAAAAATAGAGGAGTGAGTAGGAGTCTTGGATAAGTAAACTATCATGCAAAATCCTGCTTCCAATATTACACACCTACAGTAAAGTTTTAATAACCTTTGTTGCTGGAAGCTTCAAATCTTCTGCATTTACTGAAAGTTTAAGTATTATAAAGTGTATCACAGTACTGTGTTATAACGATCTCAATTCTCTTTCAAAGAACTATTTTATCTAATCTTTAATCTCAATTTCTTTTGTTGGCAAGGAGGTTTTTCCACAGGATTGTGAAGTCAGTGCAAAAAGGTCTTACTGACATCAGTAAGAACTGAATTGAGTTTAGAAAGCCCTATTTCTCATTTTTTCCCTCAGCCTTTAGTATTTGTCAATGTTTCATCTTTCTTTTTACACATAATCAATGATTCTAAAAGTTTTTGTTAGTGTTAGATAATCCAAAGAAAGTGCACAAGACAAAAACCATTAGTGTAGTACTTCAAAGCTAATTTACTACTGATAAATAAATTTGGGTTATTGTAACCTCAGAATCTAAAAATAACCTTCTAAAATTACACATATACTCTAATTCTTAGAAGAGACCCAAAGTTTCTCATTAATTCTTTTTGAAAAGACCTCGAGGAAGACCTGAACGTACAAGGATCTTTTAACTTTATCACAGTCTTTTCATCTGTCCTTATCCAGAAATTGCAACACTTTTAAAATATATATCTTTATTAAAATTTATGCTTTTGAAAGTGTGGTTGAGTCCAGGAGACATGCAGGGAGGAATATTTTTAATATTGTTTTCATAAAAATAAGGCATGTCACAAAAATGACTGATGCTGCTTACTCATAATACTCCATGAGAAGAAAAAATCCATTAGTCTTCCCCGTGCGTGATGCCTTCATTTTTTCCAATAAAATAAATAAAAAAAATGTTTGTTGTGTCTCAGACATGGAAGTCAGTTCTCTGGGGAACTTGTTCTCTTAGCATTGGCATCAGTATACAAGAAATCCTGTCCCTTGATTGACAGAGTGCTTTATTTTGGACTGTTGGCATCTGTGGAAAATTGTTTACCAAATGGTGGCACTCATATTGTCCTTTCATAAAGATGAAAACAGATATTTTTTTAGCATGGCAAATTAACATTAATACTCCTTCTGCTTTGAAAAAAATACAAAAGATAACAGTGCTGGCACTGAAGTTCTGCAGAAATATACATCCTGAAGTAAGTGTTTAAAAACACCTATCCTTGGCTGAGCTGTTTAAACCCTGATCTAGTGAGACAGTTTATGTTGCAATTTACAGAGTTCTGAGCTGATGTTTCCTTTTAAAACTGGGATTTTGTTAATATTGGTATTGTAAGCTTAAATTATATTTTTAAATTAAATAAACTGAGATCCAGAGCAGATGCAAATCTGTGTGACTCCAGCACAAATGAGCAATGTACACTAAGGATCTGGCCTTAGTACACAGTACAGGCCATATAGAGACCAAAATAAAAATTGCCTTAGCTATAACTTTTGCTATAACAGCAGATTTCCTAAAGTAACAGGAAGTTTGCATAGTAAGCCTTAATTACTAAAAATTTTCTAGTCACTGGGATAGTACTTGAAAAAGTCAGAATGGATTTTTTTAACTAAAGACATTTTGCAATATACATTCTCCTCTTCTGGTGGGGGGCAACTTTTTTTTGCACAAGTCTTATAATCTAAAAAAATGTCACTGAAATTACTTTTTTGGCCCTATTTAAAAGCAGTCTTCTTCGAGGGTATAGAGTGGGAAGCAAGGGAATTATGGAGAGAGGAGAACTAGTATTAACAGGATTTACTCATCCTGAAATGTCTCTTTTATATCTGTGCTTTTGAAAAAAAACCTGCAAGATTTTATAAGATTTAGCAATACTGCTGGCTAATAAGAAAGCCTTTGTTTCTCTGTTCCTAACTGCAGGATGATTTGATGAGAAGGAATTCCAGCCATCGCCTTTCTATAGTGAAGTTATCTTCATAAAACTTACATCTTTGTGAATATAGTTTTAATAACTATACCGCTAGGTGACTAACCATGATTTTTGCACTGTTCATGTGAAATGTATAGAATACTTATCAGTTATTATCCAAAAGAAAGATAGTTTTCCACAGCTTTTGCTTCATGACCACAAAACTTTTTAAAAAATACTAACAGATTAAAATAGAATATAACATGGAGCATAACCTGATGTGAAAGGAGACCTGTGGGAGTAAAGAAGGCAAGGTGGAGAGGATAGGAAGAACAAAAGTGAGAAAACTCATGGGTCAAGATGAAGGCAGTTTAACAGGTGAAGGAACAAAAAAGGAAAAAAATCCCAAGTGATGCAAAGGAAATCACTCACCATCTCCCATGGGCATACTGCTGCCCAGCCAGTCTCTGCGCAGTAGCCACCATGGAAGACAAAAAAAAACCCCTTCTTCTTCCTCTAACCCAGTTTTTGTTGCTGAGTTATGACGTTATATGCTACGGAATACCAGATTATGGAATACCAAAACATTGGTGTGTTATCAACCCTGTTTTAGTCACAAGTCCAAAACAGCACCATAGGGGCGGCTGTAAAGAAAGCTAACTTGACAGCCAGTGGACTGTCCCAGGTTCATTTAGCTGTGTGGATTGCTCTTCACACTATTTATATATCAAACCATCAGACATACCAGCAGAGATAACAGATTTATATAGGATTTTCTGATGCTTTAGAAAAAATATTCTACAAGTCACTGACCAAGTTTCAACCTTTTTAGGAATAATTCTGAAAATAAAAGGGAAGAGGATGTGAAGCTGGTTAAATGCCGACAGATTGTCACTGGCTGTTTTTCCTGCAAGCTTTACAAGTAGTTGATTATTTTGTACACAGTTGTACATTCTTTACACAATATAATTGTTCAAGTAAATTTTGCTGGTTAGGCTACAGATGTTTCATTCAGTCTATAATCAGGGCTAATAAAACCTAATAATACTGAATAATTGGTCATGCCATAATGAGATTTGACTCAGCATACTTTTGTATTTAAAAATGCTCTAGATACAGATTAAGTTTATTCTCTTGAAACAAGTAATTCAAATGATGAGGCAGGTGCTTTCTCTGGTTTCATTACAAATCCTCTACTTTCTGATTTTTTTTTTCCAGTTTGAGGATGGATGAAAATCTTTCTAAGGACAGAGGAGACAGCAGCCATGAATTACTCTTCCATTTCAAAACTGAGCAAACTAGACTATTTGTCCAGCTAAACTTTAATCTGTAACATTATGGATCTTCGTAGAGATATTGCAAAGCCCAGCTGGGTACTACTTCTACAACTGGTAGTTCTGTCACGTGGAAAGCAAATGAAGAATTATTTTAACCATTCATGGAAGTTTTAGCATAGTTTTAGCATAGAAGACACTCACATCAACTTACATTGAAGTTGAATACTGCAGTCTGTCATACTGAGCATGTCTCAAAATCATAGAACCATAGAATCATAGAATGGTTTGGGCTGGAAGGGACCTTAAAGATCATCTAGTTTCAACCCCCCTGCCACAGGCAGGGACACCTTTCCACTAGACCAGGTTGCTCAAAGCCCCATCCAATCTTTTGGCCCTCCTCTGGACTCGTTCCAACAGCTCCATGTCCTTCTTATGTTGAGGGCCGCAGAGCTGAACGCAGTAGTCCAGGTGGGGTCTCACGAGAGCAAAGGGGCAGAATCACCTCCCTCAACCTGCTGGCCACGCTGCTTTTGATGCAGCCCAGGATATGACTGGCCTTCTGGGCTGCAAGTGCACATTGCTGGCTCATGTTGAGCTTCTCATCAACCATCACCACCAAGTCCTTCTCCCCAGGGCTGCTCTCAATCCATTCTCTGCCCAGCCTGTATTTGTGCTTGGGATTGCCCCGACCCACACACAGGACCTTGCACTTGGCCTTGTTGAACTTCATGTGGTTCACACAGGCCCAGTTCTCAAGCCTATCAAGGTCTGTCTGGATGGCTCTTGGACTCTGAGCTTTCTCTTTTGAGCTTGCTTTTGAAGTTTTGTGATTGTATGGGGAATTTTTGATTCAGAACTATAAATACAGTAGAACATAAGTAGACAAAAACTATCTCTATCTCTATATTACAAAAGACCCCATACCTGATAACTAAATAATACAGAAGGAGTTTTGCTTTTTCTTGACAGTATCAGAAAAGCGGAGGTCCTTCAGACCAGGTGCAAACGCAACCCCCTCTGAATTCTGTATCTGCAGTAGCATGTTAAGGATAAAGTGTCCAGACCTCCTGGAAGGAATATTACATTTTTAATACAGGGAAAGATTAAAAATGCAATGCCCTGTGAATTATATATCTGCAATGGCACATTACGGGGAAAGAATCTAGACCTCCCGAAAGGGATATTTTTAATACATAGAAAGATTAAAAATCAACAAGAACAACTCATAATGAATGATGTTTAGGTTCTCTGAATTTTTCCATTGCCTCTTTGAAGGACACTATTCTATCCCATTTAAATAACTAAACTAATTGCCATATCAACATTTGCCCATGATAACAAGAAGGACAATATGGAAGCTTTACTACAGAGCAGAGTAACTAAATATGCCCACATTTTAAGATCCCCAAATTAAAATAATTCAAAATATATAAAAGGACAATAAATCATTAAAATAGAATTTGATTACCAGATAACTGTATCACAAAATTGGCTCAGTATAGTGATTTTTTTAAAAAAATCACAACTAAAGGTCCCTGTCATTAGATGCTGTAAATGGTGGGTGTCTGGATGGGTTCCAGCCCTGTTCCTTGCTCAGACAACAGTGTGGTCCCAAAACCTTTTTGTGTCTGATGCACATATTTAATGTTGGACATGATCACCACCTTTCCCTAAACATCTAAATTAGCATCTGAGCTTCCAGGTCTCCTCTTTCCTCAGCAGCCTCTGAGGTCTCTGGGGCAAGAGCTAGAGCCGTGCCTTGCCTTAGCCCATCCTGCGCACTTCGTCCTTCTGAATGCTGTTTTTTCTTCCTCTTTTTTTCTTCTTGTGTAAGTGATATTGGGCTACTCCCACACAGGGTAGGAGCATACTTTTACTATGGATACTAAGAGAGTGCATTGTGTCTCCAGCCTAGAGACCTCACTGGGAACTGCATGCAGTTCTACCTGTTAAGCTACACCCTGGGGTTTTACTCGGTTTTTGCCAAAGGAGCGTGTCCTGGGGGGTGAGGTCTGCCTGTGTATTGACAGAGCCCTGCTATACCTCCCCTCCAGCCTGCCCCCCTCGCAGCTTTAGGATATATTTTTTCCAAGTTTCTTTTGTAACCCAAATATCCAGTGAACTTGAAAATCAGAAATCCCTGTGTTTTTTTTTAAGAGATGATTCATACTCTGACCTCCAGATATCAAAAGTGGGAATACACTGTTTTATTTCCCCCTCGCCACATGACTACTTAAAAATCAGCTCACAGAAGACATTGGCACTGCCTATAGAGACTCCAAATGGTAGAGTCCCAGTGTTAAATATTTATACTCCAAGTACAGTTTGTATGAATACAAAATGAGTGCCACAAACTGAAGTATCTTCATTTTGAAAGCTATTACAATTACAATTAACTTGATAATTTATGTAAGACCTGCTATCTCTTTTTCCTCTGGCATTAGAGATCCAGGGAAGGTTTTCTTATTCTTCATGAGCTGTAGGGCTTGTGATATGCTTTGAATTGAAAAAAAATCATTATTTTGAGGATTTGGGGGCTTGGGTTTGTATTTTTTTTTTTTTTTAATTTGGACTGCTGCTTCATTCCCAGTACTTGATATTTAAAAAGATGTTAGATAGTGTGTGCCCCAACCAAATATCCCACAAAAACACACTTTCTTTGAACGAAGGATGTTTTGTTCACATGATAAAAAGCAATGATGTGCGATATCTGAAATCATTACTACAGGTGTGGTATATGTGAAATATAAGAATAATAAAGAGTACTTTTCTGAAGAACAATTAGTATAAAAATGCTGCTGTACGGATACAGTTCTGAATGTGGCAATGTATTTAAATCCTCATTAATAGCTGGGGTGTTACATTTCTAATTTATCTTTTTTTTTCTGAAGCATTCACAACGTTACATTTGTTATAAGTTCTAGAAAATTAATGCCATCATGATATGACTCTGAAAATGAAGGGTTTCTGTCTTTCAAACTTGAAGCTTACCACAGCAGAATTTATAAGACTTATAAGTCTTGCCTTATATTTTTTCAGTTAGTTAAAGCTTTGGGAAATGTTACTGTTAGGCCAGGATTTCCTTGGTAAGAATCTAATCCTGATTGACTAGTATGCATATACATATATACAAATATAGAGATTTATGTGTGTGTATATACATAAAAAAATTTCAGCACAAAAGATTCATCTCTTCAGAGAATGTAGAAAGGAAAAAGCTTTGGTTTTCTTAAAAAATCAGAGTCTCATATTGTTTGTAAAATGTTAGTTCTTCTTTGCTCTTGGAAGCAACTCAAAGTTTGACAAAGAATTCATCCTAGTGTCAAGAAGATGCTTTTATTGTTCTTCTGTAAAAGATCCCAGATTTGGTTGATTCCTGAATTCCTAAAAAAAAATCTCAGCATTTCTCACAGTTGAGCTGTCTAAAGGTCCCACTTCTCCTAAGTCCAGACTTTCCAGAACCATAGACACTCAGGTTGAGCTTTCCTGAAATTTTTCTTCTCTGCTCTGGGAGGCATTACGCTACAAGACACCAGGACTGGGAGCCTGGTCTCCCCAGTCAGATAAGGCAGTATACAAGAAAAAGAATGTATTCTTACATATAAATAAGTAAGGAAGATGCCAAACTCAGAAAAGCAGAAACAAACAGTGAAAAAGGAGTGGGAGGAGGAGAGAATAGGAGTAAGTATCTCCACAGGCAAAGTGAATATTACTGCAGCTGCAAGCAGTAAGAGAATGGATAGGAGGAACTCCCATCTTCCTCATTTTCTATACAGTAGGTGGGGATACTCTCAACCTGTTTTGCAGATGCACTCAGGAAAATAAATGCAATTAGCGGGAGCTCTGTTTTGAACCTAGGAAAGTATCACATGCTGCCAAATCCTCTGAAAAAAAAAGCCTTGGGCTTCTGCAATTAGCATCCACAATTAGTTATTACTTGGAAATTTGAGCATTATCTGTATACTTCAATTCCAGGTGTGAGAGTACGTATAATAATTCCACTTTTTTCACAGAGATGGTACTAAAATACATGCCTTAACATTTGCTCTCTATTTCATATATTGTGGAAACAGAAACCCTTAAAAAACAAGTTGTTATGTTTTCTGTTCAGGACATAGAGAATGTGTTAGTGAAAAGGGCATTTGGCCAAGAACTGACTGATGTTTATGAAAAGTAATACTGAGTAACTACACATTCAGTGAAGGAAGTAGGAACGCTGTGAAAAAATAATAGAATGAGAGCTTGCAGACGAAATCTGGTTTCCATAATCACAGAGGATCCAAATTAGTGTTATATAGACAGGAACAGAAATTATGTGCTGCTTAAAATTTGGCTGCTTGATCCAGCACTTAAAGACCACAAAGTTCTTTCAGAATAGATAATCTTTTATGTAATATTCATATACTTTAGAGAGCAATTATTCCCACTTATATTGAGTAAGTTGGTGCTGGTTGGCAATAAATCTTATAGCAGCACAATTTCTACAAGCTGTGCTCTACTCCCGAGGGTGCCTGAAAAGTTGAAAATCTAGAAAATTGATATTTTGCCTGGCTGTAAAAAGACATGCTGCCTACCAATCAGGCAGGAGACAACATCTGACAGCCTCACCAAGATTCAGGCATTCGTGTGAAAGCCAAAGTTAATTCAAAGATTCTGTAAAATACTGCCAGGATCTGAACAATGTGTGACAGCGTAAATCAACAATTTATTAATTAGTCATGAGAATCTGCAAATATTTATTTGCAGATTATCTCCACACAACTCCTTCAGGAATTACTGTTTGGAGTTGCTTATTCATTTGTGTTCACAGACTAGCCCCAAGAAAATAAAATATTTTTAAATATGAGAGAAAGAATGGATTGAAATTTTCTCCTGAGTTTCTGTTAAAATTTCTCTGACAAACACCTTTATATTCTACTCATTCATTCTTAAAGGGTGAGGTCAGTTCATGTTTAGGAAGAGCCTGATTAAACTATTTCACAGGCGAAAGGTATTTACTTTCGGAAATTCCCAGTGCACTGACTAATGACAAACTTATCTGTTGTATACCCAATAAAAAGCATTCTTCAAACCATTCACTTCTAATTCCTTAGGTAATTGATTGCATTTCCACCAACCATCTGTAGGGATAAATATTTTTCCCTTAAGAAATCTAACTTCCTAGCACAATTCTGAAAGTTAGTGTAGTCAATAAATATAACAGATGCACCCCATTAGTGTCTTATATACCTCAATAATGAAGAACGAGCAACCTGCCTATGTACTAACAAACAAGAACATCAGTTATAGCATAATATATATTTTCACAAAGAAGTTCTCAACTTGTGGCTCCTGAATCTATGATGGCAGCCTGTTTGCTGTTCCTTCTCGAAGACTTCTGCTTCTCACTTCCAATGGTCAAGTTACACCAGAGGTTACAAAAGAAACTTAAAAATAGCATTTCTTTTATAAGGGATGAGTATTTTATGAAGTCCGAGAACCAAACACAGGGTGTAGTGACATTTTTGACACTGAAGAGTATTCTGCCCAGTCTCCAGCATTCACTTGCAGAGGGCACAGGTTGCCCACAGGAGCAGATGCCTCAGTTATGGTTGGGCACTTAAGACAGAACTAGACACTTATGTCTTTGTGTGTGAACTGGTCCAAAGATCTCTCTGAATTCCCTTAAAACCTTAGCATATGGAAGACGAGACGTTTTACTCATTTGCATCCAGTTTACAGTGTTGAGCTCATGAGGCTGATTTACGTTAGACTAAATGAAAAGAGCACTGGTTATACAGTCCTATAAAGCACAGTGATGTCTTTTTATCATTTGTGTGCTCTGCCACTCTTGGATGTCCCATCTCTAAAAGGCATGTGATATTCCATCTTTGCTCCTTCTGATAATGTATTTGTTTATAATTTTTTTTAGTTACAACTGTGGATATTATCAAGTGTAGGTGGATGCTAATAAACCTTAAACGGATGTACGTAACAGAGACTAAAGATCTAAATGCAAGCAATACCTTTATTTTACCATTCACAACATTCAGTAAAATGTGTGTAATTCAATAAGGTTTTAGAGCCAGTAGAGATTGAAGGTGATAAATGTAATTTGAGCTGTGTAGGTAGGAAATTGCAGTGCACTTTGCACTTGTATTGGACAGCAGAAGCACCTTACCTAATGAACTCTTTGTCTCCTCTACCTAACTGTCCTGGAGAGTGCTAATGGCTATGTCTACTTCATTGATTTTGTTCAGAGCAGAAGTACAGTTTTGAAGCTAATCCCCTGCTTGTCTCCATTTACCATGTGTTGCTTCACTGCTGAGAGCAGTTTTGGTGTTCATGAAATAGATTTTTTTCAGAGGAAACTAAATAAGAATCTCTGCTCTCTAAGTGCTTCAGGACATTATGCTCCAAACCAATGCACAGGTTGCACCACCAGAAGATCTTCCACCATGTAATTAACATTTTTTGCTTACAAAATGAGTCCAACCGCATGAGTAGCTGAAACACTCAACCCAAAGAATGGGTTGAATCGCTCAATCCAGGCTGAATTTAAACTGAAATAATCCCAGCACTATCATATGGTGGGAGGGGGAATAGCCTTAGCTTCAGTCACTTCTGTTTGCAGATCCTTTCCCATTGTGCTGCATTGCCTACTAATCTAGGCATAGAGATATATTAAGTTTAATCTTTTAGCACTTAAATAAACTGATGATTTTAGAAACCCAGATGCAGGCACCACTATGGCTTTCTCTTTTTAGCAGTGGCAGAAGCTTCAACAGGAAACCCAGCAGTTCCTTTCCTCTTTCCATCTTGCAACAGATAGCCAAAACTAGTCCCATCCTTACTGTTGCAGTTAAATAGTGTATTGCAGAAACATCTGGAAAGAAAATGGAGTAAATTATTAACACTATTTGCTCAGATATGTTTCAAAAGTTTCTGATTTCTGTCAATCAGAAATAAAGGTTTTTTCAGTGTTTCTGACTTCTTATGAAGATGAGGCAGCCAAGGTTTCTATGCACTGTGGTACAGAGGGTTTCTTATAGTTTCTTATAAACACACTGAGAAGTGCCTTCAATAGTGCTTTAAGAAATCATTCTGAGAGTGGATACTTGGAAAACAATGGCTAATGTTGATCTAGAAGTCTGATTACAAGATATTGAGTTTATAGAAGTATTGAGCTGCAATGGGCCTCAACAAAGCCAGTAACTTTCTATTGACAAAACAGTAAGATCCTACACTGGTAATTGTTAGAAATCAGGAAATATATATAAAAAACAACTCCTACAAGGTTAAGTTCACTGCATAACATCTCTGTAAGTTCTGGCATATGTATATGCAAGATTACCTAGAAAGTAAAGAAGCTGTTAGCTTCAGATCTTGAAAAGTGCTGACATTATTAGTGATACTGATATAATTCAGATCCAGGCAAAAAAATTATAATTTCCGTACAAATTTTAAAATAATACAAAAGATTATTTTAATTGATAGAATATTCTGTTTGTTGTGAATTTGCATATCTGTTTTTTCCTACAGCTTATTAGATTTTATTCTTCCTCAGAATGAAAGAAAAAGTTCCTTTTTAAGAGGCTAGTCTTTTGTTACCAAAAATAGTTCAAACCAATAAAAAACCTCTTACAAAATTAAAGGGAAGATAGATAATTTCATGATCAGTAGCTAAAACTTTCTGCTAGCCCAGCCAACGTTGCTTAGATAAGGACTGCTTATGTTCATGCTCTCATTAAAGTCACTAGCAATTAGCAGTTAAAGTTGATTAGTCCCTCCCAGCAATTGCAAGTCATCCGTCCCTCTGAGCAGCAAATCTGCCTGGCAGAGGTATGCAGCCACACGAAACAGCCAGAGCTCTTGTATTGCTGAGGGAGGCCGAGAATTAACTAGCGAGTGTTGCCTGGGTGAGAGACATGCCTTGAACATCCTCTCTTCTGCCGTAGGAAGTATGACAGAAATGTAAAGCAAGCAGTGGAGTGCTGTCACACAGGCAGACCAAGTCCATTCACAGCTGAGACAGAATATTGAGCTTGCAAGAATTTGCTCATAACTCCTTTGAATCATGAAATACCTTTTTTTTTTTCTATTCATGAGCATTACACAATAATAAATGTACTGTAAAAGGATTCACTGTCCTCTGGAACATCTGATGGCCACTTTTGTAGTTAATAATAAGACCTAGTTTTAGTCAGAGCTTTTCATGATAACTGTAAATCCTTCACAAATGAGGCCTCATTATCTTCATTTTATAAATAGCGAAATGGATGTACAAAAATGACTTGCTCAAGTCATCACTGTCAAAGCTGGGAAGGGATATAAAATAGAAAAATTTCCCCTTTTGCTTTATTCAGAAGAATGGCTACATAACATGTGCAATATGTGCACCTGAGGGCTGAGCCAGCAAAACAATAGTTAGTGGATTTTGCCTTAAATTTAATGGGAAGAATAGGCTTTCCCCCTGCTCGTTTTATGCTTGTTTGGAAGTGGGTATTTAACAGCAGTAGGGAATGAAGGTTCTGTTGAAGAAATAATAGCAGGCTGATGGTAGGCACAGTATGGTCCTTCTCTGGTCTGCATTCAGCCCAGCAGGAGTGCCAGAACTGCAGTGTTCGCTCACTCGTAACTGTGTTAAAGTATCAGTTAAACCCTTTATAATCTTTTTTTTTATATTACTATTTTCAATTGGTTTTCAATGCATGGGGCTGTCAGCTGCATGCAAAATTTTCAGAAAATAGCCTTTCCATCTCTGTCTCTCATACACTGAATATTGAAATTTTGTAAAAGGCAGGGTACAATATCTTTCCAACTTGAAAAACAAGAGTTCTTTTTCATTGCATTTATGCACCATCATTATAGCACTCAAATGATGTTCAGCAAACCAAAAGTAGGTTGCAAAGCAATGTTTCAATTCTGGAACCTGAAGTTCTTGTGTATTGTATTTTTGCTCTCTGTTATCTCCACTTTTCGTTATAAGCTGTCACTACTTTAAGACAATTTTAATTAAACCCAAAAGCATGTGCAAAACTAAAATACTTGATAAAGAACAGAGGGCTCTGCCATTTGTAGGCTCAGTCCCCAAGATATTGCAAGAGTCCTTGCAAATACTGATTACTTCACAGCTGTCAGTACTCAATGTTTATTTATTAATAATGAGAATGTTTTTGGTTGTGTGTCTCTATAGTATTCTGCAAGCTGTCATGTTTCCAGTCTAATATGCCAATCCATGTTTTCATAGTTTATAAACCTTGTCATTTATGTATAAGGAGAAAATAGGAATAACCCTTATCATGGCATTTGCTTTACTTTCATCTCCATTCACCGTTATTCCAAAATATCCAAGAAGACATAGCCATGGCTGTGTCTGCCACTTTCTTATTTAAGAAAGTTACCTCCTCCTTCTCAGTTTCTGGTCCCTCTCAACCTTTCACACTGAGTTTTAAGAAATATTTCACTTGTGCCTGAGTGTCTTGAGTTTCCTCTTAGAAACTTTAAGATTCTGGCACTTGTAATTTAAAAGTATACCCATTAATTCAAATGGTAGAAATAGTGAAACAACAGCATAACGAAATAACAGCTCTCCCACTAACGTCAGCAGAAAATGTTTTTGAAGTATTTATTCAAAAAAGAAAAATCTGACTGAGAACGAGGGACATACAGGCATTAGTGTGTGACATATCAAACATTTTAAATTCTTTAATTGACTAATTAATCAATGTGTCAATTTTTTCCCTCTGATAAATATTGTGGGCGACAAGTAACTGGAAGTTACAGCACTCCAAACCAAGGAAGAAAGCACTTATCCTAGAGAGTATGTATAGGGTGCATAAAGTGTTATGGGATATTTAAAGTGTAAAGCCTTTCAGATACACAGAAGATGTAACGTTTTCTTGGAACTGAGCGCTCACTGAATCACACAATTAATTTTGATAACGGAATAGAGAGTCTGTAAAATTCTACAGGGAATTAACCAATATGAAGCATTTCCAAGAGACAATGTTCTCCTGCTGATTTATATACTCAGTCTTTGGAGAATTATTAGGTCTAATAGTATCAGTCAGTATTGCTTTACTTCTAATAAATAAAATTGCTGATTGCAGCACAGAAGTGTTAGAAACTGTGAACTATAATCACTAGATTGACTACTACTAGTGGTGGCTGTCAGCCAGTCAAAACACATATGTTGGGTTACTATTTAATACAATAACCTAAGGCAGAACTCCAGCAGAAATCATAATGCATGTTGCCTAAATAAAGAATATCAAAGTGTATCATTGTGGAGAAAATGACTCAATGTTAGGACAATAAACGTACTCTTACCATTAATATTACTTAACTTTTGAGTGCTTCACTTTGCAGGATTAACATTACAGTAGAACCATTTTCAAGACCAAATTTCCTGCTGAGGTCTGAATGCAAATTGCCATACCCAATGAGAGCAGTGAGCCTCTAATCCACGACTGTGCTCCAGGATCTGCAAGATCCACCTGAATGGCAGGGCTGTGCTCCAACACAGACAGCTACTGAGCAACGCACACCTTCCCCAATCCAGTACTCCAATATCATGGCAAATGCCATGACACATTACTGTTGACACCTCTTCTAACTTTTGACTAATGTCTTTAGCCACTAAACTTGCTATCCTTACAAATTGAACATCCTGCCTTATTACAGTTCTGCTAAGCTCTGTACTTATTGCTTTTGTACAGCCTTACTTCACCAGTCCTGTTTTTCCCTGTGACTGAGACCACCTAATCACTGTGATTCCAAAACCCTGTTGTTTTCTTTATAAGTTTCTCTGCATAAATTTCAAAATTACAGGTCAATCCTTTGATGATTTCACATGCCATTTGAGAGATCTGAACTAAACAGCATCTCTCTGGACAGCACAGAGGGCCTAAAGTCTCTTTCCCACTTTCTCTTTGTGGCAGGTTTGCAGGTGAGTAGTTCAGAAGTGTACTTTCACGAGTGGGGACGTCAAAGACGAATTCATCAAATAAGTCCTAATGCAATTTCAGTGTTACATACTATTGGTTAGTGAATATTTTAAATGGACTTTGTTTCAAACAATACCCTATTAAACCTGCTGGGAAGCTATGTCCATTTAGTGAAACTGATAATGAAATTAGAGGATACAGGGAAAAAATCCTCACATTTGAGGAAGTTTCTTTAGTATTCTAAAATAATACATTTTAGTAGTTATTGTACAATGCAAATTATCTTTGGAAATTTATATATAGAGAGGAAAGAAAGACATTACTCAAATTTTCTTTCAGTTAATGAACCATTAAGTCCCATTCTTCAAAAAATGTTATGAAGCCCCCCTCTAATGGAGCTTAAGTCCCTTTGTCCATCTTTCACTTCCCCATTTCCCTGTTTTAGAAGTTGTAGCTGCAGTCTGCAGTTCTTTGAGTACTACATGCTGACGCTGCTTGTGGACCCTGTCACTCTGACCTTGTAATGCTCAGTCTTTTTTTAAAATATCCAGTAATTCTGAGGATTGCAAGTGAGAAAAAGGAACTGGCTGCTTTGTGTCACTCATAATTGGTAACTGGACTGACAAAAAATCTGTGTGTAAGTTTATTTTATAAGTTGTAACAACTACAAGTTAGTTACTAACCAGTTACTATGGGTTAGTGTGAGAAAACCTGCATGCTGATACTGGAATGAAGAGGAACCTCTATAATGGAAATTGTTAGGGACTGTAAATTATTAGCTTCTCTTCTAATATCTAATAATTCTCAACTCTACATTTTATGAAGTTATCTGAAACACCTAATGTGTGTTAAGTATTTTAGGTGAAATGTCTAGCATGTTAGACATTTAACTGACTTTGTGCTACATGGCAAACACAGAGGCACCTATAAATATTAGACTTGAAAAATCTTGTTATGAGGGGTAGAGAAAATATACAGGTAGCTCAAAGCCTGTAAAAAGTGCAATAGTATTATAAAATATAAAAGCAAAAAGCAAAAGTACACATAAACAGAATATGTTTGTCAAATACAGATGCTTTTTCTTGTGAGAATACCATATCTGACTCCCTAGCAGTGAGCTATGCTCTCAGAATGAAGCAGTGTGGCAATGCTACTGGAACCACAGCCTCAGAAGACATCCAGAACACAAGTAATACAAAAATTAAGAAATAATTGCAATAAGAAAGTGTATACTTATGATTGGATTGTAGGAAATGATTAGGGGTTGCCACAACCAGATGAACAGTCACTTTCTGAAAATAAGTATGTTTCAGTAGCAAATTGGTCACCCTGAAATTTGTAATGCTCATTTCCTAGCTCTTTTCTTAGAAAAACTGATTCATAGTGATTTCCTGTAATGACTGAAAGATCCCTAAAGAAAAGTATGCTGTTTTAACCTTAAACCATAAATTTCTTATATGGCAGATACCATTTTATCGACTATGGCTCTTGTTTGTTTTTACTGTGGCATCTGTGTTCCTTTAAAACAATAGCAATCTTGTTCAATGCGAATGGTGACTGTGAAACACATTGTTAACATTTCCTTTTCCAGTAGAATAGTTTTGCTTTTGAGCATTTCTACTTTCTCTCTGAGACCAGTGACATGATTTTCAGCTGGTGGAAATCAGCAGAATTCTGTGGCCTTCCTCCAGAGCTGTAAATCAAAGCTATCCAGACAAGTATTAAAACTTGTTCATTCTGCAGTTCAACATCTACAGGGGTTATTACATCACTAGTAAACAAGATTTCTGCTTCAAGGTATTTTCGAAATACTTCTGCAAAGGAACAATGAAAAGAACCATGAACTTATAAGACATGAAAATACTTAGGGCTTCCTTCTAAGAATTCATACTCTGCATTGAAACATGCTTTTTAACTGTTTCAATCAAGTGCTTCTTATGTGCACTTCTGCAAGAATCTCTGCAGAATAACGACGTTGTCTTGTATATGTCAGATGTCAGTGTGGATGGAAGCAACTACTGCACTGAAGTTCATGAGTAGCAGAGGGTGATCGATTTCAATTGGCAGAAGTACTTTTGGTGTCCTGTAGTGTGTCACTTCTTGTTGACCTACTCTGTTGCTTTCTGGAGTAAAATCCAATAAATGGTGCCAGTCAGTGCCTCCTGTTATACTTAAATAATGCCATGCATACTGTAGAATGGTAAAACAGAAAAAAAAAAATCCGAGCTTCATTGGATTTCAAACTGGTGTTACATCAGTGTATCTCCATGAGATGGAAGAGAAGAGGACCTTGTTGTTAAGCACTGAGATATGATTCAGAAAATGTGGGTGAAATTTTCAGTCTGGCAGATTTTTTTGTGACCTTGAGAAAGACACGCAATCCTAACGTATCTTCACTTCTTCAACTTATTACAGAAATAATACTGTAATGTGTTAAAAAAAGCTTATGTAGGGATAAACTCACTGTCTTTTCAAGAGCTTCTGTACAATAACTAAGGAATGTACTGTTGTATTTCATTAGGATAAGACCTCCTTCTCTGAGCTCCTCTGAAATATCTTTGCTTTTGGTGGCTTCAGTTTAGACTGAACATGTAGAAACTGAATGTGCAGAATGATGTGCAGTAGAAATGGGAAGACTGGAAAAACGTTGCAACCCAAGGAAAGTGTAAAAAGAGGATGGACTTTGCTGTATTGTATGCTGAAAACTTAGTTATATTTGACCGTTCTGATGGAATTTTTAAGCATCTAGGGTTCCCAATGGCTTGCCAGCCCCAAACCACTATTAGAATCAAAACAAAGTCCCACATTTTAAGGGAAGTGTAGAAAATGAGGTAAAAATGGATACCTCCACTTTGGAGAAAGAGGGAACCCATGAGACACTAATCCCAAGGCCACGTAGGACAGAAGATTTTATATCCACATTGCTCAAAGCCATCTCTCTTCTAAAGAAGACAGTAGCATCCCCATCCCACAACACTTGGAGATTGCCTTGGCTGAGTATGTAATCCACAGCCCTTTGAGCTTGCTCATGCCCCATATACTTCTCTAATACATCTGTTCCCTGTGCAACATGTAGTGTCATGATCTTTATAAAAAAAAGGCCTCAGCCCTACATATCTTTGGAGTCTCTGTTCATCTCTTTCCAAAGCCTGATGTTGCCTATTGTTGTTGTGAACATAAAGATCACTGCTGCTGCGGGTGTATCTGTCATCTCTTCAGGTGTTAACCATGGAGAAGCCAGAAAATAGTGGATGCAGTTTTCGACCCAACCGTGAGTCTATCATTCTCTGCAGAATTGCACCTTTTTTCCTGTTGCAAACACCTTGTGGGATGACTAAGGTGAGATTCAGGGCCTGTGAGTCCAATGCTCACCAGTGGGCCAACATATTCTGTATACATAGGATAAACAGAAGTTTTGGGTGCACCTGTGAAGCTCTGCAGGGAGCCAGTGGCTACCAGGCAGCAGCAGAGCGGCAGTATCACTTTGCAGTCCTTGGTGCATAACTATGGGCAAAAGCAGACAAGCAGATGACTTCATAGAATCTCAGAATGGTTTGGGTTGGAAGGGACCTTAAAGATCATCTAGTTCCAACCTCCCCTGCCATGGGCAAGGACACCTTCCAGTAGACCAGTTTGCTCAAAGCCTCGTCCAACCTGGCCTTGAACACTTCCAGGGAGGGGGCATCCACAACTCCTCTGGGCAACTTGTTCCACTGTCTCACCACCCTCACAGTCAAGAATTTCTTCCTAATGTTTAATCTAAATCTACCCTCTTTCAGTTTAAAACCATTACCCCTTGTCCTATCACTATGTGCCCTTGTAAAAAGTCCCTCTTCAGCTTTCCTGGAGGCCCCCTTCAGGTACTTGAAGGCTGCTAGAAAGTCTTCCTGGAGCCTTCTCTTCTCCAGGCTGAACAGCCCCAACTCTCTCAGCCTGTCTTCATAGGAGAGGTGTTCCAGCCCTCTGATCATCTTCATGGCCCTCCTCTGGACTCGCTCCAACAGCTCCATGACATTCTTATGTTGGGGGCCGCAGAGCTGGACGCAATACTCCAGGTGAGGTCTCACGAGAGCGGAGTAGAGGGGCAGAATCACCTCCCTCAACCTGCTGGCCACGCTGCTCTTGATGCAGCCCAGGATATGGTTGGCTTTCTGGGCTGCAAGTGCACATTGCCAGCTCATTTGAGCTTCTCATCCACCATCACCCCCAAGTCCTTTTCCTCAGGGCTGCTCTCAATACATTCTCCGCCCAGACTGTATTTGTGTTTGGGATTGCCCCACCCATGTGCAGGACCTTGCACTTGGCCTTGTTGAACTTCATGCAGTTTGCATGGGCCCACTTATCAAGCCTGTCAAGGTCCCTCTGGATGGCATCCCTTCCCTCCAGCGTGTTGGCTGCACCACACAGCTTGGTGTCATGGGCAAACTTGCCAATGGAGCACTTAACCCCACTGTCCATGCCACCAACAAAGACATTAAACAGCACCAGTCCTAATACCGCCCCCTGAGGAACGCTACTCATCACCGGTCTCCACTTGGACATCGAGCCGTTGACTGCAACTCTTTGAGTGTGACCATCCAGCCAGTTCCTTATCGACTGAGTGGTCCATCCATCAAGTCCATGTCTCCCCTGTTTAGAGACAAGGATATCATGCAGGACAGTATCAAATGCTTTGCAGAAATCCAGGTAGATGACATCAGTTGCTCTTCTTGGAGTACAAGCAAGTACTTCTTGGAGTACAAGCAAGATTCGGGCCACAGATAACCCAGAAATCAGAAAATCTTACTTTGTGATCAGCAGAAAATGTTTATTCAAGGGACATGTTAGGAACAAATCAACTTTTCCAGTACCACCAAGAAATGTTGATTAATGACTGTATTTTCTACAGCTCATAGGACATTTTCTGTGTAACAAATGTGGACCTTTATGAGATGTTTCACTGTTATGAGAAGATTAAGAAGCAGAAAAATGCCAAAGATGCATTTTTTATCTTAGATTCACTTCAGTGCAGAGTATAACTTTATCTAAACATGTGGTCTCTGTCTAAATATATTGATCTTTCTCTCAAAATGACATTTAAAATTATCTTATTTGAATGAGATAGTCTTACCAGATATCTTTTTTATTCAGTCAATCCTTTTTGCAAAGTGAAAAAACATGAATTTTCCTCTGGTGTCTTTGTCTCAAGACTAGCTTTTAAATAGGAGAATATAAATTTGTTTTCTTTTGCAAAAACACCTCACCAGAGTGATGAATGAGAAACTCCAGTGTATCAGTCTTAAACAATTTAAGTGTGACTATAAATACTTTCTCAAATGCATATGAAATATTATTAGATGTCCACGGTTTTTTTGAGATGATAAAGATATGGGGGAAAGGTGGGAGGAGAAAGTGGATTATTCCTGGGATCTCTAGGGTACTTCTGTGGAAATATCTGAAATTTGAGCTTTTCTGTGTTTGACTGTTTATTTAAATTATTTCTGTTCCTTGATTAGATGGGTGTGATTGCATTCTGTTGGGTATTTTCACATTGACAAGTAGTGACTCTTAGGAGAATTTCAGCTGATGTCTCCTGATAGAAAATCTGGCAGGATGGAAAGATGAAAAGCCTTAAAGTTGTAAACATTCCTTTCAGATAGAAAGAGCTGTCTATTGTTGTGCAAGATGAGGGAAATTCAGAATAATTTTAATTCAGAATAAATTTAAATGATACATTTATCTTTTACTTTATATAGTCCTTATTAATTTTCTTAGAAAAAATGCATCACATCAAGTTTTATCAATAAGTTGTAAAGAATACAGGTTAGGTTTTTACACAGGAAAACATTTAACAATACACAAATTCCCCCAAATGGCTGCCATTCTTTACAGTTGAGGTGGGAGTCTTTTCTTTGATTTTAATGAAGATGTAATCAGTTTCCCAATGGAGACCTTGGAAGCATCTGTCTTTATATCCGTGCCCAGGAAGATTTCCCCAGACTTACTAGCTTGCACTGGTCTCTGTTTCTCTGAGACCTAGCTCCACAGCATATAATTTCATGCCATTGTTTCAGGAAATTTTGTGCTGCAACTGCTTCCAAAGGCTGCGGTGCTGTTTAAGATTTCGCCCATTTTTTGCTATCTCTTTAATGTAATAAGCTATGGGGTTCTTTCTTTGACGTCATGTAGTCTCATGCAAGTCATGGACCCCGTTCCTGTAACAGAAGCACTCTGCTTTCTTTGCCATCTGCCCTTTAAATTTGAACTAAGACTATCTCTTTTCCATTCTGTTAAAACAAATAGAAAACTCTTGCCATGAGTAACAATGGGGACAATGAATGATATGGCATAATACACATTGTTGGATTTTTTTCCCAGTTGTGATCAGGAAATATGACAATTATAACAAGAAAAAACAGCACGGAAGCAAAATGAAGAAAAGTCTATAAAAGAATACTTCAGTGTAAGATTTTATTTTATGGTTTGTATTGGAGCACCAAGTATATAAAACCTGAAGCAACTTACCTTCTGATTTCTTCTTTAGGACAGAACTCCTATTTGAGACTTAGCAAAAACTCATACTTTCCATTTTTCGCCACGAGTTCTGTATCTGTGATCACTGCTGCAGGAAAGGATACAATTAACTGCAACACAGATCTTTCCCCTTGCTTATTATGGTTAAATCTTAGATTCACCCTTTGAACCTTAAATGAATTGAGGTTAAATGTTTCTTTCTGAAGAAAGAATTTTTTGTGTTAGAGAACAGGTGGCGTGTTAATAATACGTTTCTTTGGAATAGCACTGCATATTGTATCTCTTCCCAAATGTTTGTGTCATTTTGTTCAGGGGCAAATATGAAACATAAGTACAATTTATTACCTAGGCGTTTTGCACAAGAAGATGTTTTGAACAAGGACAGTAAATGGACTGAGAGAAATTGTTCATGGACTGCTCATCGTGCAGCTATTGTCAGGTAACAGACAAAGGTGGATGTTTTCAGCATCATAAACTCATCATAAATCAAAATTGAAAGCTAAATCAGTCAATCAGTTAAAACTCATGTAATTTTTACACTCCCTAAAATGAATGTATTGGTGCCTAATTCCTTCCAGGTATGTATGGTCTTGCATAACTGTAAACGTCAGGGAGAGTCAAACTTCTCAATGCTTTTTGAGCCAGATTCTTTATTTCTCAGCTGAAATTGAGCAAGACAAAATGCAAGTTCCTATTTCTGGAAAATAAAAACTAGATTTTTTTTATGTCAGGAGCTCAGCTGTATCTAAGTAGAAATACAACAAAGAAGTACTAACGGATTGCAAGATGATTTGGGGCTATGATAGTAACAATACCCTCACAAGGTCTCACCTCTGTGTATATTTTTGTTCAAGAAAGATCTTAGAATTGCATAGGAGTAGAAAAAGATTGCTAAGCTGATAGGAAGAGTGAAATGTTTTCTATATGGAGACTAAAAAAATCTTAAATTCTTTCCTTTATCAAATGAAGGTTGAAAAGAAATATGACCATTGCATAAAACCAAAATGAAAAAAAAAAAAAAACAATGGGAAGAGAAGAAAATCTTTGCACTAAGAGCCAGGATTAGCACAAAAGGAAAATGGCAACAAATTAAACACGAAAAAATTTCTCCAGAAAGTAGAAAAAGGAAACCAAAATAACTCATTTTCTGAGCACACCAAAACCAGAAGTCATTGGCCCCAAAATTGTCATTGTTTTGTGAAAGAAACAATGCCTGCTGTCTCTGTGAGTCAGGTGCTGGACTCAGTGACTCAAGAGGGTCATTCTTCTTTCCAGCCTTACCAAATTGCTAAAAGACATTAGCTTTTGGGGTTTCTTTTTATTTTTTTCATTTTCTTTTTTTTTTCCCCATCCTATGTCTTTCAATGTCTATCTGTCTGAACACAATAGTAACTCTCGATTCTAGTGAACTAGGATAAAGCTTAATCATAGAGTTTATATATTTATTTACTTACAACCAGATTAATCCTAGCATGTGAGGAGGACAGATGTTAACAAGGTAAAATTTGCAACCATGTACATACACGTGCATATGCACACACATACAAAAACATTTCTGCAGAGTTGCACAATTTGATATTAAATTATTCTTCAGTTGATTTTCATTATCTATAAGCTATTTAAATATATATCATTGAGCAGTAAGCTCATGGAAGCAGCTGTCCCCAGAGGTGTCTAAAATGAGGCAGACACTGTTATTAAATCACAGATAGGTCTCCTAATTTTCTTGTTTCAAAATCAAAAATATTTATTGGTAAAACCAGTTGAGGGCTCTGAATAATAACTGCAAATGTACTTGTCAGTCATATACAAAGAAAGAAAATGCATAATTAAATCTATCATACAGAAATGAATCCACTAAAATTTTCTTAGCTATCAAAAATTAATTCATGTTTCACTGTAGAAACCTTTACTTTCAAATACAAAAACTCCAGCACCCCCGTTAGAAATTTCCCATCCAGAAAAAGCACGCACAAGTCTTTGTGTATTAACACTCTCTAATTTACAGTTCCATTTTGAAAAACAGCAGAAGCAACTGGACCGTGGAATAAATTATCAAGGGAAGTGGTCATGGCAACATCACTTCAGAGAGTGAAGCCTGTGACATTAGCAAGGATGGCTTAATGAACCGCTGTGCCAAATGTAGGTCGAGTTGTATTGTACAGATAGTTGGATTACCTGACCCTGAAACCAGAGACTTCAGTTTCTACCACCATCAGTCTGCACCTTTCCTTTTCCGCAGCCTTCCTGTCTCATTCTCAGGCTTTTTCCAGACAGAGGGGGCTGCCAGTGGTGGGGTATGGTTATGTCTCTCATGCAGCCCCCCAAGGGGTACCCAGCAGCTGGGTTGCCTGACTGCCTCCACTGCCTTCCATGCCCCTGGAGAATCCTTGTTTCTTGTTTTGCCTCAACGAGAAACCCACACATGAACCTCATGAGCACACCAGCCTGACAGCCTTCATCTGTCTGTGCCGTAAAGTAGATGAAGCAGGTGGCATAAGACAGCTCTTCTCCTGAACAAAAAAAAAAGGAAAGGAAAATCCTTGACCTATGCTGTCCCAGGACTTGGTCCAGGCATTTCTCAGGCTACTTCTGGTTGCCAAAGGCCAGAGCTGTACCAGGGAGCATGTCAACAATTAAATAGTATAGATGATGTCATAAAAATGCCTGTGCCTACACCATAGCTCATTTCATTAGTGTAGATCTAGCTACACGAGGAATTAGCCCGGCAGGCAGATGTGCTCTTCTGGTTTTGACGCCATCACCTCACAGCTTTTGTTTCTCTTTCTGGTTTTGTATTGTTGTCCCCAATGCCAAATTGAGAAAGGTGGTGTTTGCAGCTGTCAATGTGCAGAAAGAGCGCCATCTCAGTGCCTGGATGCACCACATGACATAACATGGATGAATATATTCATTGTGAATCTAATTATTCCCTTGGTCCCCTTTCTAAAACCTTGTCTATCAGCGTATCTTTCTTTAGACCAGGATGCTCCTCAAAGGAGAAATCTCTATAAGTGTTTGATTTTTTTCTTTCCCTAAACGTCCATTACTGACTAGAGATGGAGACAAGATAGAGGCTGGGTTAAATTTTGGGTCCTGAGCCAGTACTGCAGTTTTGTTCCATGGTCTACCCTTACCACAGGATCTTACTATAGGATTCAAGTAGAGTTTAGTTGCTTCATATTTCTTTAAATGGATGAAAGTTTTTTATAGGAATTACAGCATTACTGAAGCTGCAAAAGAGTAATTTTAGTGAATTATCATTTTAAAAAGAAAGTCTTTGCATGACATTTGCAATAACTTATTTTGTAGCTGAAGACTATAATTACTGCACCTCTTGTAGACCCTTAACAAAAAAATAAAATAACAAAAAAACTTCATGTCCTCAAGAACATGAAAGTGAAACTCACAGTTCACTGAAATGAAAGACTGCCTTGACTATTTTCCTTCCAGACTGTCTTCTTGTTTTAGTAGCTCCACCCACAAGTTCTAGCTATGAAATATGAAACATGAAAGGCCAGAGAGACTGAAACTTTCAATAAAAAAAGCCATATTCATCACAATAACAGAAAAGATTAATTCCACATCAAAGCGGAAAATTAAATCTATGCCTCCATATGTTGTAATAGATACCGGCCCAAATGAGGTACTACGTAAGAAGGACTGTCTGGACTCAGACTACATGTATCCGTGTGAGTGGATGCCTGATGCATTTATTACAAATATAAACAAATCAAACTTCTACACTCTTTAGTTACCTGAAATGCAGTCATGGCTGTGGAATGCAATTTACCTCCCAAATAGCCACAGAGTAGTATTCTGATGACTAAAGAACAACTAGAAAGAAAATAATTTTACTTTATTTTTCCTTTGTAATCAGTAACATCTTACTTTACTTCCCATTTCATGACCCTTTATTAGCTTAGTGACTGGAACAGATTGCCCAGAGAGGCAAGAAGTGACTGATGGTTGGACCTGATGATCTTTTAGGTCTTTTCCAACCTTAACAAATCTATATGTTTCTATATGTTTCTATAAGTGTGGCCAGCACGTCGAGGGAAGTGATTCCGCCCCTCTACTCTGCTCTTGTGAGACCCCACCTGGAGTACTGTATCCAGCTCTGGAGTCCTCAGCAGGAAAGTCCCTGTTGGACTGGGTCCACAGAGGGACCCAAAAAAGAACAGAGGGTTAGAACACCTCTCCTATGAGGAAAGCCTGAGGGAGTTGGGTTTGTTCAGCCTGGAGAAGAGAAGGCTCCGAGGAGACCTTATTGCAGCCTTTCAATATATGAAGGGGGCTTTTATAAGAAAGACGAAGAAAGACTTTTTACCAGGGCCTGTAGCGACAGGACGAGGGGCAATGGTTTTAAGCTAAAAGAGGGTAGATTTAGACTAGATATAAGGAAGACATTTTTTTACAGTGAGGGTGGTGAGACACTGGAACAGGTTGCCCAGAGAAGTTGTGGATGCCCAAACCCTGGAAGGGTTCAAGGTCAGGCTGGACAGGGCTTTGAGCAACCTGATCTAGTTGAAGATGACTAGATGATCTTTAAAGCTCCCTTCCAATCAAATCCATTCTATAGTTGTGTTTATGTCTATCCATTGATTTATCTATGCAAAACAGATCAAAACTTAATAACATAGTCACTTGTCCTATAGTTTGCTGGTGCCTCTAGAGCGAAAAAAGGCAGACAGAAAAAATGTAAAAGAGCATAGCTCAACTACAGTTGCTTCTGGCACATAAATATTTTATTGAAGTAAGGCATTTGTGTAGGTCACCATTTTTCAGTCTAAAGCATTTTCTTTATCTTTGCTCTCATTCACTGGAGAGAATTAAATGGGAAACTCCGACATCCCAGTGCAAGCATAATATAAATTTGTCTCTATTTTGAATGTGTATGAACTAACATGTCCATATTCTTGTCTTTAACAAAGCTGTACTAGTGCAGATTGAATAATGACAGTATTCTTCACTTTCTTGTTTTCTTTTAATAGTGTTTCCTTATCATATTGAATTCTACAGATTTGAATTTTTCAAAAGAATAAAAGAGGAATATGATTCTCTGCATGCCTGTATCTCCTGTATTCATTTATACTATCATTGCAAACTGGTTGTAAAGCATTACTGAGAGTGGCTAACAGAATTTTATACTCACACATTTTACTGTAAATGAAAACAGAAGGAGAAGAGCAGTGTAAATCAAACGATTTATGAGGGGTGGCTGCATGGTGAGAGCCATGTGCTGATAAACACCTGTCAGCAAACAGGTGACTCCAGGACAACCTCTTTCTTGAAAGCATCTCATGTTCTTTTGGAAGTGATTTTAGGAAGTTTGAGATGGTTTTGAATCCTGGCCACAACGCTTAGAAAGATGCCTTCCAGCCTCCCAGGTGTTCAAGGGAACTCAGGGAAAGATACGCTCAGTCACTCCTGCTAGGATCTGAATTTGTGGTTTGGAACAATTTTGCAACCTTGTACTCATACATTATCATTTCATAGTTTGTTTAAAAAACTCTGCTAATTAGAGCAAAGCCATCTTCACCTTGTCCTTGAAGTAATCAATATCTTCTGATACTAATATACTGATCCTCTAGGACTATGGCTTCCTTTCACAACAAGGGAACTTGTGCAAAGCAAAGAGCAAACTGACCTCACCTACATTCTTCTCATCACAAGAAGTGGTTCTGCATCCTGTAATAATTGAATAGTATGTCTCTAACCATTGTGCAGCTAACAGCAATATTATTAGTGGGAAATCTCTCTTAGTGCTGACAAGTTATCTGTTTCTGTTTGTGTGATTTCAATGGAATATATCTTATTAAAAAAAAGTACGCAAATAGACTTAACAGGAAGTTTCTCTTGCTTTTTCCTATTTATTACTAAAGAACACGTACTTTATAATTTAAAAAATGTTTCTAATACTGAAGTAAAAAAACGTTGCTTTAAAGAGTTTTTAAAAGGGTTTACATAGAAACTTATGTGTCCATGATGTATTGAAAAATATAAAATTTTAAAGTGTTCTTGTAGTACAAATCAGCAACAGATTTGCTTTTCATGCTTATACAATAGACTTGTTTGTCACAGGTGGTGTAAAGCAGTAAAGCCTGTACTTAAGGATGCCTACTAGTTTCCATTAAAAGACTCAGTCTGTAATTACTTTAAATCTTGTCGAACTTAATGTACTACTCAGACTGGAATTTTCCATGCTATGCCTACTAAAGAGAATTTGCTGAGGAAGTATCAGCTAAAATACTTTAGCCTTTGCCCAGGAAGAGATCAGGGAAAATATTTTGATTCCTTATATTAACAACACTCTTAAAGCAGAGATTTTTTTCTTTTGAAAGATGTCATGCTTTCTTATTTTATTACATATAATAAAATAACCATAATTTATTCTTTTTCTTAATGTTCTCCTAAACTTGGTCAACTGATAAACCGTTAACAAATTACAATACGCAGATGGCAATTTATGTTCTGCTCTGCCTGCTGTGACCCATCCACTCTCAGACTATTTGTGTGTACTAGCTTGGACTGGGAATATAATACATCTAGGCTGTTCACACAGTAATTGCCAGCAACAGGGGGAATGCAAGAAATGTCTGATTCCACAAAGCTTGCGGGAAAGCAGGGTTGCTTTGCTTCACAGATGCCAGGGCTGACCACTGTTGGCAACCTAAATGTATTCGTTTGCTCCAGGGAAGTGAGAGGAGTTGTTGAGAGCTGGAGCTAGTGAGTTACGACAGTCCTGTCAAGTCACTAAGTGGGAAAGGAAGAGATAATTGCTGGTGAACATGTGTAAGGATAAGGATGGCCAAGTTCCCTGAAGGGACAGCACTTGGTGCCCTTCCCTTTTGTTAAGTGTCCGATGCCACCTCCTCCTCCACCTCCTCCTCCTCCTTCCTCCAGGAGACGTGCTATGTGCATTTCTTCCTGGAAGGCTGTACTAACTAAACTGGCACTTACATTTACAAAGCGTGAGAAATGGTGATCCAGGGAGAGAAAGAGGAAGTGGTTACAGGTGGCTGGAGTCAGAAGAGCATATGAAAATGTTCAAGATCTGACTAGGCTGTGATGTGCTGTCCTGAGAATTATCAACACTGTTTGTCCCAGAAGTGCTTTCGAGTGCCATGGATCAGCAGGGTGCTGAGATGAGAGCTGGCACCCTCAGGAGGGAAGGCTGTGCTGAATGCCAAGAGCTTAGACAGCCAGGGGAAAGGGAGAAGAATTGGATAGCTAGGCAATGGAAGAAGGATTTTTAAGGAGGACAGGATGCAGGAAAAGGTGCTGGGATGGTTTGCAGATTGAGGGAGAAAGAGCAGAAGGAAGAGCTAAGAAGAAGGAACATAAAGGAAAGGAGGCTGGAGTGACACAAGAGGGATGGGCTCAGGAAGGTAAGAGCCTGAAAAGGAGGTGGGTTCAGGTATGCCCATGGAGCGCAATAAAAAGAGAGAGCATTCACAGGAGCATGGTGGTCTCCTCCACCACTCCAAAAGGGGTGGAATGAAGATGGAGGCAAAAAGGAGAGTCTGAGAATAGAGACAGTTCCCGAAATGTTTTCCCCCTATGAGGACCACACTCACAGAATGTGAGTCAAACAAATTATTACAGAAGTATTTATTATACAATACAGTTACATGATCATGAGCATGATCACCCCTTTCCACAAGATCCTGATCTTATTAAGTATGAAGAACAAAAAGAAGTAAGGAACTAGTAGGACAGTCGTAGGTGAAGAATAACTATGGGTTTGTGGTCTGAGTATTTCTGTTGCATCCATTCAGAAGCTCAGTGAACAAGAAGGTAAAACCAAACCAAACCAAACCAAACCAAACCAAAGAATGATGCTCTAGAGGAGTGGAGGAGGTTGTTGCTTCTGCCACTGAGTGCCTTTGTGAGAGGCTGGACAGTTCATTTAAACCAGACTGCTAGTATGTGGTTTTGGACATCTCAAAGAACACACCTGAGCTCTGTTTTGCAGAAAAGAACAAGGAGCTCTGCTTTCAGCATATAAAGATGTAAAATGCATTCAAATGCTATGAAAGTACTAAGCATTCAGAAAAACTCACCTCTGTGTGTTTCAAATTAGCACCCTGAAGAATGGATAGTTTGGATAATTTTGGCCTTAATCTATTTACGATAATTCCCCATGTGTGAAATGGAGTTACCTCACAGAAGGACTGAGTAGATAATTTCATTAGCATCTTTAAAAAATGCACTGGATGCACTGGCAAGCATTTAGAAAAGTTCATGAGAGAATGAACAATTCTGTGTTCAGAATGGGTTCAGAAAGTAACAGATGGATCCATACACCTAGAATACTGAAAAAGAGACAAAATAATATCAAGCTGTGCTTTCAAGGAATACTCTTTATTCTTGCACTTCAGCAGACAGGGTTCTGTGGAAAAAAAGTATATATGTCTACCAATCAAAACTGTATCATGAGATATAGGAAGTCTAGTTAAAGTAGCCTGAGCCAATTTTGCAATTTCAATGTGGATTTCAGGAGCAAGAGGAAGTGTGTTATTATATAACACTAGAGATTTCAATCACTACTTAATTCTTTGGTGTGAATACAGCAAGTATGGTTCCAGAAAGTTTTTCCTTAGTAGATACTTTCATTAAAAGAAAATGCTTTCTCTTGGGCCTCCACTGAGGTGGAGGTAAAGCTCTCATTTAGGTTCAGAGATGGGAAGACTGAAGCTGTTTACTATGCTCCTAAATGTGCAGTGCACATCTGAGTTTTCTATCATTATTATGAGTATTTGATAAAAGTCAGACTTTGGAACTGTACTGTTGTGTATACATTTTCTGGTGCTTTTTAAATGAATAATATCATCTGCGTGTATCTTTGGCATGCTTTCCAATTTTTCTCTTTTAAAAAGCATTGCATTTTGTGACTCCATCTCAAATAATTATCATATCTTGAAATATATTCGTGCTTTGGCATGAGGAAAATAAGATAAACCTGAATCTGTTTTCTTATAATTTTTCTGACCATTAGACACACAACATTCTTCAATAAAGACTTGACAGCATTTATACGGTTTTTTAAAGTTCCAGTGAATGTAATAAATCTCTTGAGCTCAGCTTCTCTGCTTGGCAGTTTCACCATGATCCCTTGTTACGAATAAATTTATATTCTAATCCTTAAGGACAGCTTGTGTAAAGGAAAACACTCTTGAATCAAAATAGTGACATAGCTGTATCATGAAAACCTTTCTGAACATAATGATAACTGTCAGGCACATAGGGAATTCCTACTACTGTGCTTCTTTCAGTTTTAAATTATAGAAAGGCTCAGAATATATTGTCTGAAAGTCACCACACAGAATCAGCAGTGACCATCTACTCCATAAACAGGTCATCATTTCATAATAATTCAAACAGTAGTGCCAAGCTGACAGTTCGTGAAGAAAGAGTGACAATTTTCAATATAGGAAAGTAATTTTTTGCTTTCCATGCCCTAATTCGTTGTTAGTGTGAGTGAATGAGAGCTCAGAAAATGAAGATATGCTCATGTACCTTGCCTCAAGTGTCTGCTCAGTTTAGCCATGAGAGAGTTTAGGTAAGTTTACCACTGAGTACTGACTTGTCACTTATTACTTGTTCATAGAGATGATGTCAACTCAGCTCTGTGGTTTGAATAACTTTATGGATATAGTTACAGAGAGCACAGTATGTACCTGTACACATTTCTTTTATGTATTATGTTGACTTTTTAGGAGCATGTTACCCGCAAAAGTCCCAATGATTGCAGCTATATAAGAATTTTATATTGTGTGAATAGCTGTGGCATGTATCTTGGTTTCTCACAGCATAGTGTGACATAACAGAAAATAACGAATGGTTTCAAAAGAACTGAAGTGTCCTATGCACTAATGAAAATAGCAACAGAAGATACTTTGTACAAACATCAGTGTTCAACATTGACCTGATTATTGTCAGCTTAACATCACATTCTTCATTAGAATAATCAGAGTTCTGCCTTCTGTTTTTAAACGAACTGGTACACTTCAGTCGCAGACTCTGCAGTCAACAAATATGTTCTGCATAGTTCCTCATTTGGAGGGAATCTCTGTTTTCTACTTTGAGAACAGCTGTCTCACCAAAGGAATATTCATGGATATACCAGCAAGAATGAGATTGCTTATGGTCTTGTGGCACTGTTCCTCCTGTTTAGATAATAAAATATCAGTTGAAGCTCCAAGAACAAATAAGTCCAATAAATCACCACCTAAACTGGATATACAAAACAAAGGTAACTATTCTAAAATTACATATATTTACATTATAATACAATTTGTAATTCATACACACAACATAAAGTGAAGAAGATAAATGTGGCCAGATTCATTACAGCCCTGAACCAGTTAGTGTGATGCTAATTATTCTTCCATTTCAAATTAGTTCTACTTGGGGGTAAGTATGTGAAGGCTTCTTGGGCAATGTAGTATGGCAACAACACAGCATGAATATTAGAAGATATACTTTTTAACGGTACTATGCCAATTTGTACGAGGAGGTGGGTCTCCTACCTCATGTCCTAAATACTTTATAGCCTTATGTAAGCAACAAATAGTTGGAGAAGAAGAGTACTAATCTCTCTGAAGAATAGAGACTCGCATAATACTCTTATTTTCTTGTTGCTTAGTTGTCTTGCTTACAATAAGTTAAAAATATGAAAAAAAATCCTTAATACCTTATCTTAGAAATTAAATATACAATTACGCTATAGTAAAATTTCATATCACTAATAATCTTTCAGGAACAAGAGAGAGTGAAACTTCTATATTCTAACAAAACAAAAAATCACCCTGCCTTTGGAACTGAACGCTACAGTTGAAATATTGATGGGCAGCATGAGAAATGCCACCAGAAAAAGCAGTAACTGCCCTAACCACAATGCAAAGCATGGAAACAAAAGAGTAGGTAAAACATCTGAAAATGGGAGTAATCTAGTCAAGATACCTGTAGACATAGCAATGAGCAGATTTTATGAGTGATCATCTTTAGCCTAACTTTACTTTCACTGAAATCAGTAGCAAAATTTCAGCAAATTCCCTGGGAGCACTGCTAGAACAAGACAGAGAGTCTTTGAAAGTCATGCCCTGGAGATTTGAGAAGAATTCTTTGCAAACAATACTTTTCAACTGCTTAATGTCTTCTTATCCTTGTTATTTGAGTATCTCTAAAATGTGGAATGGAAACCTGCTTCTGACTCTGAAGCCGTAGTGTGTTTCCTGTCTGTATCCTCGTGCCACACTGGGTGCAGCTCAGCACTACACCAGCCTGCTTCTTGCTTTGCTTTCCAGGAAACTGCGACAGCACTGTGCAGACCAGAAGGGAGCTGCAGCAGTCCCTGGGGAGGATCTCATCACAGTGACTGATACCCTCAGCGCATTGTGCTCACCTGCCAGTCTGTTTAGATGCTGTTTAGGATGAGCCTCTGGCAAGTCAGACATACAAGTAGAGGCAGGACATATAGAAGAAAGTAAAAATGCATACATATCTCCATACGTACACACTCATATATACACTGTTCTGAGTACCTCAGGGAAAGTTTGCATTCTTCTAATTTTCATTGTTGGTTCCTATCTGTTTCTATTTTACTTAAAGCATATAAGTAATTTCTGCTTCTTCAGATGCTATGGTTCCCTCTTGCAAACCATTACAAATTTAGGCAAGTCAAACAAACACAGATGACTTTCCCTGTAATTATTATTTAAAAATGGTGAATTAGGAAAAGCTATTTAAATGTTACAGTCTTCCAGGGTTTATTATCTTGTCTTTGTAGGAGGACTTTTCTGTCCAATCTGTCTCTATCTGATCTAAATGCTTATATGAGCCCAGATCCAGTGTAGCTCTTAAGCACTTATTATCTTTCAAACAGAAAATTCATTCTACCCTTGCAATTTCAGTGTATTTACTTTTACATACAAAATGCACGTGTGTTTGCTTTTCATTCAAAATGAAGCTTGTACTCAAATACTCTGCTCGCTCAGGACAATAACTGTCCTGTTGGTAGAACACACCTGGCCTGTGATAGCTTTATTGCCATAGACATGCAGCTAGTGCTTCAACTTCCTTCTGCTTTGGCTATGTGGTTTTGCTCTCCAAGCAACATCTCATGACTTATGGAGTCAAAAAATGGCTTTAAAATAATTCTGCATTCTATTCTGACTTTAAGCAAGCAAGGTCTATCCAGCCCTTAAGTATGGAAGTATGGCTATCATGGCAGCACCTCTATTTTAGCCTACAGAATTCTAACAGAGTTCAGGTTCCCTTATTTCTGTGAAGTACAACCTTGGATAAATGAGGAACCTACCTCCTCTATTTCATAAACACCTTTATTTTTCCTCTAGAGTAACTTGTTATATGGTATGCAATAAGGATAATTCCGGGAGCACAACCTATAACCAGCTGTCAGCTCTGTGCTCTGTCAAAGCCATCTTAATCTCAGATTTCACCTTTTCTTTACTACTTATAAAATTCTTCCAGGAATGGAAGTGAACAACTCCTAAAGTGTCTCCTCGAAATTATGTAGTGTGTCTCTTCCTAGTACGCCATGTCACATGTTATTCCCACGACGTTTCTGGATAACTGATCAGCAATTCTTATATTGTGAGCAAAGGTGAATCTCAAAAACATTTTTAGGTTTTTGAGAAAGCTTTGCACAAATAAATATGGCAAATAAAATGCAGCAACTTGTAGTTTATACCTTGGAGTACACCAGTGTGTTGCAGCACCCTAGGTGCCTTAGCTTTTGGTGCTGCTAAGGGCCTTCTCTCTGCAGCTCTGTAACCTGTCTTTTCCCTGACAGCCATTGAGGAGTTTTTTCTTTCACTTTTCTCTTCCCTCTCTCTCTCTCCTAATTTGTTTTCTTGTTTTTCCATGAAAATAACTTCCACCATTAGAGTCAATCTATGCCATCAGCTATGGAAGCCACTAATAAATCTTTGGGTATGTAAACATCCAGTTTGTGCAACATAAGTGATGAAGAATTAAACCCCAACACCTCTGAGTTTCAGATTGCTGCTTTTTGCACCTCTGTTGCATGATGAATTTTCCACAAAGTTAGGAACCTTATGAAACACAACTTGATCCACTTTCTAAATGTTCAAAATGCTTTGATATGTTTGCATGACAGTAGGGGTTGATTACATTATATGAAGCAGAAAGTGTTTGCTGAAGAGCAGACTTAATGTGCTGTTTAACAAGATCAAGGAAGTCTGTCAGAAGATGGAACATATTTTAACACCATCCTTAGATTTTGAAATGAAACTTTCAAAGCAAATTCCTATTAGGGTGGAAAGCTCCTCAATTCAAGCATTTTAAGAAATAATAGCCCTCATGTTGTCAGGATTAAGTTCCAGAAATTAGGTTTTATCTTTAACCACCTGTCAGTTGATTTCTTTGGCAGCAAAGAAATTGAATAGGAAGAACTCTTTTAAAACCTAGGTGAAAAGGCTTCCTACTACTGGCTTGAAAATATGAATTTCCAGTGTAGCTAAATAGAACACTCGGAAAGAATAAATATTAGAAACAGTCTCAGTGAAATGGTGTGAAACTCAAATGGACAATTACATTCACCACTGTTGCCACCTAACAGCTCTATTTACATCAAAATGGGTGGAAAAAGAACTGCAAATGATATTCTGGCACAGACATGCAAAATTATCCAAATGCTAAGAAATGAAGTAGTATTCCTTCATTCACATTTGCAAGCTTCATTAATTATCTCAGAGTTAAAATTAATTTTAACTATTTGCTCGTTAATCCAAAGAAATAAAGACACTGGGTTTATATATCATTAGGGTTTCTTTCATAATTTCTCTCAAATCTTCAAAACCATTGTAAAGAGCAAAAATATTGATAGTGAGTTTCAGAACGTAAAACTGTAAGTAAAACCTGATGTTTTATATTTCAGCAAACAAAATTTCCATCTTTTAATGCATGCTTAAAAAATATGCGTACAATTTTAGTGTTTCAAAAGAGCCCAAGTGACTTGAGGTTCACCTGTCTGTAAAATCAAGGGTTAGAATGTTAGGTGGTAGTGGGCAGCCTGCCTCTTAAAAGTCTCATGGAATCAATATGCTAACTTGAGTCAGAAGATTAATGTGGTCTTTTGGTCAAGGAAATGGACTTGGAATTAAGACATCCGGGTGCAGTTCTGGGGTCTTTTACATTGAGCTTAAATACATTTTCTGTCTGCCTACAAGTAATCCCTTCATTTCCTTGGTTTTTTTCTGTCCTGTATGATTGTAAAACTATTAAGGACAGAGCTGTTGTGAAGAGAGGAATTTCCTGCTTTCACAGCAAGAGGGAGAAGTGGTATCCATCACTATGCAAAGGGGATGTCATGTGGGAAACTCTATTTGAAAACTACTAGTCATTAAAAAAGACACTGATCTTGATATTGGTAAAGGAGGAGTGTGGGCATCAGACAGAGGCCTTCCTATTCCAGTATTCTAAATCCTGAAGTCAGTGAACTCAAAAGTGAAGAATTGGTGCTTATGGAAACATGTTATCTGAAACAGCTGTGCTTTTTCTAAGTGAGTGTGGCTTTTCATTCACTTATTCTAGACTGAGCTAGTAGGAGCTCAGAAGCAACCAAATTTCAGCTGCAAATTAAGTTGTACCTTCTGCTGCCTTGGGAATGTAGCTCTAAATAACACACTCATCAATTCTTGTGATTTTATAAAATCATAAGATTTCAAATTTTCTTATTTTCTAACAAAATTTAAGTTCAGACAATTTATATACTACAGATCTATTTGCAATATTGCTACGACAGGAAATGCCCATCCACCTTTGAACTTGCCAACAAATGTCATCATTGCCATTACCAATGAGTAGTGAAAGAGAAAAACATTCAAATAATCAGATTGCTGGAAAATGGCTTGTTGATCACTGCACATAATCAGAATGAAAAG
This sequence comes from Nyctibius grandis, assembly GCF_013368605.1. Lineage (NCBI taxonomy): Eukaryota > Metazoa > Chordata > Aves > Nyctibiiformes > Nyctibiidae > Nyctibius > Nyctibius grandis. Next base: position 48,294,595 of record NC_090662.1, on the reverse strand, counting down.
GAAAAGGAAATATTTGCATAACTGAAACAGAGATAGTAACACATCAGCATATTAATTGCTCATCCAGAAGTTATCAGTTTTAGATATTGCTCTCAATGAGAAGCAAAATGGAGGTAAGTCACTTAGAATCTTCTTGTTTAATCACTTGTCAGGCTAAGTTAGTCGATAAAAGGATCAACTGCTGTATTTTGGTTAAAAAAATAGCATGGGAAATAAATACTATATTCTCTTGAACATAAATATCTTAAAATTCTAAATCCTATTAAAATAGGTTGAAAATAGGTTTTATGCTTGTATAGTTCCAGGCAGTACCAACTCCAAGGCATGTTTTGCACATGGTTATGT